>NC_143579.1:162452972-163089333 GCF_048544385.1 Mastigoproctus giganteus
CTTCTTCAGCATGTATTTCTAAAACGGTTTCATCATCATGAGTTTTGTCATCGATTTCCATATCTGCGGTTAGAATCTTTTGAGGTTTAATATTTCTCAGACTCTCAGTATCTGACTGTGATGGAGTAATAGTTGGTGGTACAGTGACTGGGGTATTATTTGCTTGGTCTTTTACATGTTCTTTAGAGGACTCCAGCAGACTCGCTAGGACAGCCCGTGCCCAGTCGGAAATGGATGTAGCTGGTGGTATGGACACTACAGTTTGAGTTCCTTCCGATTTGCATTTTTGTGTTGCAGCTGCATATGTGAGTTTCGGTACTGTGAGCAAATCTTGTTTTCTTGCTTCTTGGTAAGTCACTTTGTTTTCTAGTTTGTACTTTTGTTTCTTCTTTCCAGTTTTCCAGGTTTCACAGATTTTCGAGTAAGCTGGATGGTTACCTTTACAGTTTGGACATACTGATGTTTGTGCCGGGCAGTCTGTCTGTGTGTGTTCCTTAGATCCACAGTTGGGGCACACTGAAACCCCTCTACACATTGTTTGAGCATGGCCAATTTTTTGGCACTTGAAGCACCTGAGAGGATTGGGGATATAAGGTCGGATATGGCAGTTCAGATATCCAGCCTTAACTGTAGCTGGAAGAATTGGTGTTGAAAAGGTCAGTATAGCACTGCGAGTGGGAACTAATTCACCGTCTTTCTTGATTTTAATTCGCTTTGCCTGTACAACATTTTGGTCTTGTAGCTCTTAGACTAATTCCTCTTCGGTAACATTTATTAAGTTCCATTCAGACAGCACCCCTTTGGATGAATTTAAGGGGGCATGTGGAGTTACTGTGACAGGAATATTCGCGAATTTTTAAATTCTTAGCAGGGCTTCAGAGTGCCTGCTATTCATTGTCTCTGTAAGTAGATCTCCAGAGCCGAGTCTTTTCACCATTTTAGGTGGTCCAGCAGCATTCTCGAGATATTTCTGGATAAGAAATGGAGAAAGTGCACCTACTGGTTGACTTGTTTGGGAATGTATAATAAGAAACAGTGGTGTTTGCTTTTTGGATCTTTCTGTTCTTTGTCTCTTGGGATGGGAACTGTCAAAGTCAGTTTGGTCTGTCCTTGAATAAGCTGAGGCATGAGGCTCAACAGATGGATTACGGACTTTGTGATCCGTGTTAGCTTCTTTTAGCCCTTGGCAGAGAACCTGTTCTTCTAAGGTTACCGGCCCCACCACCGGAAGGCAGGAACAGTGCCACTAGAGTGACCAAGCGGTGTAAGTTAGTTTGTTAGTTTTAAGGAAAAGAAAAGAAAGGTGGTTTTCCTTTATGTAACTTATTACAAGTTGTAAGAATAAGTTAACAGTAAATTACCTTAAACGTAAGAAAAACTTCGAAAATTAACAAGAACTGTCGCTCTGTAAATCGCTCAATCACAATAATGCTTGGCACCCGGGGCCTGTGTGTGTGTGTGTGCGTTAGATCCCAGTGATCCTAATCTGGAAGACCAGCAGCATCACTGGGAGGTCCCCTTACCACGTACAGGTGCCCACGTCCAAGGGGTGTGGGTGGAAAGTTCAAGAGAGATAGAGTAAGAAACGCTGCCATTTGCGAAAGCGTATGGGAAGGATTACAAGAAATTGAGATGAACAGACAGATTGTGTGGTCAAATAAAGAGAATGGCGAATAACAAAACTGACAAAGAGTATGTTAGAAATGAAAATAGAGGGTAAAAGACCAAGAGGAAGACTGAAAAGATGGCAAGAAGAGGCGATTACTGGAGGAGCTGGAGAGCAAGAAATAGGCAGAAGAGAGAGCTAAATTATGGTTTCCTTATCGACCAAGCAAGAAGCTGGAACGCCAACGGATAAATAACTATAAAAAGGGATATTTAAAATAGATCAAAAGAAGTCTATAATCGTTAAACAGCTATAAACGGTTGGCTCTCGATCATTACCCTCGTGGGTAGCACAGTTGGTAGGATCGCCATTCTCCCCACACCAGGTGGAAAAGACCCGAATTCGAGTCCCGTCGACGACGAAAGAAATTTGTGCTCTTTTCACAACATGGCTGGGTTAGAAGGTTTCAGGCGTGGGTAGCATGGTTTTTTTCTCCCTACCTGAAACTCGGGCTTTCCTACCACCAAACAAAAAATTGACCCCTCAGAACCCATTTATAGACAATGTACATGGAGTAATACGGCCTTAGTCGTTGATGCTTCTAAAACCCTACAACAAGAACACCTGATAATTTGTGGAATAAAATTTGAGTGTATAGGGCTTAGATGACTAAAAACATTGAAATATAAAAAGACATTCGTGTCGATAACGTGAATAAGTAGGAAAACAAACAAAAAAAAAACTATAAAGGATTAAAATTAATAAAGCCTACTTACTTACGAATGATCTTTGTTAGAAATGGGTCATTAATTAAGCTAACTGCCTCCTTTTGAATGGAATATAGAGGCCTGAGAGAGATTTTGGGGCATCGCTCCATATGTGGGAACAATATTCCATGGTAGGGCGAATTTGCCATTTGTACAAAGTGAACGGCTGTTTGGAAAAATAACGCCGAGAGCGAAATAAAAACCCTGTTTCTTTGATGCAGCGAAAGCAATATGTGTGATGTACTTATGCCAAGAGAGATTAGAGCTCAGGTATCCCTAATTCAGATGTGTGACCTTGTCTAGATATCTGAGTGTGATTAAATATAAGAGGAGCAGAAGAATCCTTTTACAAGATATAAGACAGGATTGAGTTTTAGAAGGATTGAAATATACTAAGTTATTGCCCCAGTGGAGAATTATCTGGAGGTCAGCATATAAGGATTGGTAGTGGATAATCGAGAAGTTGATGCTGTTTGTGAACGCCAAGATTTCTCAAATTGGAAGGTGGAATGCAATGTGCTGTCGTCAGCAAAACTATGAATAGGATTTCTGGTCAATGGAAAAAGTCATTACTGTAATATACAATAAGAAAAGAGCGGGAGAAAGAACTGAACCGAGGGGAACACTAGCATTAGTGTAGAAGTTAGAAAACAGCTTGTTGTTGTTCTGGAGGCTTAATGGCACATAAGCTGCTAAGGCTATAATGTGCCTATTCACCTATTATATTAAAACACGAGTTTTCCCTAAATCAAAAGAAAATCTGAAATCAGAAATAATTGAAAAGCCCAGTTTGCCTGAGAAAGTCAAAAAATTCGGAAATATTTGCCTTATCACCAATGAGATTTTCAAAAGTTATTGGTTTATGGAGATTAACCAGTGAGATCAAGGATGAAGTTCTGGCTTGTTTATAATAGGGGCAGCCAATAAGAATATGTTTTACTGTCAAATTATTAGAACAATGTGTACATTGTGGTGGATCATCTCCTGTGAGTAAATGAAGGTGGGTCAGATGGGTATGTCCTATTCTTGCCCTTGAAAGGACTACTTCTTCTCGTCTCGATGTGCGGATACTGGAGCGCCAAATTTTTGGATCATGTTTAAACTGAAAGAGTTTATTATTAGTCTGAGAGTGCCAGAGTGCTGTCCATTGTGATAGGCAAGCAGCATGAACAGTTAGTGCATAATCTGATGCTGGAACAGGGATATTGGTTAAATCAAAAGTAGTTGGATTTTTTGCAGCTTTATCGGCTAGTTCATTGCCTAAAATACCAGAATGGGATGGAATCCAGCAAAAAGTGACCAGTTGGTTGCGTTCTTTAATTTGCAGTAATAAGCTTCTGATTTCATTAAGAATAGGGTGGACTTCATCTGAGGAATTACATAACGACATGATTGAGCTGAGGGAATCAGTGTAAATAACTGATTTGAAGGAACTGTCAGAACAGAGATTTTCTAAAGCTAGTTTAATTGAATATAATTCAGCAGAAAATATACTAAATTCTGATGGAAGGGTTTGGTTTGGTTTGGTTTTATTGGCGCATTAGCATCTAAGGCTATAATGCGCCAAGACCAGGTAATATATAAAAATTTAACATCTCAGTGACCTAATTAATTAGGCCACCGTGTCCAGATCTAATTACAATGATAAATCAATAAACGAAATAATAATAACATGAATTTTAAATACGATTAAAAACGTTTATTGCTTTCAAAAAGCTAAAACCAGCAGACACATTGTCATTGTCAGATAAAATCTGACTGAGTGTATACGGCTCAGTCAGATGGCTAAAAGCGGTAAAACGGATATTGCTAAAATCTGGACAGTCAACTAAAATGTGTCTAATGATAAAATTGTGCCACAGGACTCACACATAGGAGGGTCATCAGCCCTCAGCAAAAACGAATGAGTCAAATGACTATGTCCTATGCGGGTCCGGGCGAGAACAACTTCCTCTTTACGATTCCTGCGCAGACTAGACTGCCACGGTTCAATTAAAGGCTTTATAAGATATAATTTATTCGCAGTCTGTCTATTCCACGAATCCTGCCATTGGGAGTTTATCTTTTCGTGCATTATTCGCCTGCAGTCTGTATAAGGGACTGACAGGCAGCGATTATTATTGGGAACTGCTGATTTGGCTGCATTGTCAGCCAAATCATTTCCCCTAATCCCAATGTGGCTGGGAATCCAGTAGAAGCGGATATCATATTCACGTTCTCGGAGGAAGTGAATCTTCTGCTGAATGCTAGACAGAACTGGATGAGAATTATATCTCACAGATATTAAAGCCTGTAACACGCTGAGAGCGTCGGTATACAAAATGAACCGTTGGTATTCGCATTTACTAATGTGATCCAAGGCTAACTCTATAGCGAGCAGCTCTGCAGTAAATATGCTGCATTCAGAGGGAATCTGCTCTGATATAGTGCTGTCTGTAAAGACAGCAGCAGATCCCACATATGATTCCGACTTCGAGCCGTCTGTGTAAACTGGCGCGAAGTCAGAATATTCAGCTCGGTGTGCTGAATAAAGCTGCAGGTAGACAGACGATGGAGTGTCCGACTTTCCCCAATTTCTAAGTGACAAGTCACATGCCGGGAAATGAGCATGCCAGGGTGGAAGGGGTTGCTTCGGTGTTTGGGCAACCTTGTCTACCTTGATATTAAATTCTTTGAGTAGCTCTTGGACACGAATACCAAAAGGTCGGTTGGCAGTCTTACGTGTGTTATACAAATTTTCCCATCGTGGCTCAAAAACGGATAGCCACGTAGGATGGTCTGGCAGGGATTTCAGTTTGAAAACGTAGTTTAGAGACAACTGCTTACGACGAAGCGATAACGGCGGTTCGTTTGCTTCGACGTATAAGCTCTGGACTGGAGATGTTCGATATGCTCCAATAGCGGTACGGAGTGCCAGATGATGGACAGGATCCAGCCAACGAAGTACACTGTCTCTGGCCGAATTGTATACCAGGGACCCGTAATCTAGTCTGGATCGCACAAGTGCACGGTAAAGCCGAAGGAGGGTACATCGGTCTGCTCCCCAAGATGTAGAGGAGAGAGAGCGGAGGATATTTAGCCCTCTTGTGCACTTGGTGCGGAGTTGACGAATGTGATCAAGAAAGGTCAACTTTTTATCAAATACGAGTCCCAGAAATTTTGTATCCGCCGCAACTGGAATAGCATTTTGTCCGAGCCTTAATTCAGGTTCAGGATGAAGATTACGCTTACGACAAAAGTGTACGCAAACGGTCTTCTCCGGCGAGAACCTGAAACCATTTTCAAGTGCCCAGGAGTTGAGGCGATCAATGGCTTTCTGCAGTTGTCTTTCAATAACCCTCATGTTGCATGACTGACAAAATATGCTAAAGTCATCAACATAGAGGGCACCGTTTACGGTTGGAGGAAGTTGTTCTGTGATGGAATTTACTTTGATGCCGAAAAGCGTGACACTTAAAACTGATCCCTGTGGTACTCCCTCCTCTTGGCTAAAGGAACGAGAGAGTGAGGATCCCACACGGACTTGGAAAGATCGATCGGCTAAAAAGTTTTCAATAAAAATGGGGAGTCGTCCCCTAAGACCAAGGCTATGCAGATCTTTTATGATGCCAAATCTCCAAGTTGTGTCATACGCTTTCTCCATGTCAAAGAACACCGACACCAAGTGTTCGCGTTTTAGGAAAGCATCCCGGATGGATGTTTCCAATCTAATAAGATGGTCCAAAGTGGACCGGTTCCTTCGGAAGCCGCACTGGATGTTGGAGAGAAGGTCATTTGTTTCTAAGTACCATATTAAACGAGAATTAACCATTCTCTCCAGGATTTTGCACAGACAGCTAGTCAGAGCTATAGGACGATAATTGGTGGTGACTTTTGGATCCTTTCCTGGCTTAGGAAAAGCAAGGACGATTGCCTTCCGCCAGGAGTCCGGAAACTGCCCTTCAATAAAGATTCTGTTATAAAGAAGGAGCAGATAATCCATAGATTTTGGTGAAAGCCGTTTAATCATTTCATAATGGATGCCATCTGGTCCAACAGCACTTGCATTAGAAAGAGTGAGGGCTCTCTTCTGTTCCTGCATAGTGAATGCCCCGTTGTAGGGATAGAGGCCCTTGGACTTGAAATTAAGTGCCTGCTTTTCGATTTTATGTTTCAGGACCAGGAACTCTGGGGAATACGAAGATGTTGCGGAGATGTTAGAGAATGTTTCCCCAAGAGCATTGGCTATTGCAGTTGGATCTGCAATAGCGCATCCATTATAATCTAGGATTGAAGAAGGGTGGGATGTATATTTTCCCTTCATTTTCCGGATTTTATCCCAGACTACCTTAGAATTGGTAGCCTGGTTAATAGATGATGTAAAACGGATCCATGATTCCTTTTGACTCTGACGGCGAATGTAGCGTGCTTTGGCTCGTGCACGCTTGAAAGCTATTAGATTACAAGTGGTAGGATATCGACGGAATATCCCCCACGCTTTGTTTTGAGCCTTTTTTGCTGCTGTGCATTGTGAATTCCACCAAGGTTTGGGAAATGGTGGAAACCGGGCAGATGTTTTTGGAACAGCATTCGCAGCTGCTTGGACAATGATTTCTGTGATGTACGTTACTGCGTCATTGATAGGCTCCTGACTGACTGTACTGAGTTCAAAATTTGCCTGATGTTGGAAGGCATTCCAGTCAGCCTGATCAAACTTCCACCGTGGTAACCTAAAAGGAAGACATGGTCTCCCACTGTGTAACAAGGTTATCACAGGGAAGTGATCACTTCCGTATGGATTCTCCTCCACTTCCCAAGTGAGTGATGGGAGTACAGAAGGGGAGCAGATAGAGAGATCAATGGCAGAAAAAGTACGGGTAGGCATATGGAAGAAGGTGTTTGTTCCAGTATTTAGAAGGGAAAGGGCATTGTCATTGAGCATACGCTCTATGACCCGTCCACTTCCATTGATGTTAGCACTACCCCACAGGGTGTTATGTCCATTAAAATCCCCAAGAAATAAGAAAGGGGGTGGCAACTGCGTTAGAAGATCATCAAGGTCTTCCTGGGAGATGTCAGTCCCAGGTGGCAAATAAATAGAGCAGACCGTTAATAAAAATCCCACTGTAAGGCGAATTGCAACAGCCTCTATGCTGGTTGTAATTAGCAAAGGCTGAACTGGGGTCTGATTACTCACAAGGATAGCCACTCCTCCATGAGCAGGACCATCCGCAATTCTATCCTTACGAAAGATTGTGATGTTATGCATGGTGGGATCATCATTTGCCTTTAGATATGTCTCCTGCAAGCAAAAGCAAACTGGCTCATGCTTTTGCAGGAGGGCCTTGATGTCATCTGTATTTCGCCGGAATCCACGACAATTCCATTGTAGGAATTTAGTCATTATTTTGGCTTGGTGGGTCCATCAGGCGGCTTCCGAGGTGCTGAGGGCTTACTTTTATCAGTCTTGGCTTTATCTTTTTTGGGGAAGAATGGACGCTGTCCGGTGTCCATTTCTTCCTCCACGAAGAGTTGCAAGACTGAATCGTCCGGTACCTCCTTGTCCTCTACATCCATTGATTCTGTTAATTTTGGTTGCTCTTTTTTACCACTTGGTTTTGTTAGTGGTGGAGCACTAGGAGGTATAGATATTGGAGTAGCAGCTGATTGTGTTTTTGTGGTGGGCTTTTGTGAACTCAATAAATAGCGTGCAATCGGCGTGAATGACTCTCTTGGTGGTATAGTCATATCTGTTTGTGTACCGATAGTGCACTTCGCAGAAACCTTCTGAGCATATGAAGGCTTTCCGCTATTTATTGGTTGTATGCGTTTTCTGGCCTCTGGGTAGGAGATGTTTAGCTCCGTTTTTAACTTTTGTATCTCCTTTTCGTCCTTCCACCGCTGGCATGCTCGAGAGTATGCAGGGTGCTCTCCTTGGCAGTTAATACAGTTAGGCTTAGGAGCTATACATTCCTTGCTCTCGTGATCTTTAGCACCACATCGAGCACAGGCAGGGTTACCACGACAAGCTGTTTGTGAGTGGCCGTACTTTTGACATTTAAAACACCTCAGTGGGTTTGGAACGTAAATCCTCACTGGGCAGTTTAAGTACCCTGCCTTGATGGAACTTGGAGGCCTTGGGGTGTTGAATGTTAGGATGAGAACTCGGGTAGGGACAAGATTCCCATCCTTACGCATGGATATTCGCTTGACAGCTGTTACTCCTTGTTCTTTTAATTCAGAGCAGATCTCTTCTTCAGAAACATGAAGAAGATCCCACTCTGATATCACATCTCTTGAAGAGTTCAAAGTTTTGTGAGGGGTTGTGATGATGGGTATTCCCCCTATAGATGTGGCTTTCAAAAACTTTTCAGCTTGATTTACATTTGATGCTTCTATTAGAATATCTCCAGAACGCAGCCGTTTTACGGATTTGGGTGAACCTGCCATCCCTTCTAATCCTTTCTGGATGAAGAAGGGTGACATTTTCCCAAGTGACTGCTCTCCGGTGGAATGGAGAATGAGGAAAAGAGGTGTCACAGATGTTGTTTTCTCCTCAGTTCTGGCTCTTTTAGCTGAATTACTTTCACTCTCATCTAACGATCGATTAGGTAGGGGCCTTGTTGGGGCCCCAGAAGAAGGATTTAAATTACTCATGAGAGTAAAGAAAAAATGTCTGATGCCTAAGTACCTCACCCACCACGGAGCCCTACGAGGGGGCGCCCACCCGTGAACTAGCAGGTACTGCGTACACGAATGGGACGCCGAGTTCGCTTAGAACACCATACCCACGTTACCAATAAGTCTTTATCCCGTCCCAGGACCAAAGGGAGGGAGACTTATTGGAACGCAGTTGACCCTAGCAGTACAGAACCACCCGCCGATTGATCCCAGTCGAGCCGGTCCGGGACCGCCCGTCTTGTCGAAGCAGGGGCCAAAGTGGTGTATTAAGGCTGGGCCCCTCAACCACCAGGATCCCCCTTTCCGCTTCCACGGGTCGCGGCGCACGGCTGCACACGCCGGATTCCAAAGATGTAACCCTGGAACCAAGGTATGGGCGTTAGATCCCAGTGATGCTAATCTGGAAACCCAGCAGCATCACTGGGAGGTCCCCTCACCACGTACAGGTGCCCACGTTGAGGGGTGATGGAAGGGAAACTGATACACTTGTATTCGTAAACACTGCAGCTGCTCCAACATTTGAATTAGATTTAGAGCCATCTGTATAAATTGGGGGAGAAATCAGTATATCTTTGAGTGTGAACTGCATGAATTTGGTTGACATTTGATGCTTGCAAAGTATTCTTTCTCCATTGACAGAGGTAAGTGTCACAGGTTGGAAGAGGAAGAGGAGCCCATGGTGGCTGAGTATAAGTTGCCACCTGCTTTACGGAATGGATGGAAATATTCCAAACTTGCACCAATTCAAGAAGGCGAAGACCAGCTGGCTTTACAATACTAGGTTTGTTTCTGTATAGGATTTCTAATGGTGGGTTGAAAAGGTATGACTGAACGGGATGAGAGGCACAACTTTGTATCTTGACAGCATATTTGAGTAACAGTGTTTTCCTGCGTAAAGTTAGTGGGGGCTCATGAGCATCAATGTAGAGACTATGTGCTGGCGACGTTCTGAATGCACCAGTTGCAATTCTCAAAGCACTGTGCTAAATTGGATCAAGCCAGCGTAATGCGCTCTTTCTGGCAGAATCATAGATTGGAGCACCATAATCGAGACGGGATCTGATTAATGCCCTGTATAAACGAAGAAGCGAGGTACGATCTGCACCCCACGTTTGGGCAGATAAAGCTCTGAGTATGTTTAACTTCTTTAGACATGAGGTCCGTACATTTTTAATATGATCTAGGAAATTTAACTTGTTGTCAAGGATTAATCCAAGAAATCTGATGTTGCTGGTGACTGGGACAACGATGTTAGAAATTTGAAGTTCAGGATCTGGATGAAGTTTGCGTTGTCTACAGAAGTGGATGGCAACTGTTTTCTGCTGTGAGAGCCGATAGCCATTGAGGCTCGCCCATTGTTGAATTTTATTAAGTGCTATCTGAAGCTGTCTTTCAATAGACCTCATGTTTTGAGAATGACAGGAGATCGAAAGGTCATCTGCATAAAGGTAAGTCTCAACTGTATTTGGAAGCTGCTTAGTGATAGAATCTATTCTCAGAGCAAAACGAGTGGCACTCAGTACTGATCCCTGTGGAACACCTTCCTGGATGAAAGTTGTGGAAAGGGCATGTTGGTATTGAACTTGAAATGATCTAGTATGTAAGAAGTTCTGAATAAATATAGGAAGGTTGCCTCGTAGTCCGAGAAGGTAACGATCACTAAGTATACCATACCGCCAGGTGGTATCAAAAGCCTTCTCTATGTCTATTGAAACCATTACTAGATGTTCACGTTTGACAAAAGCATTTCGTATGGCAAATTCAGCCTTGACCATAAGATCTAAGCATGACCTGTTTTGACGGAAGCCATATTGGTTATGGCTCATTAGCTGTTCCGACTCAATAATCCAGACGAGTCTTCTGTGGATAATTTTCTCAAGAATTTTGCTGAGGCAGCTTGAGAGAGATATTGGTCTATAGCTATTGGGGTTGGATGGATCTTTTCCAGGTTTCAGGAAAGCCAAAACTGTAGAGTGATGCCAAGTAGCTGGAAAAACATTTTCTAAAAAAATGCGATTGTAAAAGACCAGGAGGCAGCGCAAAGCTTTGTCATCAAGATGTTGTAGCATGACATAATAAATCCCATCTGGCCCGGCAGCACCATTTCGGGCGGTTTTAATGACATGTAAAAGTTCAGAATATTGCAGAGGTTTGTTATATGGGAGAAGACGGGCAGTTTTGAAGTGAATACCATGTTTTTCTTCAGTGTTTTTAATTCTTTGGAATGAGGTAGTATAGGCTGTTGCTGCTGAGATTTCGGCAAAAGTATTGCCCAAAGCATTAGCTATATCTACTGGATTAGAGAGATCTTTCCCATTCCAAGAGAGAATTGGAGAAGGTATGGTAGGAAACTTACCAGACAGCTGTCTAATTTTTTTCCATATTATTTTGGAATCAGTATTTCTGTGAAAACTTGAGGCAAAACGGATCCAGGATTCTTTCTTTGCTTGCTTTTGTATGAAGCGTGCTTTTGCCCTTAATTTCTTGTAATTAATGAGATTGACTGTGCTCGGACATTGCCGAAACAAATTCCAGGCTTTATTTTTTTCTCTCTTTGCTGTGGTGCATTTGTCATTCCACCAGTAATTATGATGCTTTCGGCCCGGAGGATTTGATAGTGGTATTGTGTTCTTAGCCACATTTAGAAGATGCGACGAGATGTATTCTGTCACTTCATCAATATGTTGGAGGCGGATTTTTTCTTCATCAAGATCGATTGATGATTGAAATTTTGCCCAGTCTGCTCGGACAAATTTCCACTTTCTGCAGGGCTGAATTGATGAAGTCTTTGCTTTCAGAAAGTTGCATACTATTGGGAAGTGGTCACTGCCCATGGGATCATTTATTACATACCACTCTATGGTTGGGACTAGTACTGGTGAACAAATCGAGAGATCTATTGCTGAAGTGTGTCCTGCTGGGAACTGTACGTGTGTCGGTGCACCAGTATTGAGTATACTGAAATTTAGTGCCTCTAAAAAGCTTTCAATTAATCGGCCCCGTCTATCCAATTTAGGAGAGCCCCATAATGGGTGGTGCCCGTTAAAGTCCCCTAATATACAGAGAGGTGGAGGTATCTGTATAAAGAGGTCTTCAAGATCTTTTAAAGAGTAAACACGGTTTGGTGGTAGGTAGATTGAGACAAGTGTTATTGCATTATGGAGAGTTATGCGAACAGCAACAGCTTCTATTTCAGTTTGGAGTGTGATATGCCTAGTTGGGATCTTCGAGTTTACTAGGATTGCTACACCACCATGGGCAGCATTAGCGGTATTTCGATCTCTTCGATAAAGGCAATAGTTCTTTATCGAAGGAGAAATTTGTGAGGTCAGGTAAGTTTCCTGTAGACAGAAGGCAGCTGGAGAAAATCGGTTAATTAGGTATTTAATATCGTCAGTGTTGCAACGAAAACCTCTGCAATTCCATTGTAAGATACTGTGGTTCATTTAGGTTTAGTTGAGGATGATTCATCAGACTGTTTTTTGTTTGAGCACTTTTTCCGGTCTTTTTTTGGGAAGCTGGGGCGCCCAGTATCCAATGTGTCATTTGCATGGAGTTCTAGTATGGGTTCTTCAAGATCTGAGTGTACGTCGACTTCCATACTATTGGTGGATGATTCAGGTTTCTTGTTTTCTTTGGTAGTTTTTAATTTTTCTTTATCATGCGAGAGTGTCCGAGTATCAGTTGGGATGCTGATTGGAGTGTTGGTCGATTCACTGGTTTTAGTTTGTGTGTCTTTTCCTGAATTTGATAATGTATTTTTAACCCAATTAGCCATAGATCTGCAGGGGGGTATTGATACATCTGTTTGTACTGCTGTTGTAATAACGCTTCGAGTGTGAGATGCATATGAACGACTAGGCATGGTCAACATAACCTGTCTACGTGCCTCAGGGTATGTGACTTTGTGTTCAATTTTATATTTTTGAATTTTTTTTCCTATTTTCCACATTTCACAGGATTTTGAAAATGCTGGGTGACTTTCTTTGCAGTTGGGGCAAATGGGACTTGATGCTGAACAGTCTGCTTGTGTATGTTCCTTGGAACCACATATAGGACAAATAGCTTCTCCTCTGCATGCTTGTTGGGAATGTCCATATTTTTGACATTTGAAACAACGAATGGGATTAGGAATATAAGCCCGAATTCGGCAGTTTAAATAGCCAGCTTTTACTGAGGATGGAAAATCTGGGGTACTGAAGGTTAAAATGATTGACCTAGTTGGGACGAGATTTCCATCTTTTTTAGTCATTATGCGTTTGGCGTTGGTTACTTTTTGATTACTCAGTTCTTGAACTAATTCCTCTTCTGATATTGTAAGTAGGTCCCATTCAGTTATAACGCCTTTCGAGGAATTTAAGGTGTTGTGGGGAGTAATAGATACTGGCAGGCCACCGAATGTCGTTGTTTTGAGCAGCCACTCAGAATGTTTGGAGTTGGCTGTTTCAATTAATAGGTCTCCGGATTGCAGTCGTTTAACCATTTTTGGTGTTCCAGCAGTCGACTCCAGAAATCTTTGGATGACAAATGGTGATAATTTTCCGACAGGTTGGTTGGAGAGAGAGTGTATCACCAGAAAGTTTGGCATTTCATTGCACTGCACTTCTCTTCGGAGCCTTTTTGGTTGGTTCAGGTCTTCATTGTTTGGTTTATCTAGCCTTGAGTTTGAAGGCTCAAGAGGTGGATATTCATTTTTATCCATCGTTGCTCCTTTTAGCCCTGGGGGAAAACTTTTCCCCCAGATTACCGGCCCCGCCACGGGGAGGCAGGAGCAGTGCCGCTCGGAGGCCAAGCGGTTGAAGTGTTAGTTGATTAGTAGAACAAGAAATATAGGAAAAAGAAAGGTGTGTTTCCTTTCTGTGTTCTAACTAGTGGTTTTCAAGTATAGAACTAGTTTTAAAGAAAAGCTGTTGAAAGAAATGTAGGAACTTAAAAGGAAATAACTTCAGTCACTTTACAAGAGCTCTCTATTTATCACAAGAATATCGCTTGGCCTCGAAATACGCTTGGCACCCGGGGCCTTAGAAAACAGCGCCATCTACCATCACCGCAGTGAGCGGTCAGAGAGAAAACTGGATACCCAATTACAAAAAAAAAAAAACAGTTGGCAAACCATAAGTTGGAAACTTATTTAGAAGACATTTATGCCAAATACGATCAAAAATTTTGAAATTGAAATTTCAAAAGCAACTGCTTGAGTTTGATCAAACGTTTCCATTGAATAGATGGGTGACATAAGCCAGTATATCTCTGGTGGGTAGACACTAACGGAATCATCATTACAGATTCTTGGTGATGATCCTAATAAGAAAGATCTGTTTACTTTTGTAAATCATATAGGAATATATAATAAAATATAGGTTATGACGATAAAATTAAAATATATTAACCATTAGAAAGACACAATATGGCCCTGGCAGCCTATGTGTCGTTAAATTCCACAACAACTAACGGAATCCATGCTGGCGATCATTGATCAAATGGAAGATTTGACGGTTAATAGATTTATCGATTACTTTAGAAAGAGTAAAAGTGCAATGGAACGATAATTGGATGCGAGAGATTTGTCACCCTCTTTTTTAGGAACTGGCTGGATATGAGCAAGTTTCCAAGCAGAAGGGAAATCATCTGTGGAATAAGAAAAATTTAGAAAAGGTGACATAGAACTGTTGTAAGCTCAGGAGCACAGGGTTCGAGAACAAGTGCAGAATTACCATGAGGACTGGGTTCTTTTATGCATCAAGACTATTCAAAATTCTTCTGACATGCTTTTTACGGAAAATCATAGGAGCCATTGAATGGAATATACTAGAAATGGTAGGAAGTAGTTGCCAAGATCATCGATGCACGAGTTAGAAGAAAAGTAAAATGCTAACAGATCAGCTTTATCTTTTACTGAAGTGGCAATAGAGCCACCCGGTTTTGAGAAATGTGGAAATAGAGATGGACAAAAGTTGCGACAAAAAAGCTTTGGCAGGAGATCAGACTACTCCATTACGATTTAGACCAGAAGGAAGTTTTCTACTCTTAGCCTGTTCGAAATCTAGTTTGGACTGATTAACGATTGCTTTAAAATTGTTGCGAGCTTCGGTGTACCTGGAGATTTGGCTACCAGCCAATTGCGATATGTAACATCTTGAACAGGTTTAGCACATTTATTGGAAAACCAAGGTTTAGATAAAGAATGAGATTTTAACGTGGATTGTGGAATAAAGGATTCCATCCCTACAAGAATAACTTCACTGATACGATCTGTGCAAATGTTGACATCAGAAGATGAATCAGTAAATACGACCAGGGAGAGAAGAAAATAAATATAGCACACTGTTACATTTGGCATTATTTTAATGCCAAACAACACGAGGATGAGATTACCCACGAGAGAAATCTCCATGACCATTACCAAGTTGTGATCTGCGGTGCCTAGAGGACCACTCACCTCAACAATATTTGTTTGATCAGATAGCACGGAATAGTTTCAGGCCACCGGTGCACCTCCTCTGCAGTTGTTGAATGGTGGCATGTCAACTTGCCGAAAATAAGCCTCAAGAATAATTTTAGAGACTACCATAGTGATATTTTGTACGAAGGTTTAGTTCTGATTCAGGGTGAAGGCTCTGTTTGTGACAAAAATGTAATCAGTATTTTTAAAAGAGAACATGAAACCATCAGCCATTTTCCAAAGAGATTGAGGCATTCAGTGTCTTGCTATAATTTTCTTTCGATGACCTTCATTTCTCAGGATTACATAAAAGTGGAGTCATCAGCAAAGAAGGAACTGTTAATATTGGATGATGTTCTTGAATTATAGAGTTAACTTTGATAGCAAAAGGCATAATTAGAATCCTTGGCGAATTCCCTCCTTTTTATTGGTATTGGTATTTAAGGGCACAAGGGCAGCTAAGGCCAAAATGTGCCAGGTCCTATATTATTATCCTAAAGTAATATAATGTGTTCCATTTTGGCATTAGAGGAATTCATATATATGTATTTGCTACAGAAAGGTATAGAGTGTAGCTAGGTTAGCACTATTGCCAATCATGTGGTTAAGGGATAGTGGTTCTTGCAGTTGTGATTGAGCGTGGAAAGTACTTCTGAAATGGGAATAGTGAGGACAATCTAAAAGTATATGCCTGACTGAAAGCGGTAGTGTACAATGTGTGCATCGAAGTGGGTCATCTTAGTCTTGCTAGTATAACTTCTTCCTGTCTATTTTTTCTGAAGCTGGAAATCCCTAAGGCTGGTTCATCTTTGATCTGGAGCAACTTGTTATTACTTTGTGCCTTCCATATATTTCTGTCCACTGAAACATACAGACTTTTTTAATATGCTTCAAATAATCTCTATGTGGTACTTGGTAATTTGCTGGTGTTGTACTGCTTGGTTTTTTGGCTGCTGATCTGCTCTCTCATTGCCTAAGATACCAGAATGCCCTGGGATCCAGCAGAATTTCACTGAATGATTCCTACTTCGTAGATGGTTTAAACAGCAAATGATTTGTTTTTTGATTGGCTGTGATATTGAAAATTGATTGCCCAAAGCAGACACTGCACTCAATGAATCAGTGTATATTATACTGCTAGCATTGTGGAGAGGGCTAATATTCTGTAAGGCTAGTTTGATTGCATATAACTCAGCAGTATAACTGCTGCATTCAACTGGTAGTGATATGGAGACTAAAGGACGGAAAGACAGCTGCGACACCAACGGCAGAACCTGTTTTTGAGCCATCTGTATATATTTGGCAGCTTTGTATATTGTTGAGGGCATGTTCTTTCTGTAGTTGTTTGATATTTTCATCTGCCAGGGAGTTTTTTCCCCACTGCTGAAAGTGGGTATCACAGTGAGCGAGATTTACAGACCAGGGTGGGTCAGGAATATCGCTCTCTTGAAGTATGTTATCAAAATCAATATTCCAGGTGTGAATCAAATTTTTTAATCTAATACCAGTTGGTCTATTTTCAGTTGGTTTACTGTTATAGAAAGCTGTCCACTCAGGATTGGAAAACAACGGTTGAACGGGATGGTCTGGAAGGCTCTGAATTTTAGCTGCATAATTTAGAAGCAACATTTTCCTTCAAAGGTGAAGTGGAGGTTCGTGTGCCTCTACATACAGACTCTGAACAGGGGATGTTCTAAATGCGCCAAGAGCAGTGCGAAGGGCAGTGTGTTGGATGGTATTAAGTCTGATTAATGCACTTTTCCTAGCTGAATCATATACGATAGCACCGTAGTCCAAACGAGATCTGATAATAGCACGATACAAATGTAACAGAGTGTATCTATCTGTTCCCCATGTCATAGCAGAAATGGACCTAAGTATATTAAGTTTCTTTAGACAAACAGTTCGGAGGTATGTGATATGTGGAATGAAGTTCAGTTTGTTGTCCAATATTAAGCCTAAGAAACGAAGATTACTGGTGAGAGGGATGCAATGGTTTTTTAATCTGAGTTCCGGTTCCGGGTCTAGTTTACGTTTTTTGCAAAAGTGAACTGCAATTGTTTTTTGATCTGATAAACGATATCCATTCTGCATTGCCCATGCCTCCAACTTATTTATGGAGAGTTGCAGCTCTCTTTCAAAGGTATGAATATTTTGTGAACGGCAAGATATAGTTAGATCATCAGCATACATATATAGTTCTACAGTATTTGGGATGTTGTGTGTTATGGTGTTCAGTCTAAGTGAAAAGAGGGCAGAGCTCAGTACTGATCCCTGCGGGACACCCTCCTCCTGAGTGTAGGACCGAAAAAGTACAGATTGATAGCGGACCTGAAAGGTTCTGTGTTGAAGAAAATTTCTAATGAATTCTGGTAAGTGCCCTCGCAATCCTATGGAATGAAGTTCTCTCAATATGCCATATCTCCAGATAGTGTCGAAAGCCTTTTCTATATAGAGATTTACCATTACAAGATGTTCATTTTTGACTTAAGCATTACGGATGTTAGTCTCGGCTTTCACCACTAGATCCAAAGTGGCTCTGTTTTGTCGAAAACCAAACTGATTGTTGTTCATCAGTGCTTTAGTTTCAAGAATCCAGGTAAGCCGTCTGTGTATCATTCTTTTTGGGATTTCACTTAGGCAGCTATTTAGAGAAATAGGTCGGTAATTTTCTGGAAGTGAGTGATCTTTTCCTGGTTTAGGAAAGGCTAAAATGATGGAATGATGCCACGAAGATGGATATGTACCTTCAAGAAATATCCGATTATAGAAAATTAATAGTAAATTCAATGCCGTACTGTTTATATGTTTCAGCATTGCATAATATATACCATCAGGTCCAGCTGCACTGTTGGGTGATCTATTTAATGCTGTTTGCAGTTCAAATAGGTTAAACGGTTGATTATAGGCAATATATTGGGTAGTATGGAATTTTATTAGCATTAGCATTAGTAGAGGCATTTGATGCAAGAAAGCAAGCTTATGCAGCATCAGCCAAAAAAAAAAAAATCCACTTCCACCTCACCCCTCTGTTCGTTCCAAATACCTGTCCAGCTGAGCCTTAAACTTATTTAGGCTATCAACCTCCACCACAAGGGATGGAAGTCTGTTCCACCAACCAACCACCCGCTGGCTAAAGGCAAATTTCCACGCGTCTATCCTACATCTGTCTTTCCTCAATTTGAATTTATGCCCTCTCAGGTGATTTTTCTGAGCTAGAGGAAGAATCCCATCAGCATTGAGCATGCTTAAACCATTCAAGGCTTTATACACCTCTATCAGATCACCTCGCTGATGCCTAGTCTCCAGACACTGTAATTTGCAAAGCTTAAGCCTTTCTTCGTAAGAGCACCCCTTTGTTCCATTCACTAATCTTGTTGCCCTTCTCTGTACTCGTTCCAGCAGCTCTACATCCTTCTTGAAATGAGGCCTCCAGACCTGTATACAGTACTCTAGGTGTGGCCTGACCATTGCCTTATACAATGGAATAATCACCTCCTTATCCCTGCTGGAAAAATTCCTGTATATCATTGACAATACTCCATGAGCTACTCTTGCAGCCCGTCTGCACTGCTCAGAGAACTTCATATCTGCCTGCACAACCACCCCCAAGTCCCTTTCATTCTCTACCACTGTCAGTGTAGTACCACAGAGTTGATACGTTGCTCTGGGGTTGCTGTTTCCCATGTGCAGTACTTTATATTTGTCAATGTTAAACTTCATTTGCCACCTCTCAGCCCATCTGCTCAACCTTTCCAGATCCTGTTGCAGCAGCACAGTGTCAGTAGTGTCCTTGACAACCCTGCCAACCTTTGTATCATCTGCAAACTTGGACATTAAGCTTGATATACCATCATCAATATCATTTATAAATACAGAAAACAATAATGGACCCAACACTGAGCCCTGAGGGACTCCACTAATAACATTAGTCCACGATGAGCAGTGTCCATTGATTACCACTCTCTGTCTTCTCCCCCTCAACCACCCCTTTATCCATAGCAGCAATTTGCCTCCAATGTCACACTGCTCCAATTTGTGTAGCAGTCTTCCATGTGGCTATCAAAAGTCTTTCTAAGTATCAAAAGCCTTTCTAAGATCCAAGTATATAATATCAAAGTTATTCCCTGCATCCAGTTCTTTTGTGACTGCATCATAATATCCAATCAAGTTGGTCAGGCAAGACTTCCCCTTAACAAAACCATGCTGTGTCTGAGCTATAACTGAAGTCTTGTCTAAATGATCCTGCAGTGCTTCTTTAACCAGTGCCTCCATTAATTTTCCTGGAACAGAAGTTAAGCTCACAGGTCTATAATTACTTGTGTCAGCCTTTGATCCTCCTTTGTGAATTGGGGTCACATTTGCACATTTCCAGTCTATGGATACCTCCCCTGAGTCCAAGGAAGCTCTCATAATTATGGCTAAGGGGTTGCTTACTTCCTTTGCTGCTTCCTTTAATATAACTGGATAGATCCCATCCACCCCAGGTGCCTTTTTTATGTTTATCTTCAACAGTTTCTCCTCCACTTTACTCCCAGTTATTTCAAGATTCTGTAGCTTACTGCTAGAGTTGAATACACCTCTGGCATTCCCCTTGCTGAATAACTCCTCATGTGTGAATGTCGATGCAAAATATTCATTTAGTTTGTTAGCTACCTGAGCAGGATCATCAACAGTTGACCCATCAATATCAAGTGGACCAATCAAGTGGATCAAGTGACACCACGTCTCTGATATCCCAACAATATCTGCCTTTGATGTTTTGAGCAATACCTCAAATTCATCAAATTTATTTACTAAACTCCTAGCATTCGTGTACACGCAAGTATACCTGCACCTCTTTCTATTCTTAGCTACCCTAACACAACCCATGTGTTTACTTGTCCCACAATGGCTCCCAGCAGTCTCTGAAATACCATGCATCTTGTTTTCCAGGCTTCTGCTCATTCTAATAGAAGCAGTGCAAGAATCTCTTTCACCTCTGCCAGTGGCTACTGTCAATCTATTGGTCTTTGTCTCCCCCCAAGCTAGCAGTTTTCCGACCCACCTAACACTGCCTCGATAGCATCAGCAAATATTCTTGCACCCTTTCTATTTACGTGTATCCCATCCCTGTAGAAGCAATCTCTCCTGTTAACAAGTACAGTCCAGGCTGAAAAAAATTCTACCCCTTGAGCCTTGCACAATCTTTCCAGGGCCGATTTGATCGACAAGGCTCTCATCATATACTCCCTCCTATCATGTCTGGGCAGAATTGCAGACACTTTCAAATTCAACCCTAATTCTCGGCTTTTTTTCAACAGTGACCTGTACTTGTTAAGTAATTCTGCCGGTCTCCTACTCTTAATATTATTAGTGCCAACGTGTACAACTATATCACCTTTTGTGCCCTTAAAAGATGATATTCGCTCTACAACGTCATCAACCTTTGCCCCTGGCAGACATACCCTGGTCCTGTTCCACCTATCTTTTTTTACAAAGCATGTTCCCCGTTTCCCTGACAATAGAGTCACCAACAACTACTAGTTCGTTCGGGACCAGCGCATTCTGCCTTGGGGGTTGTCTCTGTGTCACGCGATGCCCAAGTGCAAGCTCTGGCTGAGAGCTTGATGGGCCCCTCAATTTAGTTTCTTCGAGGGCATCCACCCTGTCCTTCAAGCTCTCATATAGGCCCACAAGAACGCCGAGTTGTTGCTTGATATCGATATACTCCTTGCATCGCGCACACACAAAGACATCCCCCTTGGCAGTATCATGTCCCGTACCCGATTGCTCTGCAAACATCAAGCAAACAGTGCATTTTATAAGGCTGTGAGTCAGAGGACAACTGCCCCCCCTCAGTTCTGCTCTTATTTTGTACCTTTCCGCCGAAGCTTTGATTTTCAGAAAGGAGTTGTCATATGCTGACGTGGCAGATGTTTGGTAGAAATTCTCTGCAAGGGCGTTAGCTATTTCTTGTTCAGAAGAAATTTCCTGTCCATTTTTGATTAATATAGAAGAAAGAGGTAGATATTTCCCATTTAATTGCCGAATCTTTTTCCAGATGAGACGACTGCTCGTATCCTTTGTGATAGTGGAGGCAAACTGTTTCCACGATTCCTTTTTGGCTTTTTTTCTAATTTGTCTAGCTTTTGACTTTAGTCTTTTATATTGAATTAGGTTGTTGGGAACTTCCGGAACAGGTTCCAAGCTTTATTTTTTTTTCCTTTTTGGCATTCGTACAAGCTTCATTCCACCAGTGTTTAAGGTTTTTGTGTTTACATGTGGAGGCTTCAGGTATTGCTTCAGAGGCAATGGTCAGTATTTGCCTGGTAATATGCTCTGTGACATCATCAATGGATTGTAGTCTGATCAATTGGCTATCAAAAGAAAGACGGTTTGAAAACTTTTCCCAATCTGCTCTGGAGAATTTCCATTTTGAGCGGTTATCAGGGTATGATGTTTGAAGCGTTTGGATTCTGCATATGATTGGAAAGTGGTCACTATTATGTGGGTCGTTTAATACTGTCCATTCTATACTGGGATATAATATGGGGGAACAGAGAGTTAAATCAATTGCTGACATAGATCCAGAGGGAAGGTGTGTATAAGTATTTTCACCAGTGTTCAGTAATGTTAGATTCAGTTGGTCCAGTATCGTCTCGATCAAGTGTCCTCTATTGTCCATGTGGTCTGATCCCCACAATGGATGATGAGCATTGAAATCACCAAGGATACAAAAAGGTGGTGGTATTTGTCTTATGAGGTCTTCTAATTCTTTAAACGTGCACATCTTGTTAGGTGGAAGGTACAGGGATACAAGAGTTAGAATTTGCCCAACTGATACACGTACAGCAATAACTTCTAAGTGGGTTTGAAGCGGAATGTTTCTAGAAGGTATTTTACTGTCAACTAGAATGGCGACGCCTCCACGTGCAGATAGTGAGGAGTTTCTATCTTTTCTGTAAAATGTAAAATTTCTGATTGATGGAGTTACTTGTGGAGTTAGATTAGTCTCTTGAATACAAACGGCTATTGGACCATATCGGGAGATTAAATCATAGATGTCATCGGTATTGCTGCGTAAACCTCTACAATTCCATTGAACAATGTTCTGCATTATCGGAGTTTGAGGAGGGAAGGCGAGTCTGTCTGTTTCTTGTGAGTGGTTTGCTTTTGACGGTCATATTTCATTTTACCTTTTCTAGGAAAATTGGGACGTCCGGGATCTGTACTCTCTTCTACATCATCAGTTTGACCTGATGAAAATCCAGTCTCCATATCATCTTCTGCATGAAGATCAAGGACTGTTTCATCGTGCGTAGCTATATTTTCAGAGTCCATTCTATTTGAGTTTGTCTTTTGTAATTCAGTGGCTTGTTGCCTTCGGGATTTATTAGACATTTTATCACATGATTTTATTTTAGGCGGAACTGTGATAGGGGTACTACTTACTTCATTAACTAGAACGGGTTTGGTGGTAGGTTCAGATGTTGATAGCACAGATCGTGCCCATTCTGCAATGGATGTATTGGGCGGAATTGATACCTCAGTTTGGGTTGAAACAGCTTGGCACTTTAGTGTAACGGAAGCGTACGTGGTTTTTGCGATAGTTGACTTTATTTGCTTTCTTGCTTCTTGATATGTGACCTTATTCTCGATCTTGTACTTTTGTATTCTTTTTTCAATTTTCCAGAGTTCGCATGATTTTGAGTATGCTGGATGGTCATTCTTGCAATTTGGACATTCCGGAGCCTTTGCAGTACACTGTTTGTGAATGGTTTTTTGATCCGCAATTAGGACAAGTAGTTTCGCCTCTACATGTTGTCTGGGAGTGACCAAACTTTTGGCACTTGAAACAACTTAGAGGGTTTGGAATGTATGGGCGTATACGGCAGTTTAGGTAGCCTGCTTTAACTGAGGTCGGCAAATTCGGTGTACTAAAGGTCAGTATAATATTACGTGTGGGAACAAGTTGGTCATCCTTCTTTATCATAATTCTTCTTGCTTGAGTTACTTTCTGTTCCAGTAATTCCATGACTATCTCCTCTTCGGTTACGTTCAACAAATCCCACTCACTTATTACTCCTTTTGAGGAGTTCAAGGTGTTATGTGGTGAGACTTTGATTGGTATTCCGCTTATAGATGACATTTTTAGTAAAAATTCTGAATGCTTTGCTTGAGTGGTCTCAATTAAAAGATCTCCTGATTGGAGCCTTTTCACCATTTTCGGTGTACCTGCTGCATTCTCGAGACATCTCTGGATAACAAAAGGGAGAGAGTCTGCTTAGCGGCTGAGTCGATAAGGAATGTATAATCAGAAAAGCTGGTGGTTCTGATTTGTTACTATCCTTTTTCTTTCTTTTTGGAAGATTGGGATCGTCTTCCATTCTGCGGGTCTCAACATGTTGAGAGCCTGTTGGCTCTAGTGGTGGACATGTATCACAGTCCATTGTTGCTCCTTTCAGCCCTGGGAGTGAGCGCTTTTCCTCCCAGATTTCAGACCCCGCCACGTGGAGGCAGGAGCGTTGCCACCTAGTGGCCAAGCGGTTGGAGAGGTTAGTTTGTTAGTGCAAAAATTAATAAATATACTAGGAAAAGAAAGGTAATTTTCCTTTCTGGGTTCTTACTTAGGATCTGTTAAGTACAGAACCACTTACAAAGAAATGAGGATGCGAAAAGCACTAGAAAGTAAATATAACCAAATCACTGAGAAAGAGCACTATATCTCACTTGGACACTATCGCTTGGCACTCGCGGCCCTCCTTTTTATAAAAAGGAAGAGAGAGAGGGGATTCATACGAATGAGAAGTTTGACAAAATATTCCAAATCTTGGACCACTGGTCATGACCTAAAATTATTCATTCCCCAATCCAAGGTAATAAGCTTCGCCTATACCTCGTAGGAATCTGTGACTCTAGTGACCCTCTCGATATATAGCAGAATATTGATTTATTAATTTCTACTCGATTGTTCGTAAATTAAAAGGAGTTTGAATATGTCAGTAAAATGTGTCTAATCGGAGACACATTTCCATAAAATAAGCAAAATCCTTTGTAGCTTACTAATTAACTATCTCAAAATGGTGGTCAAATAATTATAATTGATACTTACATATATGAAAATGTGTTTTTCTCTCAAAAAGGTGAACATTATAACAGCACTTTCATATTGAAAAATTTTTCATAGTAATCTGAACTATTTGGTCCCTCCTGCAATCATCAAACCTTTAATATATAATTAAAGATAACAGCTAAATCAAACCCAAAAAAAAAAACATAAAACGAAAAAAATAAAAACAGCCAAACCTCATTGTAACTATCAGTAAAGATTAAAATCGAATGAACTGAATTTTAATGAACACGTTTAGCTCTCAGCAGATCCACTAGTGATTAAAACTAGGATAAACAAGTTAACTTGAATGATTTCACACCCAAACTGGCCTTAATACTGTATTAGATGGCAGCTTAACTTCGCCTCAGTTCTTTACTGGTCTTCAATATGCAGTAACTTGGAGCTAAAAGTTCCTCCTTTTCACTGTCTGCTTTTCAGAAAGGAACTAGCTTTTTCGGTTGAACACGCAGCATCTGCATTATCCCGTACTGTTACCTCCCTTTTCGAGGAAAGGTAACGCAATTTCCTGTGTGCTGGTAGAATAGTTTCATTTCCACGGACTGTGAGCAATAAAGGTATAAATATCATCAAGAATCCTGAACTCTAATTCACAAAAACTTTCTTTTGAAAAGCTTTGAATAAAGTAATGCTTCTAAAATATGGAAAGAGTATCAATCGTATTATGTTAAGAATATCAATCGTACCACAGCCCAGTCAAACCATAACGTTGGGGGGGGGATGTATATGAATTTAAAACAGGTGACATTTCAGAGTGCTTCATGATAGATAATAAATAACCAGCAACAAAGCGGTCCAAATACAGCGTCCACAGGCAAAAGCGAATATTATAACGTTAAAGAGCACGTGTATGACTTAACTGCAAGCATCGAATGCTTTAAGGTAACCTCAAAGGGTTTTGAAATGTGTACATCTAAATTTCATTTAACACAATGAACGGTAGACATATCCACTCAACAGAACTAAATGCACGCATATGATGCTTTATGTTATCGTTTCGGCTGGTTGTGCTATTACGTTAAGTCTTTTCACCTGTAACTGAAGCCACCGCCAACGTTTGATTCCTAGTGGACAGTCTACAATCGTGACATTAATAGGTTATGTGGTAAACGCTCGGAAAGGCAAATATCTGCGCTGAAGGCATTGGAAATTGCGCTACACCTGGCTCTTTCATTGACATGAGCGAAGCCAAAGTTTCAGATTAAAGCTCCATCATACAAATTCGGTAGTATCAGGAAATACGCTCCTTAAGAGGTATTTCCTTTAAGTTAAACCTCTTAAAGAGTATACACTCTTAAATGTCCAACACTTTTAACCAATATTTGCGAGTCC
This sequence comes from Mastigoproctus giganteus, assembly GCF_048544385.1. Taxonomy (NCBI): domain Eukaryota; kingdom Metazoa; phylum Arthropoda; class Arachnida; order Uropygi; family Thelyphonidae; genus Mastigoproctus; species Mastigoproctus giganteus. The sequence goes on from NC_143579.1 coordinate 162,478,892, forward strand.
CCACCCGTTTTTGAAGTCCAGCAAGTGCAATCATTCGCGAATACAACACGCGATTCGGTTGAAGCTTATTTGTTGAATACTGCGGCCATTCTGCATTAAACAAACACCAATCCGACGACACGTTTTTCAGGGACGAGATACGTGTCTTGGGGGAATGTTGACAATTAATTCGAACAGATTACGACAGATTAAAAAATAAAAATCAGGAAAGGTACTGTGAACCTTTCAGAACATTTAGACATCGCAAGGTATTAATAACTGCTTCTGTAAAAAAAATATGGCCGATGTTCCGACAGTAAATCCAGCTCACAATGTACCAACGTTCCTGGAATAAAATGGCGCCTTGTGAACTGCATGTGAATATTCTGTTGCTCAATTTCTTGTTTCCCGACTGTTGACGTATCTACTCAGGTGGAACTAAGCTGTGTGTGAAAGGACGCGCGTCTCAAGATTTACAATTCTAGCAGTACTCAATGAGCTTTTCTTTTGTATAATTCTTTCGGTCCACGAACACGTTCAGGTTCCGACGTCGAGGGGCGTTTAATAAGTGTGAAATTTGAGTTTTCCTTATAACTCAAATTCAAAAGATTTGGAACACGCTGTAACGTCGACTTCAGTTATTGAAGAACCCTGTCGTAATCTAAACACTTACACGATCTCTTAGTAGATCAACTGAGTCAAATTTCTTTTTTTTTTTTAATAAAAAAATCAGAACTGTTCGGATATTGAATTTTTGAAGCCCTACTGAATCAGTTTTCAGAGAAACAGCACTCTGCGTAGATCAATACTGAAGCCAAACATCGAATATCACCTTTCTACAAATGACTTTTCGTTGTTTATATTCATGTTACCCTCTTCGGTGACCTCTAACGACAGCGCATCATGCGCTCTTCCCCCCTCCCCAAATCCCGGTATGTGATGTCTGTATTGAGAAACTTGAATAACTACTAGCGCACTAACTATTTGAATAATTACAGGGCATATAGGAGAAAACGTTATTTAGCTCTGTAGTAATAGGAGTCGGATTACGAGTTAGTGTATTGTAATATGAACGAGACTGGATGTGGTATGAAAAAAAGAGCTCCTTCCCGAGCAATTCTTACTGGTAGACTACTCTCCGAATTCCTATTTTCCATTAGCGGTAATGGACGTCTAGACAGTGGTAACTGGCTAAAAGTAGGTACAATAATCTCTGATAATGACAGCGTGCACTAAAACATGCTGTATAACAGCACGTGTGAACATTTCGCTCTTTTATTAGAAAGAAACGCGATACAATTTGCTACGACCTCTTAAAGCTCGTCACAAGAAGCAAAGGGGAAATGGTTAAATCTGAATCCCTGTTATTTAGTGAGTTACGAACGCATTGAAGAAAGATAACACAAAACTTGTAGCAGTGATGCAACACGAATGGGAGGGCCACACACTTTGTCACTTTAATCAAGGAATGACGTTTTAACGGAAAACTTTTGAGAGTACTTGGTATAATTATCTTTCTTACTAACTTTGATGCCATTTTGTTCTGCCCATCAATACGGATTCGCATCCCAACCACCAATTACTGAGAAAGCTCAAAGTGTTTTATCTGGACTTCATTAACAACGATCCAGGACTTCTCCATAGACCTAGTTGCAGTCTTCATTGCTGTTAAGCAGAAAGATCATTAATGAAAATATACACATTCTTATATCAAATTTTTGGATACATACCACCTATGCATTATAAAGCTGGAAATATCCCTTGTGGTTTAATCACGAATTAAAATCGATTTTTAATAATTTTTACTTTTTTTTAACCAGTTTAGCAAAAGCCTATGGTTTCCTTGCCCTATATGGCTAATATACTATTAGAGAAAGAAAATGTTCCTTCAGGGGTTTCAATACTTATTTCCAGTCGTCCATTCTAACGAATGGGGATTCAAAAAGTTTGCTGTTACGTTTTAATTTGATTCTACTAATATCAATATCATAAATATATTCCTACACTAACCTTATAAACAATAGGTGGCCGAATTATTTGGAATTATTTGCTATAAACATTCAATTTGTATATCTCATTACGTACAAGGCTTATCGAGTTTTCACAGAATGTAAGACAACGTGATTTATCATCTTAAAGGCAATGAAATCACCAAGATTATACTTATAAACGCGCTACTGTAAACTGAATTCCAAGCTAATTGTATGAATTAAAGATAAATTAAATAATGAGCTCACCACTTAGCATGGAAGCTCAAATGCAAAAATTCCTTCATGAAAGGGGCAAGTTCAGCCCGTATCAGAAGACCAACTACACCCATACGCGAACCAAATATGAATGTCAGTATTCATTGCACGAAAAATTAGCAAACTAAGTGAAGAAAGACAGAAGAACCACAATAAAGTCATCATCAGGAGTCAGATAATTTAAGTCCAAAAGATAATGTTTCTGTTATCGATTCCAAAAGAATCGTCGGACGGCTTATTTTATTATTATTATAAAAGACGCTGTTGGCCATATTTAAAGGGTCGTCAGAAATGTCAAGAAGCACCGGTCATTGAGATTGACTAGACTCATGAATTTATTCTCAGTATATTAGCAATACTAGTTATCACAATACTGCACAGACAGAAGGGACAGGTTAAGCAACTGGCACTGTACTTAGGCTTCAGTGGCAGTAAACTCGCTGCGCAATGCTGCTATTTGCATATAATAGAAAGAGCATGCAATGATAAAATATCACCAGAAATATGTTTATTTAATGGGTTGTATGGTGAACGACGTACGTATATGAAAGCTAGCCTCATGTCTTGAAAGCACCTGGTCGTTACAGTCAGCCGTTGGCCATGGCTGCGCATTCGTTATTCTAAAATTAAAGCGTGCTTGAAAGAATACGCACATTTCAAATTAACAGCCTTCAGGTAGTTAATACATTCAAGCGTTGTTTCATGGACTCTAAGATCAGTGCCTTTAAATACCGATGCTCTTAGACGAAACTATGATGTAATCCTTTGTACAAACACAAAAGAATCTCCCGAGGATAAACAGAATCCATCCTCACGTTCTATTTGAATTGGTCGCCGCTTAGCAAAAGTAATAGCGGAACGGATGTGCATGCACGCTTTTACAGTTATTGACACACGAAGATTCGATTATGCTAAATTCTCGATTATAAGGATTTGTAATCTTAATCTTCGTAAATGGCGTAGAAAGGGAATTAATCGAGCATTTATTGAAACGCTCGGTTCTTTTTCATTTAAGGAATCTTCCCTTTAAGAACTCTTGTGTTTCGTATTCTTTAGCCTATTTTAGTTTAATAATGTAAAAAAAAATTACTGTTTATACTTTAATTTGAATCATTAAATTTCGTATACGCTTATCGCTTTATTCAGGTTTCATAGTTTCGCAAAATTAAATTCATTTTTTGAAATGAGACGCGCATGAAAATAAACAAATGTATTCAATGCTCATCAGAACCTAAAAATGTGGCACTGCTATAATCGCAAGTATAACATTTCAGTATAAATATTCTTCTATAAAACTACTCAAATTTTTGGTGGCGTGTATTCAGGCGCCAATTCAAGATAGCATATACTAATTATATCCTTGTGCTACTCGCGAGGGACGAACACATTGCGACTGCTACGCATATGTTCATAAATGGATCATTATTAGTTAACCAAATGAAAAATTGTCTAAGCGTTCAATTTTAAGATCTATATGATCTTTATTGTATTCAACCTTTTATTTCAGCTACGATATTCGAAGTTTTGCATGCAACTTGCCTAAAATTTATTTTATTTGTTAAATAAATTAGTTTTTTAAAGAAAGACACAAAAGAAGAAATCATTGCAAAGCTTGTAGCTGTAGATGGATTTCCTATCAGTGCCATATGTAAAAGTGAATTTATTCAGCAAGTATTCAGTGAAAAAGGTTTGCTTCTTCCTAAAAATCCCAATCATGTTATGCAATTAGTGTATAAGCAGTATAGAAAAATAATAGAAACCGAGTTGCAACCATTTCCAAGCAAGTCAGCCTTGTTGGTTACAGCAAAACGAATAATAACTCGTCTTGGATTTTCCTCTTCTGAATCATCGCAATCTGATTCGTCACATTCCGACTCAGAGAAAGAGTGTGACAGTGAGAGTGAAAGACAACAGACGCTTTGTGAGAAATTGGCGCGTCAAATCAAAAAAACTGAATGTGTTTCTAAAGACCTTCAACATGAAGCTGAAGGTCAATCACTTGCAAAGAATATATCCAAGGAGTTCGAAATCTTTGAGGCAACTGGTGAAAAAACAACAAGTGTATTAAAATTAATGGACGATCTCGAATCCATACCACCAACAAGTGTAGAAGCTGAAAGGTCCTTTTCGGCTGCAGGACTATTTATAACCAAACTTAGAACTAGACTCAGCGATAAAAGTGTCAATTGCCTGTGTTTTTTACGTTCATATTACATGCCAATTGTCAAATCAGTTTCAAAATAAACTAAAGTGAAATAACTTTTTGTTTAACAATGTAGTCACTAGTCTGTCAAGGTTTAAAAAGAACATGTTAAGTTTCTGAAAAGTAAGTTTTCAATTCGTTTCAATTTGCAGTTAGTTATATATATAACTATGTGTGAATAAATAAAATGCTGTGAAATTTTCAGTTTTAATTCCACCTACAATAATCCCGGGAAATCCCAGGATAAGAACATTTTTATCCCGGGATTACTGAAATCCGTGAAAAAGACAATCCCTAGTGGTGACCCATAGCTTCACCATTACATGGACATCGGTTTGCTTCCGGATACCACCGGATTTGCGGATTCTTGAAAAACCTTCGTGGATCTCCATTATGCATGTGTAAAGTTTTTTGAGCCTTGCACTGTTCCTTAAGACGTGTGGCAGTTCTTGGCACCAATGAGAACTGACCAAAGTACATAACCAAACTGTTCAGTACAGACTCTTCAGAAACAGCAATCTCCCTAGCAATAAGACTTCAGTATATTGCGTAACGAAGTCTCCAATTTTGTGGTACATTTCTGGAGTTGACCCTGCTCAGGGCTGCCAACGGAAGTGATCCGTTGGTCGCCCCTTAATCCAAACTTTTCTAATATTCAAAAGAAGCATCACCACACGCAGCTTTCGTGAACAGCTTTTAGCCCATCCATTCATTTGTCAAATTTAATGGTCCGATGCTCCATTTTCGTGTCATCCTTATTCTCTTTCTGTGCTTTCTTCCCTTCATTATATTCAGCTACACTTGCGCAAATAAGATAAATTTGAGAGTACAATAAAATTAGAGATTTTTGAACAAAGTATATTTATAGTGAAATTAGATAATTTATTATTAATCGACCCTTGCAGTAAATCCTAAAGAATTGTGGAATAAACAGGCCCTGGAACCACCAAAAAGGTTTTTAATGTATATACATTTTTTGAGACATTGGGATGAAATAATGCTTTTCATAGGCGTTTCAGAAAATGAGTGACTGAATTACTAAATTCTTCAATAAAGACGTTTGTTTCATGTTTGGACACCTATTGCTGAACAAGGCAGTGGAGACATGGCCCTACCACTTATGAACACTTTAGTGCACTACTACCATCTGATCAATTGATTATGTTTTGCTAGCTATGCCTGGTGAAAATAGTTTGCTGCAGCCATCAAAAGCCTGCTACGGAGAAATTAAGAGAATGATAGTTCTCTATAGACTCGTATTGCAATCAACGCATGGACCTATACAGGGTGTTTCAGTTAAACGTTTCAGAACTTCTAAGAGGGGTAGGGTACATCCTGACAACTCGAAATCATATAGCAATGTGGGGTCGGAAATGCTTTCCTGAAGCGGTGTTGTACACAGAAGCACCATAAAAAGAAAAGAGACCGTAAGTGAGAAATCGTTTTAATAATACATGAAAAGAAGCAAAAGGTACATGGATTAAAGTAAGTGTTCGAAGTTTCTTCCACGGGCTACAATGCACGCCTCACATCTCCGACGAATGGACATCCGAACATTCTGGAATACTCCAGGCGAATTTCGAATTTCTTCGGCAGCTACTGCGATTCTTGCAACCAGCTCCTCAGCATTGTCAACAGGGGTGTCATAAACTAGCGATTTCATATGACCCCAGAAATAAAAATCAAGACATGATAGGTCGGGTGACCGAGCAGGCCAACGCACGGGACCACCACGTCCGATCCACTGTTGACCAAATGTGACATCCAGGTAGTTACGAACATCTCCGCTATAATGGGCAGGGGCTCCATCGTGTTGGAACCACATTGTCTGTTGCGTCGATGCAGAAATCTGTTCATCTCTCAAAAGTTGTGGCAATACTTGCTGCAGAAAGATCAAGTAGATAGGTCCGGTTAGACGACACGGTAACAGGTAAGGTCCGATGAGGTGATCTCCCATAATACCGGCCCATACATTGACCGAAAATCGAATCTGTGCTGCACGACGTCGTATTGCATGCGGGTTCTCGACCGCCCAGATATGGTCGTTATGCGTGTTGAAAATTCCTTCCCTTGTGAAGGATGCCTCATCGGAAAACAACACTTCAGCAGGGAAAAGGGGATTTGTAGCACATTTTCCAAGGTACCACTGTGCGAAAGCAATACGAGGTGCATAATCCTCCGGTTGCTATGTCTGGACACGCTGCACGTGAAACGGATGCATGTCTTGTTCTCGGAGAATCCTCCAGACGCTGCAATGGGAAACCCCGACTGCGTTTGCTAGACTTCGTGTACTGGTTCTTGGATTCCCCTGTACATGCTGCAGCACATTCTGTTCGACGGCTGGAGTCCGTGCTGTTCTTACCCTGTCCCTGTCAGCTTTTTCAAATGAACCTCTCTCAGCTAACCTCTGGTGCAGTCTTGCAAAGAAATTATGACTGGGAATACGCCTCGTCGGATATCGTTCCGCGTACAAACGCTGTGCGGCTGGCCCACTACAATTTGCAGCCCCGTACGCCAAATGCATATCGGCTAACTCTGCGTTCGTGTAATCATCCATCCTACTAACTTGGCGTTCTTGTTCAAGAAATTCGAAATTCGCCTGGAGTATTCCAGAATGTTCGGATGTCCATGCGTCGGAGATGTGAGGCGTGCATTGTAGCCCGTGGAAGAAACTTCGAACACTTACTTTAATCCATGTACCTTTTGCTTCTTTTCATGTATTATTAAAACGATTTCTCACTTACGGTCTCTTTTCTTTATGGTGCTTCTGTGTACAACACCGCTTCAGGAAAGCATTTCCGACCCCACATTGCTATATGATTTCGAGTTGTCAGGATGTACCCTACCCCTCTTAGAAGTTCTGAAACCTTAGAAGTTCTGAAACACCCTGTATATTGAGTGAAAACTAAGCCTACCGCACAGGCTTTTACAGTTCAAAGAACCATCTTAGATTCGCACCTTACGGTTTGCATTTCAAAGATCCACTTAGCAAATAACAGAAAAATGTTTAATGTTAGGTCTCTGTGCAGTCCGAGTGTTATGTTTTTTATGGCCATTTAGCCACCACGAAGGCCATCACCTGGACAACCTCTCCAGTATTCTTCTAAACCGCGGGGAGGTGGGCCACAACTAAGCATACATAATTAGTTGATTGTTAAAACTATCTTAATCTCATAAGCCGTCCTGAAACAGATATTGTTCGAAATGGAAGTGCAGTATCAGTGGGTGCCAGTCATCACATAGTTAAGACACCACTTCTTTACTACCAGGAATAAAAATAAAATAGAACTAAATTAATAAAAATAACAAAAAAAATTAGGGAGAACGGGAAAAATTTGAAATAACTGGGAACAAGACCAAGCAACTCGCAGGTTCATAAAAAGGGGGGGGGGAAGAACCAATGTTATATGAAATAATGCACTACACATAACTAGGCATCTGTATATTATCATAAACACTAGTTTTAGCATAATAAAAAAAAACAGAAAACAAACAAAAAAACACCAATTTGAATATACGAAGGCACCCTCCTGGCACTTTGCCGTCCCGGGGTGGTTTCCTTATGGAAATAAACAGATAATAATAATAATAATAAAAAAGCAAAGTCATTCCAAGTCTGTTCCTACAATAAGTAGGATCGGAATTCGGTTTCAAATAAGAATCAATTGGCAACAGTGTCTTATCGCAACATAGTCCGGAACAGTAGTATGTCTAGACGAAGAAATACTGATAGGATCACCTTCCCCAGTCATCCTGCATGACTTAAATATTATGGGGCTCCGAAGCAGCTACTGTACTGAAGTCACTGTACAAAGAATTTCGGATTCCTCTGTAGACTTTACTCATTTTCCAGAGCACCAACTGCTCTGGCAGCTACTACAACACGACCACATTTTCAAAGAAATGTGACATTCGCCTGACTCCGGCAATTCATAATCAAAAGTATCTTTTGTTTCATAGTTCTAAGAACACTGCAGTTTATGCATTCCACTTTCACCCCAATCCTTACGTTCAATAAGAACGAGACTCCACAAAATGGATGGGCTCCTTTTTCAGTTACTTTAATTTAACCAAATATTTGAGACCGACTATATCAAGTCGGCCATGGAGGGCAAGAAACACTATAGACCAACCAATCTTCCCACCAACTGGTATTGCCCATCGACTGATCCTGAGGACTAGGTGTGAACAGCAAGCACTGGCTGCAGTGCTTGAGTTTTACAAGCAGTCCTTAGAATCATTTCAAGGAGCTACAATGGGTACAGTGTGGTTCCTTGAACTATTGGATTTTTCCTATTAAATCATGTTCTATGTTTCATTTTATTTATTAGTATGCGTTCCTTTTTTATATGGTTGTGACGAAATTTTAATAAAATAGCCCCCGTCAGGATAATAAGCCACTTCCCCATTCGCAGATTCTACAAATTTGGTCTGGATCAACCTGCGAACAGAAAAGTTATCACGGAAAAGACTGCATGCTCCAGGTAATCTCATAAGCTCACTTTTCTTTCAGAAGTAGGCTAAAAAATCGTTGCAGGGAATTTTACAGCACGCGAAGTAAATGTTGACGTTGCACGAAATTAATTTTCAGCAAACACGCATTATCCAAATTAGACTTAGTTATAACGCTGCGTTATTAAAATTTCCGTTCAATCTATTTTCGTCTTTGTGCTTGTAAAGTCACAAAGGATGTGTTATTAATTGCTTACAATCTAAGTCTTACGATTTTTTAAAAAAATCTTCAGAATCTGGTTCAAACTTCAATTTATTTTCAATGCTTGTTCAGTCTGTTCGTAATATCAATATTGCTGCTACAAACCTTTGAAGTAATCTAGGCCAAACCATGGTGAGAAATTTAAAAATATCCTCTGAAGGAAAACTAACAGGAAATGATGTAGAAAACTGAATCCAGTATATATCTAAAAATTCACTTAATGCTAAGTTAGACTTATCGCAAATACGCACTCTTTTGGAGAATTCTGGTTTCGATCATCAGACTGGAGGTCTAAGATTTTCTCGAATGTGAGCTGTAATTAGCCGGTTTGAGACAGAGCCTTCGTCCTTGAGTTATTCCGGTTTTTCAGCCCACACAATATGCAAGTTAGCCACAGAACACAGTTGTACACTGATGGATTTGTATGTAAAATGCCATAATGGGGTCGGCTTTTTTTTACCAATTCACTTAAAATTGTAGATGATTACCTTTCTAATAATTGCTCTACCCGAAGCAGGCTAATTCAATTCCAAATTTGACTGGGAATACACTAACATGCCGTGAAAAAGAGGGAGGGGTGACATTAAATGCGACGCACCAGAGGGCTCGACACGGATGAGACCCCATAACCGTTTCTTAAGTGGTTATAACTTAGTTTAATAAAAGAAACGGATCCTCAAAACCAACCATGGCACGCTGGAACTGTCTCGATTTATTAAACCAGCGGTAGGTTTTCCAAAGAGTGAAAAACAGATCAGCATTTTACATATCAATAGGATGGCGAATCACTTCATTTCCTTCCTCCTCTGTTCTTGATACGACGACCTCTCTGAATCGGGTTGTGGCTCTCAAGTAATTACTTAGACAATAGGCGCAGAGTTGGCTCTGCAGAGATAATGTTTTGCATTGTATTTTTCTGTTGTCCGAGTACATTTATTTAGTGTTTTCTAATCTGTTTGTTGATAATACATTTGTTTATAGTATTTTAGTTATAATTTCCTGATAATTCAAAATAACACTGAAATTTAGTGTTGTGGCAGCAATTTTGTGTTGACACGATCGTGAACTATCGATTAAGGAGATTAGTTAATTCTACATTGCAAAAGGTTAGCGATTGTCTTTTCGTTAGTGCAGATGGAAATTTGTGCAGTGAAGTTAGAATAAAGCTTTAGTTCAGATCTTCGTTTGAACGAATTTGTTATGAATTAACGCAGAAGATTGTTACTAAGATTCATGGTTATAAATGGAAACTAAAAGAAAAAATCCTAGAAGGGAAGGATCGGAGTTGAAATGAATTTGGGTGCGCGTACTAGTGGAAGTGCTGAGTCTTCAGCATGCAGTCCCTCTACTCAGGTGATTGAAAAAAAAAATGTCTGCTAATAGATCTGTGATCAAGGAAAACAATTTCGGATGGGGGGATAGATCTGCAGATTTTCTGATCAATTGCCTATAGATATTGATACTTTTCGTGGTGATCTAAGTAGAAAAAGTACAGGAACAAATGTACACCAAAGCGACACAGTAAGTGATATTCACGAACAGAGATGTAGGGGGAAGTCGATACAATTTATGAGCTAATTACTAACTTAAGTTAGTGGTAGATTACACCACTAATGAAGCTAATAAGATTACAAAATCAGCATCCAATTTCGTTTTAGACAAATGGGTCGATATGGAAATTACAACGGCCCTTCTGATCGATAACGAAAGATTGCAGGCTAAGAACGAGGAATTACAGCTTAGAGCGAGTCTTTATGATGACTTAGGGGTCATCCTTTTGTGACTGGAGTTAAGCCACAGACGACATATGCAGACAAAGTTAAAATGCATGGAATGTATGATGAATCTGAAGAGAAGGGTTTAAGGGCTGGTGAAGCAAGTGTGGGAGGAAAGATTGGCGCGAAAAGAATATAATGCTATAATTCTGAGACCTGTAAATAAGTTCACTACTAGTCAAGAGGTAAAGAATGTTGTAGTGAGTAGTTTGAAAGATAGTGAAGTGAGAAATATGAGATAAGAAATAAAGGTGTTCTACTTTAAACTACCAATTTGACGATCTGAAAAGAATAATTGAATCTAAAGTTATTATGGGGAAGGGTATTAAGTATGATAAGTTGAAATTTTCGAATCCTACCTTGCTGGTGTAGGATGTGCCCAAGGATACTTTAAAGACATTACTAATGATTTGTTTCACAAAAATTTAGACTTGGGTTTAGTGAAGAGTTTAAAAATGTAATTACCTTCTGATTTAGTACTGGTTCTAAGTCAAGTTAGTAATTGGGTATTGACTTTGAACCAAAGTTATATAGGCACCTGTTTAAGAATGACAGAACTTATATTGGATATTCTTTAGAAATTTAACAGTTATTTCTAAGTGTTTTAAATGCCTCGGTTATGGACACTCAGCGAATTATTGTACACATAAATCTGTTTCTTATGGCCATTGTGGGCAAGGGGGTCATGTTTTTGTCGATTGTCAACAAGGAATTTCCTCCAAATTCCGTGAACTGTAAAAGGAGAGGTTGGGAGTGTCAACGTTCTGTGGAAGACCCTAAATGTCCTGAATACATTCGAGCCCTAGAGATAGCTAGTACTAGGGTTGTGAATTGCTAATACACGTAACGTAATCTAAAACCTGTGTATAGATCCTGATAAAGTGATAATTTCTGTGCTTCAGTTGAATAGACAAAAGTCAAGAGCTGTGATGAACGAACTGCGGGTTTATATGACCGATAATAATGTGGACATACTGTTTACAGGAAACATGTGGGTGTTTTTGCTAACATTCATAAAACAATTGGACTTCCAGTGTCTTTGAGTGTTGTTCATAGTTGTATTGTGAAGCCTAAAACAGCTGTTTTTAACCCTAATCTGGATGTAACTGTTGTCTGGTATGTGCACTCATTATGCCACGTGTTTATATTAATGTGGGAGTAATATCCATTTATTTGGTTTCTGTTTATTGTCCTCCAAGCCAAAATAAAAATGTTTCAATTCAGTACTTGGTTAACTTAATAGCTAATATAGGAAATAATAAATAATTTAATTTTCGCAACAAATACTAATTCCAAATCTAAATTATGGCAGAGTAATTGCTAATAGTTTTTTTTTTGAAATGTGTGTTAGGGTATAATTTACAATGTTTTAAGTTTACCAGGTAAACATTGTACGTGTCAAATGTACAACTTGAGATGATACATATGGACAAAGTAAATTTAAGAGAGGATAATCGGTCTTACTTAGGTCCAGCTGCTGAAGATTTACTCAATATGAACTTGTCTGTGGTAAAATAAATATTAGTAAGACACCCGGTATAGACCTAGTTGAAAATAATTGTATTTTGAAGTTAGTTGAAATGTTTCCGCAAGTTGTTACCTGTATGTACAATACAGGTTTATTGGAGGGTTTATTTCCTGGATATTGGAAGGCTGCACTTTTGAAATTGTTACAAAGACCAGGCAAACTTAATTAATCCAAGGACCTATAGGCCAATATAACTTTTATCAAGTCTTGAAGTGGCATGAGCAGTTATTGTTATAACACTAAATTTTTTGTCAAAAATCAATATGGCTTTAAGAAGAATTTGTCTACTGAAGATGCCATACAAGACCTGGTTACTTACCACCAACAATCTATAGACAAGTATGTCTTAGCTCAGCTCTGTTCTTTGAAGGAGCTTTTAACAGTTTGATATCAAAGCATTAAGTTCTTTGAGATCACAAAATTATCTGAACTTTCTGTATATAACGATTACACGCTATCTCGAAGGTAGGAAAATTGTGTTTAAAACATTGTTTTTAAAAAGAATATAGTAAGGGGGGGCCACAAGGCTCTCTTTTAGAGTCAGTATTTTGGAACCCTTTCTTAATCACTGACTAGACGTTCCTTATTGCCATAAAGTGGCTTATGCTGACGACATAACTTTCTATTGTTGGTAAATCTAGACAAGTTTTACAAGAGATTTGAATTAATATTGCATAATCTTACAATAATGGCGTCTTTTAGTAAGCTAAAAATTTAAGAGAGCAAAACTTATGTTAATGAAGGGGAAGTTGGATAATAGACCCCCATATTCTAATTAATAAGCAAATTCCCTTGGTTTCTAAAGTGAAATATGGCTGTACAGTTGGATAAGCTGCAGTTTTTTTTTTGTACGCTTAGTTTGTTCTAAATTAGAAAATTTCACCACAAATTATTCATATTACCAAGTCCGATTGGGGTCTTGGCAAGAGTCCTTAGTTTACACTACAAGGCTATATTTTACCTATTGTTAAATAGGCTACATTCAGATGGTACAAAATAGAAAAAAAATTTCTATGCAATTAACCATCTTAAAGAGTATGTAAAACTATCTACCAATGCAATGCAATGCATTGACTGGGACTTTGCCCCTAGATTTGCATGCTGCCTTTGGGGCTATTTGTTATTTTTTGAGAAATGGTAGACATTTCGTTTATGAGTATCTTATGATTATGCTGGCAATATTAAAAAGACTAGTATTTTTAATAAATTATTAGCCTGTTGGCAAGCGCCTTCCAATCTAAATACAACTGGTGAAGTAACTAGGTTATTTATGCCCGATGTTGACAATGAAAGGAAGAAATGGTTTTATTTATCAATGGAAACCTTATTTAATAACGGGTCATGGATATTTATATTGCAAGCTGTTTTCAATTTAGCCTTGTAGGTCAGCCTTACTGGAAATATTCCATGAATGAGTCTTGGCATCATGTTCTGTACAATTACCACTTGTATGAGGACTACAGACAAAAATTGCGAGTCTATTCCAAGTTTAGATATAGGTAGTGTGTATTTTTGTTTGCAATCGGCTGTATACTTTATGGAATTAGAGTTTGCTAGAGTGGTATTTATGTAAAGAAGACATTTGTCATTATTATTTCAGATTGTACGAGTAGCTTTTCATGATTTACTTGTGTTATTGTGGTATGCTCCTTGATTGCTGTACAATTATTTTCCCTCCCTGTAGCAGTGTTTTTTTTCTTTATTTGATGTTACTAGCATTGGCCAATTCAGGATTTTAACACTCCAGTGGGAGTTTATTTTTGATTTTATTTATTTATTTATTATTAGTCCTCTTGGAGATTTTTTTGCTGGAATTGTCTTATTGTTGGGATGTGCGGGATTGATTACTCTAAGGGTGAGATTTTTTTAAGCTGGCTTCCAGGTGTGAGCAGGATTGCTAGCACCAGTTGTTGTTGTTAGGTTTGTTGGTGCATCAGCAACTGTGGCTATAATGCACTGATTTCTGACTAGTATATCTTTGCTGTTGATGCTGATTCTGATAAAAATTTAAACAAGGTGATATTTATCAATTGATTTTAGGAAAACGAAAACGTCATCCATATCTTGACGATCTTCCAGAATATTACGTAGTGTTAATTGATTGCAATTTTTGGAAAGTAAGGAGAAAGCAGTTTTTCGTTCTCTTAGATATAGCGGGCATTCGATAACGATATGCTTTACAGTGAGTGGACATGAACAGTTACTGCATTGTGGGGCATCTTCCTTTCTTAATAGATAACTGTGAGTGAGGTATGTGTGACCTATGCGCAGTCGTGCTAGTACAGTTTCTTCTTTTCTATTTCCTCTCAGACTGGAGCGCCACTGTTTGGGTTCTTTCTTTATTTCAAAAAGTTTGTTATGTAATTCTTTTTCCCATGTATGTTTCCACTGTTCTTTAGAGGTCTGCTGTATAATGGATTTATAGTCAACATAAGGTGTCTTGAAATTGTAAGAAATAGGATTTGAAGCATTTTTGGCAGCTAAATCTGCCTGTTCATTTCCTGGGATTCCAGAGTGACCAGGAATCCAACAAAAAATAATGCGGTGACCACGTGCATGAATTGCCATTAACTGAGTCCAGATTTGTTGTACCAGAGGATGACTGTTGGGGCGTTTACTTTGCATACAATTGACGGCACTTAATGAATCGGTATATATTATGGATTGAGTATATGAGGCTTCTTTTATTTTCTCCAGGGCTAGTAAAATACCATACAACTCAGCAGTATAATTACTACATTCTGAGGGAAGCTGTTCAGCAATGATAGCATCCGGCAGGACTACAGCTGTACCAACCTTACTGGCAGTCTTGGATCCATCTGTATATATCTGCAGATAACTCCTAAACTGAATTGAGTGGGCCAGATGTAATTGTCTGATGTTAATATCTGGAAGATTATTCTTCCCCCATTTCTGAAAATATCTGTCAACGTATATTGTGGGTATTTGCCATGGCTGAATTTGCATGCTAGTATTCTGCATTATGTTATTCATGCTGATTCCCCAGCTAGTGTTTAGAGCTTGAAGCCTAATTCCAGATGGTTTGTTGAGACGTGATTTAGTACGATAGAGGTTTTCCCATTTTGGTCTGAAGAGATATTGCCATATAGGGTGATGTGGAAGGCTGCTGATTTTTGCGGCATAGTTTAGGAGAAGAATTTGTCGCCGAAGGTCTAGCGGCGGTTCATTGGCTTCCGTATATAGACTTAAAATGGGAGATGTACGAAAGGCACCCAGTGCTATTCGAAGTGCGCTATGATGAATGGGATCAAGCCATTTTAGTACACTTGGCCTGGCTGAGGCGTATGCAGGAGATGCATAGTCTAAGCGGGATCTAATTAATGAGCGGTATAAATGTAGCAACATGTACCGATCTGCACCCCATGACATAGAGGAGATTACTCTGAGAATATTTAGTTTCTTAAGACAGCTTGTACGAATATATTTTATATGTTCAAGGAAGTTTAATTTTTTATCAAGTATTATACCAAGAAAACGAGTGCTTGGTTGAAATGTAATACAATGGGAGTCTAACTGGAGGTTTGGATCAGGATGTAATGTACGTTTACGACAGAAGTGTACTGCAGTTGTTTTCGGTTTAGAAATTCTGTAGCCATTGTTTTTGGCCCAAGAGACTATTCTATTAATGGTGACTTGTAGTTGTCTCTCAATAAGTCGCATATTTTGAGAATGACATGAGATGGCAAGGTCATCAGCATACAGGTATGCATCAACTGTGTTAGGTATACTATTAGTTATAGAATCGATCCTGATGGCAAAAAGTGTTGCACTCAGCACTGAGCCCTGGGGAATTCCCTCTTCTTGAACATATGTGCCAGAAAGTGACGAGTGGTAGAGGACTTGGAAGGATCTGTTAGATAGGAAGTTCTGAATGAATTTCGGGAGATGACCCCGAAGACCAGATTTATGTAAGTCCCGAAGAATCCCATAACGCCAAGTTGTATCAAATGCTTTCTCGATGTCAATGCATATCATAACAAAGTGCTCATTTCTTAGAAAGGCGTTCCGAATATTTGCTTCTGCTTTGATAATGAGATCGAGCGTCGATCTACTTCTCCGAAAACCATATTGGCTTGGACTCAGAATGTTTTGAGTCTCCAAATACCACGTTAGTCGGGTGTTAAGCATTTTTCCATTGTTTTTCCCAAGCTACTTGTTAAGGAGATAGGTCGATAGTTTGCTGGGTCTGTGTGGTCTTTTCCTGGTTTCGGGAAGGCTAGCACATAAGAATGGCACTAGCTGGTGGGGTAATATTCCTCTAAGAAAATTCTATTATAGAGTAGTAAGAGAGCACTTAATGATCTTTCACTTAAATGGGAAATCATTGAGTAATAAATTCCATCAGGACCTGGAGCACTGTGTTTCACTTTTGTGAGCGCATTAAGCAATTCAGTCATAGTCAACGGCAGATTGTATGAATGTTGGAGAGCGGAATTAAAATTCAGTTTATACTTTTCTGTATTGCGTTTTAGCATCTGAAAGGCTGGTTCATAGGCGGAGACAGCTGAGAGTGATTCAAAAGACGAGCCAAATGCATTAGCAAGTTCTTCGGGTTCAGAAATTTCGTTTCCTCTCAGAAATAGAATTGGGGAAGTAACAAGTGGGTATTTGCCATTGATACGTTTGATTTTTTTCCAGACTGTAGCAGTATCTGTGAATCTGTTTATTGTGGCAGCATAGCGTGACCATGCTTCTTTTTTACTCGTTCGTCTTATATAACGAGCCTTAGCCCTTGCTCTTTTAAACTGTAGGAGGTTGGCTGTGGTTGGATGTTTTCTAAACTGATTCCAGGACTTATTTCTTTCTCTTTTAGCAATGCTACATGCTTCGTTCCACCACATTTTTGGATGGAGTCGGATTTTAAATGATGATTTTGGGATAGCGGATTCAGCGGCTGTCATTATTCGTTCTGTGATATAGCTTACTGCAGAATCTATCTTGTCAGTAGCAATGATAGTGGAATCTAAAAGGGGCTATTTCTTGATATTTAGCCCAGTTGGCCTTGTCAAATTTCCAAATTGTTCTAATTCTGTTGATCGGAGGAGAACTTGTACAGAAATTACAGATGATTGGAAAGTGATCACTACCAAGAGGATTGTCAGTAACTGTCCAGTCAATGAGAGGAAATATTGTTGGAGAACATACTGTTAGGTCAATGGCAGAGCTTGAGCCAGATGGTACATGAACATATGTGTGATCACCTGTGTTTAAAATAGTTAGATTGTGTTTATCCAGGAATTTCTCAATTATTTTCCCTCTGCAGTCAAGTTGTTGAGAACCCCATAGAGGGTTATGGCCATTCCAGTCACCCAGAATACAGAAAGGAGCGGGTATTTGTCCTACTAGGTCATCTAAATCAGCAAGGGTGTAAGCGTGGTTTGGTGACAGATACAATGAGACTAAGGTTATTGTTATGCCTATGGTGATACGGGCTGCAATTGCCTCCAACGGTGTTTGCAAGGGAACAGGTCTGGAGGGAATTGAAGAGTTTACTAACAGCGCCACTCCTCCGTGTGCTGTATTAGAGCAGTTTCTATCTTTTCTGTACATGGTGAAGTGTTTAACTGTTATAGATACTGCATTCGTCAGGTTTGTTTCTTGTATGCTTGCTGCGACGGGCTTATATTCACTTAGGAGATCGTAGAGGTCATCGATATTAGCACGAAATCCGCGACAATTCCATTGAATTACTGTGTGCATTGTTTGGTTTTAAAAGGAGGGTTCGGTTTCTTAGGGCGGATTTTTGTTTGCGCTTGTCTACTTTTGCTTTTTCTTTTTTTGGGAAGACTGGCCTACCCGTGTCAATGTCATCCTCTGGATGAATCTCAAGAATTGAATCATCTTCATCTATCTTTTCATCAATATCCATGGTATCGGGTATAAATTTAGTAGTGTTGCTTCTTTCAGGAGTCTTGGCTCGTTCATTTGGTTGCTCATTAGGCTTCTTATCTGGAGGTATTGTTACAGGAGTATTTGCTTCTCGAGTAGCATATTTAGGAGTAGGTTTTTCCTTTGATGAGGAGAGGAGCGATTTAGCCCAACCAGATATTGAGATATTTGGAGGGACTGAGCAGTCTGTCTGAGTTTCTACTGAGCGTAGCCGTTGGGTAACTGAAGCATATGTAGGTGACTTAGCAGGTGCTGCGAAATGTTTTTTAGCTTCTTGATAGGATACTTTCTGCTCTATCTTATATTTTTGAATATTCTTTTCTCTTTTCCATTGAGGGCATTCCTTAGAGAAGGCAGAGTGGTTACCATGGCAGTTAGGACAAAATTGCACTTCAGTGTTACAGTTTGTGTGTGTATGCTCTTTTGATCCGCAGTTAGCACAAGTGGCTACACTTCTGCAGACAGCTTGGGAATGACCAAATTTTTGGCACTTAAAGCACCGGACTGGATTTGGGATGTATGGTCTTACTTGGCATCTAAGATAACCAGCTTTAATAGAAGTAGGCAGATTTGGTGTTTTGAATGTTAGGATCACCGTGCGTGTGGGAGCAGGTTCTCCATCTCTTTTAATCACAATTCTTTTGGCTTGTACTACGTTTTGATCTCTTAGTTCATGCACAAGTTCATCCTCTGGTACGTTTAATAAATCCCACTCTGATATTACCCCTTTAGAGGAGTTTAAGGTGGCATGTGGGGTAACCTTCGTGGGAATTCCACCGAAAGTAGAAATTTTCAATAGCCTCTCAGCATGTCGATGTTCGGTCATTTCAATCAATAAATCTCCGGATCTTAATCGCCGAACCATTTTTGGAGGGCCAGCCACATTTTCGAGACATTTCTGTATCAAAAATGGGGACAGCTTACTCAGTGGTTGGTCTGTGGAGGAGTGTAGTATTAGAAAGAGTGGTGTGATCTTATCCATTCCTTCTTTTTTTTGTCTCTTGGCATGGGATACATTTGTGTCGTCATGATCTGGATTATGTTTGTCTAGTTCTGAATCATAAGATCCACACGAGGACTGCTTATTTTTGTCCATCGTTGCTCCTTTTAGTCCTGGGAGAGTGGATTTCTTCTCCCAGACTTCCAGCCCCGCCACGTGGAGGCAGGAGCAGTGCCACCTAGTGGCCAAGCGGTTGGAGAGGTTAGTTTGTTAGTGCGAAAATTAATAAATATACTAGGAAAAGAAAGGTAATTTTCCTTTCTGGGTTCTTACTTAGAACCTGTTAAGTACAGAACCACTTATAAAGAAATAAGGATGAGAAAAGCACTGGAAAGAAAATATAACGAAATCACTTAGAAAGAGCACTATATATCACTTAGGAAAATCGCTTGGACACTATCGCTTGGCACCCGGGGCCGCTAGCACCAGTGATAGTGCAGTCTTGCACTATCACTGGTGGGCACAGGATTTCAGTGCTGAATTGCACAGACTGATTTGGTAGACCCAGGGTCAGGTCCCCGTGCCAGGGATGGGCACCAGGTGGCATTTGCCCATGTGGTGGCTGCTACGTTTTAGGAAAAGTAGCCTGATGTTACATTAACTACACATACGTCCAGGCTAACAGTTTAAGATTTTTCCCCACAAAAGTCAAAGTGGATATGGACTAAAGTCTAGGTGCCACCCTTCGACAAGAATAGACTTTTCTGAATTAGTGGATAGGAAGGGTCGCCATCTTCGAATCGCACAACGTTGGATTTTTTCTTCCCTCTGGACTAGATATTTTATTGGACAATAGAAATGGGTTGTATTGAAGTTTAACTATTGTCAACTGAGTAATTGGCTTTGAATACCGGTAAATTGTGTGCAGTTGGATAATGTGACAGCTGTTTTGTCACGAGTGCTGAAATGACGTATTGTGACTGTTAAACTGACTGATGGTCGTTCGGGTTGAGGAAATTTAAAAAAAACTGACTTAGGGAATTGACCTGAGGCACAGTTCTTAATGAATATTTTAATGGTTGGACATCTTTGCCTGATGGATTGTTGGATAATGGTAGACAGACTAATGTTGATGGCGTCTATTTAAATAAATAAATAAATAAATAAATACTGTTTATACTCCGGGATGACCAAACGGTCAGAGGAGTTCATAAGATAGACAGAATACAAGAAACAGCAGTCATGGGTTTGAACCCCGGTCACTCAAGGCACGTGTACTTATGCACCCGCGCGCCTGACCACTAGGCTACGGCGGCCTTTACACTTGTAAATAAATTGTCAGTATCTTCTGCGTCTTCAAGGAGCTTGGGCTGCACCTGGATTATTTGCGGGAAAAGAATGGGTTTTGTAATCAATGTTGAGGTTTTGTTGTTCTATGGAACTTTTAGACAGCTGGACATCTGTAAAGTGTAACTTGTGATCTAATATAATCGTTTATTCTGGTGGTTGGCAAATTATATCAAATGTATGGACGCTTTTGGTTTGTTCAACTGATCGGGAACTGTAGACTGAATGCCTGTGTATTGGGTTTGCTTGGAATCATTCTTCCAAGCTGTGTTTTGATTGTGAACCATGTTTTAAGTTGACAACATTGTGTTTTCTTGTGGTCTAGAATTGTATTAAAAGAATTTGACTGTGTGCAATTGGCAGACGGGAATAATTGTACATATATAAATAGCTATGTTGCTAGCTAGGCACCATGACACATTGTAGTTTTGGTTTTAAGGTGTTAAGGCTGCGTTAAAATTGATCCACTGTTTCTCTTCTGTGTAAACTTTTTCACAGTTCTCTTATTATTCAGGAGATGTCCTTTCTTCCCCTTGCTTTCTGTCCACTTTCCTTCCTTCCATTCCATTTCCCATACTATTCCACCTAAATCCTATTTCCTTTCCTTGAATACCTTCGGGCTCCCAGGCTTGCAGTAAGAGTACTTTTTTGGTGGGTGATCCTCGTTGCCTCCACGTGACTTGGGATGGGAGTCTGGGTGTGGGGGACCAGGTGTCCTCGGCTCACCGCTGCGAAATGCCAGGTGTCAGCACAACCCACACTGTACATACCTACGCACTTGCCGGCATTGGCGCTATGTCTTGTCAGATGCATTAGCGGCGGCTTAAAAGGAAACCCTGGAGACCGCCTTACAATACACATACTTTAAATACTTTCCCTCTGCACTGCAGAACGATCAAGTTTATCAACAACCTTTACTGACAAATTTACGACTTGACAATAAGAATTGCTATTGATTATATGACTCAACATATCTAAATTTAAATGATGTGTCCATTATAAGTAGTTATTTGAACTATAATAATATATTATTACTATAGCATAACGGGGAAGTTAAAAATAAAGCCATTTTTCACTGAAGAAAAAAACCACCATTTCTGAAGACAGCAACCATTGTCAAATTTTATAACGTGAATGGCTGAAAAGTGGTTAAATTAATATAAAAAGAAATTTTAAAATTAATTTGATTATATTTCAAGCTACTGAAGTAGAAATTAATATTGAATACGGAAATTAGTTAACAGAAAGGAAACCTCTAGAGATTCTTAAAAAGTATTTAATTTAAGAAACTTTTTTTATGATCCAACCGAATATTTTTCAGTTGGATCATACTTTTATTGATATGCAAAAATTTGTGAACAGAACTGGAATGAATTTTTAATGTGAAAAATCACAGATCTGTAGTTCGAAAACTGTTAACGTTCCTTTATCCAGTGAAAAATTTCACTTAGATATTTTTCATCAGCATTCCTCTAAGGAATTGTTGGAAAATATGGACTTGTACAAATGTTTTGCGTAATAATTATTATAAGGTGAGAAATTGATGCCATTCAAAATTAACAAAAAAAATTAAAAAACGAGAAGTCAAGTAAAATTGAGTCTTAAAGATTTCACTAGAATCCGTCCCCAATTTGGTGGCTTCCACTAAATTCACCTTTTTCCTATCAGGAAATGTTCTAAATTCCTGATGGCTCTACTCGCTTGTAGAATGGCATTCGCTCTAACACAATTGTAGCGCAGGAAATTGAATATGATATTAATGGGAGAGTCTTGTTAGGATAGTAATTTCAGTATTGCATAAAGCTGGGTGTAAAGATTGGTTCCACGAGTATAGTTGTGCAAACTTCTAGCGATATCAGCACTTGTACAGCAAATGCGTGATATGTGCACCGAAAGTGACAATTTTTACAGCTTAATGATTCTGGTGCCTAGGTGGGGGGTGAGAGAACGGACAACATTACGAAGAGCTTTATGATGGGCAATTAGGTGTTCCTAATATTTCTCACCAGTGCAGTTAGGGTATACAAGATTCCCTTGTCTGACTCTCCCCCAAAGTTGATCTAATGGTAAAGTAGGACTACCTCATATGCCCTATCTATAAGGTGGCTTTCCCATAAAAATTGCGGTTGGGTCAAAGCATTGACTACATGGAAGAAAAAACTAAATTTCCGATCCCGCAATAACCTTTATTCCTAACTGGTGCTTTATGGTGTGAAAGAAAACTAGCTAAAAGGCAATCTTTCAAAACAAGATTTATTAAAAGGCAATCATACATCACACATTATTTAAAAGATTAAAAACAAGAGCATTATAAAATATAGTAATTAATTATAAGGGTTACCCACTTGTGCCCATATTATAGTAGTTACACAAGTAGCAGTCTTTATCATCTGAACTTAATGCACAGAAATGAGTCAATAAAAACATTCGTTGGCAATATCTATAAAGTCACAAAAATACTAAGGAACATAATATACGTCAGGAAGAAACCATTTTATCATCATTCCTCATGGGTAGGAATTAAGATGAATAATTTCTATTCATCTATTTCAAACATTCCTCCTTATACAATAGGCATCGATTTATCAAGCTTACTAGGCTAGACTGGGCCTTAGTCGACAGAAAAAACGGCATCCTCACCAGTTGGGTACCTCGTGCGTTAGCTGTCTTCCTAACTGAATCTGCTCAGTTTGTGGATTCATTACCAATGGCTAGGGCTCACTTGCTCTTGACTTGCCTGCACTAGATTTTCCTTAACTCATCCTTTCTGGGTCTCCCAAGGGCATCTCTTATGCCCGAAATTTTCCTCCCAGTTTAGCCCAACTCTGCATCCTATCGGACGTCGAGATGCTTGTGTCCCAAGCATTGTACAACACATGATAGAGAAAAAGTGACGATAACATCGCCCCCTGATCACTTAACATGTATCTGGCCCTATCCGATGACTAACACAAAAGTATGAGCAGAGATGCACCACTTTAGGAATAGAAGGGTGATAAATAATACATATGAACAGTCGCTAAAGGTATTTCATTTATTTCAACATGAATCCTTAGGTCTACATCAGCATTTTTATATTTTCACCAGGAGAAACTCCTGTTGATTCTCTGATCGAGTCAATTTAAGTGACTTCTTAGACCGTTCAGTGGAAGTAATTATTTTAAAAAAGGGGTTTTTGCTTAGTTGCAAGTAGATTTTAGTATCCATAAACAACATTTACTTAAAATAAATTGTTTGCCTTTTAAACTGGAAGAATTCTAGTGAATAATGTTTCATATGGATTTATTAATAAGCAAGCATTAAGAAAAATGGAATGTAATTAAACAAGAATTAATTCACATTAAAATTAAATGATGGGGTTGGAAAATTAAATGAGGATTTACTCCAACATTCCCCACCACGCCATCTCAGAAGTGAGATTTAGGGTGGCAAAATCCCCTACCTCAGTTCTGTGCACCAAAAAAGATGTTTCATGAAAATGATTTCTTCCTTTACATGAAACTTTTCAGATAATCTAAATAACCTTAATATAAATACAAATATCAAAACACTAATGCTAAAATAAAATCAGATTAACATCCAGTACATTATAAAATAACGTAATAACAAAATATAATAACAGACATTATCATCATACAATTGTTATTATATAAAGATAGTCATAACACAAATTGCTTTGTTGCTTGGGCTGTTTTGCCAATGTTAAAATTCCTTTGGCCTCCTCTCCTTCACAACCTAATCAGTTTTTGATTTGACACTGAAGTATTCTTGTTCTGTTTTTTTCTGCCAGTGGGCTTTGTTCACCCATTTTCTGTTCCACTGTCTCTGGCACAAATTCATTTTGTTTTGACTGTCCAATTGATTCGATTCACAATTTAGGCAATGCAAGAAAAACAAGTGTTAATACATGTTCTTTCAGCATACATATGTATATCGATACTTCATACTATACATCATTAAATAATTATAATTCAAGCTCACACAATATTTAAATTATATTTGGGATTAACAAATTTCTAATGCATCTCCAAAGATTCTATTACATGTCTACATACATTTCAATATTGTTTTTAAGAGTATTAGAAGTGACCTATAGTCCTATGACACTTGTCTTTTCCTTCCATGGAGAAGAATCATTTCACCTGAGTTTAAGTTACCTCCACAAGCGAAGTTAATGAAGGCAGTATCTGCCGGAGCACCACACAAATCGTCATAAGGATTGAAGCACTGCACAAATCTGTTTATCAGAACTAGCACTGCATGTCGCATGGATGACACTAATAGTCACCAAATGGTGACATTTGCTTAGAATCAAAACAGAATCCCGAATCTTATAAAGTAGTCAAATTTCTGAAGTTGACACAGCCTTTATTTCCCATTGGTTAACTCTTATCACTCCAGGTTGTTGAATTTAGTTTGTGCATTCCAGTTGATTAACGAAAATTCAGATTTTTTACCTCAAGTCCTTAACTGTAATAGATTTGAAGATACTCCATACTGTAATTTGTTTCTCTACAGCTTTAGTAGAGAAAGTGTTCTTGTCTTTCTGCAGCCTCTTCCAGATGAACTATTTCATAGGTTCACTGCATTCTTGCATCATCCATTTTCTCAGAATAATACTCCAATGGTGCAAAGTTGGATGTGATTGAGCTGTCCAAATGTTGGGGTAGTGCCAAATCTCTTCATACAAACGAAAATGAAAATTAGGTGTGTTGTGGAATGAACAGCTGAATGATACAGCTATTGCAAGAGGTACGCAAATGCCAATCTGAGTGGTATTGACTACTTCTGAAAGGAGCCTGCTAGGGTCCTATTTAGCCTTTCAACTTTAGAATTACACTGGGAGTGGTATGGGCTCATCTGGAGCTTTATGCCCAGTTCGGCATACACCACTTGTATAAGTCGAGATACAAAAGCATTCTGATCATTAAGGATCAGAGGAATTGTCGTGAAACTTTGTTGACAAAAGTAGTTGCTACCTCATCTTTGTTTTCAAAAGGAATCACCCCTGCATAACGAGTAGAACAGTCTACAACCATTGACAGAATTTTCTCCAACCAAGCTGGTAGGTATTGGTCCCAAAATGTCCACGTTAACTCTGTACCACAGTGGTAGGTATTCTCAAATTTGCTTTTGTATTGTAACCTCTTCTAGACAAGAGCAGGAATTTGTATAATTTTGACATCACTATACGTGTTCACTTAAGTCCTAATTCTTTGTAATGTCTTATCAAAAGACAAATGACCACTGAGGATGATGGCATGCTCTTAATCTCTCCTTTCAAAGAAAGGAGCACTATTTGCTGACACGATTGATTTTGGATCATGTGAAGTGTAATGGCACAATACTTAGTAATTTAAATGGGAATCTTTGTCAAAAACTGGGCATTTCCCTCTGCTTGTGGTATTAAAAACTGTTTAGTTTGGGATCCTTCCTTTGTAAAGGTCTCAATTTTTAGTGAGTGCTTTGGCATTAGTGTTTCTAGGACAATTCCACTAATATCATTGAACTTGTTTAGAAACAGGTTGTGTTTATTACATTTAGTATCGTCCTACAATAAATGGCAAGTCTACATTTGAATGTATTTTTCCTGGTCTGTATTCCACTTCAAAATCAATATTGCAAAATGAGATTCCAATGAGTTAACCTTGGGGTGGTGTTCCTAAGTCGAAGGAAATACCACAGTGGAGAATGGTCAGATATGACCTTTAACATATTTCCATAGAAGTAAGGCTCAAAATGAGTTCGAATGCACAACAGCCAAATTCTTTTTCAACTATGTTATGTGCCCTTTCAGCTTACTTTAGAAGCCTTGCTTACATAAACTATATGATGGCACAAATCAGCATTCCATTTTTGCTCACGGAATCCTGCGATTGCATAATTGCAAGCAAAAAAAAAAGTTTGACAAATCTGGATAGATTAACAGAGGTTCTGATACTAAAGCTGTTTTAAGCTTCCAAAAGCAGCTTGTTTCATTCCACACAAAATGTCATTTTCAGTTAATGGTGCAGATACTTGTGCACAATTTTTAATGAATTTTCTATTGAAACCATTCATTCCTATAAATCTCTTGACCTGTTTCACCCTGTTTGGGGTGAAGATAGTCCTTGATGGCAGAAGCATTGTTAGGGTCTGAGCATACTGCTTCAACACTAGCACAATGACTAAGATACATTATCATCATCTGTTTATTCACCTTAGGTTCAACCCCTTGAACAGCCAGTGGGGTAGGAGGGTGTACAAATATTGATATACAGCATAATTTTATTCATTTAAAATAATGATTGTTTATAAAATTATTTACTTAATAGCAGTAACGATTAACTTTAAAATAAAATTGATATTAAATTAACATAGTAATTATATTTACATTTCATTACAATTTTAGCTTTTATAATATAAAATTTTTACATTAAATTATTTACATTTCTGATATAAAGCCCAGATTTTATAGTACTTCTGGTGATTTGGTCCAGCTTTCATAAATAATTTGGCTTCTGTACCTTCTATTTTCTCCAAGCTTATTTGGATCTATGGAAAAGGAATTAGTGTTGGATCATGTTACATGGGAACATGAATTTTTAAAGATTCCAGGGTAGTGAGCCTCATCTTAAGTGGATGTTTCCCTCTGGTGGTTTCTATTGCTTGCTTTTGGGAGCGAGATAATATCCTCTATGGAGGTGGTATCAATCTTAGAATGTAGACAGATTTTTTGAGAACAGTGAACTTCCAGGGGGATCATGCCTAGAATGACTACATTTAGATGGTGAATGGGTCCCTTCCCAGACTGTTCTGCCACTGCAGTATCCAATAGTCGGGAATCTGTTACTGAGAGGCAGGTGCTGAGGACCAGATTTCAGATGCATACGAAGGTATTCTGGTTTTTTGAGGTAGTCTCCAGGGCTCCCCCATGTACAGATAGGAGTGAGATGCCTATCAATATGTTGACAAATTAAATTGATGTTGTGGCAGCCTACAAGCTCCTGCCAAATAGTCCAGAATGCAGCATAGGTCTTTGTCCCAAGATTAGTATGCGATGATTGTAATTGTTTTTTAGGAGCATTAGCGACTAATGCCATATTGCTCCGGGGATATGCAGTGGTCATTCCTGACCTTACCGCATCCTCCGTATTTGGTGGTCACGGGCTCGACCCCCGGTCTAATCAAGAAGCATGCACTGCTGCTCCTGCCCACCTGGCTACGGAGGCGCCAGTATGCGATGAAACATGATCTTGGTACCCGCAGGGTCTTTAGCTGGATCACTTTTTTTGCCTGGTGGAGCAAAAGCCTCAGGCTTCCTTTCACCATATGGCTAAAATGACAATGATCTCCTGTTTCAAAATAAACTTAGATGGTTTTAGTTTGAGATCCTATTGCCATAAGCATTAAAACTAACTCTAGATTGCACAGGTGATCCTCAAACGTTGTACCAGCAACAACGTCACAAAGATATTAAAGATTTTCTGCACAAATCAATTCTCGCAAAACTGAATGGGCTGTTTTAGACGAAATGGTAATCTATTAAACTGATAATAATGCAGAGCCTGTACTCAAAGCAGTTTTGTGCTTATTAACTGGATTAATAGGCAATTGCCAGAAATCATATTGAAGATCAAGGGTAATATAAAAGCAAGCATATCCAAAAACGTCTAGAATTTCCATGTCTGAATTTCAGTTATCACCTTACCGAAGTTAATGCACATTCGAAAAATTTTTTTTTAATTTCTTCATCACTAATGGAGCAAAAAAGGCAACACTAGGTGAAATCACACCTGCCTGCTTCCCGCTGATAGTTAACCTAACCTGCCTCTCCACGTCTTCTTGTGAAGGCACAAGGCTTATGATATCCTCCTTGTCTAATAAGAATGTCATCTTAGCATTATCCAATGAAGCACTGAGGAGCGACAGCTGTAATGTTAATTAAGCAAAGACATCCGAATATATATGCAGTAAATTGGTTTAATTTAAAGTCATCATTAGTCACTGGAGGTGGTCTCATAGCATTCACTCTAACACCTGAAATATTAACTTTTCAATGTTAACACATTCTAATTTTGTACTCTCATGGTTTTGGCAAGAGTAAGGGTTCTCTGCAGATACTTTGCCACCTTTATCTCTAGACAACTTGTCCAATGAATCCCTGACTGCCAAAATTATAATTCTGTTCTGCTAATACTATTTGACCTGGGAAGAATGTTGGTTTGCACTATACTCTTAGTACAGGTAGCCCTTGGTTTGCACTATACTCTTAGTACAGGTAGCCCTTGGTTTGCACTATACTCTTAGTACAGGTAGCCCTTGGTTTGCACTATACTCTTAGTACAGGTAGCCCTTGGTTTGCACTATACTCTTAGTACAGGTAGCCCTTGGTTTGCACTGATCCGATTTGTGCCATTTCACAATAGTACTAATCACTAAAAAGAACTCCATTTTTATTTATATTATTTTTGCAATTTTTTTATAAATTGCAAGTTTAAAATTGTCAGAAATTTTATTGGCATCATACTGTGCTATGTATCACACACTGTTCGTGATTTAGGACAATCTTGGCCAATCAGCAAATAGCACATCCTTATCTGAGATGAGGAAAGATTCCTACCCTCAAAGTAGCCAGTCGTGGATGCAGGTGGTAAAGACTTATGCAGAGAAGCATTCAGTTGCTAGTTTAGACTATTCACACATGTTGGAAATTTATTACACTAACATTTTTTGGTTAATTGTTCTATTAATAATGATATCCGTGTGCAGTTTTTGCACAGTAATGTTATAAAGGTTAAGTTAATAGAATAAAGATGTCATGTCTGGTAAAAGAAGTTCATTGAATCCTAGTGCAATACTTGGAGAATAAAAAAAACTGGTGAAAGCCACCCTAATGTGTATAGGACTATCAATATGCCTCCATTGGCTATTACTACAACTATGAAGAATTATATAATAAAATAAAACAGTCGATGCAAAGTGGTAGGCAATATTTGATGCTTGGAACCAAACTCTGATTTCTGATTAACTCCATTATATAAAGGGTTCCATTTACACCTTACCTCCAGGAACCTAACTCCGACGGAAATCGAGGACTACCTGTATTGGGTGGGATTATGTTGGTTGTTTAATTTTTCCTATGCTGGATTTTAAGTCACCTAAAATTCGCTCCCTAACCCCTACTTCTCTCATGCAAATTTTGAAATCAGTTTTCCTGAGTCTAAAATAAACCGGTGCTTTCTTAAAAGGTCTTAAGCGAGCACGATTTGATAATGGTTGGATGAAGGGTCCAAAGCTACCATCTTCTGTAATTTTTTTTACATTTAAAGTTAAGTTTACAATACTTTTGCTGCACAATGGAACAATGTTTCCTGTGATCCTCACACAGTAACATCAGGTGGCCTATTCTTCAATGACTTGACGTTGAACCTCAAATTTCCACACTAATCAGAGTAACAGATGCACCACTATCCGCTAAAAATGAGCTGGAATGGCTTGAACTTAACCAGCTACTAAGGGTAGCTGAGTGTCATTTGCCAGTGTAAAAAATGCCACGTTCTGCCCTATTGTATCTGACACCCCACTTAAGACTGTTAACTATCTATTATTAGAATACCAGTTAAAAGGCAATTTTCACAGGGTTTACCTGCTTGTTTTATATTACCCTATAGCGCTCTAGTCTCGCATTTGGAAAGCGATTGTTCAGTGTCTTCATAACCCTATTGACAATAGTTTTTTGATTGGAGGGCCTACAGCTTGTGATGCACCAGTGCAGTTATTTCCAGCTACTGATAAGTAGCTACTTCAGCCTGCATAAAAGTGCAGGCCACCCAGTGGGGTCTCCACATGGTATGTCTATTGCTATTCAGAAATTCCCGAAATGATCACTATGGCCTACCATCATGAATAGTGTAATTTGATATCCCTGTTCATGAGCACTTTGAATTCTTAACACTTATCCGTGTGAAGCAACATACGGTGTCAGTTTTAGTAGCATTGTTCCAAATCTGAATTGTTCCAAATTGTGGTCAATTCCCATGAAATTGGTAATTCGCACACTAGCAAGACGTGGATTTATTGGATGACTTTTCTACAGCAACATGTTCGAAAGGCAACCGGAGGGAGTAATATTCTTGATCTGATCCAGCAGTGATTATTCATGCATTAAGAATTTGCAGATAAAGGAACCACTGGGTGGCAATGATCAGTCAACTGATGCGGGATTTACATAAAGATGCTACTATCAAGTGTAAAGGAAAGGGCTTTTGCTTACGTAAAAGATGACTACAGGTGTCTCAGACAGTGTTTAAATTCTGTACAGTGGGATCAACTGAAGATGTTACCAATGTTGAATTCTAAGTGGGAACCCTTCAGTGACTTCATCTTTGAGACTATTAGGCTTTTCATTCCAACTAAGAAATACTGTTCAAGGTTTAGGCTTAAATGGAAGTCAGATGAATTAATGAAGCTCGTGGCAGAGAAGAAAAATGTATGAGAAGCATATAAATTACCAGGCGACAAAGAAGCCTATGGCACAAAATGTCTGTAATCAAGTCAAAGGAGGTTAGGCAGATGAGAAATCTTTGGTAAAGAATTCAAAGAAAAACAGCAAAGTTCTTTACTTATGTAAACTCTAAAAGGAAAGGGATGAATCAGATTGGACGACTTAATATAGATGCGTTGACTGTTGATGATCATGATCAGGTAGCTGATAATAAATGACTATTTTGCATCTACATTCACAGGCAGTTATTCAAAGTCTAACAGGGTGTCAAGTGATTTTGTAATAACTGACAGTAAAGTGGAGAAATTGAAGTTAAACATAAGGCACCTGGGGTGGATGAAATCTATCGAGTTATATTAAAGGAGGCAGCAAAGGAAACCCTTCATAATTATCAGAGCTTCCTTGGACTCCAGGGAGACCCAGTGGACTAGGTGTGCAAAGGTATTACCAATTCACAAAGGGGTTTAAGGTGACACAAGTAACATGCTAGTTTAACTTGTGTTCTGGAGAAAATAGAGTATGGTTAAAAAAGCATTGCAGAATCATCTAGACAAGAGTGCAGTAATAGTTAAGACAGCATGGGTTTTTTTTGTTTTTTTTTTTAAAGGGAAAGCTTCTCTGACCAATTTGATTGGATACTACAATTGGATGCAAAAAAAAAAAAAAATTTGATATCATATACTTGGATTTCAGGAAAGCTTTTGGTATTGTTGCACATGGAAGACTGCTGTACAAATTAGAGTGGTATGGCATTAAGGGTAAGTTGCTACAATGGATAAAGTAATGGTTGAGTGGGGAACGACGGATATTGGTAATCAATGGACACTGCTTTACGTGGACTAATGTTATTAGTGGATTCCTCAGGGATCAGTGCTGGGCCCATTGTTGTGTATTTATCAGTGATATCAATGAAGGTATATCAGTGTTAATGTCCAAGTTTGCAGATGATACAAAAGTTTGTAGGGTTGTTAACGACAGTAAGCTACTACAACTGGATCTAGATAAGTTGGGTAAAGGGGCTATGAAGTGGCAACTGAAGTTTAACATTGACAAATGCAAAATATTGCATACGAGTAGCAATAACCCAAGATAAACCATCCAACTGTGTTACATTCAAGGAAGTGAAAGACCTGTGGGTAATTGTTCAGTCAGATATGAAGTTCACTGAGCAGTGCAGACGGGCTGCCAGGACATGTCATTAAGTCTTCAATGATATAAAGAAATTTTGCTAGCAGGGCAGGGAGGTGATTATTCTGTTCTAAAAGGCAATGGTCACATCTTGAGTACAGGTCTGGAGGCCTCATTCTAGGAAGGAGTTGCTCCAGAGAAGGGCAACAAGATTGGTGAGGGGGGGGGGAAGAAGAAAATGCTCTTACCAAGAGGCTTAAGTTCTGCAAATTGCAGTGCCTGAAGAGTACGCAAATTCGAGGTGATCTCATTGAAGTATAAGGCCTCAAATAGGTTGAGCAAGCTGAATGCTGATGGAATTCCTCTTGCTCAGATTAAAAACCATGAGGGGAGGGGCACAGATTCAAATTGAAGAAAGAGTTGCGAATAGATGTGTGGAAATTTGCCTTTAGCCAGTGGGTAGTTGATTGGTGGAACAGACTATTTTTTTTATGAAAACCCCAAACACGAGGTATTAGAACCTATAGTACTTAGCACCGTGCTTGGGTTGGAGGTTGAGAGGATGAAAGAAGATATTTGTTGACATTGGACCTTAACTTCTGTAGACTAATTTTCAGGAAATACGTATGAAGGAAGGTTGTTCCAGAAAACGGCAATTCAATGAATAAACGAGTAAGATTAAAAGTTGGTTCTGTGGGTTTGAAGTTGGACAGTAAATGGATGTTGGCTGGTAGCAGCATGTTTGGACTGTTTTGAAAGAGCGGGAATTATAGAAGCCAATTTAGAAGAACAGTGCCCATGGAAATATCTCTACAAGAGGCATGCAGCAGAAACAGTACGTCTATGAGAAAGCGAGTGGAGAGACTATTAGATATGAATCATTAATTAACCTAACTGCCCTCTTCTGAATGGAATCAAAAAGCCTGAGAGAGGCTTTGGGGGCTCCACCCCAGATGTGGGAACAATATTCCATGGCAGGGCGGATTTGCAATTTATACAGAGTGAGCAGCTGTTTCGAAGAAAAGTAACGCCGAGAGTGAAAAAACCAAGATTTTTTTTAGATACAGAAGAAGCAATATTTGTAATGTGCTTGTGCCAAGAGAGATAAGATTGGTTGGTTGGTTGGTTTTGATTTTATTGGCGCACTAGCTACTAAGTGCTATAATGCGCCAAGACCAGATAATATATAAAAATTTAACATCTCAGTGACCTAATTAATTAGGCCACCATGTCCAGATCTAATAATAAATAATTAAAAGATAAATCAATAAAAGATATAACAATAACATATAAATTTTAAATACTATTAAAAAAGGTTTATTGCTTTCAAAAAGCTAAAAACAGCAGACACATTGTCATTGTCGGATAAAATCTGACTGAGTGTTTACAGCTCAGTCAGATGATTAAAGGCGGTAAAACGGATATTGCTAAAATCTGGACAATCAACTAAAAGGTGTCTAATAGATAAAACTGTGCCACAGGACTCACACATAGGAGGGTCATCAGCCCTCAGCAAAAACGAATGAGTTAAATGACTATGTCCTATGCGGGTCCGGGCAAGAACAACTTCCTCCTTAAGATTCCTGCGCAGACTAGACTGCCACGGTACAATAACAGGCTTTATACGATAAAATTTATTCGCAGTCTGTCTGTTCCACGAATCCTGCCATTGGGAATGTATCTTTTGATGTAATATTTGCCTGTAGTCTGTATAGGGGACTAACAGGCAGCAGTTATTATTGGGAATTGCTGATTTGGCTGCGGCGTCAGCCAAATCATTTCCCCTAATCCCAATGTGGCTCGGAATCCAGCAGAAGCGGATGTCATATTCGCGTTCGTGGAGAACGCGAATCTTCTGCTGAATGCTAGACAGAACTGGATGAGGATTATATCTCACAGATATTAAAGCCTGTAACACGCTGAGAGAATCAGAATATGAAATGAACCGTTGGTATTGGCATTCACTAATGTGATCCAAGGCTAACTCAATTGCGTGCAGCTCTGCAGTAAATATGCTGCATTCAGAGGGAATCTGCTCCGATGTAGTGCTGTCTGTAAAGACAGCAGCAGATCCCACATATGATTCCGACTTCGAACCGTCAGTGTAAACTGGCGCGAAGTCAGAATGTTCAGCTCTGTGTGCTGAATAAAGCTGCAGGTAGACAGACGATGGAGTGTCCGACTTTCCCCAATTTCTAAGGGACAAGTAGCATGCCGGGACACGAGCATGCCAGGGTGGAAAGGGTTGCTTTGATGTTTGGGCAACCTTGTCTACCTTGATATTGAGTTCATTGAGTAGCTCTTGGACGCGAATACCAAAAGGACGATTGGCAGTCTTACGGGTTTTGTACAAGTTTTCCCATCGTGGCTCAAAAACGAAGGGCCACGTAGGATGGTCTGGCAGGGATTTCAGTTTTAAAGCATACTTTAAAGACAACTGCTTACGTCGAAACGATAACGGTGGTTCGTTTGCTTCGACGTATAGACTCTGGACAGGAGATGTTCGAAATGCTCCAGTAGCAATACGTATAGCCTGATGAGGGACAGGATCCAGCCATCGAAGTACACTGTCTCTGGCTGAAGAATATACTTGGGACCCATAATCTAATTTGGATCGCAAAGTGCACGGTAAAGCCGTAGAAGGGTGCATCGGTCTGCACCCCAAGATAAGGAGGAGAGCGAGCGGAGCATATTAAGGGCTCTTGTGCACTTTGTGCGGAGTTGACGGATATGATCCAAAAAAAGGTTAGTTTTTTTATCGAATATGAGTCCCAAGAATTTTGTGTTCGCTGCTACTGGAATAGCATTTTGTCCGAGCCTTAATTCAGGTTCAGGATGAAGATTACGCTTGCGACAAAAGTGTACGCAAACTGTCTTCTCCGGCGAGAACCTGAAGCCATTAGCAAGTGCCCAGGAATTCAGACTATCAATGGCTTTCTGCAGTTGTCTTTCAATAACCCTCATGTTGCACGACTGACAAAAAATGCTAAAGTCGTCAACATAGAGGGCACTGTTTACAGTCGGAGGAAGTTGTTCTGTGATGGAATTTATTTTGATGGCAAAAAGCGTGACACTTAATACTGATCCTTGTGGTACTCCCTCCTCTTGGCTAAAGGAGCGAGAGAGTGAGGATCCCACACGAACTTGGAACGATCGATTGGCTAAAAATGTTTGAATAAAAAGGGGGAGATGCCCTCTAAGGCCTAGGCTATGTAAATCTTTTAAAATGCCAAATCTCCAAGTTGTGTCATACGCTTTCTCCATGTCAAAGAACACCGACACCAAGTGTTCGCGTTTTAGGAAAGCATCCCGGATGGATGCTTCCAATCTAATAAGATTGTCCAAAGTGGACCGGTTCCTTCGGAAGCCGCACTGGATGTTGGAGAGAAGGTCATTTGACTCGAGATACCATATTAAGCGAGAATTAACCCTTCTCTCCAGGATTTTGCACAGACAGCTAGTCAGAGCAATAGGACGATAGTTGGTGGTGACTTTTGGATCCTTTCCTGGCTTAGGGAAGGCAAGAACGATTGCCTTTCGCCAGGAGTCCGGAAACTGCCCTTCAGTGAAGATTCTGTTATACAGAAGGAGCAGACAATCCATAGATTTTGGTGATAAATATTTAATCATTTCATAATGGATGCCATCTGGCCCAACGGCACTCGCTTTGGAAAGAGCGAGGGCTCTTTCCAGTTTCTGAATAGTGAAATCCCCGTTGTAGGGATAAATGCTTTTAGATTTAAAGCAAAGTGCCTGTTTTTCGATTTTATATTTCAGGACCAGGAACTCTGGGGAATACGAAGATGTTGCAGAGATGTTAGAGAATGTTTCCCCAAGAGAATTAGCTATTGCAGTTGGATCTGCAATAGTGCATCCATTATAATCTAGGATTGAAGAAGGGTGGGATGTATATTTTCCCTTCATTTTCCGGATTTTATCCCAGACTACCTTAAAGTTGGTAGACTGGTTAATAGATGATGTAAAACGGATCCACGATTCCTTTTTACTCTGACGGCGGATATATCGTGCTTTGGCTCGTGCACGTTTAAAGGCTATAAGGTTGGTCGTGGTAGGATATCGGCGGAATATCCCCCACGCTTTGTTTGGAGCCTTTTTTGCTGCTGTGCATTGTGAATTCCACCAAGGTTTAGGAAATGGTGGAAACCGGGCAGATGTTTTTGGAACAGCATTCGCAGCTGCTTGGACAATATTTTCTGTGATGTACTTAACTGCATCATTGATAGGCTCTTGACTGACTGTGCTAAGATCAAAATTTGCCTGATGTTGGAAGGCAGTCCAGTCAGCCTGATCAATCTTCCACCGTGGTAACCTAAAAAGAAGACATGGCCTCCCACTGTGTAACAAGGTTATCACGGGGAAGTGATCGCTTCCGTATGGATTCTCCTCCACTTCCCAAGTGAGTGAAGGGTGTAGAGAAGGGGAGCAGATAGAGAGATCAATGGCAGAAAGAGTACGGGTAAGCATGTGGAAGAAAGTGTTTTTTCCAGTATTTAGAAGGGAAAGGTCATTGTCATTGAGCATACGCTCAATGACTCGTCCCCTTCCGTTGATGTTAGCACTACCCCACAGGGTGGTGTGTCCGTTAAAATCCCCGAGAAGTAAGAAAGGGGGAGGCAGCTGCGTTAGAAGATCATCAAGGTCTGCCTGGGAGATGTCAGTTCCAGGTGGCAAATAAATGGAGCACACAGTTAATAAAAATCCCACTGAAAGGCGAATTGCGACAGCCCAAGAGAGATAAGAAGCCAGGGTAATCCCCAAAAGAGATATCATTTTGCCTAGAAATAGGAGTTCACCAAAGTTAAGCATAGGAGCAGAAGAATCCTTTTTGCGAAATATAAGACAAGACATATCGTAGATTTAAATGTTTTTCACCAACCTTTTGTAGAAATAAAACAACGAAAACAGATCTTGATAACTATGTGTGTTTATAATAAATTATAATTGCCTGTATTTACAATAAATATATTTAACTTTACAACTCAAATATGTGAAATATACATTAAAATTTTTACTGGGTTAACAATAAAATACATTAAAATATACTAAATTAAAAGCGGTAAAACCATAGCTTTCGAAGGCTCCTGCCGCCTTCTTCAGCGGTATTTTCTTTGCTCTGCTGTGCGTCTTTAAATACCAGCAGGTTCACGGTACTCATCATGTGTTTCATTCCCACGTGTTCCGTTCTCTTGTGTTATGGAACAGGAAGCGGCTCGAGAGGGGGTCATACGGAACTATTCATCCCTTCTGAGGATAGTGGCCTCAAAGAGGGGATGGATCCGCGTTCCTCTATCTCTATTAATGTTCACTGTGGAACAGATCCGCAAACTCTCGAGCCACTTGCGGTCCCAGAACTTATGCGCCCGATCGGTGATGATAGCATCGTCCGGGGAGATCTGGTGCTGCTTCTCCCAAAAATGCTCGGCCAACCTTTCAGGCTTTCAAACAAAGCTACCTTTTGAAGATGAACGACTATTTAACGTTTCCAAGTGGTATCAAAAGAAGATCCTAAATATATGGATTGAGAAATTACATAGGAATTTATACTTTATACCACATTAGAAGGGACAAAAGACAGTGCTTTAGTAAGATAAGTGACAAGATGACTCCGGTGCACTTGTCAGAAGTGATTAGTGTGGTGGCAACTAAAACAAAATTCTGACATCTATAGACGAAGACAAATAGGGAAGTTTGACAGACTTATAGAACAAACTAGGTTTAGAGGCAATAGTGATAGTACTGCCAAGGATTTTATAGTGAATATGAGCAGTAAACAACTAACTAAAGATCACTTGGAGGTTCTAAATTTAGGACCAAAATTTGCCATGATTCCGTCCAGAATACCCGTTGCAGAAATAGCAATGGGCGTGGAAAGAGCTATAAATAAACTTCCCGAAGATATGGCTAATGTAATTCGAGTTAAAACAGCAGCCATCCTCAGTCAAGCTAAAAATGCCCCCTCTAATCTCAATGTGAAGCAAAAATTAGCACTAAAAAGCCTCAAACAAGATGATAGCATTGTGGTCTTACCCGCAGACAAAAGGTAGGGCAACGGTGGTTCTTGATAAGGAAGCATATCGAAATAAAGCGTTGGATTTATTGAACGATCAAACAACCTATAAGGTTATTCAGAAAAGTCCACTGCTTAGCTTGTAACGACAAGTGAATAGAATGATACAGAGTTGGCTTAAGTCTAGCAAAATTTCCAAAGAACAATATTGGGTACTGCATGCTACAGGGAGCCAAATACCAAGATTTTATGGCTTGCCCAAAATTCATAAAATGGGTGTACCACTTAGACCCATAGTCTCATTTATAGGCAGTCCGACATATGCTCTATCTGGTTTCTTAGCCAAACTATTATCTCCATAGTAGGACTTTCTGAATTTAGTATTAAGGACAGCAAAGACTTTGTGCATTTTATTAGAAGCCAACGCATAGAAGAGAATGAAATTATGATATCTTTCGACGTGAAATCTCTATTTACATGTATTCCGATTGACCATGGAGTGCGTTGTGCACACATGGCCTTACGGAGAGATACCACCCTAAATACTAGAACACAATTAAATTTAGAGGATATTGAGAAAGGTATAGAATTATGCCTCTCAAGCACCACTATGGTGTTTGATAATACTATGTATAAGCAGGTTAACGGTACAGCCATGGGCTCCCCCATTAGCGCAATTATAGCTAATTTAGCTATGGAGGAGCTCGAGGCTAGAATATTTAATGCTAGTGTTCTCCCTATGCGCCCCTGGAAAAGATACGTTTTCAATTATTCGAAAGGGGAGTGAAGATCAGGTGCTGAATATTTTAAATGGCTTCTCCCCATTCATACAATTTACCTCGGAGGCAGAAGGAGGAATCTTGCCGTTCCTAGATGTGTTGGTCTGTAGAGAAGACCAACAGCTAAAGACTAAGGTCTATAGGAAATCGGTGTGTAAAGGTCAATATTCGCACTACAATTCAGCTCAGACCAACCATCATAGGAACAGTGTGGTTAGAACATTAGTTGACAGGGCAAAATCACACTGTAGTACCTCCGAGGATAGGAAGGTAGAGTATGAACGCGTCACGACGGATCTTACAAAATGTGGCTACCCCCAGAGGATTATAGAAAGATATGTTAAAGGAAATCAGAGGAGAGGCGAATCTTTTACGCCAGTATGCACTGCATACATTCCCTACTATCCGGGTTTAACCGATCATATAACTAGAATACTAAGAAATTATCAGACGCGTTGTGTGCAGCTTCCGGGGCGGAGGCTGCACACAATCGTGTCA
The DNA here is from genome assembly GCF_048544385.1 of Mastigoproctus giganteus. Classification (NCBI taxonomy): domain Eukaryota; kingdom Metazoa; phylum Arthropoda; class Arachnida; order Uropygi; family Thelyphonidae; genus Mastigoproctus; species Mastigoproctus giganteus. Next base: position 162,518,453 of record NC_143579.1, read on the forward strand.
CAAGTAAAGGACCCCATTCAAAAAGAGAATGCAAGTGGGGTCGTATATAATATTAGATGCCCGGATTGTGGGGAGTTATGTAGGGGAAACAAAACGCCGTCTCAAAGATCGTCTGGGGGAGCACACTAAGGCAATAAGAAATGCGGAATATGGTAAGTCCGCCGTGGCCGAGCATTTTTGGGAGAAGCAGCACCAGATCTCCCCGGACGATGCTATCATCACCGATCGGGCGCATAAGTTCTGGGACCGCAAGTGGCTCGAGAGTTTGCGGATCTGTTCCACAGTGAACATTAATAGAGATAGAGGAACGCGGATCCATCCCCTCTTTGAGGCCACTATCCTCAGAAGGGATGAATAGTTCCGTATGACCCCCTCTCGAGCCGCTTCCTGTTCCATAACACAAGAGAACGGAACACGTGGGAATGAAACACATGATGAGTACCGTGAACCTGCTGGTATTTAAAGACGCACAGCAGAGCAAAGAAAATACCGCTGAAGAAGGAGGCAGGAGCCTTCGAAAGCTATGGTTTTACCGCTTTTAATTTAGTATATTTTAATGTATTTTATTGTTGTTAACCCAGTAAAAATTTTAATGTATATTTCACATATTTGAGTTGTAAAGTTAAATATATTTATTGTAAATACAGGCAATTATAATTTATTATAAATACACATAGTTATCAAGATCTCAGTTTTAGTTTTCGTTGTGTTTTATTTCTACACAAGGTTGGTGAAAAACATTTAAATCTACAATATGAATATACCCAACCTCAGAGGCCTGTTTGAAGAATTAAGACAAGACAGTTTTAGAAGGGTTGAAATCAACTCGGTTGTCTTTGGTCGACTGGAGAATTACCTGAAAATTGGTATTTAAGGAATTGGTAGCAGATTTGAGAAGTTGAAGCTGATTGAGAAGGACAAGGTGTCTCAAAATGGAAACTGGAATGCAATGTGCTATCATTGCTAAAACTATGTATAGGATTTCCAGTCAATGGAAGAAGGTCATTAATATACAAGAGGAAAAGAGTGGGGGGGAAAGAACTGAACCTTGAGGGACACCGGCATTAGTGGAGAAGTTAGAAGAGAGCCGATGGAATCTTGTTTTGAAGACCTTTATGCCAAATACGATCGAAAGCCTTTGACATGTCAAGAGCAACTACTTGTTTCAACCGAACGTTTCCATTGAATTAGTCCATAAATGGATAACATAAGCCAGAATATCACCAATGGATCGACACTGACGGAATCCATATTGGCGATCGTTGATCAGATGGAAGGTGTCTAGGTAGTTTAAGAGTTGGCGGTTAATTGATTTCTCCATTACTTAGAAAGCGTAAAGTAATTGCAATGGGACGATAATTGGATGGGAGGGATTTGTCACCCTTTAACTGGTTCGATATGAGAATTTCCAAGTAAAAGGAAAAACACCTTTGGAATAAGAAAGTGAAAAAAAAAGGCAACAGAATGGGAGTAAGTTCAGGAGAACAGGTTTTGAGAACAAGTTGGGAAATACCATCGCGACCCGGAGCTTTCTTAGCATCAAGATTTGTCAAAATCCTTCTGACATTTTGACGGAAGACCACAGGAGGCATTGAATGGAGCGTGTTGGGAATGGCGGGAGATGTTTTACCAAGATCATTAATACATGAGGTGGAATAAAAATGGGATGCTAGCAGGCCAGCTTTATCCTTGGCTGAAGTGACAACAGAACCATGACAGAGGTGGGAAGAGAGATGGGCAAAAGTTGTGGCCAATAGCTTTGGCAAGAGACCAGAATGCTCGGCTACCATTAGGGCAAGAAGCAAGTTTTCTACTCTTAGCCTGTTCAAACTCTAGTTTGGACTGATTAATAACTGCTTTAAATTGTTGCGAGCTTTGGTGTAGGCAGAAAATGAAACTGAATTAGAAACAAGCCAATTACAATATGCAACATTCTTCTCTTGAACAGCCTTAGCACATTTATTGGAAAACCAAGGATTAGATAAAGGACGAGATTTTAAAGTGTAGTGTGGGAGAAAGGATTCCATTCCTGAATTTCACTGACACAATCTGAGCAAACGTTGACATTAGAAGTTTGAAACAGTAATCTGACCAAGGAAAAGAAGAAGTCTCGCAGGTCATCCCATTTTGCATTCTTGTAATTCCAAACACGAGGTTAGGAATAGCCATGAGATAAAAAGGTTCCATTGGAGAAGAGACAATCATCAAGTTGTGATCTGAAGTGCCTAAAGGACCTCTCACTTCGACCGTGTACTTAGAAGGGTTGTTTGTGAGAAAAAGATCAAGCGTATTGGCTGTATGATTAGGATTGTCTGGTATTCTTGTAGGTAAATGAACAATCTGTGCAAGGTCATTAGTAATTGCAAAAGCCTCAGCATTTCGATCAGCTGGGTCAGCGTGACTAGAAAACGGAAGCCAGCTGAAGTTGTGAACATTAAAATCGTCAAAGAAAATGACCTCACTGTTAGGAAAGTTGGACTGGAGAAAGTCAAGTTGCAAAGAGAGGAAGTCAAAGAGCTCCAAGTGATTAGTGGAGTTCGGAGAACGGTAGAGACAACAAATGAATTTGACACTATGAGGTAGAGAGATTTTAAGCCAGAGAAGATCAAAGAGAGGAGATTCCAAATTGCCAAGTCTCTGACAGGAAATATCAGAACGGACATATGCACAAGTACCACCTTTGAGGCGAAAGGAATCATACAGCGAATAATTTGGGCATCTGAGATGAGCTGTAGTTGAATCAACCGATAACTGAGATTCTGTCAGAAAAAGTACATGTGGTTTGGCAGACGGCAAGTGGAAATGGACATCGTTGAGATTAGAATTGAGACCACGTATATTTGTGAAATGAATTAGGAACTGCTTGGGAGGTTTAGATCTTTTCGCAGATAAGCTTGCTCTATTAGTTTGACAATTCATGGTGTATTTAATAGTAAGAAAAAGTGGGTAGGACATGCTGTATGAAGTAATGAAATTTTTGGATATGGCGTACACATGGTAAGAATAAAACACGATCCTTCACATAACGTGGCCTCGACAATGCTCCCCGCATACACACTACTCCGACTCCCTCCAGTCAGAATCTGGCAGAGTAGAGGTAGCAAGATTATACACTAGCTGATCTGGAAGCCTCCTAGAGAGTTACCAAATGGTTCGGTCCGGTGTACTATCTAGCGGCCGGCCTGCGAACACCGTTTTAGAGCTGTACCCTCGAAATGTAAGGAATATTGGATCTCGCCACGACATTCATCATAACCTTAAAATTCAATCATACTGGATGATGGAAGAGATAGGGAAGGGTTGACCGGAACTTGTTGTGGAAATTGATAACCTAAATAAATTTAAGGCTGAGCTGAACAGGCATTTGGAACGAATGGAAGGGTGAAATTAGTTTTTTTGGCTGATGCGATGCTGCAGAAACTTGCATTCTTCCATCGTTTGCCTCTACTAATGCTAAATATCTTAATTGGGTATGAACTGATTACTGATATGGTTTTTAAAAATTGCAGTGCATATTCAGGAGCGTTAAATATTCATGATATATTTTTTAAATAAAGTGATAACCCACCCTTTTGAACTCTTAAGCTTACATATGTCAGCCTGTTAACAGGAAAATAACTCCAAACTTAGCAACAAGCAGCAACTGGTTTGAACACTTGTTCTTGACCAACAAATTAATTTTTTAATTCATTAACTGCAGGCCAAATAAATGCAGGTCTGATTCATATTTTTGCTACTTATTACTATGTATTATCAAGAAATAATAATTTATTACTAAATAAAAAAATAAAGCATTGTTCCTCTGCTAACTTCTCAAAACACCAGCAACTATTTCGTTTTCTTTCGTAGTTTCTACTTATTTTAAATAATTTAATTTCTGAAAATCTCATACTGGTCACGGTGCCAGTGTTACCAGTTAATGACGATGCCTAGGGGCGTGGATGAACGGATAGTATTACTAAGAACCCTATGAATGATGGGTGATTAGGTGCTCTTAATGTTTTTCACCAATATTAAAGCCATGGCGTACAAGGCTCCCTTCTGACTCTCCCTCAAAGTAGGCTCCAACCTCTTATGCCCTCTATCTTTAAGGTGACATTCCCCAAAAAATTGTGGTTTGGTCAGAGCATTATTACATTGAACTATTCGTTCAATTTCTGATGCCGCAATAACCTTGAAGTATAAGGTATTCCTGTCTGGTGCGAGAGAGAATTAGCTAAGAAGCAATCTTTCAAAACAAAAGATCTCTATACATTAAAAAAGTATCCTCCTGTTGATATTTATTCAAGCCAATGGGAGAAGAGGGATTCAGGTGACGTGGTAGAAGTCGGCAAGGCAATTACATCACTACAAATGCATTTACGAGTATAAGATAACAGTAATTATAATGGTCACCCACCTGTCCACAGTAGTTGCACTTAAGTAGCAATCGTTATAACTTCAATTTAGTGCATGGAAATCAGTCATTAAAAACATTCCTTGGCAATATCTATAACGTCACAAAAATACTAAGCACAAGATAAAAATATTAGGGAGAAATCATTTTATCATTATCGTTTCTCATGGGTAGGAATTAACATGAGAAACTTTTATTCAGTTATTCCAGACATTCTCCTTCCACCCTTATACAATAGGTATTTTGACTTACCAAGTTTACTAGACTGGGCCTTAGTCGGCAGAAAACAGCGTCCTTGTCAGTTGGGTACCTTGAGCATTGGCTGTCGTCCTCAGGTTTGAGGTAGCAGAGTGGTCAGGAGCGTGAGTGCACACGCTCTTTGAGTGCGCCGGTGTTCAAACCAGTGACTGCTAAATACCAGTGACCTTTGTATTGATTGATTTTTTATAAACTCCAGTGACCTGGGTCAGTGGAGTTTAGTCGTTCCGGAATATAAAGAACGTTTTCTTAACAGGACCTGCTGTTGGTGGCTTCATCACCGGTGGCTCAGGCTCACCTGCAATAGTCATTCTCCTCTAGGGGTCTCCCAAGAGTCCCTTTATGTTCGAAATTTTCCTCCTAGTTTAGCCTAACTCTGCATTCTATTGGACATCGGGAATGCTCGTGTCCCACACATTGTACAATACATGGAGAAAAATAAAAGTGATGATCACATCAAGCCCCACCACCTAACTTGTATCCAGCCCTGTCCGATGACGAATCGCAAAGTATGAGCAGAGATGATCCACATTTCCATTTTAAGAAAGGGCGATCTAATACATATGAGCAGTCGCTGAAAGTAGCTCACTCATTCAACATATCCCTTAGGCCTTCGTTCAGCATTTTTATATTTTGTCGTGAGGACTCCTGCTGCTTCTGGTCGGGTTCGTTTCCTTGAACTCTTTTGGCCGTTCAGCAAAACTAGTTATTTTAAGCAGTTTTATTAACAGTAAAAAACTGGGTTTTCGCTTAGTTATAAGTGGAGATTTTGGTATCTTTAAATCGGTTTTGAATAATATTTACATAAAATAGTTTTCCCTTTAAACTGGAAGAATACCGTTTCGTATCGATTTATTAATAAGTGGGCATTTAAATAGAAAAACTGTAATTAAATAAGGATTAATTCACACTAAAAAATTAAATGAGGGAGTAGGAAAACTAAACGGGGGAATTTAGTCCACGTAGCACACCGATAAAGGACTTAAGATACCCCTTTTCTTGAATTATTCATAATTCAACGAAAATACCAAATATGCACGTTAATAAGCAAGCCCTAACTTGATATTGAACTCATTAATACTTGCATTAATTGTACAGTCTTTGAGTTGCTGTTACTATAATTATATCCCGAAATCAGTTAGCAAATGAAATAATACAAGTCTTATTTTTCTGAATAAAAAAAATCCCTAGAGCTTAACTTCAAATGGAAGATAAACCACTTTAAAAATTGCACTTCACATTAAAAAAAACACGAACAGCACGTTAAGTGAAAAATTGAAGAGTTTAAAAAACGACTAATGAAATTTAAAAATAAAAAAATTAGTTCCATTAACTGCCAAAATTGTGGATGATCATTTAATAGCATTTCGTTGTTTCTTTATCACGCCTCAAAGGGGTTAGTTTTTACAAGAAATCCTCTCAGGTATTTGATATGCCTCATTGAAAAAAGTTGTAACAAAAGGACAATAAGTAGGATAGATGAATGGCTGCCATTATCATTCTCTTCACTTTTTCATCACTCGTGAAATGTACCGCGTATAATTTAGATTATAAAAACCAGGTTTAGTTCAAGATAAATTTATTCTGGAATAATAGATAATCAGCAAAGCAAATAGAGCGAATTGAAATATTGACTGCGGTCGGGTGGCATCCATCATAGACCAACTTTAAAAAATTGGTTTTGCGCTATCATTAATAGAAATGTGGCTCGGTTCTAAAATTGTGAGAAAGCCAATTAAAAAGAACATTTTATCGCCTAACTAAGCTCGTTTGATATACATTTATACAAAATAAAACCTCTCATTATGGCCAGCTCATCTGCACATGTGTTATGTTCATAAATCGCTTCGCCTGTTTTACTAAACATGTTATCTACGTCTGAAACAGATAAATTCAGCCAAGGAGAGAAAAAAAAATTCAAACCAGGGCTTTTTTCCAGCAAGTGTGGAATTACAACCACAGTTATTGCACCCGTGCAGACATTTATTGTACAGGATGAGTCAAGTCTATACTCATCTACGCTAAAATAACTTTGTTCAGTAACACAAGATCAAAAAGCTGAAAACTGCCTACGCGAAGCTTTTGACATTTGTGGTCTTTAAGACCAATGATATTAGAATCGTGTAAGAGTTTAACTGAGAAAACCAAGTTGCTATTATTAAAATCCATTTATTACCACAAGAAACTTTGGGTCACTCCGGGACGGCAATGTGCCGGAAGGGTGAAGATTTACAGACTAAGGTCCGAGGAATATGTACAATATACAAGAGTAAATGCGAGCTCGACACGAGAAATTTACAATAAAAAACATACAATTGCATGGAGATAAAACAAACAGTTTTGTCATATATAATAAATAGGAAAAAAGCATTCATTCATTTCCAGGAGAAGATGCACATCAGATTCATTGTCTGGTAGCAGTTTTAGGATTTCATTCCTTTAGGGATTGTCTTCACAGAATCCATCAGGGTTTATCCCAAATTTATTGGGCATCCGAAGACAATTGGCTGGAAACATGTTCCTCAGGGAATCAATGCTTTTCAGTGTAAGATACAAACAGGAAACTGGGTGTTTCCCTCTTGCCTTCTTCGGACCAGAGATTTATACGGATACCGATGGAGCACCAATTCGCCTCGTAAACGTGAGGCAATTTTGTCATGAGGTCCCCAGATTTACTTGTAGGATCGACACAGCAATAAGCTGCACATGGGCTGTCTAGCAACTAAACAGAAGCGTATTGAAAATTATGGTTTGGACGCCCCAATTAACCAACTTAAATTAATACAGCTTTCATGGGATCACCTAGATCCAAGTCTATGAAGTCTGCTCATCTTCACAATTTATGGGAAATTTTGCAGATCACTTGGAATAATGTTAATCCAGACTACTAAAAAAATAATCGCTAGATTAAGTGATGACACTGTCAAAATCTAGTGGAGGATATTGATGAAAAATCGGTAGTTCACTATTTCAATTTTTGTTTTACTTTAAAATTTTTCATGCTTAATAAAAAACCTTATTACTACTTGTTTTTATATTAAACGTACATTTTCATTGTTAAATTTCAAAAAACTAACAGTGTTGGGATACGCTCAGATTACAAACTTTAGGTAGAGTGAGAGCGGTTATACACAATTACTTTGAGACATCAGTAATATTGCATCTCTAAATTGCGAGTGTTCTGTGGATGATAGACTTAACTGGATTAAACTGCACATTTCCGGTAAGAAAAACTATTAACCAACTTGCGTTTATCATTTAGTCCCCTAGTTATAACGCAAGCGTTAACTGCAAAGTGTCAAAACCAGAAATTCGAGACCAAGTCTGTCATGTGCATTTTCTCCAGCATGTTTACATAAGGAAACTGTTACCATGCAAATTGGTAGACTGCATTCACCCGATCAAAGTTAATCTTTCAAAAGCATTAGCAAATAGTCAACTACGTAATGCATTATAGCTGATACGCTTAGGACGCAGTTGCGATTTATTAACTATTGATGGTGATTACAATTAACTCATTTCTGGTTATCCTAATCTTTTCCTATAGAGGAAATAGGATTTATGGTAGCAAAGATGGACTCCATAAACTGGCAAATTTCCAGCAACATCTGTTCACCCTTGGTAATCGCTTTAATATTTGTCATTGCTTTCTACACTTCCCATTAGTCTTCAAATCTCAGACAATATGCTTAACAAAGATTAATATTTAATTACCTGGGAACTGTGTCTGGTTATCAGCCTTGGTTTCCTGTATAACGACTTCTGTTTCCAGCTTGTAACCCATCAATAACTTTGAAAGCGTGATAGTAACAAATGGGACTGTTGTCTGCGGTCACGAAGCCACATAAATCAATCCAGTCATAATAATTAAGGTAACTCGATCGATGCTTATTTCTGGGAGCCAGCTGGTTTAATTCCTTTCTAATAAAGGTTTGACATACAAGCAAAAAATTAAAAAAACTGATATAGAAAGATCGCATAAAGATGCGTAGACTGAAATACGAACTTAGACACTCACAGAAATTATATCCAGGTATATCAAAGGTAAATTAAAATTACGACAGCTGTCATAAGAAAAGAAATGAGTTGAATATAATTAATAATTATTCGATAACAAAATTCTAGTATAGAATGGAATAACAGAATTAAATTAGAACTATGAGAATAACAGAACAGAATTAGAAAGCTAACATAGCATAGAATCATGAGTGCTCTCGCAAACTTGGAAAAATTGCATCGGAACCCCAATACCAAATATTAGCTAAGGATTACAAACTGATTTGTTAGTTGCACCCTACAGAAGGTATTTGAAGAAGCATTGCTTCGTACCAACACGACTTCAGCCATAGCCCACCAAACTTTGCACTATCATTTCAGGGAGACCGACAATAACAATTTACTGTAAAACCCTTTTCAAGAGCAGAAAGCCCTAAATAAAAAAAAAATGGATATTTCAGCTGCCTATGACAGCATCAATTCCAGTGCTCACTGGAAATTTAAGGAATTCTTTTAATACAAAAGGAAATTTGTTAAACAAAAGCAGCCTTCTCGAACAAAGAAACTTTAAGCACTAAAAGCTTGCTTTACTATCTCGCAAGAAGTACCACAGCGGGTTCTTTCGGCTACTCTTTTTGTGGCCACCCTGGAGCAGTTTCTTGATCAAAACAACAATTTTATAACGTATGCGGATCATGTGAAATTATTCACATCTAAAGACCAAGGTCAGCACAAGGTATTTCTCAGATGGAGGAGTCATAAGAGAATTTGAGAGCTACTGGATGGCATTGAGTTCCGCGTAATTTACAGAAATCTTTCTACATGACCGCAACTAATAAGCAGAAGAAAAATTACATCTTGATCTCTGTTGTAATCTTACAAGTTAAAATAGAAATTTGTTTTGCTAAAATAAATCCAGGAAAGGCGATGGAATGAGTATTAAAGATAGTAGGTATCAAGATTGGATATTTAGTTTTAATGTAAATAAGGTTAAAGTTAGTAGAAACTGGATTTAGGAATGGACAATTTCAGATGTGTGAATTAAAGTAGAGGATAAAGGTAAAGTAATTTAAATAATACAAGAGAACAAACAGATGGCGCAATGACAGAGGGTGCCCTTTGAGAACAGGTGTGAAAGGGTTACTGAGGGCAAGAACAATAGCACCGTGAAACAGGATTACGAAGAGTCCCTTTTGATCTAAGCCACTGTTAGGAAGTAAATATGAAATGAGTGGACGCCTAGCGTTCACATCAAAAAGAAACTGCATCAGGGTGACTTATATTTGGCAAGTTGGCCAATTTAGCAGAGAAGTGTGAACACGAAAATGTGTTTCGGAGGTGACCGGCAACATGAGTCATACTGCCGTGTGAAAAAGTAAGAAAATTCTAGAAGGGATGATTGTGCGCTAGGGAGACAGCTGGGGTGAGAAGTTTAGCAAATAGGAAGGAATGAAAAAAATTACAGTATGGGGATTGGTTGAAGTATTTGGGGGAGACGTTCCAAACTTTAGGGAAAGAGTAAAGTTCAGGGGGAGTAACTAAAGTAAAAAAAGTGTCCATTCTGTATCTGAATAATCTGTGGTACAAGGGGAGAAAGTCGTAAGTTGCAGATTTAAGTAGATTTTTTGGTGGTCAGTTCATATATCATGGTAGCAAGATGAAGAAAAAAAAAATACGAGAAAGCCTGGTCCGGCAACAGAGTGCAGTGAAGATTGCCAGTTGTGCAGACATGAGTGCCCAAGAAATGAAAGAAAGCCTGTCTGCCACAAAGGAAGCCTGAACGCAAGAAATTGGAAGTTGCGGCCATTCCAGAAAGTAAGTCTATTTTTTTTTTTTTTTTTTTTTTTTTATTGAACCCTGAACTCAATCTAGCTCTGAGGAATTGAGTGATAATCCTTTAAAAATTGATGTTGTATTAGGCAAGTTAGTTATTAAGTTTGGGATAATTTGTTATGAATGAAAATGATTTTGAAATAACATAAGGGTGGTAAAGGGGATGAAGATAAATAAGCGTGGAAATCAGGTTTTCTGATGTAAGTGGTAGAACTTGATAAGGTAAGAGAATGATTGAGTAATCATCGAGGATTCATGAAGTAAGATACAACTGATGTTAATTTGTAGATGGAGAATAGTTGTGAGAGAGAGAGAGAGAGAGAGAGAGAGAGAGAGAGAGAGAGAGACCGTAGTATGGTATGGTTCAAATTTATGGAAATTGGTATGGTTCAAATTTATTAGATGGAGAATAGTTGAGAGAGAGACTATAGTATGGTATGGTTCAAATTTATGGAAATTTGTATGCTTGAATGTAAATGCTGTACATAATGTTCATTATAGGTTTGTAAATAAATGGGTCTTTAATGTTCTGCTAACACCCACTTTACACACCCTAGAATCTAGAATTTTCTGGGAATTGCAGTCAGATTTGCGTTTGTGGGGTGGTAACCCAAGTAGAGTTCAGTGAATTGCAGTTAACATTTTCATTTATCTTTGCTGGGTGTAAATATGATTTGCATAATATATATGTATATACAGAATTAATGTGCAAATACATTAAATATAATGTATGTACATTTTGGGATGAAACAGTGTTCAATATATGTAACCAACTGCCCGTAGTACCTCCTACCCTGCTAGGTAATTAACGCCCTCTTGGCCCTTAACCGTCCCGGGATGGTTTCTATTATGGAATTAACAGGAAATTCATATTATGTATTTGTGTTTTAAGGCTCAAGGGCAGCTGAGGCCAAAATGTGCCAGGTCCTATATTATTATCGTGGAGTAATAATTTGTTCAATTTTGGCATCCGTGGAATTCATATACAGTATGTTTCAGAAAGGCATAGAATTCAGTTAGATTAGCACTATTTCCAATCATGTGGGCAAGCGATAATGATTCTTGCAGTTGTGATTAAGAGTGCAAAGTACTTTTTCAAATGGGAATAGAGGACAATCTAGAAGTATATGCGTGACTAAGTGGCAATGTACAATTCATGCACCGAGGAATGGTCATTCCCATGAGTAGAAACATGGGTTAGGTGCGTATGTCCTATCCTTAGTCTTGCTAGTACTTTTTCCCGTTTATTTTGTATAAAGCTGAAAATCCATAATGCTGGTTCTTCTTTGGTTTGTAATTCCTTTGTGACTTCCACATTTCTGACCACTGAAATATACAGACTTTATATGCTTAAAATAATCTATATGGTACTTGGTGTTGCAATGTATTTTTTGGCTGCCTGATCTGCTCTCATTACCAATGATACCAGAATGTCCTGGAATCCAGAGACTTCACTGAATGATTCCTTCTTCGCAGATGGTTTAAACTGCAAATGATACTCTGCAGAGTATCATACGAAGTGTTCTACATATCTTATAGAGGTAAACTGTTATTCTTTTACAAATTGCTTTGCAGTAAAACTGTCACATTAGGATCGATTAGCTTTTTATAAAATCGCCCAAGTCATAGAATTAGTCATCTTCCATCAATTAAACCTACTGCACTTAGCTCATCGTAATAGTTTCCCTGTACTGTACTAATATGCATTAGTTTGTCCTTAAGATTTTCCTTCACTCAACCGCAAATGAATTATTGCACGAAGTTCCACGATTTAAGAATTAGAGTTAAAGTTGGAACTACTATTCTATTCATAATGTATACAATTTAAGGAAAAAAGACCAAATGCCCTCTGCACGTTATATTACACTTGGAGGTGGTGTGGTTCGAGTTGCACAGAGATTGAAATTTATTTTTTTAAAACGGGGCTATAATTAGGCAATTAAATGGAGGGAAACGTTCCTTTTATCCATTTCAGGTTTTCCATCTACCAAAAATATTTTTGGCAGACATGACGAGAGATAACATCTGACATTGTGAATCAATGGGTTCTGAACAAAACAGTTCATGGTCTAAGGAATACCAACAGCGTTCCTTCAGTTCCCAAGTAGCTTTACTGAACTAAGCCGAATTTGTTTCATAAGTGGCAATGTTGCTGCTAATTTTTTTTGAGCTGCACGGTGCAGAAATGCACCAGAGTAAGAAAAGAAAAAAAACTCAGACAAGATCAAATATGTGCAATGTTTTTAGAAATCGTTGATACGTTGGAACATATATAATAATAAAAAAAACGTTTAATAAATTTACACTTTACAGTTAGTTATTTAGTAGAAATTTAAAGTGTCACTGAAAGTTTAAATTTTCTAGTTTTCGCAATTAATTTAATTCCGAATATTCTTCGGATATTTTAGAAATAATCACTTTCGTTATTTGTAATAAATCATGAATATTTTTTGCAAGGCGTATCACATTAAGTTACCCAAAGTCAAAACTATTGCTTTAATAATATCAAATACTTTCCAATCGTTTAATTCATCAACAGGAAATCTGTTATCTAAGTGATCATATCAACGTTTGATAAAGCAAGTTATAGCTGCAGTGGCAACGCTTTGAATTTGATAATACTTCTTTCACATTTTCACTCCAGAAAAATGTTTTCCAAGATATTGGGCTTCTTCATTTGTTTTATTTTAGCTTTAACATTGATGTGCATCAATAATGTTGAAACAATTTTTATAGATATTTGCAAAGCAATGCAAGCTCTTCTAATACATCATTGAGTGCAATCAATGCCACATATTGTGAATTTGCAATATTAACCATTCATTAATATTGCAATGAATGTAACATTCATTGCAATATTCGATTAATATTTCATAATTTTTTACTAAAGCATCAACTGCAAAATATCTGGATAACCATCTGACGTCATTTAATGATCTAAAAGATACAACATTGTTTGTAACCTGGGCTAGTTCTAATTCTCTTTTTATCTAGACCTACTGAACATAGTGTATACACAGTTCTATGCAATGTCTATCTTGCATAATAGATTAATTTTTGCCTTTCTTATTTGCCCTTGAGAGCAGTCACCCTATTCTTTTGCCACTACTATATTTGTAGAATATCCACCTGCTGTGAAGGCCGTTTTTCTTTTGCTCTAGCATGTGCTCGTTGAGGCCGCACTAGGGAAAACAGCAGTTGAAACTATTCTACCGTAATGGGTCTGGCTGAATCACAGCAAGAGATTGTCATTTTATCTGATCGAAATGAACATCATATTTATAAAAACGATGAGAAATTATGCGACATTCGTCGAACAAAAGAGTAATGTTAGAAAGAAACTTTTTAGTGTAATCTGAACCAGGTATCTACAGGGTGCTTATTGTTTCAAGATTCTGTGTAGGAGTGGACGAACCTTGTCTGGTAACCTGCTAGGCAGTCTGGAGTTGCAGTCCCCATGAAGAGAGGAAGTTCCCCTTGCTCCTCATAAACCCCATTTTTGGCTGTATCGGGTCTCCTAGATGACAGTTCCTAGTTTTTCTTCTCTCCGCAAAATTGACCTGTGAACCGATACAAGTTTGGGGAACTCAAAAAGGGGGACATGGAGAGAGAGAGAGAGAAGGAAAAGGGGTGGTTGATGTGTTGGTAGTCTTTGTTATTTGAGTTGTTGCGGAAAAGGTTGTCCAAGAGATTGGCTGATGAGATGTAGATGTCTGAAGAGTAGATGCAATTGCGGTTACCCTGAATTGTCAACCCCGGAGCATAAGAGTTTTTGGGTAAGTCCACCCTAATTTCCTAATAGTTAACCATATGAAACTGTTTAACAATAAGACTTACCCCTTTCTTGTTGATGTCACTGACCAACATCCCTCTTCCTAGCCATACATTTTGATAAATGTATATTTTATCTATCATCAACATGACCCACTGTTGAGTGTATTACTATTAATATTGTTGAACTTCCATATCAAATTTACACTGGTACCTAAATACTTGGACAGTGAGATGTTCATCAATTCCTGATAGTACGAGCAATAGTTATCTACCAAAGGCCACATGAACTCAGACAAATCTGCAGATATGTACCGTTATCATGCTAGTCCATTGTTTAATTAAAAAAATGTATAGAGTTTGTTACTAAACTAAAGACAACCATTTGTTTCTTTTACCCATTTGTATGATATGTTTAATAAATCAAGTTTTGCTGTTTCATCCTGGCCTCTTAGCCATTCTCTTGCCACACTATCCACAGCACAAGTTATAATAAAAGAACCATATTCTGTAGCACTCTGAGGTCTAACTTCTGGGAGGAACTCTGAATTAACACAACGCCTTTGTGTTGTGAGCCTACTCTCCACGGTTCGGACTAGGTCTTGAGAACAAGAGATGTTTGTCCTAAAGTTAAACCACTAGTCTATCATATAAAATGCAGGCGTTTTCTGGAACATCAACGCTATTGTTTGAACTTGCCTGGAAACCTTATTGTACACATTGAGGATAGTATTCTCCCTGAGTGAGCATTACCCAGCAAGCAAGCACACAATTACAGAAACACCTGTGGAACAATGTAATATTTCCTTTTTGAGAATTGCTGCTACTCCAATATTTCCTTCCAAGGAAGACCCTTACTCCATCTGATGTGAACATTACCATCTTTTGAATATCAAGATTCTATTAGTCATTTTTTTTTAAATAGACATACTTGTCAGTTTGTAAGCTTTAAAATACCTCCAAAACTGTTTTGTAGTATGTTTCCTTTTCACTCGAAATTTAAAATACTTTTTGGACTAACATGTAGGTTAGTGCAAAAGCATCATTAACATAGCCATCTACAAAAGTACGTAAATTAAATTGGCATCGTTTTGGTTATCTCATATTGTAAATGCCTTCACAACGAGTTGCATGGTATTGTACTACCTCGAATAAATACCACTAATGGAGGAGACTATCCTCAGTGGATACCACCACCACCACCCAGACGGCACCGTTTCAAAGCTTGCTGCTCTTCGGTGGGTGGGCAGGTACCCTGGTATTGCAATAGTGACAACTCAGTTAAGTATAACTTCACAATGAGAGATGCCTGATGTTGTGCAGTGATATAGACTATCAAGTTAAGGGCAAAGGCCTCATGCTAAGAGGTAGAATGACTAACATGTAGGTTAGTCATTCTACCTCGTAGCATGAGGCCTTTGCCCTTAACTTTATAGTCTACTTTTTGTGCTGAAATATCAGCACTGTCTTTTAACGTGCTGAAAGTAGATTCTAATTGCTATAAGTTTTTGCATGTGTTCATGAATGTCTTGTACAGAGTTAATTGATGCATTAATTTTTATGGCTGATATCACATAAATTAAAACCTTAACCATATTAAAATTTGATTTCAATCGTTCACTTTCCCTTATGTTAGGTATGATGAAGGCCTGCGTAAAAATGGTTTTCTCCACGGACGTGTTGTTATTAGCATGGATATTTATGTGAAAAGCAAGTACCGCTATATTATACCATCAACCTACCAGGAGAATAAAGTGCAGTCTTGTTATTCAGTTCTCGCAGAAGCACATGTTCTTTAAAACAATTTTGTTCGTTTTTTAAATAACTACAAACACGTCTATAGAAAACCCCACTGGGAGAAATAAAGTTATTCAACTAATTTTACACTGCCTACATGTTTGATGTGTGGCTCATGCGTAGAATTTTCTCTGGGGTTTCCATAATCTGCATTCTTTCGAATAATCTAATTCATGTATAATGCAATGGATTATTAACTACAGCGTTATCGACTTAAAATTGTGCGAGAGCTTCGTTTCACAAAAATTTTAAGCTAACATCGCACGTATTTTCGCAGATATGAAATACTCCCTCATCGCTGGTTGATTATCTTCCTTTACCACTTGGGTTTTACTTTCGCTGTTGTTCAATCTTTCAAGTAATTCAACTGTGAACATTAGCAACACGTTTTTACCTCGTTGACACTTCCATATATATGGAGGGAGTTTCATAACAAGTGGACAATACATTAAAAGATCCAGAACCCGAAAACGTAATGGAAAAGCGGTATAGAAACATGTTCCCGAATCAAGATATGTACAATTATAGAATTATTACTGAATAATTGATTATGGATTTCAAATGGTAAAAACGAAATATAATCAGACATACCTAGTATATTTATTCGCGCATGCTAGATTCATGTTTGCTTATTCTTATTTCCTATTGGTTTATTTTATTTAACTCCACAGCCACTAACTTCAATTCTGAACCGGACATAAGTTCATGAATTTTGTTCATTAAGCGCCGAATCGAACCTTGAAGTACATTCTCTCGCTCCCATGTTATGACACTTTCTGTATTCTGCACTTGAATTACTTTGCTAGCGAATATAACGATGACCTCTACGTAAGTTGGGAAGTTGTATGGCATATCAATATTAAATCCTATAATTAATACAGTCGTTAACATAAGACCATTGCGCCGCTGAAAAATCCAGAACAGCTTAAGCGCTTCCATCTAAGAAGGACGAACTGCAACCTGACTGGAGAGTCCTACATTCAGTTTAAGTCGATGTGTTTTCACTTAAGGCGTAGAGTACAGTTATTTTGCATCGATATTTACAAATGAAAAGCCTTTTGTGGCAATGGGAAATTGTGGGAGCGAAGTTAAAAAATATGTAATTAATGATATTGAAATTTCGCAAGATTATTTAATGAAAAAACTTTCAAGCCTACAGACCAGTAAGGCTCCTGGAGTTGATGGAATATACCCTATAATCTTGAGAGAGGCGGCAAGCGAGTGCATTGAACCACTGAGGCTGGTTATGCGAGCATCACTAGACTCTGGGGAGATTCCCTTGGATTGGAAAAGTGCAAATGTATCTCCCATACATAAGGGTGGCTCTAAAAGTGAAGTGGGAAATTATCGACCTGTCAGTCTGACTTCAGTAGTAGGGAAAATCATGGAGGCATTGATCAAGGGTGGAATTCAGGATCATTTGGATCGAATTGAAATTCTCAAGGATACTCAGCATGGTTTTGTAAAGGGAAAATCATGTTTAACAAATCTGGTTCGCTATTTCGAAAGGGTCACTCACGAGCTGGATTTAGGGAATAATTTCGACATTGTTTATTTAGATTTCAGCAAAGCTTTTGTGGGACTCATGTGGGACTCAGTCCCACATGAGCGGTTGCTTTATAAGCTGGAACAGGTTGGAATCACTGGGAAAATCATTAGATGGATAGAAGGATGGCTTCAGGGCAGGAGGCAGAGGGTTGTGATAAATGGCTATTCCTCAGATTGGGTTGATGTAAGAAGTGGGGTTCCCCAAGGATCAGTATTAGGACCACTGTTGTTTTTAATTTTCATAAACGACATTGATGAAGGGATAGAGGACGTGATGTCTAAATTTGCAGATGTTAAAATTGGTAGAGTAGTTAATGATCACTGTCAAGCTGAGCTTCTTCAGAGAGACCTAGATAGACTTCAAGAATGGTCAGAAAAATGGCAGCTGTGCTTTAATCCAACAAAATGTAAGGTATTACACCTGGGAAACAGTAATCCCAAAATAACTTATTCACTTGGTGGAGCTCAACTAAACCCAGTACTGGAGGAAAGGGACTTGGGTGTTACGATACGGTCAGACATGAAATTCTCTGAGCATTGTAAACAGGTTGCAAGGAAGGCCCATGGTGTCCTATCGAACTTTTGCAAGTAGAGATAGGGACGTGATAATCCCATTATATAAGGCCTATGTTAGACCACACCTGGAATACTGTGTTCAAGTATGGAGACCGCACCTAAAGAAAGACATCGAGCTTCTTGAAAGGGTGCAAAGAAGGGTAACTCGCCTGGTGAGATCGGCAAAAGGGCGTCCTTATGAAGAAAGACTTCGAATATGTGGGTTGCAGAGTTTGGAAACTAGACACCTTAGAGGAGATTTGATTGAGGTGTTTAAGGCTCTGAGAGGCATCAGTAAAATGAATGAGGACAAAATTTTCAAGATTATAAATGATGCTAGAACTAGGGGACATAAATTCAAGTTACGCGGGGAAATGTTTAGATTGGACTGCAGGAAGTTTTATTTTAGCCAGCGAGTTATAAATTACTGGAATAAGTTTCCTTCATGGGTGGCAGAGGCCGACAGTTTGGGGAAATTCAAAGGTCATCTGGATAGTACTTTCGGGTAAGGGAAGCGCATATGATGATAGGATTAATTTCCTTTTTATTTAATTTTTAATTTCATTTTATTATTTTTATTTATTTATTAATTATTATTATTTATTTATTTAATTTTTGTTTTTATCATTGTTTTGTTCGGATTTTTTTTTTTTTTTTTTTGGCTGGTGCAGCTTAAGCCATAGGCTTTCTTGCACCATACGGCCGTTACTAATACTAATACGCGTTTTACTGAAATTGATTGCGTTGGTGCATACAAAGACGAATCGTATCTGGACTCTCGTGGTTGGTAGATGGCATTCGAGAGAGTATGATAGTACTAAGCGTTTAATTACAAATAAATTCCTTCCGCGTGTAAATATTAATGGTAAATTTTGGTCCAGATGGTTTAGTCGACGTTTTACACGCCACCTTGACGGGTGATGGATGGATCGTTTTTTAAAAAGTTACATTAGTTGGATATCGTTGATAGTTCTGCTTGCGACTGTGGGAAAGGTGAAATTTGGGGACATTACTGTTATGAGTATTCCGAACTTAGGGAGGAATTAATAGCAGGTTCGGCGAATCTACATAGGTTTGAATCCTTGATGCTATTTCAAATACTTCCAAGAGTGTGCGCTTTCAGGGTATTTCGAAGACTGTTAATCTTGTTAAAAATAGAGCAAGGAAATTGTTGCATCGTGTAATCAGGTGTGGCTAACTTGAAAACTACGTTGTCTGATCATTACGGATTTAGAACGGATTTCAATAGGGTAGGCGTGGAATGTGCGGTACAGTTCTAATTACACGTGGGAGTTTACCGTGTGGGCAATGATGCCCAAGTAGTTTCAGGGATAAAGACATCTTGGAGGGTTCTTGTGTGGATAGTATTTGAACGTTATTGCTTACTTTGAATGAGTGTACTTCATTCTCTGTTGTTGTTGTGTGGGTTTTCTGGCGCATAAGCAGCTTTGGCTATAATGCGCCTATTCCTTTATTGTAATAATATATGAGAATTTCTTCTTATGTCAGAAGAGGCAAAAATCAGAAATGACTAAAAACTCCAATTTTCTTCAGAAAATTAAAATTCAGAGATATTTGCATTGTCACCAATGACATTCTCTAGAGTTATTGGTTTGCGAAGGTTAACCAAAGATAGCAGGGTTGTATTTCTGTCTTGATTATAGTGTGGGCATTCAATGAGAATGTGTTTCACAGTCAGATTTAGAAAACAATGTGGACACTGTGGTGGATCATCTCCTGTGAGTAAATGAAGGTGAGTCAAATGTGTATGGCCTATTCTTGATCTTGAAAGGAGTACCTCTTCTCGTCTTGATGAACGGACACTGGAACGCCAAATTCTAGGATCCTGTTTAAATTGAAAAAGTTTGTTATGTGTTTGAGAGTGCCAGAGTGCTGTCCATTCTGTTAGGCATGCGTCACGAATGATTTGTGGGTAGTCTGATGCTGGAACAGGGATAGTGGTTAAATCTAAGGTAGATGGATTTTTTGCCGCTTTATCGGCCAGTTCATTACCAGAAATTCCAGAATGGGATGGAATCCAGCAGAAGGTGATCATTTGGTGGCGCTCTTCAATCTGCAGTAATAATCTTCTAATTTCATTTAGAAGAGGGTGAACTTTATCTGTGGAGTTAGATAATGCCATAATTGAGCTGAGGGAATCAGTGTAAGTAACAAATTTTAGTGAGCAGTCAGAACAGAGGTTTTCTAAGGCTAGTTTAATTGCATATAATTCTGCTGAGAATATACTGAATTCAGGTGGAAGGGCTGCTGAAATAGTGGTATTTAGGAACACTGCTGCTGCTCCAACATTTGAGTTAGATTTAGAGCCATCTGTATAAATTGGAGAAAAGTCAAAATATTTGTGAGTGTGAATTGCATGAAGTTGTTTCACATTTGATGCTTGAAGAACATTTTTCCCCACTGGCAAAGGTAAGTGTCACAGGTGGGTAGAGGAGTAAGAGTCCATGGTGGTTGAGTGCATGTTACTACTTCTTGTACAGAATGAATGGGAACTTTCCAAACTTGCATCAGTTCAAGAAGGCGAAGACCAGCTGGTTTTACTATACTAGGCTTACTTCTGTAGAGGTTTTCTAGTGGTGGATTAAATAAATATGACTGAATTGGATGCGAGGCACAGCTTTGTATTTTGACAGCATACTTCAGTAGCAGTGTTTTCCTACGTAGTGTTAACGGGGGCTCATGAGCGTCAATGTAGAGGCTATGTGCTGGTGATGTTCTGAAAGCCCCAAGTGCAGTCCTCAAGGCGCTGTGCTGAATTGGATCAAGCCAGCGCAAAACACTTGCTCTGGCAGAATCATAGACAGGGGCACCATAATCAAGACGGGATCGGATTAATGCCCTGTATAGCCGAAGTAAGGAGGTGCGATCTGCACCCCATGTTAGGGCGGATAAAGTTCTGAGTATATTTAACTTTTTTAAACAGGAAGTACGTACATTTTTAATATGGTCTAAGAAATTTAATTTGTTGTCAAGGATTAATCCTAGAAATCTGATGTTACTATTGACTGAGATGGAGAAGTTGGAAATTTGGAGTTCAGGATCCAGATGGAGTTTGCGTTGTCGACAAAAATGGATGGCGACTGTTTTCTGTTGTGAGAGTCGATATCCGTTAAGGTTGGCCCATTGTTGTATTTTGTTCAGTGATATCTGAAGCTGCCTTTCAATTGATCTCATGCTTTGGGAATGACAGGAAATGGAGGTCATCCGCGTAAAGATGACTCAACTGTGTTTGGAAGCTGTTTAGTGATGGAATCTATTCTAAGAGCAAAAAGAGTGGCACTCAGCACAGATCCCTGAGGAACACCTTCCTGAATGAAAGTTGTAGAGAGCTCATTTTGGTATTTTACTTGAAACGATCTAGTGTATAGGAAGTTCTGCACAAATATGGGAAGGTTTCCGCGTAGACCGAGAGAATAAAGATCACTAAGTATGCCATGTCGCCAGGTGGTGTCAAAGGCTTTCTGTATATCTATAGTAACCATAACCAGATGCTCGTGTTTAACGAACGCATTGCGAATGGCAAATTCAGCCTTGATCATGAGATCAAAGCATGATCTGTTTTGTCGAAAGCCATGCTGACTATTGCTCATGAGATGTTGTGACTCTATGATCCAGACGAGTCTATTGTGGACAATTTTTTCAAGGATTTTGCTGAGGCAGCTTGACAGAGATATAGGTCTATAGTTATGGGGATTGGTTGGATCTTTTCCAGGCTTCAGGAACGCCAAAACAATAGAGTGGTGCCAAGAAGCTGGATAAGTTTTTCTAAAAAAATACGGTTGTAAAAGACCAGGAGGAGGCGCAAAGCTTTGTCATCAAGATGTTGCAGCATGATATAATAGATCCCATCTGGTCCGGCGGCACCATTACGAGCTGTTTTAATGGCATGCAATAATTCAGGATATTGTAGAGGTTTGTTATATGGCAGAATGAGGGCAGTTTGGAAGTTAATAGAATACCGTTCTCGACTGTTTTTAATTCGTTGGAAAGATGTAGTATAAGCTGCTGTTGCCGAGATCTCAGCAAAAGTACTGCCCAAAGCGTTAGCTATATCCGAGGGACTAGTTAAATCTCGCCCATTCCATGAGAGGACTGGAGAGGGTATGGTTGGAAACTTGCCAGAAAGCTGTCTAATTTTTTCCAGATTAATTTGCTGTCAGTATTTCTGTTAATTGTTGATGCAAAACGAGCCCAGGATTCTTTTTTGGCTTGCCTCTGTATGAAACGTGCTTTTGCCCTTACTTTCTTATAATTTATCAGATTGGCTGTGATTGGATAACGCCGAAACAAATTCCACGCTTTATTTTTTGCTTTGGTGCATTCCTCATTCCACCAATAATTATAGTGCTTTCGACCCGGTGGGTTTGATAATGGTATTGTATCTTTAGCCACGTTTAAGAGATGCGACGTGATGTAGTCTGTCACATCATCAATATGATGGAAACGGATTTTTTTCTCATCGAAAGAGATTGAGGACTGAAATTTTGCCCAGTTTGCTCTTGTAAATTTCCATTTCCTGCGGGGTTTAGTTAAAGGAGTCTGTGCTATCAATACCTTGCATACGATTGGGAAGTGATCACTGCCCATGGGGTCGTTTATAACATACCACTCTATGGTCGGGACCAGTACTGGAGAACAAATGGAAAGGTCTATTGCTGAAGCATTTCCAGTTGGGAGCTGAATGTGAGTGTGCGTGCCAGTATTCAGTATGGTGAGGTTTAGTGCATCTAAAAGTCTTTCAATTAGTCGACCACGTGTATCCAATTTAGAAGCACCCCATAGGGGGTTGTGCCCATTAAAGTCCCCTAATATACAGACAGGTGGAGGTATCTGTATGAGGAGGTCTTCAAGTTCTTTTAGAGAATAAGTATGGTTTGGCTGTAAATAGATTGAGACTAGTGTTATTGCAATATGGAGAGTTATACGAACTGCAACAGCTTCTATTTCAGTTCGAAGTGGGATATGCTTTGTTGGGATCTTTGAATTTATCAGGATTGCTACACCACCGTGGGCAGTATTTGCTGTATTGCGATCTCTTCGATAAAGGCAGTAGTTCTTTATCGATGGAGAAATTTGCGAGGTTAAGTAAGTTTCTTGGAGACAGAGAGCAACTGGAGAATACTGGTTAATTAGATTATGGATATCATCTGTGTTGTAACGAAAGCCTCTACAGTTCCATTGTACAATGATGGCCATTATTTGTGTTTAATTGTTTGAGATGTATCTGACTGCTTTTTGAAGGTGATTGGTTTATGACGTTCCAATTTTTGTTTATCTTTTTTTAGGAAAACTGGCCGACCAGTGTCCATTTCTTCTTCTTCGGCATGAATTTCTAATATTGGATCTTCCGGTAGAGTAGGAGATTCGCTGGTATTGTAAGAGGAGTGTTACTTGCCTGATCTGAATGCTTGGGGTTACTGGACTGTTGCTGAGAGAGGACAGCTCGAGCCCAGTCAGAGATTGATATGTTTGAGGGGACGGTAACTTCAGTTTGGGTGGATACTGTTTGTTGTTTTTGTGCAACATTTGCATAGGTACGTTTGGGCATGGTAGGAGCAATTATTTTCCTTGCTTCTTGAAAGCTTACCTTGTTCTCAACCTTATATTTAACAATTTGTTTCTCAGTTTTCCATCTCTCACAAGTTCTAGAATATGCAGGATGGTTACCGTTACAGTTGGGACATGTCTTTTCTGTCGTCAAACATCCAGACAGAGTATGATCGGAAGATCCACAGTTTGGACAAACTGGGTTTCCTCTACATGTTGTCTGAGAGTGACCATACTTTTGGCACTTGTAGCATCTCAAGGGATTGGGTATATACGGGCGAACACGACAAAGTAGATAGCCAGCTTTTACTGTTGATGGTAGGTTTGGGGAATTAAATGTAAGAATGATATTTCTGGTAGGCATAAGGTTATTGTCTTTTTTAGTCATGATCCTTCTTGATGCAATAACATTTTGATCCTGAAGTTCTTGGGTTAATTCATCCTCTGTCACGTTCAACAAATCCCAACTAGAAATCACACCTTTGGATGTATTTAAGGTAGCATGGGGAGATACTTTAATTGGTATCCCAGCTTGATTTGATTTGATTTGATTTAAGAATTCTTGGCGCAAGAGCTACTGTGGCTAAAATGCGCCTGTAAGATTTAATATATCGGTTTTGTTCTAATTGGTATATTGCTGCTAATAATTTCCAAGAGTAATAGGTAATATTTAGTTTTATATTTGATTATAGTAATTTATTTTCTTGAGGAACTGAAAAACATCTGCTATATTTTTTCTATCTTCCAGTATGGTTTTGAGAGTGAGGGAGTGATGTTTGTTTAGCTCTTTGAAGGAGTTTCGGCGATCATCTGCAAAGGCTGGACAAGTAATCAGTACATGTTCTACTGTTTGTTGTGTGTGACAGATAGGACATAGGGGTGGATCTTCTCCTCGCAAAAGATAAGAGTGACTGAAATATGTGTGTCCTATCCTTAACCTAGCAAGTATCACTTCATCGCGTCTATTTTTCTGAATGCTGGATTTCCATGGTTGGAGTAATCTTTTAATCTGATGCAATTTGTTAGTGGTAAGTACTTGCCATTGCTGCTGCCAGTGATGTATCCCACTGTGATCAATAACGCGTTTGTAGTCTGAGAAAGATATATTCTGATGCGGAAATATTGTTGTTGGCTTCTTTAGCAGCTCTGTCTGCTTGTTCGTTACCATGTATTCCGACATGGCTTGGGATCCAGCAAAATCTAATGTTACGATGTTGTTCAAGGAGTTTGGATATTCTGTATTGAATCTGCTGTTGTAGTGGATGTTTGTTAGAACTGATATTTTGTATTGCCATCATGGAACTACGAGAGTCAGTAAAAATTATGCTGTTTTGAAAACTTGAATGGTCGATTTCGTTTAGTGCTAACATAATGGCTTGCAGTTCTGCAGTATAAATGCTACAGTCTTTTGGGAGTTTTTGGGCCAATGTGATGTCAGAAAAGTAAACTGCCGCTCCCACATGAGAATCAGTTTTGGATCCATCTGTATATAAAAAGCAATGATCTGAAAATTGTGCCTTATAAGCAGCGTGCAGCTGTTGATGGTTTATATGGGAAAGGGTTTGTTTGTCCCAGAAGTGGAAGGAGAAGTCGCATAAAGGTTGTCTGATTATCCATGGTGGGGTAGACTGCTTCGTCAGCGGAATTATGTTATCTAGGTTAAGCTCTCTACTGAGAAGAAGGTTTTTTAATCTTACATTCGCAGGTTTATTGATTCTTTGTTGTTGCTGATAATGTTGTTCCCATTCAGAAGTAAAAAGAGTTTTGTGTAGAGGGTGATCTGGTAAGGATTTTATTTTAGCTGCATAAGAGAGTAATTGATTTTGTCTTCTGATTTGCAGAGGAGGTTCTTGAGCTTCGGCGTACAGGCTCTGCACGGGTGAGGTGCGGAAAGCTCCAAGGGCTAAACGGAGTGCGCAGTGATGTACCGGATCGAGCCATCTCAGGGCACTAGGTCTTGCCGAATCATAGACTGGGGCACCATAGTCTAGCTTAGACCGAATGAGAAGGCGATATAAACGTAGTAGGATTGTCCTGTCTGCTCCCCAGGATATAGCGGATAGGACCTTCAAGATGTTCATTTTCTTCAAACAGTGGACTCTTATGTGACTGATATGCTCTAGGAAAGTCAGTTTTTTGTCAAAAACTAATCCTAAGAAACGGACACTATTTTCAACTGGGATGATCTGTTCTTTCAGCCTGAGTTCTGGGTCTGGATGGAGATTCCTTTTTCTGCAGAAATGTATACATGCAGTCTTTTGTACCGATATTCTATATCCATTTCTTTCTGTCCATTTTATGACTCTGTTAATGGCTACTTGCAATTGCCGCTCTATTGTCCTCATATGCTGCGCTTGATAAGAAATGCTGAAATCATCAGCATAAACAGTTGTGAAGATATTGTTTGGAATTTGTTCTAGTATTGTGCTGAAGTGGATTGCAAAAAGTGTGGCACTAAGTACAGATCCTTGAGGGACCCCTTCTTCTTGATAAAATATATTGGAAAGTGTATTGTTCATTCGAACTTGGAAGGTCCGATTCTTAAGGAAATTGCATACGTAGAGGGGTAGATGTCCTCTAAGGCCAAGTTGATGTAATCTTTTAAGTATACCATATCGCCACGTGGTATCGTATGCCTTTTGGATGTCAAAATTAACCATGACTTGGTGTTGTTTCCTGAGAAACGCATTTCTTACTTGATTTTCCAGTTGTATAAGTACATCCAAGGTACAGCGATTTTTTCTGAAGCCAAATTGTTCTGAGTTGAGAAGATCATTATTTTCTAGATACCATGTTAGTCTATTGTTGACCATTTTCTCTAAGATCTTGCCTAAGCAGCTGGTCAAAGCTATGGGACGATAGTTCTGTGGGTCTGATAGATCTTTTCCCTGTTTTGGGAGAGCTAGTATTATTGCGTGGTGCCATTTTTTTGGGAAAGAATTTTCCAAGTATATTTTGTTGTATAGATCTAACAGCGCTAATTGGGACTGTTCATCTAATTGTTGTATCATTGCATAATGGATTTCATCAGGACCGACTGCGCTGTGTTTTGCCTGCACTAGAGTTTGTTTTAGTTCTGCTACTGTGAGCGGCAAGTTGTATTGTTCACACTGATTGCTAGAAAAGTTTAGTTTTATTTTTTCGGCCTCTTTCTTGTATGTTTTGAAAGCAGTGGGGTATGCACAATTAGCAGATGTATTCGAAAAATTTTCACCAAGCACATTGACTATATCTAAGGTATTTGTAACCAGCTGTCCCTTCCAATCTAGCAAGGGAGAGGGGTTTGATTGAGAATTATTTGTCATCCTTCTGATCTTTTTCCAGATAAGTGTAGCTGGTGTGGAAATAGTTATAGTGGATGCAAATTTCATCCAAGCAGCTTTTTTGCTTATTTTTTGCACTTTCCTGACCTTAGCTCTGGCTCTCTTGAATTGTATCAGATTGTCTGTTGTTGGATTTCTGCGAAAGAGGTTCCAGGTTCTATTTCTCTCTTTTTTAGCTTCCCAGCACTCTTTGTTCCACCATGGTTTTGGATATATTCTAATGTTAGAAGATGTTTTAGGTATTGTCTTTTCGGCAGCTTGAAGCATACTATCAGTAACATAGGCTACTGATGTTTGTACTGATTCTCGTTTAATAATGTTGCAGTCTAACTTGGCTAGTAACCTGAATGTTTCCCAATCTGCATCATATATTTTCCACCTGGGGTGCCTACTGACTTGACATGGTGTTTTCGTCGTGATTTTCAAAATAATAGGGTAGTGGTCGCTACTCAATGGAGTCTCGTGCACGCTCCATTTAGTCATAGGGAACAGTGTTGGGGAACAGATTGATAAGTCTATTGCAGAACTGCTTTTTGATGGAAGGTGGAAATATGTGTGTGTGCCGTCATTTAAAATCATTAGGTTGTTCTCGACAATTAATTTTTCTATTTGCTTACCCTTTTGGTCTATTTTGGGATCGCCCCATAGTGGGTGATGTCCATTTAGGTCACCTAAGATAAAGAATGGAGGTGGTAGCTGAGTGATCAGCTCTTCGAAATCCTTAAACTGGAATTCTTGATTAGGGGGTATATATATTGAGGCTATGGTAATGTTGAAGCCTATTGCTAGACGGGCTGCAACTGCTTCTAATGGTGTGTTCAATGGTATTGTTTGGGAAGGTACATGTCTGTTAACTAATATTGCAACTCCTCCTCTCGTTGTTCCATTCGTTATGCGATCCTTTCTATATATGATATAATTTTTGATTATACTATTGTCCTGTGGTTTTAAATATGTTTCTTGTAGGCAGATACTTAGTGGGTGATACTGGGTGATGAGGTCTATAACATCGTTAGTGTTTGAGCGAAAACCTCGACAGTTCCATTGGATAATTGTACCTGTCATTTGAGGTTAGATGTTCCCTCGGATTGCTTCCTTGGGGCTGATTTAACTTTGTCTACCTTAATTTTATCTTTCTTTGAAAAGTATGGTCTACCCGTATCCATTTCTTCTTCAGTGAAGATTTCGAGGACTGGTTCCTCTCCTTGGTTTCTTGCATCTGTATCCATTTGTTCTGAAATCTTTTTCCCTGTACTACCTAGCTTTTCTTTGTTTCCTTTTCTCCTTACATTTTCTGAATTATCTGGTGGGAAAGATAACGGAGTATTGATAATCTTTTCTTGTTTTTGTGATGGAGATGGTTTGTAAAACTCACGAACCCATTCTGAGATGGATTCTCCTGGGGGGATTGTGACATCCGTTTGTGTGCCACAACATTTTGAATTGGGTAATTTAATTTCCGGAGCCTTTTTGGTTGTGGTAATCTGCGCATAAGAAGGTTTGTTTGCTATATTTATTATAATCGCCTTTTTAGCTTCCTGATATGAAACTCCATTTTCTGCTTTGTATTTTTGTATCATTTTTTCCTTCTTCCAAATTTCACACTCCTTTGAATATGCGGTGTGTTCCCCTTTACAATTTACACATTTATGGTTTCCAGCTGTGCAAGTAGAAGTGGCATGTTCTTGCGAACCACAGTTTGCACATGTTAGTTTTCCTCTGCATACTGTCTGTGAGTGACCAAACTTCTGACAGTTGAAACAACGGAGAGGGTTCGGGATGTACGGTCTTATATTGCAGTGTAGATATCCAGCTTTTACTGATCTGGGCGCTTTAGGTGTGTTGAAGGTGAGTATCAGATTCCTGGTGGGGGTGATTATCCCTTCTTTTTTAATTGTAATTCTTTTAACACTTATGACTCCTTGTTCCTGAAGCTCGATTTGAATTTCCTCTTCGGGCACATTTAGAAGGTCCCATTCCGTAATGACACCTTTTGAGGTATTTAATGTATTGTGTGGAGATACCGTTACTGGTATTCCTGCAAAGGTTGTCATTTGTAATAATTTTTCGGAGTGTTTAGCGTTGGCTGTTTCTACCAAAATGTCGCCTGATTTTAGTCTTTTAACTTGTTTTGGTGGGCCGACATAACTCTCAAGAGTTTTTTGTATGAGAAAGGGTGACAATTGCCCTACCGCTTTCTCAGTCTTTGAATGTATAATAATGTATGTTGGGGAAATTAAAATTTTAACGTCTGTTTTTAATCTCTTTGTGGAGACAGAGTCATTTGTATCGCCTTTTCTGATTGCCTTAGAGGTGTCTCCGAAAGAACTAGATTTCTCATATCTTGGGTCAGTTCTATTCGGGTCCGTTGACCCAGTGGATTCCTGGGTATTGGAGTCAGTTCGCTCCATTTCGCCCTGGAAGGGAGAGCTTTTCCCTTCCAGGTTACCGGCCCCGCCACGTGGAGGCAGGAGCAGTGCCACCCCTGTGACCAAGCACTAGGAGGTTAGTAATTAATATATAACCAAAAAATAAAAGAGAGAGAGAAGGTTGCTTTCCTTCTTAATCTAGTAAAGTTGCTTTCTTTACTATGGATTATTTAATTGTGTGTTAATAAATGCTTTAAATAAGGAAACGATTTCTACTTCAAGAAAGAGCGCTAATTCAGAGCAAAGTCACTTGATCACAGAATCGCTTGGCACTTGGGGCCTGGTATCCCAGCAAAATTTGAAAGTTGTAAGAGTTTCTCTGAATGTTTACTTTTTGTTGTTTCTAAAAGAAGGTCTCCAGATTGCAGCCTTCTCACAGTCTTCGGAGAACCTGCAATACTCTCCAGGTGTTTCTGGATGAGGAAAGGAGATAATTTGCTGAGAGGTTGTTCTGAAAGTGAATGTAAAATTAAAAAGGAAGGAAATTCTTTGGTTGTTGAATTTGTTTTCAACCTCTTGGGTTGTGAAATGTCATGATCAATTTCAGTAAGTGGCCGAGAGCTTGTCGGCTCTAAAGATGGATAATCATTTTGCTCCATCTTTGCTCCTTTTCGCCCTTGGCAGATGAGCTTTTCTGCCAAGGTTTCCGGCCCCGCCACGGGGAGGCAGGAGCAGTGCCTGGTGTGACCAAGCGAGAAGTAGTAGGGGGTTAGTAATAAGAATATGAAAAAAGAAAGGTGGCTTGCCTTTCTTGCTCTGTACAGGTACTTTTGTAGCAAGAGCAGTTATAAAATAAATAGATTACTTAACGAGAGGAACGCAAAAGAACTATATATCACTTTTTGGAAATCGCACTATAAGGCACAGATAAATCGCTCAGTCACAATCGCTTGGCACCCGGGGCCTTCATTCTCTGTGCGATACTATGAATTGTATCTGTAATACTTTGTGCATGATATTGCAAATATACAGAGGTTCCGCAAATTTGGCATTGATCTCCTGATTAAAAAAAGCTTCAACTGGAGCAGCACACTGATTTATAATCTGTGCGGTCTCGCTGATTGTGCGTTAGAACAGTGATATTTATTAACCGGGTAGACGTAGGAACTTTTCCTATCACAGGTGGAAGTTACTTTAACTCTCAATGTCTGCTATTCTCCCAGTTGCATCTCCTCTGTTGCATTGCCAAGAGTCTCACTTTCGACTTTATTCTGATTTAGTGATCCTATATTCTTAACGGACTGCTAAGATGATTGTATTTAAGTTTGGTTTATCTAGGCTTACTGCTAGCAGTGTTAAATCTACCAAGTTGCACCTCATGTGGAGAGCGCATCTTTGGTGAATCCACTTCTTTCGGACTAAGCTATTGCGGATTCTTTCTGGTAGCATCTTTTTTTAAGTCTGATCATCAAATGTGTCCTTATAATTGGACTGATGGCCTTTTAGTGATCTTTCTATTTAATGGGGTTGTTCCTGAGCGTCTTTTATTGGACTGAACTGGATCTGTTCATGTATATTTACGTAAATTGTATGAGGATTATCTATGTACGGTATTGGTTGATATGTTGAAGATGCTAGCATTTGGTAGGAACGCCTAGTATAATAAATGGTGAATCAATCATTTTAAAAAGTAAATAAGGGATTCGAATCTAGATCACATTAAAACTAACGAAGCCTTTGTACTAATGTTTCATGAGTACTATATACCGAGAAAGCACTGGTCCAATTCTTTGCGTTGAGTTTCAACCTATTCAAAATACGCAATCTCAGAAAGATTATTTGATTTGTATTAGCTTTTTCGCTCAGAAAACAATCTTGAATAAAGGAAACCAAGACGCCCACTGATGAATAAAATGAATCTTTAACCAATGCTATTCTCCAAGTATAAGTTCAAATAGCCCTCGTAAAAAGTAACAAACTACATTAAGTGTATTTAACCTATTTTTAAAACATGGAACTATAATATCAAGTGTTTACTCTAATTATAAAAATCTCCTAGGCATTCTAGTGCTCTGGGATGCAATGTCCAACAACGTTGCAATAAAAAATTTAATTTTCTCCACTGCAATGTTGGCAAACGAGCTGCCTCAAAATCATGGTAAATAACAGCACTGTCTTATAAAGAGGGCTTCAGTTTTATAATTTACATTTGCCACTTAATACAGAAAAAAACTTAGTACTGCAGTATCGATCAGTCAACTGCTAGAATCGATATAATTAACCTATGCGAATGCAATAGGAAGCTTGTGTAAACGTTACATTTTGAAGAAATCTAAAGTTAAGGGAAAATGCGTTTGTGTTATATGTATGAATTATTTGATGTGTGCCGTTCTGTTTATATTTGTACAGAGGCTGCCTACATGTAATATAGTGCATTCATATTTTAATGTTTATCATTCGTTGCTATGTATAAACTTCGCAAGGCATCTACTATCTGGGGCTGTTCAGGGTCGCTGAAAATTGCAGCAACTGGCTTTCTAAAAGCACACAATGGGGAGGAGAGATTTTGAAGAATCATTCCCGTTGGGTGAGTGCTTATGTTAAGCAGATTGGTATAAAAATGCTTTATATGATGGCATGTAATTCAAAGCTTTGCAACCAGTCATTAAGCGGGGTCTTTATATCTAGTTACAAAATAAACACTTTCAGCAATATACAGTACTACCCCCATGTAGTAGGAAGAGGGCATTGAACTCTCCCTATCTCTCAACATTAAAAGCTTGGATTTACTGGAGTATTTGAGTGTCCAGCTGGGTTGGAGATTTGTCGCAAATGCACATTTAAAATTATTCTGGACAGTATCGAAAGTAGTTTATTTTAGCTCATTTGCTGTTTTCGTAACTCGTTTTATCGCTCCTTGTTCTCTGAGAGGACATGCGGAAGCAATCGACGTAAAGCGCGATTGCTACTGTAGTTACTCGACTTGGGATTTCATCTTTAGAGCAAACCGAAGCGTTGAAAACTTAACTAGGCAATTTCGTCCCGAAGTTCATGTTTAATTAGTTAAGACTTTGGTATAGTGCCCATGTAGTCCAAAGCTGTCATCCCAAATCTCACACAAAGGCAAACCGTTACTCGGCACTTATTCCACTTATATTCCTTAGAAGATAAGTGGACATTCCTCCTGGAACCATGTTTTCCAATAGGTCAAGTATCACAGTCACTGGTTAATCATTTCCCATAATTTGTAAAAACTACTGTTAACAGGATGACAGACGAAGTTAAGGTTATAGGGAGTCTGCAGATTTGAATCAGAATCCCTTAACCTGGAATTCATTCGAAATAGTAAGCTTTTTTTTAAAAAAAGCTGTCAAATGAGTGCAGTTATGCTCAAGTCTTTCCTATACTCCAAATTTTTGATTACAAGTTAAAAAAATTCAACGAGATGCGGGGAGGAAGAATCAACTTGTTAAATGAGCAATGAAGGTACTAAATAATCCACTTTATGGCATTAGGAAAAATTACACGGTAACAAACAAGACTAAATGTACACATGTTATTTTCAAAATTATCGCTGAGAAAAGCTAACCATTAATTATTTTATTGCCGATCATAAGTCAAATTGAAATCTTCACTCGCGTATAACTTTTATGGAATTACACCAAAAAGATACTCAAGTAAAATACTCGGATATGTAAACTACCTTAAGTAAATGAAACTAGCTAATTTAATATAGAAAGAAGATTCCTGAATATACGCAAAGCACAGAATTTAAAAAAGGAATTTCACATTTCATAAGCCTTACGCAACAATTCGATTAAGTCTTCCTGTAACATCTCATGATAAATACCTGAACAGAAACAAAATCACAAATTGCATAGCAATTTGCACAAGAATTTAACCTATTCATTTTACATTTCCGGCGGAAATCTGCCCTTGTAACTTACTCAGCAATACCTTTGAAATGTTTTCAAACTTTCCTTTATTTTAATTCGAAATCAAATTCGGACTCCCGTCTTTAATTAGGAAAAGAATGCCATGCCAACCTGTTCCACTCGAAACAAATTAACTTAAATTCAGCAGATTACTTAAATGTAGTTTTGATACACAAAAAAGTAAACAATCATTACAATTCAGAAATTGGACTCTACACTGCAATGTTGTTATTGAAGAGGTTTAGGCCAATATAAAAGTCTACATGTATTGCGGTCACAAAAAAAAAGCTAAAAACTTGCCTGAGATCGACTAACTTAGCTACATTGTGAAAACGTCCATAAAAAAAAGTTCCTCGCCTCATTGACGGAATTCGAACTCTCATCTTTTCCACCCAGTGTGGAAAGGGTGGTTCTATCAACTGTGCTATACACGGAAAAACCGCGATGATATCGACACTTATTTGCCGTTACATACACCGATCGACAAAATTCGCAGAACAAAAGATTTTATGAATCTTGTCGCCGAAGGTCAATATTTGATATATCATGCAAATTCCGAGTATCCAAAGAAATCGATTTACCACCTTACAGAGACGCACATCATGCAAATTATTCATGCCTATAAACACAGGTTGCGACCACATCACTTTATTCGTTCTTTTTTGGCTTGCTCAGTGGGATAGTCACACCCCTAGTACTCAGGATGGCAAGTCATGGTCGTTTATATAATTCTTTAAAATGGCGGTCCGTTGAACGACCTGAAACCACGCAGGCAGAGGTAGCACTTTGGTTTAACGTGTCATGTGGTGTCGTCTCGGCACTATGGAAGCAGTTTCAGGAGACAAGAACCATTGCAAGACTGGCCAAAGTCGCCCGAGAGCTACGTCACCTGGAACAGACCGCGAACTAACTCTAACATCAAGACAAACTCTACGATCTCCTGTTATCAACTGTCTCTTGAGTTTTCTGCCGTCACACGTGAAAACATTTCCAACAGAACTGTCGGGAAGGATCAGTTCAAGTGGATTCACACAAAGAAGCCGGTCGTTTGTATCCCATTAACCCCACACCACTGCGGAACTCGAGCTCGTCGAAAACTACCATGAACATGTGACTTGGACTAACAAATGGACTGCAGTTCTGATCCATGCCATTTAAGCCTACAAATAGAATCGACGTTATTTCATCATGAGACAAATGCGGTACCATCCCTCTAACATCAGAAAAAAGAACACTTAGGTTGGAGGCGGTTTTCTCGTATGGGGAGGAGTAATGATCAACAGTGCACCCCTTCATGTTTTTGATAGGGTTAGCATAACTGCGCAGAGATACCAAGAACAGGTGCTCGAACCTTGTGTGCGACTATTTAGTAGTGCTGCTAGTACAGATTTTTCATGCACGGAAACTCCACTCACATAGTTGAAGTGGCGGAGGAATCTTTAAACTGAAGATATCCAACGACTGTTGTGACCAGCACGATCACCAGACTTAAATCCTATCGAGCATGTGTAGGACGCCCTTGGGCGTCCTATTGCATGCTAACAACGAGCACCTGTCACTTGGTGAGCTAAGGTCATCACTGGTGGAAGAATGGGATTTCTTGCCACAATCTTAAGACACCTTTATATCGAGCATGGTTCAGTGCTCTTAGACACGTTTCTAGCCGGTGGAAAGGTCATACACAGTACTAATGTTATTTGATCGTATTTTGGAGCATCTTTCATCATCTTATGTAGTAAGATACTTTAGTTCTTACACAACCCCATAAATGTCCCCTTATACCTGTCGAAAGGGTCTGCTAATTATCTTTTTTCTATTGTATATCACGATACCAAATTTTGTCCCAATTAATCGCAACCTGCACGAGTAATACCAGGTTGTCTACATATTTTGTTAATTTGGTCGAGCAGTGTCCTCACACAGGGTGGACAAAGACCTCAGCGAGTCCCACCGATAACGGGAGACATTTTTATGGCAGTTTTTCACAACGTGCGAGTTAGTCGGGCTCAAGCAATGATAGCATGGTTTTTATTCTCCCGGAAACCAGGATTTTTCCTCCAGCAAACCGACTCCAGAACACGTAATTTACAAACAAACTGAACAATATGGCTTAATCGTTGATGCCTCTAAAACTACTACAACATACATAAATGCCAACTACACCATTCATGGAATGGAAAAGAGTGAGACTTCAACTTTTAATTTCCCTTACACTAAGGAGTCCTGAAGAAAATAAACTTGATATCTTCATCGTTCAATAAAATGAATATTTTTGTTAACTCCAATAAAAACTTCACTTCGTATACACTCGTAAGAAAAGGAACAATGCATTTGTTTGGTTTATAACTCGGGTCATTTAAAAGAGATCTAGAACAGAGTTCCGCAGAACTTTACTTCTCCAAACTAAATCCTGGGTATTTATATCCAATTTCAGCTAGTCACACTAATTGGAAGTTGAGGTACAATGAAAGGAAGTAAACGAAAGTTCTTGTGAAATTTTCGCACTACGAATAAGACAAACGAATTTATTAAAAGTAGTGATTGGTTAACTTGTGTTGGCAGACGATCAAGTATAGTCTTAAGCAGGCGGCGAGGCGTAAACTAGTAAGTCGAATGATAATTTCTTCGTTTTATTGAAGGTTCAGCAAGATACTAAAGACACTAGGTATTCCTTATACCTCCTCCTTTCACCTCTAAAGTTAAATCTTTAGTCGGCAAGAACTTATTCTCACGTTGTAAGAGTTCCGAATCAATAAGAGGTTGAGTGAGTTACTGTCAATAGGAATCTTTCCCAAATTACAAGCGGTAAACTTTGAATTCAAAAACGAGAATCATTGCGGAGAAAATTAACTGCTCATGCAGGGCGAATAACATTAATACTTATCTCTCAGAAATGCCTATCGTTAAGATTACTTCAATATATAAGGCTTGTTTGAAAACATGGAAAACTAAGTTACTTACACAGCAAAGTAGAATGGCACTATGACAGATGCGCGTAGGAACATGGTATTAGATGACCTTTTATAACAGAAGTTATAGGAACTATATCTGATCTGTCTAATCAAGACAGCTATTCGTGCAATAGTTCTCACAAGCTGATGGTCGATGAATCTATTTGCAGTTATGCTGTTTAAAGAGAACTTGAGTCTGACAAG
This sequence comes from Mastigoproctus giganteus, assembly GCF_048544385.1. Lineage (NCBI taxonomy): Eukaryota > Metazoa > Arthropoda > Arachnida > Uropygi > Thelyphonidae > Mastigoproctus > Mastigoproctus giganteus. The sequence goes on from NC_143579.1 coordinate 162,554,957, forward strand.
GCCATCTGTTTGCAAGTATCTACTTGAGATATATTAGTATCTCAGGTTGCTGCTTGAGATCAACATTCCTAGCCAATGTTAAATATATTTTAAAGAAACTAAACATTAATTATACCAATCTCTGGAGGGTTATCAGAGCTGAAGAGGAATTAAAGAGCGAATTTGCACCTCTGTGTATTTCAACCAACTGTGGCATACGCTTCCGGGGATAGAGCCACAAATATTGGTGTCAAGAGACGTGTACTAGCTACAAAGCTGTGCTCCTAAGCATACCCCAAAGTGTAAAATGTCAGATGCCTTGACTACATTGATAGGAACGATGCCAGCGGACTTGCAAGTTGTTGGAAATAGTTTGTTCTTAGGTGAGTAGTCTCCATCGAGACTTTGGACATACAATAGTACCCAATTCCATCAACGCCCGCCAGCTCGGCGGGCGTTGATGGCTATGATTTAATATCGGAGCAGAGGTGAATCAATGATGAATTAATTACCATAAGCAGTCGATGGTTTAATTTTGAGAAAGACAGAATTTTGCTTTCTGCCATTCCTGTGAGCCCTAGAGGCTAATCTTGGGGACTCGATTGTAAGTAGCAATTTAAGACTTTCAATAGATTGAAAAATGTTTTGTTTACTTAATTTTTCTTGCACGAGTTGCAATTGTTGCCCTACGTCCTTTACTGGTTGGGCAGTCTGGGCCAGTGCGGGATTAAAGCAACTGAAGGCCCTGGGAGACTTAAAATTAATAGCATCTAATCATGAGAAACAACTTCGTTCTATTTTTTTATCTACTCAATGAAAGTAGAAAATTGCTGAAATTTCAGCTTTGATAAAGATTGTTTTTAAAATAACCTTTAAGTTTACAAAAAAGTGTGGAATTAATGAAGACGTTCACACAGAACATTCATAGCGGAATCATAGCTATGTGATAACATTACACTATATACAAAGTCAGAACAGTTTCTTTCGAGCTTTTTTGGATGCAAACTTGTCAATTATATCATTAAAATCAATAAGTCGCAATTTATCATCATTTTCTATGCAGAGAATGCATAAATCAGACGACCGGATCTTGGGGCACTTGACCATAGATCATTGTTTCCTTTTTAGTCTAGAAAAGGATCTTCCCAGTACAGTTAGTAACCACAGGAACAATCTGAAAATCGTTTCCACATTTGCAAAAGCTGTCCGAATTTTCTCCTAGAATATTTGATACATATCTTGGTGGCTTAAATTCTTTTTCAGTGTGAGCTTGTTTGACGTACAGGTGGAAATGCAAGAGTTCATCGACTAGACTAATATCAACATCCTTTGAATACTCTTGCATCAACATCTCGACGCCATTGTGAATTTGTTCCTTGCAGGTTCATCAAAAATGAATTGCCAGCTACACTCCTATACACTGTTGCACTTCTGTCTAGGTTGGCTTCAAGAGCATCCATGACAGGGATAAGTGAATTTACCCTAAACTTGTCTCTTAGTCAAGTTCTTTTAAGCCTTCGGGTGCTGTCCCATCATTTTCTTTTTCGAACTCGGCCTTCTTTTGACAGTTTTTACTACATCCGGTAGAGTAAATTTTGGTTGCTGTTCAATTTCTTAAAAATTAGTCCGAGCGTTTGATACGAACTGCAATAGTGAGCTTAAAATATTTGAACGTGTGTTCAATGAAATTTGAGAACTTTGGAGTGCATTGTTAACTTTCTGAAATTGATCTAGCAAATGTGTCCAAAGGTGAAGCATGAAACTGAATTCAACAATCTTCCATTTTCTGCAGAAATTTCAGCCTGTCATCTAGTATCTCCATTTTCAGTTTAATCACAGTAAATATGACCGAGGGCTTCAATGTTAGCATAGCTTTCGCTAACAGCTGCAGTAGCTTTGGCGTGAGCCTCCCATCTTTTCTGATAAATGTTTTAGGAACTTGTCTCAGGGGGGCAAAAAAGGAATTCATCTTTTTGTAGAAGCTGAGAAAAAAAATAAATCTCATTTCGTTGTGCCAAAAAAAAGTTGACTGCATCCAGGCAAGAGTCTTTATTATTAACAAAAAGAAGCGTCGCCTAGCCAGAAACTGGCAAATCCGCTATGTACATACATATGTACTCGTGTTAATTACAATGTTATAAGTGTAATGAATATGTGCACAGCAAAATCACATCACGCAACTAATCAGAAGTATAAATTGTGGCACAGGAACCACAAGACAGCACAGTCTTTATCCTAGGAAGAACGAAACCCGCACCCACTGGAGGTACTATACCAGTGGGTGTTAGCTGATCCTGGATCCACACCAGGCACGAGTCAACTGTGGTTCGTCCAACTACATTTAGGGAATGTGCAGCGCATGGAATAAACTTTGCAAACTTGTTGAACGCCGTTAAATAAAAAAAAAAAAAAAAAACTTTCCAGCCATATTGGCTGGATTGTCATATGATTGGCCTCTACATTTACTGAAATCTATTTCAAGTTCACTGAAATAGTTCAGTATCAGCTCAGCCATACTTCCACCGGTGTGATCTTTCAGTTCAAAAAAACTCAGAAAGCGTTCAACTGGTAATCATCACTAGGAGATGGATCTAACAATGACAGTAAGTTGATCAACATGGGAAACATCAGGAGTAGAACTTACAGATAAACTAAAATAATCTGCTTGTTTGATATCGTTCAGTATTGATTCTCTAACTTCATTAGCCATCAACTGGATAACCTCTTCACATTTGGATAAGTACGATGGCTGACCATAGCCTTTATCTTCATACTGATTTCTGTGAGCACACAGGAAGGGATAAAATTTGGCAATTAATTCTAGCAATCCAAGAAAGTTGCCTTTTTTTTGGTGAACCAAATGTTTAATAATTTCCCCTAAATGCCAAGCCACGTTCTGTCAAAAGGGAAATCACTGCAATAACTCGCTGCAGTACGTGCCTCCAGTAATCCTGCTCTGCTCTACGAGTTTTGATGTGAGCGTTTGACCACGATTTCTTGTTATGTTAGCATAGAGTTAATGATTTTTAGTTTCCGTGGGTTTCAACAAGATAAGTGGGATGCCAATCATCGAATCCAGTAGAAGCTAAAGCTGTAGTTTGATTAGAGAAAAGTTAATTCAAAACAAACTTCCTTTTTTGGGAGAATACACTAGCCAGTCTCGAGGGTAGGTTTCTCCATTTACTTTGGTGGAATGGAATAAATTCTTTGAGCAGAACCGCGCTTGGTTTTTGTATGGTAAAAGGTCCATCCCAGTGCTAACATTCTGATGGACCTTTCTCAATCCAGAATGATATTTCCTCGTTATTCAATATGGTCCATAAACCTACGTCATTCTCTGAAATCACTAGTAGCATGAACAGTTGCTACTTTTGTCTTTAATGCTAAGGGTTTTCGCTGAGTTCATTTGCTTTCTTTTCGAAGAATTTAACACTAATTAGCCTGAATTGCTTCTTTTGGTTAACTACCTCGTGGCATGTTCCTCCAGCGCATTGTGTTAATTCTTTGGCTGTAGGTCCTGTTACTTCATTGTCACTTTCTCCAGAAGTTTCTGAACTTGCAATGTTAGATACTGACAACAGTTCGCCTTGAAGTTTTTGGGAGGCTGTGTTCTATAAACTGGTTCTTTTTCTTCAGTCTAGTGTAGTCTACTTGATTCTGTTTGTAAACACGAAGGCTGTATCTGAGGGAGTATGTAGGGCTGTTTCTGCCTGCTGTACAAAACCATATGACCTGATTGGCTTTAAACGCTTGAGTATTTCCTTTTCTTTTTGTCGCTTTCATTTACTAGCACACCACTTTCATATCGCTTACTCATTTTCACAAAAGTGTCAATTAAATATTGTGATTCACAATGATATAAAAATCCTCACTTGTTCTAAAAAACGCACACTAACGATGGATAATCATCTGAACATTGCTTCAGAGCTGACTTCATTTTATTTTGAGTAGCTTCAAAGACTCCACGAAGTTTACCAGACAGTAAGTACGCACTCCTTTAACTGATACACAGTCACTCATACGTCACGTGTTTAATGTTACTAAGGGTGGCAAAAGGGCCTAGATAGTAAAATCAACGATTCAAGAGAGTGCGTTCGGCACACAATGGGTTCCTGAATTTTGGATTTGTGCTTTTATTATTTTGACCTAGGTACGCCCATGATTTTTATCGGTACAAATGAAATAAAATTAATGGTAATTTTATGTAAATCCGGCACTGGTCGGGATGAATCTCCGGTTGTCTAAACAGGCCTGACGGAGGTGGAGGAGAGAAATTATTTCATTTCCATGTCCTTCAACTGGGGATCAGCTCCTGGGAGCTCTTGTTAGACTTCAGAGGAAGTTTTTAAAGTTCTGTTAATAGATTTTTGAAGCTAGTTTGTTTGTATTATATTTTGTGAGTTAATTTGTCAGTATTTTGATCCCTTTCTTATTGGGGTGAAGGGCTACCTGACTCCAGTTGATACTAACTTTCGTAAATAGTAGAGTTCACGTTTTTGAACTTAATTGTTTAAAGAATTAAAACATGTATACAGATTAACATGCCTGTTACTATCAAGCGATCTTACTGGATGGCTTCACAATTTGCTGGAAAAAAAAGATGCTGAAATAATTTTTTTATGAAAACCCCAAACACGAGGTATTAGAAACTATAGTACTGAGTACTGTGCTTGGAGGTTGAGAAGACGAAAGGTATTTGTTGACATTGGACTTTAACTTCTGTAGACTGTAATTTTCAGGAAATACGTATGAAGGAAGGTTGTTCCAGAAAACGGCAATTGAATGAATAAACGAGGAAGATGAAGAGTTGGTTCTGTGAGTTTGGAGTTGGACAGTAAATGGATGTTGGCTGCATGTGTTCGGACTGTTTTCAAAGCGAGAGCGGGAATTTTAGAAGCCAATTCAGAAGAACAGTGCCCATGGAAGTATCTGTAGAAGAGGCATGCAGCAGAAACAGTAGGTCTATGAGAAAGCGAGTGGAGAGACTGTTAGAGATGAATCATTAATTAACCTAACTGCCCTCTTCTGAATGGAATCAAGAAGCTTGAGAGGTTTTGGGGGCATTGCCCCAGATGTGGGAACAATATTCCATGGCAGGGCGGATTTGCGATTTATACAAAGTGAACAGCTGTTTGGAAGAAAAGTAACGCCGGGAGCGAAAGAGAAAACCAAGTTTTTTAGATGCAGAAGAAGCAATATTTGTAATGTGCTTGTGCCAAGAGAGATTACAAGTCAGGGTAATCCCAAAAGAGATCATTTTGCTTAGAAATCTGAGTGTCACTAAAAATAATCATAGGAGCAGATCCAGGAATCTGACAGTGAATTATTAGAAGTACAGGAGATCAGACAAGATGTAGGAGTTACGTAAGAATTGTGCTAGCTGAGACAGATTCTACTGGTTCGGAAGGTGTTAAAAGGAAAGTCAGCGATAAGGATTCTAGTTCTAAGAGAAACAAGTTAACCAAGAAGTCTAGGAATGTAGAAAATAAGGCACACTGTGGGAAAAGAAAATATAGCTTAGAGGAAATTAACAGAATCTTTGAAGACAGACTACATCTCAGACAAATAAAAACGCGGTTTCTAAAGGAAAGGATAAAGCCTCAGTCTATAGCTGAGGAAGAGATACCTGTCCTGGATTAAGTTATTATGTAAACCTTCTTGGTCGTCAGAATATAATGAACACTAGGAGTAGGCTTAGGTAGATCTTATTCAATGAAGTGAACAATATCTGGTCCTGTATCTTATCAGATAATGGGCCTCTGGGATGAGGTGGAAATGCCACTTATTGAACTTCAAATAGAGGTGTAAGTATTAAAAGTTACTGTTAATGATATAAACGATCAGCCAACGGATTATGCTGAGGAATTTCCAATTAGGAGGAATCAATCTGCCATAATAACTAACAGTGACAAATACAGCAAAGAAATTGACTTGTTAAAGACTGGAACGGCTAGTCTTAAAAGATAAAAGGTTAAGAATGTCCGACCAGTCAGGGATAAGTTGTAATTGAAGGCCGAAACGGAAAAAGACGGACGGAATTCTTAAATTGTGCAATTCCAAGGTCTACAGATGAGGATAGAAAGAACTAGGAAACAGAGTTCGAAATTGGTGATATTTGACGTGGATCAAGAAGTAGATAAAATACTCTAAGGACAATTATGGACAAGAAATTGTAAAGCAGTATGGTGTTTCTCAAAACGAATTTGAGGATAAATTTAGTGATCTCGATAAATAAGGTTAAAAATAAGTGCTTATAATTGGATAATACAGGTTCCTGGAAAAGTCCATAAGCAGTTAATTGATCAAGGAAGAATTTTTGTAAATTGTTCCTCTTACCAGGTCTGTGACGTGGTCACAGTGACTCAGTGTTATAAGTGCATGTCCTTTGGACATATAGCTAAACATAGTAAGTGATGAGGCATATTGTGGTCACCGTTGGCTGAAAGGACATTCCTTTCGGAATTATCCTATAAAATAGGAAGCTCCTCGTATAAATTGTTACAAAAGTTGCCGGCTGAGCACAGCCTTGGACAGGAATTGTCCTGAATACAAGGCGGCAAGAGAGCTATATAAGAAACGAATTGATTATGACTAGGTGTGGGTGTTAAATTGAAGTTTAACGCACAAAGATCAAAGGATGTGGCTTCTCAGATGGTTAAGGAGAGGGGATAAGATGTATTACTGTTGCAGGAGCCTTACTCATACTTTGGAAAAGCATGAGGGTAGGCGGTACTTATAGGGTTCTTGATCGGGGAGATTAACCTTACACAGAAATAGTCAATCCAGAATTAGGTTGTGACTATGAACTGCAATTCTGCCCAGGAGGGATTATATGTTGAAAGCCTTGTGGCTGAACTCAAGACTTGAAAGGACTAATGCTTTTGGGGTGAATTTCTATCAGCTTGGCCCGCACTTGTAGGTAAAAGAAATCCGTTTAAACAAATGCGGTGCAAGAGTTTCTGCCAGTATTATTGAGGATTCCTCAAAAGTTCGGTGTAAACTGCTAGTGCTGGGGGGACAAGGGTGCGAAACCAGTACACGGCCCTGATCCGCAAACAAGAATCCTGGCAACACCTGGCCACCACAGCTGATAATACCAACCCCTGGGAAATGGTGTACAAGGTCACCACAAATAAATTACCCAGGGGAGAGGTCACCACTGCAACCAAGTCATTACAGTACGGAAGCAAACCACTTGACAACAATCCATAAACGTTTTGAGCGCCATCCTACAACCAGCAACAAACCCAATCACTCAGGAACAAAAATCCCTGTGAGCAGAGAATGGGACTTAAAACACTGAAGAGCAGGAACCCGCTTTGACTTAGAACTATAAACTGCTGCGGCAGTTTGTAGTTCTAAGCGAACAATCATTACAAAGTCAAATAAGACAGGAAATGCCCAGGACCGGACCTGCGGAAGCCGGAGATAAAGAAAACAGTGGATTGGACCCCGAGTTAATACTTCATCTATTCAATACCTGCCTATGTGGTGGTCACTACCCATCATATTGGAATTCTGCGAACGTAAAATTAATCCTGAAGAACAAAACGAAACTACCTGAACTCCCGCCCTCCCATCACTCTCCTGTCGGTACTTAATAAACTATGAAAGGCTACTTTACTATAGACTTCTTAAACACTACAATGCAAAATGGCTTCTCAGACTATTTTGATTTAAAACGTGGCACTCCACAATCTCCTTAACAGTAGGAATTAGCCAAAAAAGTACTTTCTGGTCATCTGTCGACTTTGCTGGGACGTTCCTCTCACTTTGGTGGCCGAGTGTCTTGGGCAGACTTTGCCAATCAAAGCCTCCAGTAAACCTATATCCAGTAAGACGACAGAACAGCAGAAAAGCGTCTCCACACGCGTGACAAACTACTAACAACAAAGGCGAAATCGTTAGAAAGTTCTTCCCTCACATTGATAGGGTGTTCCCACGCTTCCCCCCTGGCCTATATGCTACATGTCTGTTAACTGGCTATGCATCATTAAAATGCAAACTGATGGCCCTGGGAATTAACGATGATCCCACTTATACCTGTGGTGGGACCGACTGTCCTCTATTTGAGCATCTCTTCTGCGCCTTCACTTCCTTGACCTACTTACCCAAAGATCAAGAAACACCTGCTTGATAGTAGGGAGGAATATACAGCTTTTACGCGTTTCGCACAAGCTCTAGAGCCGAAGGAAATCTATCTACAGTTCCTGTACCAGCACCACAACGTTCAAGGATGGGACTGTTGTGATGTTGGTACAGGAAACCATAATGAATTACCATCCAGACTAGACAATCATGAACTTAAACGTCTCGCCATTAAACGGACAACTATCCAATGATTGGAGTTTGATAGGTACCATTGGATTGACTTAGATCCCTGGATTGGACACCACCCTGACTTGACAGAGGCGCCAAATGGCGATCCTATCTGTGCTCCCTTGCACAACCACCTCCGACGCCGTTCCTTCCCCATTCGCCTGATTGAACTCAGCGTCCATTGACTGCTTGGGGATAACTTTGCTTACATCCCCTTACTCTTACTTTCATCCCCCACTTTCTGTACAACCTCACTATCTAATCGCCTTTTTCCTTTGTCTCCGCTCCTGAGGCGACCCTGACGGAGACTAGCCAGAGAATTATGGGCAGCCTGGCTACCTCCTAGTGATATGAGGCAACTTGGATCCCACCAAGGGACCCACGGCCAAATGCCAGAACAGAACCGAACACAATACTGCACATTCACTTTTCTGGAATTTACAGTGTTCTGTATTTTTCCGAGTATATGGTGCAGATGTGGGAAACCACACGTGGCACCTGTGCCCTACTATGCACACTGATTGCGAGGAGGGCCCATGGTGTCCTATTGATAATTTATTGAACAATCGCTAGTAGAAATAAGGACGTCATAATGCCATTATACAAGGCTATTGTAAGACCATAATTGGAATACTGTGTTCAAGTATGGAAACCACAGCTAAAGAAAGACTGTTCTTGAAAGGGTCCAAAGACAGGTAACTCGCCCGGTGAGATCGGCAAAAAGGCGCCCATATGAGGAATACTTCCAATATGTGGGTTGCAGAGCTTGGAAACTAGGCACCTTAGAGAAGACCTGATTGAGCTGTTTAAGGCTTTAAGAATAAGCAATAAGGACGAAATTTTCACTGTTATGGATTCTAGAACTAGGGGCCATAATTTCAAGTTACGGTGGGAGTTGTTTAGACTGGATTGCAGGAAGTTGTTTTAGCAGCGAGTTCACCCAGGTTATATAATGCTCATCTCGATATCTTTGAGTTCAAAACAGGCTTGCTTCAGATTTTATCCACTATTTTAAAAGTGTCTGCAGGTATGTTGTCAATTCCTGGTGCTTTGTTATTGCTAAGGTACTTAAAGGTTAATTTGAATTCATCCTTAGATTTATAATACCATAGTGTTATCTTTCCTTCGGGCACATAGCTAAGAGCTGTAATTACAAGACTGGCCACTGCTGGAGAAGGTCGCATGTATAAGGAGTATCATTCGAAGAAGGAAGCTCCAACTTGCATGAAGTAAGCAGGGTAGGGGAGCCGACCATTCTGTAAAAAGTGTCCTGTTTTCCAGAGTTACTGGAGCACATTAAAAATAAATTGAATTATGGCTAATATCTTCATAATGGGAAATAATGAATGGTTACAATTCAGACAAATTATCAGCGATCCTGCCCAGTCGTTCCTGCATTTACTGTCCTGCTACAGGAACCAGACACCGTTGATGCAAGGGGGTTATACCTTGATAAGGGGGTGCACAGTTCGGCCATAGCAGAAATTTGGTGCTGACGCAGTTTCAGGGTTTGAGCTCCACGCATTGAGTTTGCGCGGAAATGATAGTGAGTTTTAGCAGACTATTCAATCGGCATATGCCCAGTTCCGGGAAGAGTCACAGGCACTATCTGCGGTAGAGGTACAGTACTAAATTAGCTGGTGAAAGTCTGATAATTGATATTGATGCCAACGCAAAACCCGTGAGCTGGGGCGGTTAAAAGAGGAATAGTGTTTGAAGAATGTTTTATAGGAAACTGACTTGAGATTTTAAATGTACTAGATCAATTGAGCAATGTACTGTACAGGGCGAGTCAATGATGTAACGTTATGTAGTAGCTCACTTACAAGTATGGTGAATGAGTGAAATACTATTAGTGATTGGACTACTAGTGACGATAGTTTATCTTTTAAGGTTAAAAGGTTTGAGAAGACACCTATCTGTAAAGTGGTAGATAGGTTTGCGGGAGTACCGCGAATTGGAAGAAATTTAGGCAAATAGATGGAAATTTAACTGATAGCTGGAGGGGAAAAAATGGAATGACAGCCTGGTAGTAGACCAAACATGCTCAGGTCATTTCTTTCGTGAATGATAGTTCTCTGCGCATTAATTCTGGCACGCGGAAATTCTACGATGTAGAATTTTTCATTTATTCCATACCATATCGAATGATTCGACCAAAGGCAGCGAAACACTTTAATTAGCGTATGATTCTAACAGAGTAGACTATCTCTGAAGACAGGATTGCTGAAGGAGAAGTATTGACCACAGAAAAATATTTCTGTCTGCAGAGCTCGTTAAGCAACCTACACCCAAGTGTGATATTCAAGAGTTCATTACAACTCAAGATTCCAAAATTTACTCGTATTGAAAAACTTCTTTCAGCTCGTTTACTGAGAAAACAAACTTTATATACTTAGGAACAACTATCCCAGTTAGATATTTAAAACTCAATTTCAAAAATTCTGTAATTGAAAATATCGCAATTAAGAGACTTGTACCAATTACTTGACAAGCTATGCATTAACATCAGCCAACAAGGGGTTTAAAGAAAAGGTCAGGTGCTTCGGGATATGCAATCACAAATAAAGAGAACTTATTTCGCAAAATAAGTATTTTTTAATAACCGTGTCCTACTATCTGCTATGATTAGCAGTCAAACAGACAATTAAGAATTAAAAGCCTAGAGGATGGAAACAAAGGATAAGGAAAATATTCCTATACCTAAAAAAAAAAAATTAACTTTGACAGAAGAACTACCTTGTTTTGCCTTTGTCGTATAAAAGGAGTGAAATTAGTGCATTGACCAAGCCATGAATAACAGCTTCATTATTAAGCAAAAATGAAGTTGCAATAGACAGGTTCAAATATACACGCAATAATTTGAATATTATTTGAGGAGCGAGTAGTTGCATCAATGAATAAAACAACTCAGCTAATGTGCATCAATGAAAAAGAAAAAAACTCAATGACTGTCATCTGTCTAATGTTAGTATTCAAGACTGAAATGAAAGAATTTCGATTAAGAATCAAATCTTGAATCTCAAAAAGAAACTCTAGGGGAATCCTGGTTATTCGAGCTACCATTCCATCCCTTTTCATCAACTACTGGCCTAAGAAATGCTTTAAGTAAACAGAAGTATCCCGAGCTGTGAGCGAAAGGTATACTGAATGCGAGAGAGAAGATGGACTTAGAAAAAGGCCTCCAGCCGACTATAGAAATTCAGCCCACTAATTACGAACATGGAATTTGAAATCCATGCAACATAAACGGCATTCGTCGTATAGCTCATATTTCTAGAAGACATGCTACCAATTAGCAAACAGAATAGTAAAACAGACATCTACATTAAGGATTCCTCTTCCGCTTCCTGCCGTCTTAGAATGTTTTTATGAAAACCGTTATGTTGTTCTTCCTACAATTGTGGAGAGGGAGGGAGAGTATTCCCTGAGAGAATAGTAAAGCCATTATTCAGAACATCCTCTAGAGGGAGAGATCAATATTCAGATATGATCACCATTAGGAAATCTTTACTGGATAGTAAGACTGTTTAACACCGTAACATACCCATTACAACTGCATGAGGGGCTCACATTGAACCATGACGAATAATCAAGACAAATTTTTACAATAGTTTTTATTAAAAATAAATTTCTTCCTCTATTGCAAAATTCCGTTTATGAAACGGTCAGCAATCCATCATAAAAATTGCAACCAAGAAGAAACGTGTTACCATTAGATTTGATTCGCTGTGGAAAAAGCAAAGGATTCCACAGCCAAACTAGGTAGCTGCTTGGAGGCAATGTTTTGTTAATGCGATACAATAGTCTTCACTTTGCCATCACAGACTATTTCTGAACACGGGAATGTCAATGACCCAGATGAGCACGCCATACGTGCTATCGCTCCTTGTTTTCGTAAAATGGACATGAAATGCGCATAATCCACTTGAGATTGTCGAAATTCATACGATTATCTCACGTGGATATCAGAAGTCGAAATACAGATACTTCTCAAAGACTTTTCGCATATTCAAATTCGGGATATACTTTTGGGCAACAAATTTTCCAGAATTTGCCATCGCAAATGGCTGGGGTCATTTCTTTCGTTTGAGGACATGACAAACGAACAGCTTAATTTACTCACGAAACTATCGTTAAATAAAACAAAATATTCCACAAAAATTCAGCGAACTAAGCCGATTTGCTAAAAGTGGTGTAAAAGACAATCCTAAGTTCATTCTTTATTGGTATCAAGATTAAGGAAATGTGCTTTTTAAGTAGGCTCAGAAACTTGGCTTAAAACATTACAATGAAATATTCGAGTAATGAAATTTACTCGAAAGACGAAACACGTACCTCCCTTTCGGGGGGGGGGGGACATTTGTTTACTCTTTTCGAATACACTTTAAAAGACACTTTTTTTCCAAATATCTCGAATCAAATCTTATAATACATCACGAAACAAAAAGGGTCTTCAAGGCCTTCCACGGAGTTTTTCTATTTAACTACTTTCGAAGTCGGAACAATTCGAACAAGAAATTTCAAACCATCAAAAAATGTGATATTTCAAGACAGCAGAAATTGAGGAAAGCTGATAGAGAAGAGCCGATATGGATTAACTCTTCAGACTGTAAGACATCAAGCAGAAAGACCTCTTTCACAGTTCGTAAAATTGACGAACACAGATCGATGCTTTCAAAAAAGATGAAGGCTCCCATTTCTCACTGATTCTGAATGGAAAAGCGAGTTCAGCATGAAATTTTCGCACGACCAACCAAGTAAATAAACTTTATGTGGAATGCTTATTCAGCCACGATTGAATTATAACACGACAGATGGAACTTTCAATTCAAGTTACTTCTACTGCAATCGTAGCCGAAAATTTCTTCATCAATAAACAGTTCAACAAATAACATAACGCCCAGTTAAAAGAAGACTAATATAAAATAATTGCCATTTTTTTAATGAAAATACAGTAACTTTAACAGTTCTCACTGAAGATTTAGCAGTAGATCGGGCTATGGGGTGGGTAAAGAGGAGAAATAATTAGGTAAATAACTTACTCCAACGATAAGTGTTATTAGAACCTTACATTGCAAAAGGAGAGAAGTTTCTAATCAGACTGAGTACTAAAGATCTCTTCAAACAGTTGTCCGAACAACTTGTTGTTCGGATATCAATAAAAGTTTAATTTTTGGAGCAATCCCAGATACAACTTAGTCTTGATATATCTGGACTACTTAAATAAGACTATCCTTTTTGTATCATGATTTCTAGGAAATTATGCAATGATTAACGAATCAAAAAAGGTATTCCCACGAAGGAAACTGCAGTTGAGTGGTCATCTCAACACTTACCAAAGGAAAGTGTGCCATGTCCAGCGAATGAATGTTTCTTGCTTCTTCATGTAGAAGAATGTTTTACATGCTTCATTGTCGAATATTGAAATTAACTTATGGGGATTTCATTTGACAGAATGATATTTAGATGATTGAGTGGCATCCAGCCAGCCTCAATGTGAGACATCACCAAGTGATTGCTGAAATAATTCCTTTCCATTCACATTGTGAAGAAACTTTCAAGAACTGCAGTCATGATACGAATATTAATTGGAGATTCTTGCAGAAAGGCATTCGCATTTATTGGATCAGATTTGGCAAAAGTAATACCAGAATAGACTATAGTAAAAAAGGCCTACGTGCTCTGGATTCATTACGAAAAATTTTATTTTGTTTCTCAGAGCAAAACTGAAGTTACAATTAATAAGCTTTCGGCTGGGAGGCAGCCTTCTTCAGATTGAATACATGAATGGCAGTTGGAATAGAGATGTGCACTGCCAGGATGGTGCGTGAGGCGCGTGGTTAATTGTTTGTTGATGTTTGTGGCTGTGACATATGGTGGTGACGTGGCCAGCGTTTGTCTATGGATAGAATTACTGTCTCTGTGATGGGGTTAACTTGGCAACCACTGTTCCTGTTCAAAGAGGCATCCGAGCATTTTATATTTAACGATTCCAACCAGGTGCGCTTTAGGTAATGGTGGGACCTGTCCACAACCACGACATCGCGGTGTGGGTCGATGTCGTGGCGGGTTGTCCAGACATGCTCGGCGATAGCTGAGTGTTCTACATCTGCCAAACGGAGTGGGTTTGGGTTTTTTGGTTTTATTGGCGCATCAGCTACTAAGGCTATAATGCGCCAAGACCAGGTCATTTATAAACGAAAATTTTTAAACTTTCAGTGACCTAATTAGTTAGGTCACTATGTCAAAATGTATAACAAATATATAAAAGAAAAATGTAAAAATTTTATATATGAGTAAAAATATTTATTAATTTTAAAAAGATAAAAACAGCAGACACGTTGTCATTGTCAGATAAAATCTGACTGAGTGTATAAGGCTCAGTCAGATGGTTAAAAGCGGTAGGACGGATATTGCTAAAATCTGAACATTCGACTAAAATGTGTCTGATTGATAAAACTGTGCCACAAGACTCACATATAGGAGGATCTTCCGCCCTCAGCAAAAAAGAATGTGTCAAATGACAATGTCCTATGCGGGTCCGAGCAAGAACAACTTCCTCCTTACGATTCCTGCGCAGACTAGACTGCCACGGTTCAATTACAGGCTTTATTTGATATAATTTATTCGCAGTCTGTCTATTCCACGAGTCTTGCCATTGGGAATGTAACTTTTGATGTACTATTTGCCTGTAGTCTGTATAGGGGACTAACAGGCAGCGGTTATTATGGGGAATTGCTGATTTGGCTGCGGCGTCAGCCAAATCATTTCCCCTAATCCCAATATGACTGGGAATCCAGCAGAAGCGGATGTCATATTCGCGTTCATGGAGAACGTGAATCTTCTGCTGAATGCTAGACAGAACTGGATGAGGATTATATCTCACAGATATTAGAGCCTGTAACATGCTAAGAGAGTCAGAATATAAAATGAACCGTTGGTATTGGTATTTACTAATATGATCCAAGGCTAACTCTACAGCGTGCAGCTCTGCAGTAAATATGCTGCATTCAGAGGGAATCTGCTCTGATATAGTGCTGTCTGTAAAGACAGCAGCAGATCCCACATATGATTCCGACTTCGAACCGTCTGTGTAGACTGGCGCGAAGTCAGAATATTCAGTTCGGTGTGCTGAATGAAGCTGCAGGTAGACACATGATGGAGTGTCCGACTTTCCCCAGTTTCTAAGCGACAAGTCGCATGCCGGGACACGAGCATGCCAGGGTGGAAAGGGTTGCTTTGATGTTCGGGCAACCTTGTCTACCTTGATATTAAGTTCTTTGAGTAGCTCTTGGATACGAATACCAAAAGGACGATTGGCAGTCTTTCGAGTATTGTATAAATTTTCCCATCGTGGCTCAAAAACGAATGGCCACGTAGGATGGTCTGGCAGGGATTTCAGTTTTAAGGCGTACTTTAGAGACAACTGCTTACGTCGAAGTGATAACGGTGGTTCGTTTGCTTCGACGTATAAGCTCTGGACAGGAGATGTTCGAAATGCTCCAGTAGCGATGCGTATAGCCTGATGATGGACGGGGTCCAGCCACCGCAGGACACTGTCTCGGGCTGAGGAATATACCTGGGACCCATAATCTAGTTTGGATCGCACTAGTGCACGGTAAAGCCGAAGAATGGTATATCGGTCTGCTCCCCAAGATGTAGAGGAGAGCGAGCGGAGAATATTAAGTCCACGTGTGCACTTGGTGCGGAGTTGACGAATGTGATCCAAAAAAGTTAGTTTTTTATCGAATATGAGTCCCAAGAATTTTGGGTTTGCTGCTACTGGAATAGCATTTTGTCCGAGCCTTAATTCGGGTTCAGGATGAAGATTACGCTTGCGACAAAAGTGTACGCAAACGGTCTTCTCCGGCGAGAACCTGAAGCCATTTGCAAGTGCCCAGGAATTCAGACTATCAATGGCTTTCTGCAGTTGTCTTTCAATTACCCTCATGTTGCACGACTGGCAAAAAATGCTAAAGTCATCAACATAGAGGGCACTGTTTACAGTCGGAGGAAGTTGTTCTGTGATGGAATTTATTTTTATGGCAAAAAGCGTGACACTTAATACTGATCCTTGTGGTACTCCCTCCTCTTGGCTAAAGGAGCGAGAGAGTGAGGATCCCACACGAACTTGGAACGATCGATTGGCTAAAAAGTTTTGAATAAAAAAAGGCAGATGCCCTCTTAGGCCTAGGCTATGTATGTCTTTTAAAATGCCAAATCTCCAAGTTGTGTCATACGCTTTTTCCATGTCAAAGAACACCGACACCAAGTGTTCCCGTTTTAGGAAAGCATCCCGGATGGATGCTTCCATTCTAATAAGATGGTCCAAAGTGGACCGGTTCCGTCGGAAGCCGCACTGGATGTTGGAGAGAAGGTCATTTGATTCTAAATACCATATTAAACGAGAATTGACCATTCTCTCCAGGATTTTGCACAAACAGCTAGTCAGAGCAATAGGACGATAATTGGTGGTGACTTTTGGATCCTTTCCTGGCTTAGGAAAGGCAAGAACGATTGCCTTTCGCCAGGAGTCCGGAAACTGCCCTTCAGTAAAGATTCTGTTATACAGAAGGAGCAGACAATCCATAGATGTTGGTAGAAGATTTTTAATCATTTCATAATGGATGCCATCTGGTCCAACGGCACTTGCTTTGGAAAGAGTGAGCGCTCTTTTCAGTTCCTCTATAGTGAATACCCCGTTGTAGGGATAGAGGCCCTTGGTCTTAAAATTAAGTGCTTGCCTTTCCAGTTTGTGTTTAAGGACCAGGAACTCTGGGGAATACGAAGATGTTGCAGAGATCTTAAAAAAATGTTTCCCCAAGAGCATTGGCTATTGCAGTTGGATCTGCAATAGCGCATCCATTATAATCTAGGATTGAAGAAGGGTGGGATGTATATTTTCCCTTCATTTTCCGGATTTTATCCCAGACTACCTTAGAGTTGGTAGACTGGTTAATAGATGATGTAAAACGGATCCACGATTCTTTTTGACTCTGACGACGGATGTAGCGTGCTTTGGCTCGTGCACGTTTGAAGGCTATAAGGTTGTTCGTGGTGGGATATCGGCGAAATATCCCCCACGCTTTGTTTTGAGCCTTTTTTGCTGCTGTGCATTGTGAATTCCACCAAGGTTTGGGAAATGGTGGAAACCGGGCTGATGTTTTTGGGACAGCTTTAGCAGCTGCTTGGACGATGATTTCTGTGATGTACTGTACTGCGTCATTGATCGGCTCTTGACTGACTGTGCTAAGATCGAAATTTGCCTGTTGTTGGAAGGCAGTCCAGTCAGCCTGATCAATCTTCCACCGTGGTAACCTAAAAGGAAGATATGGTCTCCCACTGTGTAACAAGGTTATCACAGGGAAGTGATCGCTTCCGTATGGATTCTCCTCCACTTCCCAGGTGAGTGAAGGGAGTAGAGAAGGGGAGCAGATAGAAAGATCAATGGCAGAAAAAGTACGGGTAGGCATATGGAAGAAGGTGTTTTTTCCAGTATTTAGAAGGGAAAGGTCATTGTCATTGAGCATACGCTCAATGACTCGTCCCCTTCCGTTGACGTTAGCACTACCCCACAGGGTGTTATGTCCATTAAAATCCCCGAGAAGTAAGAAAGGGGGAGGCAGCTGCGTGAGAAGATCAAGGTCTGCCTGGGAGATGTCAGTCCCAGGTGGCAAATAGATAGAGCACACAGTTAATAAAAATCCCACCGTAAGGCGAATTGCAACAGCCTCTATTCTAGTTGTAATTAGTAAGGGCTGCACTGGGGTCTGGTTACCCACAAGGATAGCCACTCCCCCATGTACAGAGCCGTCCGCAATTCTATCCTTTCGAAAAACTGTGATGTTATGCATGGTGGGATCATCATTTGCCTTTAGATATGTCTCCTGCAAGCAAAAGCAAACTGGCTCGTGCTTTTGCAGGAGTGCCTTGATGTCATCTATATTTCGCCGGAATCCACGAGAATTCCATTGTAGGAATTTAGCCATTATTTTGGCTTGGTGGGTCCATCAGGCGGCTTCCGAGGTGCTGAGGGCTTAGTTTTATCAGTCTTGGATTTATCTTTTTTGGGGAAGAATGGACGCTGTCCCGTGTCCATTTCCTCCTCCGCAAAGAGTTCCAAGACTGAATCATCGGGTACCTCCTTCTGCTCTACATCCATCTTTTCTTGGGAACTAGGGGGGACTTCCCCTTTCTTATTCTTTTCTTTCGTATCTACTTTTGTAATTTGTGGAGCATTAGGAGGTACCGATATAGGAGTGGCAGCTGACTGGTCCTTTTGTGCAGGTTTTTGTGAACTTAATAAATACCGCGCGATGGGAGTGAAAGACTCCTTTGGAGGAATGGTCATGTCCGTCTGAGTTCCGACGGAACATCTCCCTGCTACCTTCTGGGCGTAGGTAGGTCTGTTGATATTCAGGGGTTTGACCGATTTCCTTGCCTCCTGGTATGATATATTTAGCTCTGCCTTCAGCCGTTGAATTTCTTTTTCTTCTTTCCACCTCTGGCATGCTCGTGAATAGGCCGGGTGTTCGCCTTCACAGTTAATACAGGTGGGTTTTGCGGCTGAACATGCTGTTGTTTCGTGGTCCTTTGCACCGCATCGAGCGCATGCAAGGACTCCACGGCAGGCCATTTGAGAATGTCCATACTTCTGACATTTAAAACACCGTAAAGGGTTCGGAATGTATGGACGTACTGGACAGTTGATGTATCCAGCTTTGATCTCATCAGGAGGTTTGGGAGAGTTAAAAGTCAGGATAACACTCCTGTTTTAACAATTTTCCCATCCCTTCGCGCAGTGATTCTCTTGACTGCAGTAACTCCCTGTGGTTTTAGTTCGGAGCAGATTTCCTCCTCGGTGACGTCGAGAAGGTCCCACTCCGAAATGACACCTCTCGATGAATTGAGTGTTCTGTGTGGTGTCACCGTTACAGGGATTCCTCCGATTGATGTTGTTCGGAGTAGATGTTCAGATTGCCGGTCATTTTTAGTTTCAATTAAAAGGTCTCCAGAACGAAGCCTCTTAACTGATTTGGGTGAACCTGCTAACCCATCTAACCCTTTTTGTATGAAAAAGGGCGACATTTTACCAATTGGTGTCTCATTGGTAGAATGCATAATTAGGAACCTTGGGACTGGCCCTGATGGTACTTCGGTTCTCTGCCTCTTTGTAGCAATAATGCTATCTGCCTCTCCGTCATTATTTTCAGATAGGGACCGGGTTGGGGCCCCTGAAGGAATACGTTTATCAGGATTCATGGAGTTTATTAAAGTGTTCAGTGCCCGGGCTCCCCACCCACCACGGAGCCCAAAGGGACGCCCACTACCCGGCATGCAATAAATGCGCTCGGGAGTGGGACGCCAGAGCTACCCAGACACTATACCCGCACCGCCGCCAGCCTGAATCCTGTCCCTCGGACCATGAGGGTAGGGGCGTGGCATTGACACGGTTGACCCTCGCAGGCGAACCTACTAGCCGATTGATCCTAGCCGGGCCTTCCAGGACCACCCGTCTTGTCGAAGCAGGGGCCAAAGTGGTGTATTGAAGCTGGGCCCCTCAACCACCAGGATCCCCCTTTCCGAATTTCCACGGGTCGCAGCGCACGGCAAACACGCCGGATTCCATTGATGTAAGCCCGGAACCTAGGCTGTGGGCGTTGGATCCCAGTGATGCTAGTCTGGAAGTCCAGCAGCGTCACTGGGAGGTCCCCTCACCACGTACAGGTGCCCACGTCGAGGGGTGCCAAACGGATCGCCCTTTTATGTTCTGAGAGACGTTTCTCAAGTCGACGTCCAGTCTCTCCAAAGTAGCAGCTGGTGCAGTCACGGCAAGAGATGCGATAGACCAAACCGCTCTGTAGAAGAGTGGGGACGGATAGACTATATTGCTATCTGACACTAAAGAAG
This sequence comes from Mastigoproctus giganteus, assembly GCF_048544385.1. Classification (NCBI taxonomy): domain Eukaryota; kingdom Metazoa; phylum Arthropoda; class Arachnida; order Uropygi; family Thelyphonidae; genus Mastigoproctus; species Mastigoproctus giganteus. The sequence goes on from NC_143579.1 coordinate 162,575,168, forward strand.
GAAAACACGACTATCTGGAATGCACGTGTGAATTGAGTTATGGTTCGCTTTTTCAGAGGTAGGAAAAAAGTCAGCTGCAGTTTCACAGCTGTAGTAATTAGTTGTAGGTCGCACTAATATAAAATAAGTATATAACAAGTATTTAGTGTTGATGTTCCTTGCAGTCGCTTAACTTTTGATCTTGCTCCGTTTATTACAGAAGTGGCTTCTTAATCGCTTTCTTTCATGAAGTTGTTCATTCCTAGAGCAGAAGATTTCCCGGATATTCGGTACACATTTCGTAGATGTGGCAATTTCACAGGGGGGTCAATACACCTCAAATATGCCATCCTAATCCCACACCAGTTTTTTGCTATTGACTACTTTTTTTACTGTAACTGTACTCTCCTAGAGGTTATCCCCTCCTACAGAGAAACAAGCAGAAGCGGAACAGTGAAATTCAATATCTACGACGGAGCAATCTTATTCGGAGTTGACTAAAAGTAGGTCAAACATCGGATTGACCCTTGTCCAAAAGCAGAAAAGTATTTTATTTTCATTTGTGTACTTAATCCTTGCCATAATATGCAAACGATCTCGCATTAGACGCGAAAACTGAAATTAAAGAAACAACCAAACTTGCAAAATAATTTGCATAGGAACGTTCTTTAAAAAGGAAGAAACTTACAGTACTATTAGTTGTACAGTAGCAATGTACCTCACGATTACAAATACATCCTACTCCCAGCAGTGCCGTACCTAGGTACGGGGGCTACCAGAGGTCCGAATTCCGATGATATTTTAGTTTTTTTTTAATATAATAAAAGGTTGTTTCTTAATATAATACTTTAATTGTATATATACACAGTTAGACCTCTATATAACTTAATCGATTGTTCGCTTTAAAAATTTCGTTAAAGGAAAATAGATAAAAATAAAGTGCGATAGAAGCGAAATGTCAACACCTTGAAGGAATTCACTGGCAAATACTTCGATGAATCAAGAAATCCAATCTTTGCAGCATATTTTAAAATTAAGAATTTGTTAGCTTAGAATTACGATCATTTATTCAAGAAGAAAAAATTAGTTTAATTATCTCACCATTCCTCTTCGAATATTAAGATTCGCCAGTTTCGTCTGGAGAGAGGAGTTAAGAGTCAAGTCTTAACTCCTCTAAAACATATTTAAGCATATTCCGAGTAAATTGGCAAAGAATGAATTAATGGATTCGCTATTATGCCAATAGAACAAGTACTAATGGATGTAATAAATACATGTACAGTACTAATAATAAATGTAATAATAGATGTACTAATAAACAGAAGATGTATTGAAATATAAACAGGCATTATAGACAAAAACATCTAGTATATATCATCAGGTAATGACGTGAAAACTTTATATAAATAATGTACTAGTCATTAAAGTTAAAAATAATTTGAGTGTTTCCTTTATTTTACAAATTCCACCTTTAACTTTTGAAAGGGCCCAGATGAATATTTCGCCCTACTTGTGGTAAATCTTATGTCCTCCGAGTCTTTCTAATGGCTTTGCATAACTCTATATACTCAATTTTCCCCTTGTCAGTGTTTATCTTGCTCTTCATTTGTCGTCCTCGGTTCATCACGGAGAATGCTTCTCGACTAATTTTCTTTTTGGATTTCTTTTTACCTATAGGTTTCATCACTATCAGAAAGTGATATTCCTCGTCGATATCTTGGTCCTCAGCCATCTGCAGAAACTCAAACTTTTTCTCAACTTCCAGAGCATACTGCTTTTTCTCCTGTCATCTCAAAGACCCTCGTCTTATTTACTCGAGTCTTTTTTCCTTTCTTACATCTATATCAAGTGTGCATCTTACCATTCTGTGATCACTTCCAACATTTACCTTGTTGAGGACGGTAACATCATCCAGATGCATCTTCCGTCAGTGAGGATACAGTCCATTTCATTAGTTGTTAATCCATTTGGGCTCTTCCATGTCCACTTTCTGTTCGCCCTTTTCTTGAAAAAGGGTTCATTTCTGACAATCTTCGAGATTCTGCAAATTCCAACAAGTCTTCGCCAATTCCAAAATTTCCTATAGTTCCCCTTAGCATTCAAGTCCCCCATAATGATAGTGTAGTGGGTTTTCTGCTGATCTTGAAGACCCATCTTCAACCTCTTCGTCATCATGGCTCGATGTTGGTGCATAAATTATAACCTTCAGCTTGTATCTCTTAGAAATTGAGTAGTCTTGACATACCTTTGATGTACTTTTGAAATCCAAAATGGTGTTTTTTATATCTTTATGGACCCGAAAGCAAACTCCACCTTCGCTCATTTCATTGTTTCCATTGGATGGGTGTACAGTAGACTTCCACTTGATAAACTTAAGTGATTCATATCTTCTTGTTTCTGCCAAACCGATGAAATAACTATCACATTTTCTAATTCTTTTCCAGCTCTTATATCATGTCTTCACCAATGCGCGATCTTACGTTGCAAGAGGCCAAGTTCAGTTTCCATGCATGGCAACCTGGTCGTATCCAGAGATTCTTAGCACCCCTGCTTCCACGCCGATCCTCTCGCTACCGTAAGAGGGGGAGTGAAAGCCGTTGGGGACTGAAGGCCATTTGTTTCGTAGTAATGTCGGGTTTGGTCTTTTCCTCTTCACGGTGACCAGGCGTCTTGAAAAGAACCACTCTACACGTTCGTTGCCACTAAGTGACGTAACAGGGCTTACCATCGAGGTGTACATGAATGGATTTTAGAGAGGGCAGGCCAACCAGACTTCTAAATCTATTGAGATAAAAAGATCTTGGATGCATCAGTGTTTAAACTGTCTGATAACACACAATCGTGTTCCCCTTAAGCCCCTTTTTATGTACGCCACGTAAAGGACTACTGACCTATAGCTCTAGCTTCGGATCTAGTTTTCACTATGGTTTCTGATCCAATAAACAAATCAAGTGATCTCGCCAATTATTTAAATCAGGATCATGTCTAAACCTAGAAAGATCGGAAATCACTTGAATCCTTTATAAACCAATACTCTGATTGTTACATCGGGGTTTTTAATTCCTGGAGTGCAAAACTCAGTTTATGGGATGGGGTTAGACTGTTCCGTTTCAATAAGTACATCACTCTAGCGAATTATACTGTCCTGACTGTACGATCTTACCCGTGTAGTGTTAAGATCATTCAGTCAGGACCATCTAAACACTGTAGAATATTAAGCCATTGATTATTCTACGCGTATACAAATCAGGGCGTTAATAGTTCCTACGTTAGAACAGATGTAGATAAGCAGCTGAGACTCTTTCCAGGATTCAGAAACACCTCCCCTTCTCCGAAGTTTGCACAAACAATTTAGCCAATCAGTAACTTCCAGCATAAACAGATTGCAGTTATCACCACTAAATACTTAATTGGTATAATTTCGTCCTCAAACATTTGACTTAAGTACACCTCGCATACCTAAACACATTAAGATAAATCTCATTGCTAGTACCGAGACTTCAGCTCTACGATTATCCTTTTAGTTTAGACCAAGTATTTTCGTAAAATTGCTAGAACTAGTTAAAGGTAGATTGTAGAAAAACGATGAAAGTTGTTTCTCTTGCTAGTGAATTGTAACAATATTCATTCGTATTACAACTCATCTTGTTTTGAGTAGCGTATTAATATCATTTAGTTAAGTTTACAAATAACATTGCTGACGAACGCATTGAGCACCATGGGAACCAGAATCCACCTTTAACAAAAGACATTTGCTTCTCATAAGCACAACTGAATCGACTGATCAGTTATAACCGAAGTTCATTTCTATAGTGCGCAACCACTCTTCGGCCCCTCTTCATTTTCATAGCTCTATACTATGAATCAAATGAAAGCTTGTACTATTTTAGGAAGACAAACTGCCATTTTACAGGAATTGGTACATTTTGTCAATTGCTTATGGCCAGAAGACTAACATTTAAGATATTAATTCATCTGAAAATTTTAATGCTAAATCTATTCGTTTTTACAGAAAATAAGGTAAATTAATTTTATTTTCGTCAATTTAGTACAGGAAAGTCAGTATTATACACATGCTAATCATTTAATTTGTGGAATGGCAGCGGCAACGTATAACCACTCAACTTTCGGAGAAATTGTGGTAGATGGCAGAAGAGCACGTTTCTAGTAGATTTTCGAAATTGCAAATCAGCCTTAAGTACTGCTTGTGTGAACAGTTTTGAATCTCCTAATGATTTGAAGACCGAGCAAAGTGGTTATTCGCTCTTATGCTTGACGTGGTAAGAGTGCTAAAGCAATGTCAAAGTTGACGAAGCGTTGGAAGAAAACTGCAATTTAAGTGGATTAAAGAAGGTGGAGAAGCAATCGCAACGACCACTCTCAAAGCATTGACAAATGGCTTTCCTCGAGCACTTCTACGAGTGGATTCATCGACGGTCTAAGAATATACACTTCGAAAGGGGATTAATTCGAAGAGGAAAGAGCCCCGTCAGACCTCATGAAAAATAACTGCATTCCGCGAATTAAATAATCAACCCAAGCACGTAATGCTAATCCATTAGTTCTAAAAGGTGGTCTTTTAAATTATATTAAACTAGTACTACCCTAGGAGTAAGTGGTCATTAGTTAATGGCACAACTTCAGAAGTTGAATTCTGTAATAAGACAGTATTTATTATTACAATAAACTAGGATTTTTTAGTAATCACCAAATCCAGTTCTCGCTATATTACACAATATAGCAACAATAGTTTAAATTTAACGCCAAAGTTGGTTTGTTTGGTTTAATTAAAAAAATTAACAGTATGGACCCCAACTGGATACATCGCAATCGGCCATGAGTATTATTATAAAGTGAACTTGACAGTAGTCCTTGCTGAACATAACACCTGTTAGCATATGCATTCACTTTCTATGAAGCGTCAGTATAATATATCTGTAATCGCGTGCAAGAATTCTTCGGTTGGTTTGCTACGTGATTAAACCAGAGTTTCTGCGAAAAGAAAAGAAATGAAACTCACCTGAGACAGATTACAAGTCACGTTGTGAAAAACCCATAATTCCTAGCATAATTCACAAGATTAACTCGAGCCTTTCCCACACAGCGAGGGAAAAAATTATAACTTTGTAGTGAAAGAACGGGGCGGCCAACAGCGCCGCACTAAAATGACATTGCACGGTTCAATAAGTTGCAACCAGAACTGCCCGTGAAAGTAACTGAATGCCTTTAATGATTATTTTGTCAAAGAATTCGATAATGTTCACGTATTAATGTTGCGCGTACCCTACTAAAAACAACCCATGAAAACTTGCTAATGGGAGGCCAATGAAGGATATTCTGGAATTTCATTTACACTAGGACAGATTGGTGTCCATGTCTCACGTTTTCATATCTTGAAAACCGCACTGAGAAATGAAGTTCGGAACCAAAAAATGAGCAATTTTTCTGCAAAAATGTTTGCAGAAAAAATTTGAAATGCGTCTTTAAAAATCAGGACCGTTCCCGACTTTTAACAAGGTATTTATATTTGCTCGATTATAGATAAATCACTACTGGTAATCAATATTCAAAAAAGCCGAGGTCTCTTTACGATGTTGGCCTTAAGTTGTTTAATTAAGGTTACTCTCCGAGTATTCAAATTTAATTACACACTACATTTCTTGTAAACTTTGCTCTCCTACACTCAGGTGAATAATCCTTTGGATAGAATGTGAAACTATGCAAAACACTAGAATTTCTACAAGAATGTGCATTCCAGATGCTTATTCTCTGTACTTTGATATTGCAAAATTAGAGAGAAGCTGCCTCTCAGTAGTGAATGTGCTTATTTCAGCAATTCCGTCAAGAATTTTCTTTCAAGAACACTGTCAGAATATAAACAGTTTCCATTTCGAGTACGTGGAAATGATTGTATAATAATGTGAATAGAATCATCAATAGTCCAAGAATAAAAGCATATAGAAGGAGAGATACACAAACAGGGTAGTTATTTCCGAGTTAAATGGAAAGGTTTACCTCAAAAGATGCCCATCTCTTTCCACTGTGCGGATTTAATGGAGAAACCCAAATAGAAGACAGTGCCAACGGTTTTTTTAATATAAATAGTGAAAAGAGCAGTTAGTGTAGCATTTTATTCCCAACGTCTTGAGTATCGATCGGTTTGAAGTTAATGCTTCAGAGAAATGAATATCCTACTCATTTCCCGAAAAAAAGGAAGGCACAAAAGCAATGCACACGTATGCATTTTGCATCTTTCAGTTTCACAGCTCAGACCTGTTCAATATTCGCCGAGTATTTACAGGCATGCACACCTGGTCTATCTCTACCAGTAAGGATTTACGAGTGACGAAATTCCTTTTGTGAATTTTTCTGCGCAATATATTGCAGCCAAAACGCGCGTTGGTTTTAGCAGAAACAGATCTATTCTTAAGAATTAAATGAATTAAGTGCAGTAGCAGATATCTGTCAATTTAATAAAGGGAAACAATCTGAAAACTCTCCCTAGAACGTAATAGAATTGTGGGATCCTAGCTGCATAGGGAGTGGAAGGCTTTTCATCCCACCATGTCACGTAAAGGGTACGTGACCATTCTCAAGTATTCATTCATTTCTACGCCTTACATTGATTTCTTTAGAGAAAGGTTCTGTTGGATTAATTCTGCAAAGTATTTTTTACTATTCTTCCTTAATTCCTGCTTCGTTATAATTTAAAAACTATACTGCGGAAATTAAAGTTGGAATATTGTAGATGCAATGCTCTCATTGCCAAAGATGACTGCAGGTAGGCCCTAGAACCCTAAAATAAGTAGTTTCAAATTTTATAAAAAAAAAAGTTGAACAGTAAAATGGAACAGTTCCTAAGACATGTAACCAAAAGAAACTTTAATTTCATCCAAACAGATTTGGAAATACGAAAAGGATGCATGGATAAAAGAAAATTTTCTTCAAGTCTTTGGGCACGGCTCTGAACTTTTCAGAAAAAAAAAAAAAATGTAAAACACGAAAGGCATTAAAACCAGAAATACTTTGTACCATACATGGGTCAAAAGCTGAGAAGACATTGACAGGTGATGTATACACTGTTCAGGACGTAATGTATACCATACGTAAATGAAACAATGTATAGACAGCATCACTATCAGCAATAAGTCTACCCATTTTATTCACGAAACGTTTCTGGAAATAATTCCTTCTAGCTGGATTCCATCTACAGCGAGGCTCATTTTGTCGCGAATTTAAGAAATTCAGAATCACGTTTGAGCAAAATAATTGTCCAATCCTCTTAACATTTTCGATTTTTCAGCTAGTGGTATTCCAGATGCTTATGCCTTGATGGGTACGAACTAGAAATGCCTTCCGTCTGAAGGAAAGTCTTATTGGATGAGAGAGCAGCGCAGATTTGTGGCCAACTGTATGAGGATGACATGGGAAAAAACAGAATTACATCTAATACAGAACTCGATTCACGACCACAATTTCTTTAGAAAGTTCCGAGGAATGGAGAATCATTTCCGATGCACAAAACACTATGCAGCTCAAATATGGCAACTATTTACGAGTAACATTCAGACCAAAGTATGAGTTTGAGGTTTTTCGTAAGGATTATGAATTACTCGATGGCTCCAATTAGCTTTTCACGAGGTAGGAAGTGAATCAAATATCGCACAGTTAAACATTTCCTTAACTTGAGGCTTTAGCTTTCTCTGGATTAAGGAAAAGACAGACTTGCGCATATCATACATTTGAGAGACGCCGAAATCAGTTTGGTGTATTTTCCCTGCTTATGCAGAAATACACATTCTGGTTTGGACATGGCCAATAAGTAGACTATCTTCATATGCTAGAATAGCGAAGAACCCAGTCTAGCATCGAAAGTAATACTACTGAGATCAGCACAACAGCGACTGTCTGCTGAATTACCACCTCAGCCGACTTGCTATTATTCATCAGGAATAGAAAGGTTCCGTTGGCTAACACAATTTCGATTATTTCCACGCAATAGAAGCAGAAGAGTTAAAATTTACAACAAGGTCGAAGAACAGCCACTTGCCCATTGGATAACCGTTATGTTTGCAGCAAATCTAGCAAGATTTAACTGCTGACAGACGGAAAATGTCAATTCGAAACGCACGATTGAACACGGTCAGTTTAGATTGACCATGTCGGTTGGGAAAATCTTTGGGTACTACTTAGTATGTAGTGTTCTAAGCAGAGGAGAAATGTTGAATGTAGTGAAGACGTTTGTAGTGGAACCCTCGTTACTTGGAAATAACCGAAGAATCCTATAATCAATTTTCTTAATCTTATACCGATTAGATCGTTTAAAATGGCAGCATGAGGAAGAACTTTAAACGAAGTCTTCCTAAAGAAATTCATTAGCTATTCAATGTTTGATGAGATGTTTCAAACAAAGTATAATGCTAATTGTACCATTGTCAGTATCTTACTGACCATCAAAAAGTGCATAATGAGAGCGAACTAGTCCGCTTAGTGTACTCCGGTTGGCAAAAGATATCATTTTTTCAGGTCACTAAATCCAAGGATTGATACTCAGTTTGCATATCTATTGTTAGCTCTGGAAGGGCTACGTGCCGAAAATTCTACAAATGTTTGCTCTATTTGCAAAAAAGTTTTACAATAGTGCATTCGGGGTTTGCTTGCTGGTACCATGAAGGGAGAAAAAGCATGTAAACAGTTGATAATGTATCAACTTGTAAAATATAATTAGAGGCCTGTGCGTTCTGGATTCGTTACTATTGTGGATTATTGCGGACACAGAATAAATAATGAAAAGTTTAATATTAATTTAAAAATACAGATTAAATTAGATACATACTAAAGCTTTCGGTTAGTTTAACCTTCAGTCAAACTAATAGTTAAAATGTGGAACACGAGGGCGTGTACTGCCAGTCATGTACATGAACTGCGTGATGTGATGGTTAATTGTTGGATATTGAAGCCTGTGGCTGTGACGCATGTGAACGTTGCCAACGGTTTGTCATTCATCAAAATGGTTGCTTCAATGATAGGGTGGACATTCGTATTAGTTTTGTATGGGCGGCTCCTAGAACAGAAGCTCATCTCCGCCTCGTTGCCGTTGCTCTGTTCAGTTTAGAGACTGTCAAGGTAAGGCCAGTGTGTCGTGTAATAAAAAATTAATTAAAAAATTAATTTCATCCCGCAAAGGACGGAGAGTTCTGTGCCAGTTGAACTAGGATAGAAGAAAATGTAGAGAAAAATAAAATGAAAAATGTTTTTCTTCCCGCACGGGAGAATTGTCTGTGAGCTTGTGTGTTCTGTATTGGCCTTTTGGCTATCTGGAAGCAATGATCACCTAGACTTCCGCTTCCAAGTACTCGTCCCCTACTATCTGCTCGCCCTCCTCCTCGGGGAACGAGAAAAGAAAACTAGAGTAAGGTGAAGAGGGGGGGGGGGAAGGACGAAAGAAGGAGACTCTCCAGCTTAGGGAAACCCTAGTCCAAGATAAATTGGAAGGCGAGAAAAAGAATAAAAAAAACGAGTGGGTGAGAAGTTTGCTAGCCTGACCTGGGGAGCCCCAGTCCAGGGCAGAACACAGAACAAAAAAATTTAAATCCCGTGTCCCGACCGCGGAAAGGGAGGAGAGCATCGATCAAGATGCCAGCAACAGGGAGATATGGAGAAAAATAAATACTAATAAAAAAAAAGAAAAAATTAATCCAGCGCGGGACAGTAGCAGAAAAGTGCTTATGCTGCTCCGGATCCAGAAACTATTCCCAGACCCAAAGCAGAACGCGAAGAGAGAAAAACAGCAAAAAAAAGTTGAAATAGGACATTGTCATTTTGTAGTCAGCTCATGTCCTCCTAGGTTGGTGGTCATTAGTTCTAGTCAGGTTTAGGTGCGCGTCTGGAGAAAACGACCTTAGGAAATCTTTGGAAGGCCCTCAGGTTGTTAGTCGTCTTAATAAGTTGGTCAATATAGCTAGGGTCAAGGTCTGTCACAGTTTTCAGTTGTGCTCGCTGCTCTTCATATTGAGTGAAGTCGATGATTGCATGGGACCAGTTCTTTTTCCCCACATCTGCATCGATCCGTGTTTGAGAGTCCCAGCTGAAATAGCTTCTCATTACGAGAAGTCGTGCCCAGTTACCAGGAAAGACGTTTCTAGGCTCAGTGAGAACCAACTTCGCACTACTTTCTTCATCGTAAATGATACGTCTGGGAGGAATCATTTAGTCAGTCCCGAAGTGTCCTAACTGGTCTGCCACACCTTGACGAGCTCGTTGAAACAGTTTTTTAGTTGTCTTCCTCAAAGGAGATATGCATATTCAGAATGGAAGTGGGGATCCTTTACTTGAGTGTAAGACAGAGCCCTCGGTAGATAATGAAAAGATCTAGGGTAAGTGTCCCTGCAATTACGTGGATGGCAGCCGTGGATACAGTGCGACAGATCCTGTGGGGGCAAGAATCGTGTGTCTCTGGATGGTATGGAGTTTATTTTGCATTCTTACAAAGACCGTTCGGTGAAACCATGTCTCTGCAGTGTATGATACAATAGGTAGAAAAACCGCTTTATATCAGGAGTCGTTATTTTAGGAGTCCCAGTCACTTCTCGATACTAATGCCTGAGTGAACCACAACCGTAGTGGCCATATGCTGCAGGAAAGACAGCTTGTGGTCTATTACCACTCCTAAGACCGAGTACTAGGGAAAGTTGGACTGCGTTGATCTTGACCTGAGGGGCCTGGGCTGATATCTAGTTTAGTTTTGAATATGATCATGTTTGATTTGGCAAAATTAATTTGTAGTTTGTTGGTTCTAAGCCCAGGTCATGAAATGATTAATTCCCCGTTGGACATTTGTTTCTATTGCATGATAGGGTGAACACAACTTCAACTGCTCCTGTTGAAGGATGTATTAGAGTATGCGATGTTCAACAACTCTAAACAGGCGTGATTGTACATAGGTCCCATTACCGGCGGAACCTATCTACAATCACGACATCGCGGTGTGGGTCAATGTTGTGGTGGGTTGAACAGATTTCTTCGGCAATGGCTGATGTTTTTTTATGCGCTAAGCAGATGGCTCTTTATGTATGTATACATACAAATTGTAGCAGGGCGCTTAATGATTTTGTAATAACTGAGAGCAGAGGGGAAGAAAAATTGTTTAAGTTAAACATAAGGTACCTGGGCTGGATGGGATCTATACAGTTATAAAGGAGGCGCAAAGCAACTAAGCCAACCCTTAGCCATAATTATGAGAGCATCCTTTGACTAAGGGGAAGTCCCCACGGACTGGAGATGTGTAAATGTATCCCCAATTCACAAAGGGGGAATCGAAGGGTGACACGAGTAACTTCTGTTAGTTTAACTTCTGTTCCGGGTAAAATAATGGAGTCACTGGTTAAAGATGCATTGCAGGATCATCTAGACAAGACTGCAAGCAATAATTCAGACACAGACAAGGGGAAGTCTTGTCTGACAAATTTGATAGGATATTATGATGTGGTTACAAAAGAACTGGATGCAAAAAATAATTTTGATATCATATTTGGATTTCATGGAAGACTATTGTACAAATTGGAGCAGAATGGTATTAAGGGTAAGTTGCTACAATGGATAAAAGGATGGTTAAGTGAAAGACAGAGGGTGCTACTCTTCGTGGACTAATGTTATTAGTGGAGTCCCACTGGGTTCGCTGTTGTTTTGTATATTTATCAATGATATTGATGAAGGTATATCAGGCTTAGTGTCGAAGTTTGCAGATGATAAAGGTTGGCAGGGTTGTTAATGACAGTGTGCTACTGCAACAGGATCTAGAAAATTTGATCAGATGGGCTGAGAAGTGGCAACTGAAGTTTAATCTTGACAAAAATGCGAAATACTGCATATGGGTAGAAGCAACCCCAGAGAAACCTACCAAATGTGTGGTACTACACACTTAAGGTGGTATAAAAATGAAAGACCTGGGAGTAATTGTGCAGTCAAATATGAAGTTTTCTGAGCAATGCAGACAGGCTGCCAGAACAGGTCATGGGGTTTTGTCAATGATATATAGGAATTTTGCTAGCAGGGAAAAGGAGGTGATTGTCCCTCTGTATAAGGCAATGGTGAAGCCACGCCTTGAGTACAGGTCTGGAGGCCTCATTTTAGGAAGGACGTAGATTTGCTTGAGCGTGTACAGAGAAGGGCAGCAAGATTGGTGAGGGGAATGAAGGGATCCTCTTACCAAGAGAGGCTTAAGTTCCGCAAATTGCAGTGGCTGGAGACTAGGCACCTGCGCGGTGATCTGATTGATATCAATAAGGCCTTGAATGGGTTGAGCACGTCGAATTCTGATGGGATCCTTCCACTTGTTCAGATTACAAACCTAAGGGGGCATAAATTCAAATTAAGAAAAGACAGATTTAGAATAGATGTGCGGAAATTTGTCTTTAGCTAGTGGGTGGTTAATTTCTGGAACAAACTTCCATCTGTCGTTGTGGAAGTTGATAGGTTAAATAAATTTGAGAAACTAGACAGTCATTTGAAAGGAATGGTGCGATTTTTTTTGCTGATGCTGCATAAGCTCGCACTTGCATCACATGCCACTACTACACAAAAGTTGAGGGAGCCAGAAATAAGTTAATGAGGTTTAATTTTTTTGTAAATAAAGATTTCCTAATATCGATCTCTTAATGCATGCGTGATTCTAGAATTCAGATATGGCAAGTTATTTGTTTATTGGTATAATTTTCGCGTTGGAGACTTCACTTTAAATACTTTAAATGTTCCTATCATTTTTTATGGGTGTGTTTTGGAGTCACGTCAATCACCAAGAATAACGTCATTAGTAGCGTTATTTTAAAAGTCACCACTGGTTAATGAATAATGCAGAACTTTACTTTTATTATTGCGAATCCTTAATTTCTTTTATTTAAAGTTCTATGGCCACCTACCTATTGGTCAGTCTTAAAACTGTTGGCCCTTCCCTTGATACATCCTGGTGTAATGTACTTCATTATTAAAATGGTTCCCGATTACCTGATTTCGGCAGCGCGCAAAGTTAAACATTCGTAACTGAAACTGATTGATAATAGTGAAATTTCAAGAGTGATTTGGTCAATTCGACTAAAAGAATAGTTACTTTAACGACATTGCTTGGAAGATGAAAGATGGTTTTGCAACCAGATTATAATCTGGTGTTGAAACCAATCATTTGTTGCATTTCTAAATCACTCTTCTCCTAGCATCAAACAATCTTACTTCGCGAAAATAAAGTCAATAGCAGAAATGTTAAGTAATCAGTTTAGAAATTTACGGTTCTTTCGGAGTTGCACTGACCATCTTATTTAAAAAGATCCAATTAGTCTTCCCTTGCTTTTGTCGAGCAAAGCAGATTAATACTAAATAGTCCAATTACTAGGTAAAGATGTCTGGCTTCGCTGATTTTTTTATTTTCAAAGTGAAAGTTTTTTTCATTGCATAATTGCGCTCTTTCATGGAAAAGAAATGATTTAAAGCTTTCTTCTAATACATGTACTTAATGAAACGTTTGCTCTCACACTTACTGGGAATTGTCAACCAATATCTTCAGCTATTTCTGATTTGTCTAAATGCAAAGTTCAGACTCTTCATTTCAGACGTGTAACTCTGGCCTAATACACCTTCCCATGATCCCTCAGAATTTGTCCACTTCCTGTTATACAAAGTCTGATTATACAGACTATTTGTATAAGAAATTCAGTATTGCAGATGTTAATTCTGCGTAGTCAGCACTGATTCGGTTAATTTAAACGAGGAAGAATTACTTCGACAATTTGTCTTTTGTGCTTTCCAACACGTTTTCTTCTTTGCTTCGGAAGTTTACTGCTTGCTGAGGTCGGAGAGAAAAATGTATCCATGGTAATCAAACCAAACATCATGGATGAAATGCAGATACGTATTTTATTGTATTATCATATCTTATTCGTTAATGCTATTAGTCTCATGATTCCGAGAATTCAGTTTCAATCAACCGCATTTAAATTATTCACAATTTCAGCAAACTACAAATTGCTTTTATTTCGGCTCTATCCACTTGCAGCGCATTAACTTGGAGTTTTTCCTGATGTACAAAACAAGTTCATTGTATTATATTTTAAGCTAGAACTATGAAACACTTTTTGGAAGGCTATAAAAGTTGCTTTTATTTAAAAACTATCAATATGCAATTTTCTTTAACTGAGCTGAATTTCCCAACGCTGTATAAGATTACTGAGTTGCTCCAGTAACACTGAAAACATACTATTCATGCATCAAGGTCTTACGTTTTGAAATCCAGAAATATAATTGATAAACTGTAGAAGCTTTATCAGAAAAGGCTTCCTTCTATTCCGAAGGAAAAAGAAACTGATTTCGATCTTTTACTCCTCCCTTTACAAGCCTATCCGTATTTGATTACCAAGAAGAATCGCGGGCATTCTATTTCACGCAGATGAGGGTACACGTGTGTGAGGGAAACCACATTCACCAAGCCATGTTCTCTATAACATTAAAAAAAGAACAGTTAGATGAGCCCTCTTATTTTTAATCTTTAAAAAGGTCAAATAGTATAGTAGGGTCCTTTGCGGAAGTTAGTTGAGTGGATTTGACGTCAGTATTGCTTAGAAGAATCGCCAGCATAGAATTTTTCCCGTCACGTACTTAATCTTGTCTCGAGAATATCGCAATATTGACTTCCAATTCCTTTGTTATTTGACATTTACATAGAACGGAAATGAAGTCAGTTATCCAAAATAGGAGGTTACTTTGTTTCCTGTAATATACATCGAATTGAAAAGGTAGAGGGGGTTAAAATATACAGCTATTAGTTTCTGCAGCACGTCCAGCAAATGTATTGCCATGTTAAAGTATGAAGAACTTCTAAATAAGCCAAGTGAATAGTAGAATTTACATGCTGTCGAACTGAACTCCTTACGAGAATTGAAAAACAAAACCGCAGTTTTGAGAAAACTAGACATTTATAGGCTGAATATTAAATAACTTTGGTTTAATGAATTCAGATATGTCTTTAATGCATACCGCGGTTCTGAGCACAAACATTTCAGTAATTACAAAATGCATGCATGCTGAAAGAATGCAGAAAACTTCTGAAATTCCTGCATATCATAATTATTCAATACCCTTGTATTTGTAGGCGATAATGTACTGGAGCAGTAACGTTAAAAATGTGTTTTGGCTGAAAGTTTGATTTTCCTCTGAGGCTTAGGATCATGCATTATTGGTGCATGTCCATACAGAAGTATGGATATAACACGCGTTCTAAATTCATTAGGTGTCCTTAAAATATGAAGATATAAAATAGTCATCTCGCTTATTTGGTATCCTTGCATCAAATTTGCATATAAATAAACCTTATTCTTAATTGCCAAGCAGTTAAATTTACATGCCAGCCATCCACGGTTAGGAAGACAAGATTTCCAGATAGAACTCATCTGTATGTTCTTTCTCGAAAGAAAACATAATATAGGAGCAATAATCCCGGATAACTTAAGTTCTTTTCTGGTAAGAGTCGAACATGGAACCTCAGATTATTTTTATCTTTAAAGGAAAAAAACCTAAAAAGTTTCAGCGCATTCAGAGTCCTTGCAATGTATTTGAAGAGTTAGCATATGGATGAAATCAGCAATAATTAAAGCAGATGATGGGCGAAGAGGTAAACTTCTTCAGAGTAGCAAGGTAACTGCTCCTTGTAAGTTACCCTGAAGATAACTTGAATTATCTGCAAGCAATTAAACATCACCAGGGCAATTTATGAAATTATACTAGAAAGATTAAGTCATCCGAAAAAAAACAGCTAATTATTAAATTAAGTATTTATAAACCCAGGAGGTATATTGAATTACAAATTGAAAATAAAAAGGTAAACGCACCCATTTAAAAATAGAGTTTAATCTATGCAAAAAAATGACAATTATCAAAAATCTGACGCGTTTGAAAGCGTTTCGGAAAACATTTAAATACTCTTGTCAGCAAGTTTCCTAAAGCAGGCAACAAGACACGACGAGATAAAAAACTGTCTTGGGGAAGCCGGAAGATTCCATAATGCATTTGTAGTTTCACTAAAAGGGCTTACTGAAGCGGTTGTTTGGGTTACCTTTCACTAAGTTGCGTTATAAACACACAGGTAAGGGCTGGACTAGTGTTTTCTCAATTTACTTCCATGAAACTTTCAATTGAACCATTACCTTTGCGATCGAGCCCTAATGGCTTTCAACGTTTTGTTCTTTGCGATCAGTCAACACTACTTCCAGATGAAGTACGAGAGCCTTCGTTCCTCTTTAAGCATGGTTTGATAATTCCCTTCTTAACATACACGAAAGTTATCTTGCATGGACAGCGCAGAGTCAATTAAGAGAAGCAGACTGGAAGAACGCAGGACGTTTGACACCTGATGCATTTAGTGTCGTAAGATAAACAATTTCAGTGAAGGTCATTATTTTAAGAAACTGATTAATGCGTCTTGCTGTGATATTCCAAAAACAAAATGCTTATCTTCAAAACGGAAAACAATGTCTGCTTAATAAATATGGCGATTAATTCACACAGCAAGCCAGTTACCTGATAAAATATCAGGTAGCGATCTTTTATCAGGTAACTAGCTTTTTTTTTTTTTTAACTAGTGGAATATCATTAAGTATTTCGCTCTTCATTCCAGTGGAATTGGGCGAGACCTAATTTAGTAGTTTATAATAATGCTGTTAGGCCACAGAATCACGATTGCGCAAACAAAACCCAGAACTTGCGACGTGTGTAAAATTCCGCAGAAAAGTGGGTTCTTCCTTTTAAAGTGATCAAGATGGGACAGTAGTAGAGAAAAAAAAAGATACTGGAAAGTACTTTTTCAACCTGCAGGTGGTTTTAACTTGAGACCATCACCAAAAAGCCACAATCAAGATAGGTAAAATGTTTCGCAAAATATTAATTTCGTGCTATGGAAACTGCTGATTTCCGCCCTGCTGATTTCGGATCTCACAGATACGACCTTGTGGGTCACTCACTACAGCACCTTGAAATACTACCGCTATAGCAGCTCAATATACCATACCAGTGCATTCCAAAGTTTCCTCGGGATTCTTTAAGCTGACTTCAGCATTGTACCCAATGCAATTTTCTTCCTTCCTAAGCCCATTTCACAGCGGTGTCTTGATAGCACTCAGTGAGGAGTGTAAAATGAAACTAGCCTTCAGCATTTAATGTTGAAACCGTCTCAAGGTTAAAGCCTAATAATACTAATCTTCTAGCCGTCCATTGAAGGAGAAACGGCGTTAAAACAACTCATTTTATTTGAAAATGAGTTGTTTCAAACCTAAGAGGGCATAGTACCTACTAGACTTCATGGGTTCATCCTCAGCCCTGATGAACTTCCAGCTGAGAGCATTTGTAATTGACCTCCGTACGTTTTTCGTAGAGAAACGTGACATCCGCGTGAACCTACATTTCAAAGCCAAACATTGTATTACTCCTAGTAAACTGCAAGTCTCGCACACCATGAAGTATTACCTAACCCAAATTTGGGCCATGGGGTCAAAAGTTAGTTTTCCAGGAGTATGACGATTTCCGCCCTGTTTCGGCATAAAGAAACACTGAAGTACAATTCAACATGCATTTTGGTCCTCTCATTTCATTCTTGTTCACAGTTTAGGCAACATGCTTCACCCATTGTAGAAGATGTGGCCATATTCTGTTCTGTTCAGACGTGGTTTAGCTAACACAGATGACACTTAAGCAAGTTTTAAATGAGTCTTCCTCAAGAATGACCGCTTCAATAAGATGAGGAGCGCTGATTGACCTACATAAGCAATATCAAGTTCTCTACAGAAAAGTTGGCTTTGTGTATCCCTTTAACCCAACAGACTAGTTTCTTTATCTAGCTTTGAATCACCCTACATGGAAGGAATTTCCTGCTAACCATTGTCTTCGGAAAAAGAAAGTTGAAATTCCCTAAATGTGCTAAACAGAAAAATCTAACTCTCCCAGTTCCTTGCATCTCTGGGTCTTAAACCTGCCTCCCATAACTGGAGATCTTTCCTTCCATAACTTAGAGCGGATCCTCAACCATTGATAAATCCTATCATTTTCTCATCTTGCTAAATAATCTAGTTCAAGCTGCTCAATAGTCACCACTATAGTATTCTCCAACAAATTTATTATGTAAAATCTTATGCTGGAACTTCTGGGATTCACCTACTAGAATACACAGTAAACTGTACAATTTACTGACTGACTATCTCAACTCTTCAGAATCATTGCTTAAAACGGGGAGCTGCCAAGACATCCAAATCAAGATTTAAAAAAAAAAAAAAACTGGTTCAGTTAAAACCATGGCACACACTTCGTTGCTACACAACTCCCCTTGTATAGGATGTTCACAAAACACCAAAACCATGAAAATAGAATTAAGTATAAGTGGGGCACGAGCGAACTATTCTCCAGGTAGAATAAGTTCCACCATCTGAACTATATACAGCTTGTAATATCAAGTAGAATTACTTTAACTCTCCAATTGGATAGCCTATTTATTGAAGCAATTATCTGTACTAATCAGGTGATCGCTTTCCCGAAGGTTCTCGTCGTTCACAAGTTGCCCATCCAATTCTTCCTTGATCTTAAACGAACTCTAGGCCTCAGCGACACTTCATGATATCCGAAGGTAAACTTCGAAACGATTTTATAATTGTGCGCTCCGATTCTCTTATCACTCCCTAATGAAAGAATTCCATCCTCATTTCCTTAAGGGGGTTTTTATACACTTTTAATGTCAAGTTAAGCACCGCAGCCTAAATTTAACTCGTTCCTCAAAGTGAATGCTTAGCACTGTCTAAAAAGATCCAGAAATTAAGTACTCTATTTCCCTGCTGTAATTAAAGCCCCTTTTTCTGACCACATTTCCTTGGATTCTATCCCTGAGTTTGTTCTGATACTACTTTGAACCTCACTGAAGATATCTGATCCCTCTTGCGCTTTCTGTAATGCGCTGAAAGCAACAGCAACCATTTGGCTGCTTCAAGATACAGTATGTCCACGATTTCCGTTCTATAATTCACTTCAGTCTCTTTGAAAAAGTTTTACACGGAACACTGATCTCTTTATCACATGATCCATCTGCTTAATAAACTTGATTCTCTTGGAAACTTGTTGCTAAGTAGCATAACCCCACCCCTTCACTTCTATCTCTTATGAACACGCTGAATGAAATGTCATCCTCCAGCCTAGGGATGACAAATTTCTTTGTTCATTTAGGTTATTCCTAAAATATCAGCATTAATTTATCTTACCGGGAATTAAAATTCATTTTAATTACAGCCAACATACAGGTCGAATTTTTATTTTTCGCGCGTTGCTACTCTAATGCATCCTTTATTTATTCAATCTTTCTTTGTCATGCAAAGTGTCTGATTTATCAAGTATCCTTGTATACAGAAATACGAAGAATTCACGCATCTTCCAGGAGAGATTAAGTAACCTCGGTTGACTCTTAAGAGATCATTGCCTTGAGATATGTATTCATAAAACAAGAGAAGTCGGAGTGCGTCACAACCACACACGAACAACATGTATTCTTTGCACATGTTTTTATTTAAACAAATTTCGGCGTGCAAGTCAATCTTTTGCCTTAAATTGGTACTTAATCATATTCACTGCAGAATTCTATTAATCCCCTGCAGTCATTTTTCAACTAATGAAATGATAGGAAGATCAGACGTAATTCTTGAGTCATGTTCTAGATTGTCGCGTTATGTTTCTTTACAAACAGTAAAGAAAGCGGTAAGCATAAAGAGTACTCCCTGCTTCCTTAAGTAGAAGGGCATGAAACCAAAACCTACAGGTAGTTCCTTGCTGCTACTGTGCAAATGGGATATTTATTAACTGACCCATTCCTTTCCCTTCAGTACAATTGAGGGTTGGTTTCTCTGCAAGCGATACGTCAATATGAAATTGAGTGACAATTCAGAAAGTGCACTTTTCGATAACACTGAATATATAAAAACAATCGATTAATTCCGTGGACACATTTGATAAACAAATTACAGGACATGAAAAAAAAAACCAAGAGAAACATGCACTTAACGAATTGTAATTTGCATTGATTAATGTCTAATCCTATGCGCATGCGTTTAATTCAAATATTTTATATCGCATAAAAGTAGATATTAAAATTTTAATTTAAGGCTTCCAAAGTCGACCTCTGAATATAAAACGCAATTTGTGCTGATTAAGAAAAATTCTGCGTTCACTCCCACTGCCGAATTAACTTATACCACTTATGGAATTTAAATTGGCGACAGAATGCTTAATACGCTCATTAGATTGTTTTGCAAGTTGTGCCAAAACAATATTCGATTCAAGGTTTATAACGATTTTACTTAACGCAATTTTTCTTAGGTGGGGAAGTTTGCATGAATCTAAATACAAGTACAAATCACGAAAGGAAATTCCAAGAACAAAAACGCTCGTACAATAATTGCAAATTCAATTGAGAATTTTTAAAAATACCAATTGCGAAGTGTATGTAATTAGAGTAACGATGCAGACAATTGTTCAGCGCATATGAATTGTTTCGGAGAAAATTCTAGACCAACCATTCGATATTTAAGTTTCGCGAACGATCCGCAATGAAGTACAATTACTCATTGAACAAGTTTCCCCCTTAAAAATGATATAACCCAGCGCATATTGGGTTTGATTTGATTTTATGACGCAAGGGCGACTAATGCATCGATGTGCCTAGTCCAGTATTTAAAAATACTAGGACAATTTAAATTAGATACAAATGATTAAAATACAAGCAAATTTAGATAATAAATTCAGGCAAAAAGATGTATAGGGTGCGTACTAAAAATATTTATGCGAGTATAAAGGTTTGTATTTTTTACAAATTTAGGACGTAGTCTTTGTCAGCTAAAATCTGACTGCGTATACGGCTCAGTCGGATGATTAAAAGCGCTAAAACAAACGGCGGTCATTTAAAAATCTACGACTCAGTAAAGACATGTTTCACAGTTAAAAAAAAAAAAAAGATGTTATCACACTGCCCGTATCCCGCAACTGCTTCCGGTAGGTGCGGGATTTGTGCATTACAGCACACAGAATGGTTGATCCAGGTGTTGGTTAATCCCTGGTGGCGAAATGGCCTGACATAACTCTTTTTTCAGGCCTGTTTTGCAGACGTTCTGAGCTTTCACAGGAGTAAAAGGTGGAGATGGGCTTATGTCTAGGAGCCACCCTTCATATCAGGACACACAATCAAATGTACAGAAAGACTACAGTATATATAAGAGTATGTATATAAAATCTGTATATAGATATTGTATATAAATTGATTAATATCTTGAGAATGTATGTACAGTTGTGTGTTAATAAATAAAAATAAAAAAGCCCTCAGTGAACATTCAACAGCATTACTTCCGACCAACAACGAACAGTAATGCAACAAATACAACTGATGGTCACAACATACCGTTTGAAAGTAGCCCCAAGAAGACAGTTGAACCAAGAGCATGGAGGATGAAATCAGCACCTAACAGCAGTAACATTACTTCAAAGCAAGACATGGAAACCTTCACCCAAGCAGCTCAGAATCGTAATGCAGTTATTGGCTCCAACCCTAACACACTGGGTATTAAAACGGTGCAGCATAGGGGAAGGAGGGCAAGACCCTCCAGCATTTTTATAAGTCTACTATGGCCGGAAACAGTAGAACAAATTGAAACCCTTCTGAAGCAGCTCAACATACCCGGTACCCCCATAAAGGTCCATACCAGGCAGCCATCCTATTCCCGGATTAAGATCAAAAGTCCCAATATAGAAAGATATCTAAACACATCTGGCCCGCATGTCTCTTGGTAATGCCATCGTTTGGCAATAATAATGAACAACCAGCGGTACAAGCGATCTCGAGACCGGCAGTGTGCCTCTCTGAATAGCTATCCAGCGAACCAGACTGTCCCTTCCAACTTACAATCATGCAGATCAATGCACAACGCTCTAGATGCATTGCTGATGAGATCAGGCTCATTGCAACGGAAATTTTATTTCATATTATATGCATTCAGGAACCTTGTGTCTAAGTACATTTATGGGCAATCTTCCAAAGTTATGGGATATCCTACGACTACAAGAATCAACCAGTCCTCTGCAACAGATCCTAAATCTGCCATCATATTCAACAAAAAGCTGAATATCACTTTCATCTCTGGCTTGTGTAATCAATTCCACCTGTATTTTAGTCTCTACATCAACTTCCTCATTATACTTACTGTCACTATATTGTCCACCATCAGCAGATTTTTTTTATTTAAAACGTGAACAGTAGATACATTTTCAACAACTATTTACATTCTATGTATAAATCAAAAAAGGAAAGAAAGAAAACTTTAGAATGAAATACAAAAGGTTTCAACATTTTAATTTCAGGAATTAAGAAAAGTTTCTTGGCGTTGGATCATTCTCATATTAAGTGTCACACATTGAAGGTGATGGACTGTTCAGTGACGGTGACGAGGTGACCGCCACTGTTCCATTCACTGTTAAGATGATCCACAGTTTGTTTTTTTGCTGTGGAATTAGAGTATAAGTCTGCTCTGCAACTTGCTCCGTAGGCTCCACTTCAGATGTTGCGCCGATGTGTCGACAGGAGGCACGTCGTCACTGCTTCTTGTGTGCTTCAAGTAGAAGAAGTTGTAAATGACGGCCTTGGCCGAAATGAATGTGAAGTCGCAGGTGGTGTGTGCTATCTGCTCAGAGTGAATTAGGTACCAGTAGTCCAGAGTGTGGGCGTGGTTGCAGGCAAACTTTGCTGCATCCAAAGCGTATTTGACGAGTTCCTTCTTCACAGGGCATGCCAGGTATGTGTTCCAGGGTACTTGGGGTGGTGCAGAAGAGGCAGTAGTTTGAGGAGCGTAATCCGAAGATTTGTAGCTTGACTGGGGTGGGAAGGATGTTGTGCCACAGTCTGCACTGGATGTCTGCATACGATTTGGAACATTTCGTCCTGTAGGGAAGGTTCCACTGAAAGTTTGATGGTGGCTTGTGGCGAGGAGTGTAGGGACAGCTTGGCAGGTGGATGACGGGAAAATCGTGGTTGTAGGGCGAGACATGATTAGCTGATAGAATTTTTGGAGGGTGCAGGAGACAGGTACCGTGTCTTCTGGTGATGTAATGACCAAGGTTTGTGTAGGCGAGGATCCAGTGATATATCCAATCCCTTTAGTTGTAGGGATGTCTGGAAGAGCTTGTGTGATCGCTGATTTTAGATGTGTTGCTGCTTTACATTTATGGTTTTAATTGGCAAATCTTCTGATCCTTTCCATTCAAGGCTTGGTGTCAGGAGGTCGCCTATGGTTCTTATTCCTGCCCAGTTCCATGTAGGGAAGAAGAGAATATCATCATTTGGAGGGTCTTATTCTTTTATTGTAGAAGAGCGGTTCTGAAAGTATTCCGGGAAGGGATGTTCTCTCAAGATTATGGTGAAGGTTTAGCTTTTTCCAGCGGTATAGTGCGTCTTTATAAAACGGCGATAGTTTGAGTGGTGCTGGTGCCATATCCATAGTGTCGGAATGTGGGTGTTTTGTTTGCAGCGTCTTAAGGTGATCCGGAATGTTGTGATTTTGTCGTCAAGAGACCAACCCTTGACCCCTGTGAGTAAGTGGCTGGCTAAGTTTGGAGCAGGACATCCAGTTCGTTTTGTTCCAAAAAGAAGCTTCGGACAGATACCTGGATTTGGTGGAGGAAGTTAACAGGTGGAGTGAGAATTTTGAAGGTGTGCCAGAGAACGCTTGCCACCATATGATGGACCACAAGCACTCTCCCTCTCAACGAAGATGTGGCGCATACGCTCCTCCATTTTCCGAGTACTTTGTTGAAACGACTGAGCAATTCGGGCCAGTTCTTCTGGGAGAAAAGGAGGGTATTGCCGAGGTACACACTTAGGTATTTTTGTCCCTCGCTGGATCATGTGCCTTGGATGAGGGAGTCTGTTCTAGTTTTCCAGTTGCCAGCCCACAGGCAGCTAGTCTTACAGTGGTTGAGTTTTGCGCCTGATGCTTGAGCATAGAGATCATGAGCCTTTTGAATGACTTCAAATTCGCTCTCGTGGCGTATTTCAAATCTAGAACAGGTGTTTGCTATTTTAAATCCCGCATTTAAAAATTACAACTGATTCAAACTCAAAATCTTTCTTATGGTTCAGCAGTGTCTTTGACAACAGAGGTAGGATTTGAATCTGCACAACTTACCCAACCAACAGCACACATTCTCAAACGTCCACGGAGAATCAAACATTGATTTAACCATTTCAACGTCCGCCATATCCTCGAGGATCTGATTGGACCATACATACTCACTACACAAACAGTGACCACCGAGCAATCACTTTTAAGGTATCTCCTTCCACATACCACAGATCCCCTCCTCCTCCAAAAGATCTTAGATTTATCAAAACCATCAAATGGCCTTGGTTTTCAATTCACCAGGATTTTAACGTTGACACTTGCCGGTCCATGAACCAATTCAATGCCTCAGAATATGCATTCTATGTACAGCCTGCCTTACTTCGTGCTACAGAAAGCTCCGCTAAGTAGAAAATTAGCAAGCATACTACAGCTCCATGGTGGACAGCTGAACTTTCCACTCAGCGCAAAGTACACAGACTTTCAACGGAGAAGGTCCTGGCCTGAAGCGGCAGTCACCAGACTTATCTATAATGGCCAGCGGAACGAATACAATTGCAAAACAAAAAACTTGCCTTATGACAACACTTAGTTCATTCCACAGGAAGGTTCTGATCCCTGGGGGTCTATTATATTAGCAAAAACAAGTATCACTCATGAAGTGTGCAACACTGTATTGAACGACACAGAAACCACTAACTGGAATGATTCAGTTAACGCCATTCTGGATCGCTTGCTTCCCCTGGACGATCTCACCATAGAAACTCCAGAACAAATAACTATATAGCAACTCAACCTACCACTCATGAAACGGATCTCTTCACTCTTCCCGAGCTAAAGTTGGCCCTAAGCAAAATAAATATCCATAAATGTCCGGGTTTAGATCTTGTGGAAAATGCTGTAATTATCAAATTTGCCGAAATCTTTTCAGAAATACTTCAATGTACAAGTGTCTTACTGAGGGGATATTTCCTCATCTCTGGAAAGTAGCTTTGATCAAAATTATTCAAAAGCCGAACAAAAATCGGATCCCAAAGCATACAGACCCATCTCTTTTGGCAAACTATTTTAAAGATAATTAGCACCCAGAGTAGCAGATTTAATTGAAGATCAAAACTTAATGTCCCCATCCCAATTTGGCTTCAAG
This sequence comes from Mastigoproctus giganteus, assembly GCF_048544385.1. Classification (NCBI taxonomy): domain Eukaryota; kingdom Metazoa; phylum Arthropoda; class Arachnida; order Uropygi; family Thelyphonidae; genus Mastigoproctus; species Mastigoproctus giganteus. The sequence continues at coordinate 162,600,464 of NC_143579.1, forward strand.
AAGGGAAACTCCTGTGAAGACGCCTTCTCTTTAGTTAACCACATATCAGCTTCGAGGGCTAAATATGAAAATGCCATATTCATCGACTTCGAGGGAGCTTTCGATTCCCTCTGGTGGGAGAGCGCTCTCAATCGTCTTACCAAAGATAAGTGCTCTCAGCAACTGTTGCAAGTTATTAGAAGCTACTTCCAAAATACTCATCCAAGTAATCTCGAAACAGCAGTCTCTCAAGGATCATCTCAAGAGGATGCCCCAGGGATCAGTTCTGGGACCCCTCTTCTGGACAGCTGGTTCAAGCAAAAACTTGACTATCTCTGCCTTCGCCTACGCCGATGATTTGGTTCTAATTCCAGGTCGATCGCGTCTTCAACTAGAACAATCAGCCAATATAACTCTTTCCGAGCTAATAAAGTGGTCAAGTATACATAAACTGCGAATATCTGGCACAAAAACAAAACTGATGGATTTTAAGGGCAAGTTAGATTACAGAAGACTTCCAAATATAAAGATACACGAAATCAAATCCCTATTATTCCTGAATTAAAACATCTTGGCGTAATTTTAGATGACAGGTTAACCTCCTCTCATATTAATCATCTCGCCTCTAAGATTAAGTTCACTGCAGCAATTATCCGAATTTCCAAGTTGGACTTGGGACTAAATAGGAGACCCTTACTATATTATACAGCAGTATTCGTACCAATAACGCCAAATGCTTCGGGAGTCTGGTTTCATAGAGCCGTCAATGTTAAACTCCGTTCCAAGCTCATCTCTATTCAACGGATTATGCTGCTTGCCATTCTCGGGGCCTGCAGAACAGTGTCCTCTGCTGGAGTCTTACCACTAGACCTGCATGTCATCTTCAAAGAACTATGCTATCGTCTAAAGCACAGTTCCTGGTGAGTCACATGAGCCTGTTACTTAAGGATGTGTCATTGTAGCAACAGCATACAGTACTGTTGAGAAATGAGACAGCTGTCTCCGAAAGCTTCGGATTCTCGGTATTTTAGCGATTTCAGCATTTAGTTTTTAACCGATTTTATTTCTTTTTAGTACTTATTGTATTAGTCCAGTGCCCCGCGAGCAATAAGACTGCCACGGATGCACAGTGAGTTAAACAAGTGTTCTATAAAGTGTTCAAGTGATAGGTTGCTATCAACTTTTGGAATTTTGTTTGTGTAACTGTTGCACTGGTCTATTGCGTGGGCTCTCACATCCACGTTGTGCGGGGTGGGCGCCCGGGCGGCTGAGAAGAGCCCAACTACTTGGTGGGTAGTGAAAGAAGTGTGGGTAGGTTCAGAGAAATAGGATTCTGAGTATTTCCGTGCCCTCACGGAGTTAGAGAACTTGATTTAATCAAGCCATAGAACTTGTTGCCGTGTAGCGACAAGCTTTTCTGGTGTATCTTTTGGATACATCAAGTCTGTATTTATTTAATTGTTGTATAGATATAAGAATTTTATATAGTGTGTTTCTAGACTAGTACTCTCGTGGCTGCGCGACCGGAGGGTGACCAGCCAAGTGGCTCTGGAGGTGTGGCAGGTGGAGCGCATGATGGGGTTTCTTCTCCCCCACGCTTGCGCCAGTTAGCAGTAAGGGTTCAGAGGATGGATCCTGAAGAAGAACCTGAGACCTCTATGGAGGAAAGTAGTGATTTAGAAATGCAGATGGCGATAGACAGCTCACAGAGAATCGGTGTCAAGCGCTCGAGAGTAGATAGTGAAGATGAGTTGGAAAGTGAAGGTGATATGACCTTTGAAGACATAAAAAGGACGAGGAAACAATTGCATGATTTCCTCTTCAAAGATTCCAATAAGGTTAACTAGGCAGCAATGAATTCCATTTTAGAAATGTGGGATGTTCTTGAATCAAAGTCTTGTCCACCAAGCAAATAAAGTACTAAGAGCAAAGTTAAAGGAAAGAGACGTAGTGGGACAAGTGAAAGAAACTTTTGCAGCTGTGGTCAAGAAGAGTGAAGTTGCAGTGCCATTAAAGGAAAAAGAATGTTTCGTGGTATTCATCAAATCAGATAGTGAAAAGTTAAAAACAAGTGAAGATGTAAAGCAAGAAGTGTTGAAAACAGTGCGACCGGAACTCAAGGATATGAAAGTGAGAAGCTTTAGAACTATCCGAGACAAGGGTGTAGTGCTGGAATTGGATTCTGGAGAGGATCTCAAGAGGGTTGTAACCTGTGGAAAAGTAAAGAGCGGAGGAATGAAAGTGGAAGTTCCTCGTAAGCAAGGACGAAGGATCATTGTATATGATGTAGAAGGAGCAGTGGAAGAAAGTTTCTCGAGCAACTTTACATAAAAAAATATCCAAGAAATGAAAATTAGTCAAGAAGCTTTTTTAAAGGATATAGCTGTCAGATCTGTAGCTAAAGTATATTATCGTGAAGCGAAGAATTGGACCTAGAGGTTTCAGAAGATATTAGGGAGTTTTTGGTGAGAAGAGATAGTATTTATTCACTGCAGTTCCCATAGAGTTAGGGACATTGCGTTTCTAACTAAATGCTTCAGATGTCTGGCATTTGGCCATACCTCCAGAAGCTGCAAAGCTAAGTTGACTTGTGGGCATTGTGCGGGAGATGATCATCACTTTAAGGACTGTCCCAAGAAGCATGAAGCGCCTAAGTGTGCGAATTGTAAAAGGAAGAATGCGAGTGCTGACCATTCTATTAGGAGTAGAGATTGTCCTGAATATAAGCGGTATGTAGAATCTCTTAAGAAAAAACCGTTAATGGATAATAACACCAAAAAACACGGTGAGTGCAAAAAATAAAATTATTCAGATTAATGGTCAGCGCTCGTATCACGTAGCTTTACAACTGGTTAAAAGGACACGAGAGGAGAACTGTGATCTTCTCCTTGTACAGGAGCCCTATACTATAGATGGTATAGTAAAGGGTTATCCCTAGAATACCGGATCGTGCAGCATGAGGGCTGCAAAGCTGCAGTTATTGTATGTAATCCCGACCTAGTAATAACTCAGAGCTTGTCCTTCAGGCACGGAGAGTGCTGAGATAATCGGACCCATTGGGCGGTTATATATTGGAAGTTTGTACTATCAGTACGGCGAGACCCTTGATCAGTATCTGCGATATATAGATGTAGTAGTGAGAGAGCTAAGAGGTAAGCCACTATTAATGGGTGTGGATTAGAATTCTAACTCAAAGCTATGGTATAGTGCTGAGACTGACGCAAGAGGCACTCAGGTAGAAGAATGTTTTGCTGAGGGAAGCTTGGAGGTTGCGAATCGTCCACGCAACCTGAGCACCTTCTCCACCGTCAATGGAGAGTCTAACATAGATATTACCGTGTTTAACTCGCTTACCATAAAGATGGTACAGGAGTGGTGTGTGAGGGAAGGGTGGACGACTAGCGACCACCGCGCAATAACTTTTAGTATTGCGGGAAGGCCTCAGCCGATAGCTGATGAAGACCCAGCAGGCTGATCACAGGGTCGGTGGACTGGCAGAAACTACAAGCCTGTATTCACAAACGATTTCAGGAAGGGAAAAAAGTACTATTAACTGGAAATGCTAATGAAAAGGCTGAATGGTTAACGACGGTTCTAAAAGGAGCTTCGTGCAGGTCAATGTCCCGAAGACAAAGGACTGGTCGCCTGGTGCCCTGGTGGAATGAGCAGCTTACTCGAATGAGAAGGGAGACGAATGTAGCCAGGCGTAGGTGGAGCAGGGCAAGAGGGTATGGTAATGAGGACGCACCGATATATGAGAGAGCGTATAAAGATATTAAGAACAGATACGTAGGGAAGATCAGGGAACTTAAGAAATATTTGGAAGATTTCGTACAAGAAAAAGGAAACCATGATCCCTGGGGTCTTCCTTACAAGATAATAATGGAAAGAACTAAAGTGGATTCGGTGGCGTTCTCTATACGCATTGCAAATGTGATGACCAGTACATGGGCACAATCGGTGTGTGCCATACTTGATGCCCTGTTTCTACTGGATGATAGGTTGAATGATACATTCGACCAGGCCCGAATTCGGGAAGAAAATAGTTATGTAGGTCAAATGAACGAGGAGTTGTTCTCCATAGAAGAATTAAAGATGGCTATAAAGGAAACTAGAAATAAGAAGGCACCTGGAGAGGATGAGATATTTTCGGAAATTATTAAGAGGGTGGTGGAGCACCCCGAGGAAATCTTATTGATGGTCTATAATTCATGCTTGGAGGAGGGAGTTTTCCCAGTGTTGGAAGCGGGCACTTGTCAGGATCTTGCTTAAGCATAAGGACAAAGATGTCTCAGACCCAAGGTCCTATAGCACTCTTATCTGTGCTAGGAAAAATCTCGGAAAGATTAATAGTATTTAGAATTCGGGCTAAGTATCCGGCCTTGGGCCTGGCTTCGCCGGGACAATATGGTTTCATAAAAGGGAGATCTACAGAGGACGCCATCTCTAAAGCCTTGGAAACAGCACGACAAAGTGATTACAAGTATGTCCTGGGTGTGTTTGTAGATTTCAGAGGCGCCTTTGACTCTTTATGGTGGGAAAGAGTATTCGCAAGATTGAGGAAGATGGGCTGTCCGAATAATCTCTACAAGCTGATGCAAAGTTACTTTACCAACAGAAAGGTGATTGTCAAGACTAAGTATACCTCCGTTGAGCGGAATGTGTATAGAGGAGCGCCTCAGGGTTCAATCTTTGGCCCTGTGGTGTGGAACATGGTGCTAGACGAGATCCTTAATGCTGATTGGGAGGATATGGTGATAGTAGCTTATGCAGATGTGCTCATATTGGTACAAGGCAATTCTAGGCTAGAATTGGAAAATAAAGCAGAACGAGCAGTAGAGAAACTAGGCTTGTGGGCGGACAGCAATAAATTAACTATTTCTAGAGAGAAAAAAAAACTGTCTTAATGTTATTGAAAGGTAAGCTGAGTGCGAATAGAAATCCTACTGTGAGATTTAGGGGGTCTGCCCTGAAATATCAGACAAGTTAAATATCTAGGAGTCGTGCTGGATGAGAAACTAAGTTTTGTACCGCACGCCAAGTATATCAGAGAGAAAGTTAAGGTCTTGGGACGAGTGCGGAGGGTAGTGCGGCACGAGTGGGGCCTGAGAGGTAAAGCTCTCAGGTTATTATACCACTGAGTGTTTGAGACCATCTTGACTTATGGCTGCGGTGCATGGGGAGAGGCTGTGATGCATTGTTTTGTGCGAAGGCACCTAAATGCAGCACAGAGATTGGCGATCTTGGCCTTGACCCGGGCATGCAGAACAGTTTCCAGCGAAGCCCTGCAGGTGTTATCTGGGAAAGTTCCTATAGATTTGGTTGTTGCAAAGAGATACCTGCTATATAAGACAAAAAAGAACCAATCTGCTAATGCGTTTGGCTTAAGATCATGTCCAGATGAAACGAAAGTATATAGCAGAATTGATGTTAAAGCAGAAGGGCGGAGGATGGATGATGAAATTAGCCAAATCTGGCAGGCTCGCTGGACAACTTCAGAGGCTGGGCGGGTCACGCATGGATTCATACCATGTGTTGACACTAGAAAAAGGCAAGAGCTCTGGCCAATGTTAGGATTGCACCAGACAATGGTGGTCACGGGTCATGGCCTTAAGTCCCGGTTGAGGCAATTTGGACTATGTGAAGATGACAAGTGCAGTTATGGGGCTCCCACAGATTCCCATCATGTAATGTTTGGATGCCCTCTTTATGATGGTCCTAGGAGTGAACTCCTACAAATAATGGGTGGAGCGATTGACCTGCACGAGGTTTTTAGGAACCTGACCTATTATAAAGCATTTTTAAATTTTATTGGGAAAGCCTTTGAAATAAGAAATAGTTGGCTTTTATTCTTGTGAGATGCAAAGTTTATTGTATTATATGTATATAATGTATTAATATTGTGAAAAGTTTTAATGGAGAGTTGTATTACGGCAGTTTTTGCAAGTGAATTAATCACTTCATGGTTTTTAAATGTCAAGAGTTTATGATCTAGATAGTAGCGGACCCACCTCCACGCGGTATGGGCGGAAACCCCTATCACAATAGCTAACTGCGTTAGCTGGTGGAGGGGGCCAAGCGGTCCAAGCAGATGTATAATTTTAGATAATTATGTTGATGAGCTTTTGCTCAAAAAACATTTTAGTTTATAATGAAGATGATGTACTAGTCCGGTTTACTGGATCATCTTATTTTATATTAAATATTTAATTACTTGGCTGGTGTTTGAGTATTAACTGTCTGAATATAGAGTTCCCGGCATCTCACGGAACTTAACTACTAACATCAAAGACGACAATCGGAGAATCTGGGATGAACTTACCAGTGTGTGCAATCACGATGGGATTCCAGTAGTACTGGTCATGTCACCCACTCTTGTTCCCGCAGTTACCTTCCCTCTCAACAAGAAGGTCCGCCAATGGTTTTCTCCCAGCCTAATAACATCGTATATATTTACTGAGCACGGCTCCATCAACTCCAAACTATTTCGATTTGGCTTGTCTGACACCAATCTTTGCTTGTGTGGTGTTGAGGAAACCTGGACGCACATTCTGTATCGCTGCAACCTGTACCACGACAACAGATCTACACTACAAGCTGCTGTCAGCAACTTCTGGAGGAAATGAAGTGGCGCTGACTGAAAAATTCTCAATCGTTCTCAGCTCTACAATTGTTTTGCTGTTTTCACCAAAAGGAAGCAACTCTTCAAGTTTATCAACAAGGAACCAACCCAACACCTGCAATGTCTTTCGATATTTCTTAAAAGTGCTATCGCCTGCCATCTATTTTTTTCAGCTGGTACCACAGTTTGGCAGCTGTGGATACAGGATTAGCTAACACCCATTGGTATAGCACTACCTCCAGTGGGTGCGGTTTTCGTTCTTCTTAGGACAGAAAAAAAGACTGCTGTCTTGTGGTTCCTGGGCCACAAGTAATACTTCTGATTAGTTGCGTGATGTGACTTGCTGTGTAAGCGTGTTACATGTTCATTACACTTATAACATTGTAATTAACACGATTATATGTATATATCTATGTATGTGCATAGCGGATTTGCCAGTTTCTGGCTAGGGGCCGCTTGTTTTGTTAATAAAGTCCTCAGCAGAAGGGATGTTTTTAATTTACGGAAATTATATCAAAGATCTAGAGCTAGGGGAGAAGAGAGGAATAGGAATCTTTATAAATTCAAACGGAAGTATTACCATCAGCAGATATTGAAATGTAAGGTTAAAGCGTAGCAAGATGCTGTGGGGAATAGCGATCCCTGGGCCTCATTTTCAAGCTTACTAGGAATAAGCTCAATATAAGTAACTTTATGTATACTGTGGTGGTAAACGGAGCGGATTCCCGATGGGTAACAACAGTAAAGGCAAATGTACAGAAGCTTTTTAGGAGCGATTGTCCAGAGGACGATAATGAATGGCAAAAAGATTAAAAGGCTGAATGAAGAGGGGGAGGAGGAAATTGTTTAATACTGAAGATCTTGTGCAAGTCTGTTTGAAATTAAATTTTAAAGAGTCCAGGAACGGACTTGATTGAAAACAATTGTTTTGTGAAAGCTATAGAGAATTTTCCTGCCATATTTTTGAACATGTTTAACAAATGTCTTTTGGAAGGCAAGTTTCCGGGTCCTTGGAAAATAGCTTTACTGAAATTGTTGCTCAAGCCTGGGAAAAATAAGAACGACCCAAAAGCCTTTCGCCTAATCTCGTTATTGGGGAATTTGGGGAAGGTATTTGAGTCTTACTAATTAGACTGCTATCTTTATTTGAAAAGAACAAAGATTTTTTACCAATACAGTTTTAAGGAATTTAACTGAGGATGCAATACATGATCTGTTGGATTTTAACAGACTGGCAGTTAAATGTGGTAGCTGTGTTTATCGACTTCGGATGCTTTTGAGACTGTTTGGTATGAGAGCGTCCTCGAAGCTTTAAGGAGAAGGCATGTCCTAATAAGTTATGTAAGACAATGAAATTATTTAAGCAGAAGGCAGGTCGTTATCAGATCTCAACATTTAAGATATCAAGACAGCTTGAGTAGAGGTTGTCCCCAGGGATCGGTTTAGGCCAAATATTTTGGAATTTGGTAATTCTTGGTTGTCAATGAATCACAAGGATTACCACAAAGTAGCTTTTGCGGACGATGTGGTCTTAGCAGTGCAGGAAAATTCCAGAAATGAGTTCGAACTAAACATTAAGGATATAATTGATAGCCTGGTGTATTGGTCTACAAATAACAAGTTGGTTTGCTTGAGCAAGACTAATGTTGCTTAAAGGGAAACTTGATTACAGATGCCCCCCAGGCTGCTTATTAATGGAAAGCATGTACAATTGGTATCTCAAAATAGATATTTAGGAGTTCTGTTAGATAAATTATTTTTCTGACACTTGGATTATTTAAGTAAAGTTAAGAATTATACTGCATCTATTGCAAGGTTGACAAGAACTGAGTGGAGATTAAAAAAAAAAAAAAAGTTCTGGGTCTATATTATAAAGTTATTTTTATTCCAATTGTAACCTATGCGGATTCGATAGTGTATGGGAGAATATCTAATGTTAAATTTAGAAATAAGTTGATGTCAATTCAAAGATCAATGTTGTCATTAATGGTAAGAACTTGTAAGACAGTGTCAACAAATGCTCAGTCATTGCAGGAGTAATACATTGTCAGATGTTATATACATCCTTTTGTTACTATTTAAGGAAAAGAATGCAGATGTCTTGGAATAACTAATGATGTGACAGTAGCAGTTAAAGGAAAAAAGATTTTTGGTAAACTCGCGAAAATATGGCAGGACAGATAGGATGTAAATAACAGGGGAGATAGCCAGATTATTTATTCTGAGAGTTCATTTTGCATACCAAAATAAAGTGTTTTTCCTTAAAATGTTGACGTCCTATATATATATATATATGAGTTAAGTTCATAGTGGTAAGAGTTTTTAAAGGTAAAATATGATATACTAGCTTATCAGACAAACCATAAACCATGGCGGGTACCCAACGTGACCTGAAAAAAAAAAAAAAAAATCTATGCTATGACATAAGCAATAAATTATAAACATACCATTATAAAGTTAATTACGGCAATAAGATACATTGAAAGGGACTTTTTCGAGGGCTAACCCTTTCAATGTATCAACCATAATTAACGAGCTATCCGTTTCTGTAAGCATCGTCCAGCATAACTATGTCCAAATATACGTAAAATAGTAGTATAGGTTAGAGCCAAAAGGTAGTGACGAGAATAAAATTTTGTAGTAAGTTAGAGCCAAAAGGTAGTAATAAAAGTTTGTTAATTAATCCCAAAATTTAGCAGTAAGCTGGCAAGATGACTGCTAGCCCGACGGATAGCCAAAATTTTAGAAAGAGCTATAATTATCGTTAGGCATATGTGCGTAATTGATAGTAAATGCAGTCACGGTAGTCTAAGCAAAAATAACAGTGTGAGCTATCGCTAACAAAGGCGAACGGAAAAAGGTATAAGAATAGATATAGTACCTCAATCCCCCTCGAGTACTAATAGTTCATGAGGTATGAATAAATAGGGATAAGAAAGTGAAAGTTAAACAGCAAAGAAAAAGCAAAATAATTAACATAGGATGTGACCTTATAGTAAGGTATCCTGGTTAGAATACTTTAAGATTAAAATAAGAATGCTTACCACCGTATAGCCAAGGTACTAGAAAACCACGTGTAGCATATATAACTACCGATCGTAGCCCCCCCCTAGGAAATGTAATAACTAAGTTAAGTGATAAAATAGGTATAATTACATGCAGCGCCCTCTGCTGTTTTTTATATATCCTGCATAATATTACACATAGAAAAGCTGTCAAATAAATATCTCTAGAAGTCATAGTAGAAGTTTACAGAATAAGTTCCTACCCATGGAGCAAATATAGGTACACGTTTTTAATGCGTGTAAGCTATATGTAACTTACTCCATGGCAGTGCCTACTATTTACATAATTACATGTCCAACGAAATTTATCTAAGCCAAAGAAACACCTACGAAATTGCTACACTAGCAATGCTTTAAACGATACTTGTATATATATATAGCCTGTTTCAAATAGTGAAAAGACCCAAATCTAGCAGAATAGCCAAAACATACAATAGTAAAAAAGCCCGCACACCAAATATAACTGACGATTTTAATGACATGTTAATGTATTGGGACAAAGCAATTATACATGTCAAACAGATTCATGATTTTATATTCGGGTTGAAACATAGTAAAATCCGAGCTCTTGACACCAACTCTAACTATAGGCATAATAACTTACACCTTAACATCCTGATTAAAGACAAATTTATTTTTAGTAATAAAAAAACTAAGGTAACATACGAATATATCAACATTAAATTCAGCCACGCATTATTCGATTATGTCTGCCTAGATAAAATCATTAATGTATATATAAGTGATTTGCCTATTACTTATATATATATATATATATATATATAAGTAATAGGCAAATCTGTGCATATATACTTATATATGCACAGATACGCACCAGATTCAGATATAATAAACCGTTTGGACTTAGTCTGTAATTATAAAAAAAAAAAACAGCTACTAACCTCGTCAATAGCGATATTGAGGTGGTTTGCTTTTGCCATTTACCTTAATATCAGACATTTGAGCATTATAGACTATCCAGAGCTACGTGAGATTCTGTCATTTGGATTTAAATTTCGACCAAATACCGATATTAATACCAACGCCATCATTAAACAACTAGACTCATAATGAAGTTCAGCCTAAAGGTATCCTACAAATATAACATATCCTTGGAAGCCTTCCACAAGTGGCTTACGCTCACCTTTCAGGCCATCAAGAAAAATAAAATCCATATGCAAGAAACTACCACCTACTAAGGTTTTTAATATAGATGCAATTAAGCAGAAGCTTAAACTGATACAAAATAAGTTTATAATTACTACTATTGATAAAGCCTCTAATAACTACAGCATTATATGTAAAAAATTTTACACTACAGCATTACTAAATGAACTTAACGATAGTAGCACTTACAAAATAGTAACGGATAAACGAAACGCTATTACTAAGAAAATACGTGCTTGGCATAAAAAATTAAAGCTCACTAACCATACAACTACATACCCATACATATACTGTATACCTAAGTTTCATAAAAATCCGACTGGTTTTAGATTAAACTTCGTGTAGGGATAGCTACGCTAAGATTCCGCATCGCAAACTCGTTAATTTACTTCAAATTATTTTTGATAACATAGGTCATTCAAATATTATTCTCAATAATAGACCGGTATTAAATTACATCAATAGCAACACAGGCATCAATACGATAGAACATATCAATACATTCGACTTTAATAACTTGTTTACTGGCATCCCGCATAACAGCCTAAAAACCGTATTCTGCGATTATTATGATAAACACAAAAATATCTTACCCTGTGAGAAACACTAATGGGATGACCTTTTTAACCTTTGCATCTTCAATAACTACATATTTAATGGCAGTAATCTTTATAGGCAACATACAGGTATACCGATGGGTGCATGTAGCTTTTGTATAGTGGCAAATTTATACCTGCACCACTTTGAATATAATTTTAAACACAATATGGTTCTATACAGATATATTGACGATTTGATAGTTTTTAATATGCCTGACTTCCTGACAGAAGCAATCAAATATTATCCACCTGAATTAACATTAGAACGCACCAACACTAATAATTAAAAATCTGCTACCTTCCTGGACTTGGATATAATAATAAATAACAATACCGTACACACCAAACTATGATAAACGCAAAACTTTTCATTTTAATACTATTGACCTCACTAACTGGAACTCGAATATCTTCAAAAAGGATACATCGCAATACCCTAATCGCACAAAGCATCAGAAGAATACACATACGTAACCAGACTGATTATATTATAGATACACTCATTGAATTCAGATCCAAGCTTTTAAAAAATTACTTCCCACACCACATAATTACAAGATATCTGTATAAAGCTATATCGATAGCAAACAACAAAGGGAATTATAACCTTAACGCACAGAGTATTATATATAAAGTCCTAAACAGGCGCTAATGTAACAGCCTTTGTAAAATTTTCGTAGGTGTTTCTTTGGCTTAGATAAATTTCGTTGGATATGTAATTATGTAAATAGTAGGCACTGCCATGGAGTAAGTTGCATATAGCTTACACGCATTAAAAACGTGTACCTATATTTGCTCCATGGGTAGGAACTTATTCTGTAAACTTCTACTATGACTTCTAGAGATATTTATTTGACAGCTTTTCTATGTGTAATATTATGCAGGATATTTAAAAAACAGCAGAGGGCGCTGCATGTAATTATACCTATTTTATCACTTAACTTAGTTATTACATTTCCTAGGGGGGCTACGATCGGTAGTTATATATGCTACACGTGGTTTTCTAGTACCTTGGCTATACGGTGGTAAGCATTCTTATTTTAATCTTAAAGTATTCTAACCAGGATACCTTACTATAAGGTCACATCCTATGTTAATTATTTTGCTTTTTCTTTGCTGTTTAACTTTCACTTTCTTATCCCTATTTATTCATACCTCATGAACTATTAGAGTACTCGAGGGGGATTGAGGTACTATATCTATTCTTATACCTTTTTCCATTCGCCTTTGTTAGCGATAGCTCACACTGTTATTTTTGCTTAGACTACCGTGACTGCATTTACTATCAATTACGCACATATGCCTAACAATAATTATAGCTCTATCTATAATTTTAATTTAGGCTATCCGTCGGGCTAGCAGTCATCTTGCCAGCTTACTGCTAAATTTTGGGATTAATTAACAAACTTTTATTACTACCTTTTGGCTCTAACCTATACTACTATTTTACATACATTTGGACATAGTTATGCTGGACGATGACTACAGAAACGGATAGCTCGTTAATTATGGTTGATACATTGAAAGGGTTAGCCCTCGAAAAAGTCCCTTTCAATGTATCTTATTGCCATAATTAACTTTTTAATGGTATGTTTATAATTTATTTCTTATGTCATAGCATAGCTTGATTTTTTCCAGGTCACGTTGGGTACCCGCCATGGTTTGTCTGATAAGCTAGTATATCATATTTTACCTTCAAAAAAATCTTACCACTATCAACTTAACTCATATTCATACAGACCGATGTAATGTTTAATCGTACTAGATGGCATTAATTGGTTATGCGACTACTTAATATTTATATTTATCATAACATTTAATATTTGCTTTTTCATACATGGAAATAATATATATATATATATATATATATATATATATATATTAACGGGACATGGATCCTTAAGGAGCAAGTTATGATTTTGGTCTGGAAACCCAGACAAATTGTAGTTGGTTATAATGAAAATTGAGATTATGTATTGTACGACTTTATTGTATGAGGAATATCGCCAATTGTTTAGGAATGAATTATATTTTGGAAGAGGATTTGAGCTTCATTACATGAAGACAGTCTAATTTTAATAAGTTAGTAATTTTTGAGAGTTAGTGTTTTGGAAGAGAAGAATGTTACAAGTGTTGATGTTTTTTAGGAATTCTGTATACTGATTGATGTTGATTGTTGCCACTTCATTTAGTCTGATGCTTTTAAGTTTGTTTTATCTTTAATAGTGTTAATATTGCTGTTGATATTTTTAGTACCTCCTGGGTGAGGAAGATGATGCCCATTGGAATTGGGCTACTATCGAATGGGCGTGGAGATGGTACTTAATACCGACAGACATTCAGGCCTAGCTACAGGTACTTTGGGACGAGCACCAGAGGCAGTCACGCTTGAGTTTATGCATCCTGGTGGCAACGAGATTTTCTTCTACTAGTTCTTTTGAATATACGATATTGGATGGAGATGGGTGCTTGCCCGGGTGCCACCATATATACATTAATATATGATGAGCCCTCAGCAGAAAATCACGAGTTAGATGACTGTTCTATGCGGAGCCGAGATAGAACAACTTCCTGCTAACGGTCCCTGCGAAAACTAGGCTGCCAATGTTCGATTACAAGCTTAATCTCATAGCTTTTCTGCATGCCGTGCCAAGAAAGTTGCCATTGGGAAACCAGTTTCTTTCGAATTACTTGCCTGTAGCCTTGCTTTAGCGAGCTAACAAGAGTTAACGGGTCACTGAGTTGGCTGCAAAGTCCGCCAAATCATCTCCCGGGATCCCAATGTGGCTGGAGATCCAGAAGCGAATATCAAATTCAATTTAGAAAGGGAGAGTATCCTCTGCTGTCAACGGGAAAGACTGGATGAGAATTACGCCTCATCGATGACAAAGCCTGTAATGAATCAAGAGAATCTGAGTATATATATCGCATTTTGGTGGTGGTGTATTTGATCCAAGGCTAGTTCAATTGCGTGCAGCTCTGAAGTGAATATGCTGCATTCGGCAGGGATCTGCTCCCATATAGCAGCATCTGGGAAGACAGCTGCAGATCCAACAAACACCACTTCGAATCATCTGTGAAGACTGGCAAGTCAATGTTGAAATCGGTGGGCTGAAAAGAGCTGCAGGTAGATTAGATGGAGTATTATCCGTCCCTCAGTTGTTAAGGAGACAGAAGTTGCAGGCGGAACACGAGCATTCCAGGTTAGAAGGGATTGCCTAAGTGATGGGGCAATGTTGTCTACAATGATGTCGAATTTCTGATAGGCCTTGGAAAAGGAAATCGAATGGCAGTCTTACGAGTTTAGTATAGATTTCCCCAGCGTGGCTCAAAAACAGATGTCCACGTGGAATGGTCTGGCAGGGATTTAAGCTTGACAGCATAAAACTATTTTCGGCAAAAGGACAGATGGTTCATTAGCTTCAATACAGACTTTGGACAGATGTTCTAAATGCACCAGTAGCAATGCGAAAATCCTGGTAATGGATGGGATCATACCACAGAAGGACGCTATTCCTGGCAGACGCATACACTTGACACCCATAATCTAATTTTGACTGCACAAGTACACGATACAAACGGAAGCTCATATTGGGGAAATTATAATCGTAGAAGGAAAGTCATCTGGAGTCAGTCTGCGCCTACAAAACTTGTAACAGAAGAATACAAGTTTTCGTGTATTCTTCTGTTACAAATCAGTTAAGTATCACTAACCACCATGGCTGTTATAATAAAAAGGAAACAAGCCTTTAAATTAAAGTTTCTTTCAATATTAAACATTTTCCAAAACTTGAGTTATACAAAAACATTTTCTTAATGTTATGAAATTCAAACGTACTTTTGTACTGTCCAATACGCCCAGCACAAATGTAGCTGAAACGCATAACGTGAACCAGAATGTTGCTTCTGGAATAAAGCCACTTGCGCATGAAGGACTATTCTTTTAATCACAAATTAATTTCCGATAACGAGTGCCAATTGTAGATCGAAATTCTATTTAAAAGTGAATTGCATCTATTGAACACAGGATGAGCTTAATTTAATTCAACTCAGTATGAATTTCTGTATTAAGTAAAGTAATTTGAAACATGTGACATACATGATTCGGTCTGAAAAGAACAGGGATATTTGATATTTATCAATTAAAGCGGTTCCAGCCAACCAATGGCAACCCCGCTGTCAGTTGCACATAATTTATCAGTACTCTTATATACTCCCTCTCCTGTGTGCCCAAGTACAGGGAGGGAAACCTACCATGACCAAAAAGATTGATAAACTATTTTTCAATTTATCAAATTACATAAAAAATAAAATACACATAATTAAAATTTTAGACAAAGTCCAAACTTCATTGGAAAGATCTGCATCTGTTCAGTCTGTTGGAAACCCAGCAGTGCTAGGAGCTGCCGAGAAGAAAATATCAGCGCCAGGAGCTGCCGGGAGCAGAAATTCCAGCACAAGGAACTGAAGTTGCAGTGGATACAGCAGACTCAAGCCTCCGAGATTTCACAGAATTCTAGGTAATTCGGCATACACCATACCGCATTACAAATCCAAGGCTTCCTGATGCAGAAGTCTTCCGCCTAGGAAATATTGCAGTTGCAAAGGCTTGGAAAACCAAGAAGTTCTCCTGTTTATCAACTAGAATTGTCTCGCAGCTTTCTGCCATAAGATTGAGATTACTAACTCGAGATGTTGTTGTTGGAGTTTCTGGCGCAAGGGCTACTTTGGCCATATTGCGCCTACCAAAGGTAGTGAAGTTCTATGTGATGACTGCTCTGGGAGCAGTTAAAATTGATCATACATTTGAATTCGTTTTAGGTACAAAAAGAATTCGGAGAGGTTTGCATTATTACCTATGATGCGGCTGAGTGACAACGGTTCTTGTAATGACAACGAGCTGAAAATACATTGTCGGACATTGTTAAACAGGCTACATTCAATGAGTATATGCTTTACTGTCAGTGGTTTCAAGCAGTGCGTACACTGCGGAGGATCGTTTCCTGTGAGCAAAAAAAGATGAGTGAGGTGAGTATGGCCTATTCGGCTTCTGGCTAGAATTACTTCTTCTTTTCTATTTTTACGCAGGCTGGAATTCCATAATTGTGGTTCAGGTTTCAGCTGAAACAGCTTGTTCTGTGTTTGATTTCTCCACATAAGTGCCCACTGCTCCATACATTTTTTTTGGATATTGCATCTACAATCAGTATACGGGACAAGGTCATTTGTTGAATTTATGCTGGAGGGATGTTTTGCAGCATTATCTGCGCATTCATTTCCTTTAATACCGCTGTGTCCTGGAATCCAAGAGAAGACAACAGTTTGCTGATGTTCGTGAAGACGTATTAGGGCATGTCTTAAGATTTTTAGCAAAGGATTGTGAGGTGTCGTGTTTTTGAGAGCTGAGAGAGCACTTTTGGAATCCGTATATATGATGCTTTTATTGATTGACAGGAGTGAAATATGTTCCAAGGCAAGCTTAATGGCATGAAGTTCAGCAGAATAACTGCTGCATTCTGCAGGAAGTGTAAGTGAAATAATTTTGTTGGGGAAGACAGCAGCTGCACCCACTTTATTACCAGACTTAGAGCCATCAGTATAGATCTTAGTAAAGAGGGAATAATTCTGTGTATGGACAAGATGTAGCTGTTGGATGTTGATATCTGATATAGCTCCATTTCCCCACTGCTCAAAGTAATCATCACAAGAAGGCGCGAAGGTAATCCACGGAGGATCTGGATCTCTTAAGTCACTGAGAACATTATGAAGTTGAATATTCCAGCATTCTGTTAGATTTTGGAATCTGATACCAGTGGGCCGAATTGTTCTTGGTTTGTTTGCATAGTGGATTATGTACTGAGGATCATGCAGTAGTGGCCAAATAGGATGTGTGGGGTGACTTTTAATTTTAACAGAGTATGTCATCAATAACACCTTTCTTCTGATATTCAATGGAGGTTCGTGGGCCTCAACATACAAACTTTGAACTGGCGATGTTCTGTATGCACCTAGAGCAATCCTAAGAGCAGTGTGTTGGATGGGAGCAAGACGAGCTAAGGTACTCTCTCTAGCAGAGCCATAAACAGGTGCTCCATAATCCAGCCGAGATCTAATTCGGGATCTGTATAGACGGAGCAAAGTGTAACGGTCTGCACCCCATGATGTACTGGAAATCTCCAGTACATGATTACCCGGAGTACGTTCATTTTCTTAATGCAAATAGTTCGTAGGTTTTTGATGTGGTCTTGGAAATTTAGCTTCTTATCGAAAATTAGTCCTAGGAGACGAATATTGTTCATGATTGGAATAGGATGACTGTCCAAGAGTAGCTCAGGATCTGGATGGATTTTGCGCTTGTTGCAGAAGTGGATAGCTGCAGACTTTTGCTTTGATAGCCTGTATCCATTTTGGGTCATCCACAGTTCAATATTATTTATTGATATTTGTAAGTGCCTCTCGATATAATTCATATTCTGGGAATGACAGGATAAGGTAAGGTCATCAGCGTAGAGATATGAGTCGACAGTGTTTGGAATTCTGTTTGTGATATTGTTGATTCGCACTGCAAATAAAGTGGCACTGAGTACAGAGCCTTGTGGGATTCCTTCTTGTATGTATGTTTGTGACAGAGCCTGATGATATCGGACTTGGAAAGACCTGTGGCGAAGGAAGTTTTCAATAAAAGATGGTAAATGGCCTCTCATATCAATAGTATGGAGATCCTTTAGGATTCCATAACGCCATGTGGTATCGAAAGCTTTTTCGATATCAAGACAAACCATGACCAGATGTTGATTTCTAATGAACGCATTTCTTATGTTTGATTCCGCCTTTACCATAAGATCTAAAGATGATCTATTCCTCCGAAAGCCAAATTGATTGCTGCTGATTATGTTTCTTTTATCCAGGTACCATGTTAATCGGCGGTGCACCATTTTTTCCAAAGTTTTACTCAAGCAGCTGGTTAGACATATCGGTCTATAGTTGTATGGAGCCGAGTGATCTTTTCCTGGTTTAGGGATAGCTATTACGTAAGAATGTTGCCAGGAACAGGGGAATGTGTGTTCAGAATAGACCCTATTGTAGAATTTTAGGAGTGAGGACAGATTTCTCATGTAGATGTTTCAGCATTATATAGTAAATACCATCAGGGCCAGGGGCGCCGCTTCTAGAGGTATTTATGGATTCTTTCAGTTCAGATAGTGAGTGGTTGATTATAAGGCAAAGAGTGGGTAGTTTTGAAATTTATTTTGAATCTCAGTTTCGGCTTTAATTTTTTGGAATGATGGCTGATAAGCTATTGAGGCGGACAACTCAGAGAACGCAGTTCCTAAGGTGTTTGCAATCTCTGTGTGATCAGAGATCTCCTTCCCATTCCAGTTAAGAATAGCTGAAGGTGATTTAAGATATTTGCCATTCAACTGCCTTATTTTTTTCCAAATTATTCTGGAGTCGGTATCTTTGTTAATTGTTGAAGCGAATTTTATCCAAGAGTCTTTTTTGGCTTTTCGGTGGATGTATCGTGCTTTGGCTCTAAGTCTTATAATTAATAAGGTTGACAGTGGTTGGGTATTTGCGGAATTGGTTCCATGCTGCATTTTTTTCTCTTTTAACCGTGTAACAGTCTTTGTTCCACCAATGATTGATATGCTTGCGGTTTCCTAGTTGAGACTGCGGTATGGCGATTGTTGCAGCTTTAAGTATCTGTGCTGTTATATGCTCTGTGACGGTATCGATGGGAGAAGACTCAATGATGTGATCATTAAAAGAGACATCATTTTTATATTTTGCCCATTCTGCTTTGGAAAATTTCCATTTCGTTTGGGTTTCAGTTGTTTTAGAATGGGTTGTTTGAATTCGGCATATGACAGGATAGTGGTCGCTGTTCAGAGGATTGTCATGTATTGTCCACTCGACACTTGGGAAGAGGATAGGAGAGCATAGCGAAAGATCTATTGCTGAGGTTGAACCAGTAGGAAAATGAATGTACGTGGATAAGCCAGTGTTCAGTAACGTTAAATTCTGTCTGTCTAGTAACATTTCAGTGAGCTCTCCACGTCTATCTGAGACGGGAGATCCCCATAATGGATTGTGACCGTTAAAGTCTCCTAACAGGAAGATGGGGGAAGGTAATTGCAGAATAAGGTTTTCCGGTTCCTGAATTGAACATGGTTTATTGGGTGGAAGATAGATTGAGACGATCGTTAAAGCAGTGCCAACCACTATGAGCTGCGACGGCTTCTAGGGAAGTTTGGAGAACAATTTTCTTACAAGGAACTGTTGAGTCTATCAGTATGGCTACTCCTCCATGAGCATTTTGTGTAGTGGACCTGTCTTGACGAAAAAGAGTATAATTTTTAATTGATACAGATACTTGAGGTGTTAAATTTGTCTCTTGTAGGCATATACCCACAGGATGATAACGGTCGATTAACTCGTATATGTCATCTATGTTGCTACGAAACCCTCTGCAATTCCATTGGATTATTTTATTCATTGTTTAGGTTTAGAGTTAGCAGTCGAATCAGTGTTTTTTAGACGTGCTCTGTTTTTGACGGTCAAATTTTATTTTCCTTTTTTGGGAAGAATGGACGTGTATCCATGTCGTCTTCAGCATATAGATGCTAGAATGGGTTCATCATAGGTATTATTCTCTGCAACATCCATATTTGTGGTATCAGATGATTTCTTTCTGGCATAATCTGAGTTTTCCATTTGACCTGAAATAGCTGGAGCTTGAGTAATAGGTGGTATTGAGATTGGTGTGTTATTAGTCCTATCGACAGTTTGTTTTGTGGATTGTGGTGCAGATGATAAGAGTGACCGAGCCCAGTCAGAAATTGACACTTTTGGTGGAACAGTTGTATCCGTCTGAGTTGAAACCGTTTGGTATCTTTTAGATGCCTCAGCATATGAACGTTTAGGTATGCTTTGTAGAAGGTGTTTTCTCGCTTCGAGATATGTGACTTTGTTAATTACTTTGTATTTCTGGATTGTTTTCTCCAGCTTCCATTGCTCACAGGATTTAGAGAATGCTGAATGATTGCCTTTGCAGTTTGGGCATCGTGATGATTCGGCATTGCAATCGGTATGAATATGCTCCTTTGATCCGCAGTTTGAACATACTGAATTCCCTCGGCAGACAGTTTGGGAATGCCCAAACTTCTGACACTTGTAGCATCGGATAGGATTGGGGATATAAGGGCGGATGCGGCAGTTTAGGTATCCAGCTTTTACTGATGAAGGTAGATTCGGTGTAGAAAAAGTAAGAATAATGCTGCGAGTGGGTACAAATTCTCCATCCTTCTTTAACATTATTCGTCTCGCTTGAATTACTTTCTGGTCTTGGAGTTCTTGAACAATCTCTTCCTCTTTGACGTTCAATAGGTCCCATTCGGATATGACTCCTTTAGAGGTATTAAGGGTGGCATGAGGAGAAACCTTAGTGGGGACTCCACCAAATGATGTTAGTTTGAGGAGAGACTCAGAATGTTTGCGGTTGGTGGTTTCAACTAGTAAGTCACCAGATTTCAGTCTGCGTACCATTTTTGGTGATCCGGCTACACTTTCTAAACATTTTTTTATGTAGAAGGGAGATAGTGTACCTAATGACTGATTCGTTAAAGAATGCATTATGAGGAAAGATGGGTATTCCATTTCAGGTACATCAGTTTTCATCCTTTTACGGTTTTGACTGTCACAATTTTGTTGCAACTCTAAAGGCTGCAAATCCTATGGATGAGGGAAATTTTCGTTTTCCATGATTGCTCCTTTTAGCCCTGGAAGGATAACTTTTCCTTCCAGGTTTCCGGCCCCGCCACGGGGAGGCAGGAGCAGTGCCACGAGGTGACCAATCGGCTGTTAGTTGTGTTAGTGAGAGATATAAAAAAGAAACAGAAAGGTAACTTCCCTTTCTGGGCCTTTGCCTACTTCCTGTAGTGGTCAAAGAGCTACTCTAGTATAAAATGAAAATAACGGTAATCACAACAAAAAGAAACTATATATAGCAAAAGCTCTGAAAAGATCGCTTCAATGAACGCACTTTAATCGCTTGGCCACGGAACGCTTGGCACCCGGGGCCCTAACTCGAGATACCAATTAAATTCGTAGATCGCAGTACTCCTCAGTTGTACACAATGTTCCCATGATTCTTTCGCCATAATGGCAACTAGATCTTTCATTAATTCCTAAATAGTGAAACTTTGCATTGATCGAACCATGACCAGTTAATAAGAACATAGCTTGTAGGTTTGGGGCAAACCATGAATTTTATCGAGGCTGCATTTCTTAAAATGTGGGAAAAAATGTGTAATCTGCCCTTTAACACAATACTCCAACGCTCTTGCCAGACTTTTACCAAAGCATCCCAGATTCTTGTCCTTTCCTTCCTGGGATCTGCCAAAATGCCCACCTGTATGTTCAGAAAAGAACAGGGAATGCCACGGCGGATGAAGTAAGCCAATGCAGATCAATAGGTAATTTTCCCGTCACAATTTTCAAAGCTGGAGTTGACAGTTCTGCATGCCATGCACATCCTAAGGAGCATTACTCCAAAAGAATAGGGAAAAAAAATATTGGTTGTCAAGTCTGCAAAAAAGGAAGCCGATTGCTTGAGTACAAGTTTCTATATGTATAAAATACAAATGAGACGGCGCTGTGCAGATTTTTAAAATCTGCACATATAAGCTGATATAAAAATTCGAAGTTGGACAAATTTAACAGTTGCTGCTGCTAATCTGAAACTTTAAGGGAATGGAATTTTACTATTACTATGTAAGGAATACAAAGCCTTCGGTACCTGTAGCCCATTATACTGAGAAACGGAAAAGTTTAGTAGAGAGAATATTGAATTCAGTCAAATACGGAATATCGGTGGCAGTTTCAGGTCATTGCGTTTTGTGGGGTGATTTACAAAGTCAGTTTCTTCTGCTAGAAAAAAAAAAGAAATACTTTAAGGATAATCTGGCATGAGAATTGCTTCCTGGGAATAATCTAAACCTCAGATATCAACTATTACTGGATCATCAGCTGGTAATTTTCCTTCGTTAAGAACAGGAGGCGAGAACTTTTAGTTTTGTCTTAATAAAGAAGAGTTCAGCTTTCCTGAATCGGAAAACTAGCAAATATTGCACGATAGAATTTGGACAAAACTAAGTCTCAATCATTTCGTTGAACTGGCAAACTTATTCTTAGTAAAGGGGTTTTATGTTATAAAATTGAACTGGTGGGAAAATTTTACATAAATTATGAAAGTTTAAGTGACCAGTTGTCCCTTAAAATACAATTAATGGATTATCGTCCGATAACTCTTATGCTATTATTGATAAAGGGAAAGCGATACCAGGGCCATAATATAACAACCATAATCAAAAAACATGGATTAGACTATGCCCGATTGGTTCGCTCAGAATTATTAAATCAATTTTTAGATCTTTGAATTATCCTCTATTTCTACTTGATAGGATGAATATTTTGTTAAAAACAGTTCAAGTAACGCCATTTTAAATTCCATAAGTACATGTATTTTTCTGTGTTTTGCATAGAAATATAAAACTGCATGCTAAACTTTGGTTGGAATTTATGATCAACCAGTTTTAGTCCACTTACCTCATTTTATACATATTAAAATAAAATAAACTGAAATGGATGACTGGGTTAAGTACGAGTTGAGGCTGTTTAGTATGGAGATTACGAGTAATAAACAAGTTTTGTTTATTTTTAACCCAGGATATTTTGAAAATTTGTCATATTGAATATCTGCCATACGGCAGTAATACGTATTGAAACCACTTGTCAATCGATAGTTCACTCGATGGAATAAAAGTAACTTAGGAGCCATGGAGAAAAAAAAACAACAGCTAAGTTATATTAAATATTGATAACTGTTCTTTATATATACTGAGATCATTTCACTGATGTATTTGAGGGCCAGGAGGATAGGGGACGTTAGCGGCTGATGCGAAGTGTGGCTGTATGGGAGAACTAGCCGTAGAAAGCAGACAATTGCAAGGAACTTTAAATGGATACGTTTGGTGTATAATTTTGCTTTTGTATACCTTTTGTTTCAATACTATATTTCTCTGAAATAATTTAAAAAAAAAGGTATACCAAACCTTAATTTGTTTTTCATTATTAAGTCCTATTTTCTCTAAGGTTTTCTCGTAGCACTAAAAGATTTCAATGCGCCCATCTTCATTAATCACCATTTTCTGAATAATTCCTGGAATCAAGATTAGGAATTCAAATTATACATGGCGTCTAAGAACTGGATACTAAGAATTCCAATCAGGATAAAGGAACACTATTAAAATAGCAGAATCAACGCTTAATTAAATTTTGCCAAAGAACTGTTTCAGCAAAGCTTCATCTACACTATACTGAAGTTGAATAGTACGGGCCTGTTTTTGTTAATTTCAAGTACTGGTTGTTGAGGAAACAAAATGCCCCTGCCCAATGTGGCAACAATTCCATTATGCCTGAAATGTTTATTCTCTGCAGAAGGAGTCATTTGTACATGGCAACGCTTTATCAAAAATGTATGATCAGTACAGCGAAAAATAGGCCCGTACTATCACTGTCCCACAATACGTTGAAAAAACTTTTAACTGCCATTTCTGGCGCAGATCGAAACCAAATTAAGCCTTCGGACGGTTTTAGAATAGAATGAGCCAGAACAAGATCCACCGAATCAAAACAGGCCTGCCGTTTCCTTATAGGAGGGAAGGAAAAAAAAGTTTATGCAAGACGTCTTATATTAAGATACAATATGCACATTTAATGAATAACTTATAGTATAAATTGAAGTTTAATATTATATAATGAAAGGTTGGGAGTTAAGTTAACAAAGAATCTGTTATGCAGTTTTAGCTATCAAGGAAAAACTGCTGAGAAGTCGGAAGCATGAAATATTAACCTGAAAATCAAGGAGCCTTCATTCCCACGCATTTCATGAGTGCCTCGTAACTAAAGGGTCCATAAGGTTCTAAAGGGTCGTGACTAACCATAAGGGTCACGCGATTGGAGAAAAATAACGACGAAATTGTGGCTATCCATAACTAATGTGGCCAAGACTGCGGTAGTCCAGGTAGGACTTTTAACTTAAGAGGTAAAATAATGGGCTCTTGTTACGAGACGGATAAGAAAATTCGTTAAGTATCAATAATTAAGTTCTCGGGTTGTGGGGAGTTGTTTCGGGTTTAACTTCGGAGAAGAAAAAATTTGTAGTAACAGTATGGTCACCACAGATTTTAATCTGACCTCCCGATACGACTATTGCAATTCCGAAAAACAAGAGCTGCTCAAGTGGTCTAGGAGTTAATCCAAGCCAGTAACCAAATCTGAATACCCCACAGCCCCGGTGGAAAGTTAGTTATTAGAAATAATTATAAAAACGACAGTTGCTTTCGGAACAGCGGATTCTACAGATCTTCCTGAAGGAATCCGTAAAAAAGTCTTCAACTTTCAGGACATGATAATTTTCATGTAGTTTGACAGGTATCGCAAAGGATTATCTATATTCTCCTCTTGCTCAAATCACATCATCCCGCTCCCGACGTATTGGTTTTATTGAATGAATGAAGTAAAGTCTTTCAGCAGGCAATTGGACCCAATATTGCTGTAGAGTAACTGGGACTACGATGTATTCAAAACTAGAATATTTTATATATGCATTACATAACATTATAATGCCCTTTTTCAGAAAAAAGGGGCTAGTTTAGCCTACTGATGAGAACTGGAATATTAGGACTGAAAGAGCTAATTTACATGCGAACGTGTTATATATTACACCATAAATATTGAGTTTATTGGTAGCAGAGTGAAAGGAAAAGGATAAATTCGCATAAAGGTGCAGTACATTCAAAATTAATGGAGGGGAAACAATTGATATAGAAAACTGTTTTCTTTGCATTAGCAACATCCCTCTCCCGTGTAGGAATGGACTGGTCAGTGCGGCTCAAAATCGGGAACTACTTACATAAGGTTATAATTGGCTCACTTTTATGAAAAGTCCATACACAACAGGTATTAGAATCTATAGTACCTAGTAATCATGCAAGGTTGAGAAGATTTGTTGACATTTGTTGACGCCAATTGCAATGAGTGTCGACATCCTTCGGACTTCACTTCAAACATGGAATGATAATGGGAGCAAAACCAGCAGGTGTTGGTTGTATTAGATGAGGTCACCTATGACTGGTATCGGATATTTAGTGATAAATTTAATTTCCTTAAAAGAATTTCAAAAGTTTGCAGCTTCCCCGAAGCTTTGTGATTACCATTTGCTTCTGAATGACTGAATTGGTTTCAGATTTAGTTGTCAGGTACGTAGGAAAGTATAGGATATGATAGTAATGTTTCTGTTGAAGTCTCAATGTGAATTGTTTCAATTTACAACTGGAGTGATAAGTTAAGTTTAACTGTCATACCCGGTTAACGAGCGTTGATTTGTAAGAGCGTAGCAGAACTAGAAATTCAAGATTACGAATAAGTTTGATTTTGTAATCTTCTGTAGCTGCTTTGAGATAAACACACATCGACAATACGATTTGATTTTAACCAAGGCCGACTATGGCCATCTTAAACCAGGCCAGTTATGTCTGAATGCGGCTCCAGTTCATTTCATTACCTTGCTTGTTGAAACTCCCTGAATACTTCGTGATAAACTGATCTTTAAGTGGTTCGATGATTTTCAAATTAACCGGGAATAGCTGGCGGATAACGACTCTTACATGCAACTCACTTAATCAACAAATTACGTAATTTCCACTAAAGTAAACATTCGAACATGTCAGTTTAGAGGAGCAATCTCCCCAGGGGAAAGAGCGTGGCAGATTTGCTAACAATTTCCTGCTTCACTTGGGAGTGATCATGCTGCATCAGAAAGGGTTGATTTCCGTAGTTTTATTTTTTTGTTGAAGGCCAACATATGCCCGACAACTATATGATGTATACTGCTACGAGTGCTTATACAAATTCATGACTACCTAATGCAGAACAGAGAAAATTTAGCTTTTTTCTGCGCTAACGATTCACGACTGAAGTCACGGATTTCAGTTATTGCACCAAAGGTGAGAATGCAAGAATTAGTTAAACCCAATATACCATAAGTTTGGGTAATTACTTTCCTCATAAAGTACCGCCTTTGGGCAACATGAAAGCATCCTTATATCAAGAATGGTAGTATGCCCACTACTCACGATTTTGTAGCTGGATGGGATGCAGCTGTGCATCCCATCCAACTACCAAGTATTCATAACAAGCGACGTACTGATGGGCTTCGAAAGGTTAACTGTGGAGAGAATTCATACAAATAGCATTAAAACGTTTGACCTTTTCTAAGTTTCATAAAATTTGACTCTCGTGTCAGGTTAGAATTAATGTGCAAATCGTCCCCGACTCAAGCAGGAAGCACTTTATTCGAAAATTTGATTTATGCACGAAATCAAAGATTCTACGATTACATCTCATTATGACAATGCCTTTAACCTTTCACTGCGTATAAAAATCATTCCTTTTGTGGAGTTTAATGATAAGCTTACCTCGAAACGTAGTATAGCAATGTTTCATTTTCTTGAAATCGTAGTTAAGGACTACTCACGTATCGTCTATCACTCAATTGAGTTTATTCTTCATATTTTGAATTTCACATTTAGACTTGATTTACATATTTTGATCAACTCACGAGAGTAGTTTCTCTTGTCTTGATTTATGTTCACTTAATAGACATGTCCGTTTTGTGTTACCTATTTGAACAAGTTTAAATTTCGTAAATCAAGTTTCAGCCAATATTTTTTCTGCATCTTCCTAGATATAATCGTAATGGCTGTTTTCAGGCTATTATATATATATATATACACATCTCAATCAGTAAACTGTTGAGATTCTGCTACGAAACAGCTGAAGACGGCTTGAGAACAGGTCATCCAAGAAAGCCTACATATCGATTTCTTCAGAGCTTGTCACTCAATGACAGGAATTTAACATGGGCGAAAGAGTGGAATGAAGCATGCGGAATTAATGTTTTTGCAGTCAGAGATTACTTACTCTGAAAGCCAGAGTGTGTACAGTAAGTAAAATCCATTTAACCAAGTAGCAAAGAAAATGCCGACTGTCATCGGATAAAATGCACTAAGTGGCTAGTTCGAAAGAACTCGCTGGCTTTCAAATGGTTCGACCTTTACAATCCACAGCCATTCAGGTCAAGATGTGTTCTTCACTACTACAATGAATAGTTTAGTCCTGGATGCACAAGTCCTACAATTTGTCATTCGTGAGTGTTGTAGTATGGAGAAGTATACTAGCAAATAGATTAAGAAAACTAACATTGTAGAAATCAAAGGATACTGCTAAAATATGAATTAGATATGAACGTGTATTTGAAGAAATAAATACATTGATCACTATACGACAATCAAAAATATTTCGTTTATCTAGTACCGCAACGAAAGAGTAAATATGAAATAAAACTAATTTATTAGACAAATTTAAACTTCGCTAAGGAATGGAGTATTAAGCTTTGCAACAACTAAAAGATGAATGGAGTAGAAACCTTTCTCGAGTTAGTCAATTTATTTTAAAATGGTACATTTGAAAGTGTTGTGGCCGGAGCGATCACCTTGAACCAACTACATTCGTCCACAGATAGCGTCAGCCCACCTCTTTTCTGTTGACTGTAAAGTGTAAGATACCATTCTGCCTGCCCCTCATTGCCTTTAGAGGCTTGTGAACTTTATGAAATATTCTGTTCCTATTAATATAACCATCTGGCTGACTTTGTTCATTTTAAGACAGTTATTTTTCAGAATTTGTACAGTAATAACCTCATGAATAAACTTCGTTTGAAGCTGCAAATTGATGTACTTGAGCGTCCTGGCGAAACCTGTTCTTCGCTAAAATCGCTCAGATTTTCTGGAAAAAATCTACGTTAGAGCGAAGATAACAGAACTTCAAGCAGTTTTACCATATTCTTCAGTAGAAGAGTTAACCAATTCTTTGGAATTTAGGACCGGGGAGGAGGGAATCACTAACACGCACTATAAGAGACTAGGAAGCATTTCGCTCAGCACATGCTACCAGTTCTTGTGAAACTGTTTAGATTCCCTGAATTATAACCGACTACTCTTCTCGTCTTTCTTCCATTTACATTTTTGTGGAACATGCTATTCTGCCTGCCCCAGCCAGCTTCATCGAATTCAGATCCTTGTGAACATTACGGAATAATGTGTTCCTATTTATATAGCTATATATTTTTTTTATTTGTTCCTTTTATGATAGATTTATTTTACAGGATTCGTACAGTAGTAACCTCATCAATAAACTTAATTGAAATCTGCCTGCAAGTTGATGTACTTGATACGTTCAATAAAAAGTTATTTAACAAGAACAATGTACTTAAAATTAAGAAATTAAATTTCTTTGCCTATGTTCAGTGCTTTAAAATTTGTAATTTTTACTGTAATTCTTTTTTTAAATTAGTAACAGCCGTTATAATTCCTCCCCATCCCCCTCTCAAAGTAAGAGGTTATTTAAATTAATGTTCTGCGTTTCTTTTACAACGTGTAATTTGCTATTTAAACTCGCATAATTTCAGTCCATTAACAAAATATAAACAGGATTAGCTTTATCACAAGAAAAGCTTGTTTTCTGAACATCTGCACAGATGATAGCCAAGAATGTAATTTCAGTTTTCCTTTCTATTTTAATCCAATAATTCACCTAAGTTATGTATTTGGATTATCAGCTAGAACTCAAATGCAGACTTCGTTGGTGATTTAATTTACCTGTATTGTGTTTATTGAGATCATTTCTTCCGTTCCAAAAAAAGGATTATTATATTTCCCAAGCATAAAGTCCCCTTGAAAAGTTAGATTTAAGACTTAGGAAATTATTCACAGCGTCAAAAGAAATTTTTGCAAGCCCAAAATAAGCTTATCACGAGTGTTACTAGAAGTTGTAGAATTGTTGGAATTTGTATACAGGCGAAGTCCTCTCCTCAACTACAAGATCCGATGAAAGCTTTGCTTACATCTGGCAGGATTCTTTTACCAATATGCTGGATACTATTTTCCCAAATGACCACACCATTAACTGACGAACAGCAATCAATTGTCCTGACCAATGATACTGACACCATTGAGTATGTAGCAGCCATTCACAGAAATGGAATTCAATGCTACAGTGCACAAAACAAGGAAATAAGACACCCGGCAAAGATCACCTCGAGGTGAATGTTGTGAAGAACCCAGACAAAAGATTCAGGAAACTACATCCTGAATAAGGCAACTGATCATGCAAAGGCGAAGACAAGCTAGAATGTAAAGAACGGCATAACACAGCTGAAGGAAGATCTAAAGGAAATGAGAATCAAGTATGAAGCATCAGAAAATGGAGTTCTTTAAAAACAGCCTCCTCTGAAACAGGAAAGATGTCAAAGTTGAAAGACAGATCCCAAAACCCACTATTACAATTTACGACATCTCTAAAGACTTGACCAAGGACGACATCATAGATGAGATATAACAAAAACCTGAAGAGTCTTGATATGGTCCTGCAGGAGGCACAGAATGGCATAAAATTCAGATTCCCGACCACGTCAAGGAACAAAGGCCTGCTGAACAGCGTGACTGAAAGAATCGACTGGGAGACGCATTCTCCAATGGTCGCCACATAAATCCAGAGAGTTTAGTGACATCTAGATGCTATAAATGTCTTGTCTTAGGTATGGCCACTGGACAAAGACCTGCAGACCAGAAGCCAACACCTGTGGACACTATCACAGAACATACATATTCGGATTGCCCGAATAAAGCTAGCCCCGGGTCAGTGCCCCAGCTGCAAGCTGCGTAAGAGAGAGATTGCAATCACTCATTTAAAGATCAAATGTCCACAGTTCTTGAGAGCCAAATGGTCAATTAAATCCAAAACACTTGGGGGATTACAAAGACAACAGAAGTAACTGATACAAAAGTAATAATTTAAGAGTCGTGCAACTATACTACCAAAGATCGCTCAGTTATGAATCAGGTCTCTAGGATTGTGCAAGAAAAGAAAATACAAATTCTACTCCTACAAGAGCCATACACAAAGTATCTGTCAAGGGACTGCTCATCAGGGGCAGTTCTTACATAAAATAAGACAATCATGGCCAGGAGGCAACGCGGTGGCACACGCTGCTGAGCAGCAATTGCAGTTTTCGACCCAGACAGTCACCAAACTGATCGGGATATACACCCCTCACTGTCACCGGCTCAATCGAGGGTCCCATTGTCTATCTACATGCAGTGATCCTAGCACACAGCCGATGAATGAGCTCATTTGTGCAATGTAATCAACATGTGACAGCATAGTATCCTGATTGCGGCAGATGCAAACGCTAAATCAATTATGGAATAACCCCTTCACTGACCGTAAAGGAACTCGGAAGCCATCCTTTCGAACGATCTGCACATTCACAACATTCCCGGCCACCTTCCCACTTGCACAACCCCTCTTGACCTAACACTCACTAACGATAAACTCTGCAATTCCATATATAATTGGCAGCTACACACCTGCACAGCTATCGATCATAACCCATCACTTTCACAGTCAACCCGACAAGAAACACAGCGAACTCTGTACGAAACTAGTAGATTCAACACCAGGAAAGCAGACTGGCACACCTCTGATAAATAGACTTGACAACACCAGACAATCCGGAAACAATAGAAAGTCTTCCAGCAGAAGACCAAACACTGCCTTCCAATGCTTGGCAATATCCGCCTGTAATACTTCAATGCGTCCTGCAACGGTGCAGGAGCATCGCAAACAGCTCAACTAATGGTTCATTCTAAGCTTACACACGAATTTTAATTTTTGGACATGGAAGCCTCAAAGCAAAATTACACGAGTTGGGTCTAATACAAAACGCTGCCTACACCTGTGGAATACCAGAGACGGTCCATCGCACCTGTTCGATTTACCAAGACCTGCTAATGCCTATTCAAACTCTCATAAATGCATATGCACTATAGAAGGGCCTCTACTTATAAAAAGGGGGACAAAGTACTTTGCAGCACTCAGCGAATTCGCAGAACGAGTATTCAAACGACAACGACGTCTGATGGCTCACCTGAACTAGGATCCTACCCGGACATCACCAGCCTGCGGGTTCCATTCATATCCTAGCAGAATTCCCAACAAGAGGAAGCCACTGACGATGACTAAACTGATTATACTCCAGACCACTACAGGTAACACCATATTGGAGTGGAATTACGTAACTCACTCACTGTCTGGGAAACAAGCCTCAGCCTCGTACCAGAGAACATTCACTAACTCTTAAAGGATAGGGTATCACCCCTTCAGGGACCAACCACTAGGTGGACTTGCTGATCCATTTCCCAGGGTGGGATCGATTCGCTGTCCATCACTACAATCTTACTTCTCATCACTTTTCTTGGAAATTGCCTTCTCCCAATCCCAACTTACTATCCTCTTATCCCCACCATCACCAACTCCTTTCACTTTCTTGGGACCCCAGTAGTCATCGATAGAACCTGGTCTGCCTTCACGCGGCTGCTAGACCTGGTGTACTGACTGTTATATGCCTGGTGGGTCTGGCCAAAGGCAGAATATGTTCTGTTGTTCGCCGGAAGTAACGGCTTGGGCTATTCCCAGTACAGAAGTCTCCGTATAAAATGGGAAGGGGGGAACTGAAGCTTGCAACAATGATACTAGACATCCGAATCAGAAATTTGTTGGCCATTATCCAAAATTCCTGCTTGCACGTGTCTTACAGTACTTCTCCAATTATCTTGACAAAAACTATTCTCAAGCTGATTATGAAAGCTCCTGACAAGACAGAAGAACCGACGTCGTATAGGCCTACTTCATGTAGTAGGTATAGGCCTCCATGTTCTAATATGGAAATTAAAACAGCCTCTGACCCAATATGGACATAAGCCAGGTCTCAGCACAGAGTACGCAACACTGAAATTAATAACATTACTGATCCCAGTTTGCTTGCTATCATGATTGATTTTGCTGGGGCCTTTGACTAAGGAGACTGCAGCTTGCTAAATTGCACTTAATTTAGTATAAGTATTAAATCATACAAGTCTCCGGTTTGGCACTGCCAAGTAGCAGTCTCAGGAATTTTCACTCTTGTTGCCCCAGGGGTCGGTCCTGGAATTTTATTTTTTGGTCCATTGTTCTGGACGAGTTTCTTGGAGCAGGCCTTGCGCGTGTTGAGTCTCTCGCTTTGGCTGTTGACCTGCTCTTCGTGGTGAATGCTGATACAAGAGCTGGCCTGGAAACGCACGCTAAGAGTGCCCTTTCATGGGTTGAGATGTGAGCAGTTACTCATCGGCTGGTCATCACTGGCGAGAAAACAATATTGCTTAAAGGAACACTGCAGCTAACTACCACCAGCAATTAAACACTTTTAGTAAGGATCTATCAGAAAGTCAAATATTTTGGAATACTTACACCCTCATCTAAAGTATATGGCCGACAAGATTGAGTACTCTATGATTACGGGGATTAGTCGAGCACACTGAGGCATCAAGCGTTGGATCTTGACGTTAATGTACAAATCAATTTTCTTCCCATCGTCTATTGTGCTCGAAAACTCAAACTAAAAACTCATTCCAAAGAACAATGCTACTTAGTTAACCACTGCATGCTGCACAGTTAGCTCCTCCACACAACCAGTTCTTGCAGACTGCCTGCCCCTTCACTTGAAGGCCACCCACAGTGGTCTTGTCCAACAATGATCCGTGATATTACCCTTGACCTAACAAATAATTATGGGCATGAAAATAAGAAAATTATCGAAAAACTTGCCAGAACCTGGCAAGAATTAAACTGACAACGGAATAATTATCAGGAAATTCATCCCATCAACTGCATTGACTAGTCCGAAGTCACCTCCCTGGTATTCAACCAGGGAGGAGACTTCGGACTCTAGTTTGTAAACCTCCCTGGAGGAAGGTTTACAAACTACCTTCCTCCTTACAGAACATGGGTCTTTCAAGCACAAACTGAAAACGCTGGGGAAAGAGAACAACCCTCTATGTACATGTGGAGATAGAAACTTGGAACCACATTATGTACACTTGATTTTTTTCCTTGCCTATTTGTATATGACAAAGACCATGCAGTTGTATAATTTATATCTTGTAAATCTCCCGGGTCGAGTACTCATGTACGTTACTCACTTAGGAGAGTAATCATACCCTTCTGGCCCATTGCCGTTCCGCGGTGACCCAAGGTTTCTTGTGGAAAAACTGATTTTAGTAATATACAAAGATCCCCAGACTCAGGTTAACTGAAATACAAAACCCACAACTTTATCAACTCTTAATGCAGGATAAGCAGTGTTACCTTGCCTTCCTTGAGTTGGAAAATTCAGTCCTTGAAATTAGACGATCAAACTATCAAGCAAATGCATAACAAACATACAATCAGGACAATAAAACTTCCAATGACCAACCACAACTTACTGACTGTTTCTTATGGAATTACTCTGGCCTTGCAAACTTTCTGTCCCAGGGTGGGCTTCCCTGCCCAGGAGTATCCAACCCTTCATTTTTCCCTGCATTTCACATCTGGAGTACAGCCTTTTGTTCGTCCTTCATGCTTTTACTCCCATTCTATTTTTTACAGAAAGGCTCAGACTACCCTGGCTGAATCGATCCAGAGAATGGGCATCCTGCCTGGCTCAACTCCCAGTAGTGGTGGCAGGCAACGTCCCACTACGGGCCTTGGGGCCAAGAAATGACAGAACCCAACAAACTATACACTCACTTTTGGCATTTACAGAGTTCTACAAATTTCACATGAGTACTGAAAGTGCATATGTGGGAGCCAATCGGTGGCGCCTTACCCTGATTATTATGCCACTATGTCAAGATCAATCCAAATGAACTATTTCCAAAATATCAGTTGATCCAAACGTTCCAATCACTCCTCAACCCAACACGAATGTTAACCTGAAACTAACCACGGCAAAAGTGGAATTTTTATATCTGTAGCCCATCTCTAGATGTTCAGAATTAGGTTTATGCAAGGAAAAATTAGGTACCACCAACGATGTCTTGCTTCTGCTTCCTGCGGTATACTCGTGCTTACAAAACCATACATAGCATTACAGAAACAGTATATCATGCAGAGAATGAGATAAATCCATTCAAAATTAGGTAGCAGTGCCAAAGGTCCATCCACACATTTCCATTTATTTGTACACAATTACATATTGTGTGTGTATAAAAAAAGATATATACAATTTTATATACATTAACATTCTCGTTGATGTATATTATATCTCCTGGTACGTGTATCCCAGAGTCAAGGGTGGCTCCTAGGCAAAAGCCCATCTCCACCTATTCATCTGCTTTGGCGTAGAACGTCAACAAATCTAGCCTAAAAACATGTGCGAGGTATTTTACCACCGCCAATATAAGACAGCTGTTGCCCGGTGCTCTTCTCTAGGCCCGGGTTTACGTTAGTTATTTGTGCCGAATGCACAAGTCCCGCACCCACCGGATGTAGTGCAATACCAGTGGGTGTCAACAAATGAATTACTAGAGGAGAACTTCCAAAAATTATCTTCACTTACACCCACTAATTATTATATTAAGCAGATATATACAGTATTTTTTTAAAAATACTCAGTCTAAATTACTGAGAACCAAGAAAACAATACATAACATACATCTTTACAATAACAATTGACAAAATCAATGCAACATTAATTAACATAAATCAACACTAACAATTAACTTAAATCTTCTGTTTACACTTAACCTTTTGGTCATTTGTGAAGTCAATTTCCAGAAGAAGCTGAAGTTCTTAGCCGAGTCCTCAATATGAAAATTAATCTTGAGAAGGTTTGCAGAGCAGTAAAGTTATTATGGTCTTCAACTAAGATATTTACATCGTTCTCCAATAAGTATGGAACCGCAGACATTAAATCCGTTCTAAGTTGAGTACAATGGACAGTTCAGAAGTACATAAATCCACGTTTCATATTCCTACATGTGCAGTACGGATCAGGCCACGCTCAAATAACTTAGCCCGGAGGGACCCATGTCTTGTTAGCAGATAAGTTGTCATAGGTCTAAACTGCGAAATAACTGCAGGGGTTGTTGAGAATTTCACTTGCGCAAAATACTTTCTTATTACAAGCCCAAATTCGCTCTCATCCCATCTTTTGCCAGACAACAGTAAATTCCTTCCAAAGCCTTTTCTTCTCCCTTTTAAAGTCGCTGGCTGGGTCATTCGTAATTCCAAGCATTGTTTTAGACTTTTTTTAGGTAGTAAATCAAACCCGAAAAACAATATATAAATCTACAGGAATCGTGCCGCCAAGTATTTCGAGTACGTTGTTTGAAACAGTCCTTGGTATATTATTGATCGTCAAACTGATCTTTGTGTGGAAATAAGTTTCACTTTTACCTTTGATACCAAACACTTGCTGCATATGATATAATAGGCAAAAATATGGTTTTATAGTAGAGGTTCAAGGTTTTCTTTGATAATCCCCACTCTTTCCTTGACTCATAAAGGAGGCTGTGAAAAAAGATTTTTTCCCCGAGTTTTGACACATGAGGCAGAAAACCGAGTTTATCATCTAAGGTGATTCCCAAATACTTAGTTTGGGATACATACGGTATTTGGGTATTATTTAATCGGATTCTGGGCAGACGGTTGTGGCTAAAATGATTCTTAAGTCATAAAACTGGTTTTACTGGGGAATATGACCCCAGGTGAGTATGGGGCTTGGCACACCCAGGGTCCTGAGCTAGTCTCTTTCTCAATTTTTTTGGCTGGTGCAGCATAAGCCTCAGGCTTCCTTGCACCATATGGCTAATGATAATATTTTTTTGTTGACTGTAGCCCATGACATAAAATCATCCCAGATTTGGCTGTTTTTTCTTCAGTTATTCTCCTTGTTTCCATAAGCAACGATCACCAAATCATCCGCCTAGGCTATATTACTGATGCCATTGTGTTTCCGCGTTAACCATTGATCCAGCACAGCGTATCAGAGGAGAGGTCCCAACACTGATCCTTGTGGGCATCCTCTTGTATTCTGAGCCCAGTACGTAAGATGTTTTGCCACCACCTTAATGTCTGTCGCTAAAGTATGATCGCATTACACTGTAGATATACGCATCACTGCGGATCTCAAGCGCCTGAGAGCACTTTCACACCATAAAGTGTCAAACGCGCCGTGAAAGTCCACAAACACAGCGAGCACCTATTTAGCAGGCGAGTTGGACACAGTTGGCCCGAAGATTTATAGCGTCTTCAGTTGACCGTCCTTTCTTAAAGCCGTATTGCGGTTCTGAACATAACTGATGATCTTCTAGCATTTTTTGGATTCTTGGAGGCTAACATTCGCTCAAACAATTTTCCCACGTTTGCTAAAAGCGAAATAGGTCTGTAGGCCAGTGGATCTGATATTAATTTCTCGGGCTTGTGCAGTATCTTTAGTAGAGCTATTTTCCATTGACAAGGAAATATTCCTTCTAGTAAACACTATCAAATTTAAAAGAAAGTGTTGAAAAAAATTCAACAAATTTAACTATGACTGTCTTCTCAATCAAATCAATACCGGGGCATTTCTTAAGTTCACGGCAGAGCCCAAATCCAGGAGTGAAAATGATTCAATGTCTGATGGTCCTTCATACTTTTCATTATCATGACTCATTTGCATTTGTTCAGGTGAATCTATATCCGATATATCTTTGGGGAATAGGTTGTTAATTATGGAATCCACCGTAGACATCCAGTCTCGAGTCTCTTGACCATCTACTTTAACTGTTATAAACATCTCCGCAAGCCATTTTGTTCCTTGATATCCAGTAAACCAAGCCCCACGATTCTTTATTTCCTATATCCGTTCCAAAATTTTTCCAACAACTTTCTTTTGAGTTGGAAATTGCCTTTTGATAGTTTTTCCTTAGAGTACTGTAAGCTTCCCTGAAGGTCCGAACATCCGCGGCAGAAAGATGCCTATGTCGCAAGTTCTAGCCTGTTGAACTTGTTTTCGCAGGTTACTTAAGTCTGAAGATCACCAAGGAACAGAAGTTCCTGTGTTTTCTTTTAGCTGAGTACTCCATTGCCAAATGCAGGTGGGTCTGGACGAAATTTGTAAATTTCATTGCCGTCAGCGTTTAACTATCTACATCATCTGCAGAGAAAATATTGGGAAGGTAACTCTGAGTTTGTTCCATTTAATGGTATTCATTGAGGAACGTTTAAGATCGTGTGGCTGTGAATTATTGTATCGCTGTCGAGACTTCAAACCAAATACAATAGCGCGGTGGTTGCTATTCACAAGGTTTGGAATAACATCCCTGTCAGAATTAGCTATTTTAATCGTGGTTAGAGTGACATCTGTTTGATTCGCCATTCACAGTAGAGAATGTGAACGGCTTGTCACAAGTTTTCCACACTTAAGTTGAAGGATGAAATTAAATCCTCGAGATCTAATCCTCTAGGGTCGG
Source organism: Mastigoproctus giganteus (assembly GCF_048544385.1). NCBI lineage: Eukaryota > Metazoa > Arthropoda > Arachnida > Uropygi > Thelyphonidae > Mastigoproctus > Mastigoproctus giganteus. The sequence goes on from NC_143579.1 coordinate 162,638,391, forward strand.
TAAAACCGCTGTTCCAGAAGTTGGATTTGGCATTTAGATCCGCTGTTATAAGATTTTTAGAAGCGAAATTAGTAGATAGTCCAAACAATGGAGAGTTAATTGTATGCCTTCACTAGGTGGACAGTAAACAGATGCAATGTAAAAATTTATGAAAGGTGTAGAAATCATTAAACAGGTCAGTGTCCGTGCACAGACTTGTAATTGTTGGTAACAACCGGATTATTTATAACTACGGCACTTTTTGGAGGTTTGTCAAGTGAATGAATAATTCTTGCTCAGGTGGGAAAACCCATAACTTTGTGGGCCCACCCCCTATCTACAAAGAATAAGAGGGTTCTTGTATGCAAATAATATCAAAATTATTTTCAAATGCTGTTATTCTAATCTCATCCATTGCCACTCTGCAGCGCTGACCTGAAGTATCTGAAGAACTTTTATCCCCTCATACATAATATTACGTAAAATTGGATTCTTATCGGCCAACGCTGTTGCTGAATTTGAACCATTATCACTCCTGTTTGGTTCTGCTGTCAATAAGTTGTACCGATTTTAAGTATTCTGGACACTTGGCATCCCTTACAGAAGGACTAATCTACCACGTCTATTGCAGTTGATACATTTTGAAGTCTTCTTTATGGGGACTATCTCCACAGACATGACCACCCTCCGCACAGTGTCCACAAGAAACTGCCTTATGCGAACAAAATTGTGCCGAGTGGCCGTATCTCGAACAGAAACTTGCTTACAATCGTAAACTTACGGAATCTGTTATGTAAATCCTAGATAGTGTCACGATCTAAAATATACCCCATGATGCGAGGATTGAATCCAAACACCCAATTAGCCACCTTTGCACTCGATCCAGAACTAAATCTGAAAGTCACCTCGTCGTTAACTTCATCTTGCGAGAAACCATAATCTTAAGTTTTTAACGAAAAGATCAAGAATGAATTTCTTCCTTAGCGTATTCACGAGGGACACCATATATTAACGCTGTTGGATCAGATACTGAGGTTTTTCCATTGTAAGACGTCTTTCAAAGTAGAATAGATCCTATTAGCATCCACCGAATTTGTGGTCTCCACAAGGATTCCCTATTCCTAAGGAGACTAATACCCTTTGCTTTCATCTCCTTGTGGTCACGTTTAATGACTTGTCACCTTCTGCTTTATATCATGACTCGAACTCAAGGAAGAGGCTTCAGTAGGCCTAAAAATAATTAGATTCTGAGGATCAGCACACCTCTAGGAACTGATAAGGATCTATCCCGACTTGCACTGTCAAACATCTGTTTTGATCTTTGTTTATTCTGGTCGACAACAGGATCAACCAACTTGAGATCCTGCCGCACTACCTCTGCATTAGACTTTATGGAGTTCAATCTGGTAATCTAACATTTTTTATCTGAGAAGCACTCTCCCCCAGATCCCTAGCGTGTACCTTAAGGCGCTCATTGTCCACAACCAAAGCTGTGGTCACCGCCTCCACGTCAGCCTAGAGACCATAAATTCTATTAGACGCTGGTTTTGTTATTTTACTTGAATCTTTACAAATTATTTCTCCTAAAGCCCTTATCTTAGCCAATGTAACATACACCTCCGAGACATGTAATGATCCTCCAAGGTTCAAACCATCTATAAAAGAAGTCTCTTGGCCTCCCTGCTACAAACATCAACTGTTTTCTCCCCTGTACCACTTGGTAATTCAAGAACTGCATAGCTCTCACTGTTCTAGCTCGAACTTCTTTAACGAGAGACTGGCTGTTCTTATCTTCATCATTCCAAGTCTTTTTTATCCAATTTTGTTTTTAAGTTTAGTTTTGTCCTTTTCCCCTTTTGTAACAGTTTTAGGGGTCTTTGATTTCCTTTTACCTTTACTGGTGTCTGAAGAGATTGTTAAGAGACCTGTTTTGTTGCAAAATCAACAGAAGAATATGCTTCAAATTCCTGGGACCAAGTAATATTTGTCTTCTGACATTGTTTATTGAACAATGTACTTCAGAAGACAACCAATTAATTTCAACGGTTTAACAATATATATCTATATAGACTTTACCCGAACCGGGATGAAATCTGTTTAAGAGTTGAAGAATTCATCAAGGTTGGTTTGCGGGTCTCAGCCCCTAACGGACATGGGCGCTACAAAATCATAACTGGGACAGCCTCAACTACTTCGCTGAAGACTAGTGGCAACATATCACACGTCGTCCAACAACCCACTCGCAAAAGCCTATTCATCTCATGATTGACTCCACACACAACCTCTGAGCAAGTTAAAAATGGCACAAGTAATAATTAATATATTACTGTGTCAGCCATCCACTTGGCCTCGAGGGCTCCTCATCAGGCCCTACTTTCCATCCTCGCTCCCCACCAGACTTCAGAGGCACAGCCAATCAAGCCACGGTCACATTCAGGGTCCAGTAAACCCCACTAGCTGACTCACTACCGAAATCATGGATGGAAACCAATTCACAATAATTCGCTATTAGATATCTGAAAGCAGAGTCCTCAAAAAAAGACCGCAGAGTGTACTAAGGAATATCCCCAGACATAATAGCATTTCTATATTCTATCAATGCCTGTAGCATCCGTAACAAGCTTGAAACTGTAGAAGAGCTTCTACTTTCGCACAATTTTGATGTGCTCTGCATAACAGAAACCTGGCTTGGCCGAAATGGAGTATTTTCCATATGCAGTATCGGCTGGATATGGCGCGATTCTCTGCTCCCGATAGGAGCAAAAGGGGAGGTGGAGTGCGACTCGTGTACAAAACACCACACATACTTGTTACTAAAAATTATTAAGCCAGTCCACTAAGTTCGAAGGGCTAATTGTGTCATGCGAATTTAAATCTGCCCGCATTTGATTTTGCAGTTATATACACCCCCAGGACCCGATGTTGAAACCGTCGACGAGATAACTAATTTGCTCATTCATGGGCTCTGTCACTAAGCAAGGCATGTTATCTGTGGAGACTAACTTTCGCCTCAACTTGTTCATCTTTAGTCCAGATTGCTAAATAACCTTCACCCATTAGGAATCCATCTGATTAATAATCTCCCGACCAGGGGTGGCCACCACCCTGATCTTGTGCTATCATCAGTCAATTGTGAACTTGATTCTACAACAGAAACAACTTTTCAATCTGATCACATGCCAATTTTAATTAACTTATATTTCCGACTCCAAATTACGTCTCTACTCAGGTCTATACCAAGACAATAAGTAGACCAAAATTACTCAACATTACTAAATGTCGAGAAGCAGACACTGCAATTCCTTGGAATTGCAATTGAGCAATGTGATAATCAACTTGCCTCAGACCTTTTAACTGGCTGGCTCATCACAATTTCTAATTATGCAGCCTCAAAGAAAATAAGGATATCTGAATGTACGAGAGGATGGTGGACTCTTTAGCTGAGCAACAGTTTTAAGCTTAAGCAGGAACTGTATAAACAGTTGAGAGTGACAGACTAGCTCCGGACCGAATTGCGTACTCCAAAGGACGAGCAAGCTTCAACCGCCTCAAGTCTCAAGCCATAAAACATCACATTGGAACCACACTTCGTAAGGGCTGTCCATCACACTCACAGAAATACTGAACTCCCTCTACAGTTTGATTCTGAAATGCGGATGGACTTGATTGCACGAGTTCAGCAAAACTACCATGAGCCCAGTGATATTCCCATGTCTGATGATGAGCCCAGAGATGCACTTGAAACCATCTAATTAACAAGATAAGACCTTTTATCTGCGATTAATAAGTTGCCTGCAAGTGGTACAGCGGAAATCGACAAAGTACCACAATTTATCATTGAATGTGTGAGCCCGTATCTAAGTGATCCCCTCCTAATAATTTTAATAGCACATTTAAAGAATTTCCCTCCAATATGGAATTTATATTCTGTTAGGCCACTCCCAAAAGTTTCCCAGACAACTGAAGCCAGGCAACTTTAGACCCATCTCTCGTTCCTCGTGTCTATTAAAGTTGCTTGGAAAAACAGTAGTGAAAAAAAAAAAACTTACCATGCACATTCTCCCTCACAGGCCTCAACAAATTCATTATTTGTTGCAAAACAGATCAACATTGAAGTTTCTGATATCCCCTCTTCAGAATAGAATCATCCAAATGTACATAGGAAAGCAAAGGTATACAAGCAGGCGTTCCACAAGGTGTCCTATCTGGAATTCTTTTCAGATATCTACCCGCTAATACACAATAGAACAGATGATATCATATGCAGATGATTTAAAGATCTTCACAAAAATAAATTCAACCAAGCAAAAACGCCATAGTAACCATCAACAAGACTTTATCCGAAGTACAGCAGGACCTCACGAATTTTGACCTGCAAGTGAACCCTGAGAAATCTGCCATCATGTTATTCTCACTTAAACACATACCAACCCTAATTCAGCCTGCGATTGACGGAGTCCCGATCCCCTGCGTTGAAAAGCAAAGAGATCTGGGTGTAATCTTTAACAGAAAATTAAGATTCTGTCATCATATAGAAGAACTGTGCTAAATTCAACAAGAAACGGTGGGTTTCCAAGCAGCACTTGCTACACATTCACAACAGAAACCTGATAAAGATGGATGATCAGGATGATTTTCGGAGTTTTACTCTATGGAGTAGAGTTGTGGGGCTCAGCTGGAGACACCACAATTAGACCATTAAAAGCAGTTGAATATTGGCTCCTGAAGTGCCATCTCCCACCTCAGCAGCGCACAACACCGATGGCCAAAGCGCTGAATTCAATCAGGTTTTCAGCATTAATGCACGAGAAGACTTCACCGTAAAAATGATTGCCGGGAGTCTCTGCACCCAACGTTTGGGACACCGTGTGCTGGCGGATTCCCCAACCAGCTCTCTGCTCCACTCCCAAACTTCTTGCTCTTCGTTCGAGGCTACATTTGAAAGATCGGTTCCTCCCTTATCAGAAGCTCCATCTGATTCAATCCCTGGATGCTGACTTATTTAAAATCATAGATGATAAAAAGTATAGACGGCTCATCCTAGATATGCACGTGGTCTCCAGAACTACCAACTGATCTCGGATCGTTATGGTTGGGCAAGAAACTTTCAGAAAACTGAAAGTATCTTTTATCACAATGTATTATTTTTCCTTCCAAGTCAATGTTATGTGCTACGAGTATCTTTTTTATAATCTGCCTATAATTAATATTTATAATCCAGTAAGGTTCTCTGCGGCTTTTTAAGCCCTGGCATGGTGCCGTGAAGGGCATATTGTAGGGTCGTGGTATACCTGCATGTACGGGTGAATTTTACAATAAAGATTTTATTTATTTATTTAACAATAATGAGTAATTTCAAGTAGATTCTTTTCCTCCAAAGAAAGATGCTCAACTTCAAAATTAAGAGTTAGCCACTAAGTTTCTTTAAAAGTAGCCCAAAACTAGCCACATGTTAACCTACGGGACTTTTCCGAAATGTAAAATCTAATTAATAAAGACATATTCCCAGTATGTAGTGACAAATATTTAATGGCTTCTCCCTAAAGGGGGCTACCCCAAAGCCAATAAATTTCCAAGGCAATAAGATAAGTATTTTGCGTAATGCTATTTCAACGGGACAATGTAAAGTCTACGGGAATTTTCACAAGGGAAAATTCTCTATGGTAAGCCTGAGGCTATATATGTCGCTCTTAGAGTTCGAAGACAATTGCCGAACACCAATATCTTGTCTCTTCAATAAAATATTGAAATTTTATTCTATGACTCGCCGAAGTTCTCTCTCCATGCCATATGTTATAGACGTAAATACTCTTTAAACCACGCTTATACATCAAAAAAGCACAATTCCATAAGCATTTAACACAACCATCACTATGCCACCTACACAAGAACCCTTCAAGAAATGCATAATCCAAGTCGCGTGGAGTACAAGGAACCGCATGTTCCTACTGAAATCGCCCAATGTACTTTTAGCCAAACAAAGGTGCTGCTACAGCACAAGGAGCTGCACATTACTGATCCATCTGAAATGCTTGTTTTGGGATAAGAAATGAATAATCCACCTGAAATCAGGCAGCACAAGAAACTATTTAAAATTGTAATTCACGGAAGTGTAATAAAATTTCACAAGTTAAATTGCGATATTAGTGACATGGAATTGCCCTGCTAAATGATCAGGGCAGCACATTGAGCTGCAATAGACGTTCCTTATCTGAAACTAAGAGGGGAGAATTACCTGCACATGTTGGTTATTAGTGATCAGCTTTGCATATAGTTGATGCAATGTATGCAAAGTACATAACAGTAAATGAAAATAAATCTCACACACTACTTCAATGTTATTCCCCGCAAAGTAAACTTCCAACTATAATTAGAACGGTAGCATGTGGACATGTTATCATACTTAAGGTGGCCCCTAAACTTTAGTTCAACACCGCCATGGTTCACTAATTATATACAAAATTGTGTACAATGGTCTGGAATGAGTAGTGCTGTTTTTGTGCAGTGTATTTAGTTTCTTTTCTGTCCATGTAGCTATCGCAAGGCTGATTCCCAGTACCCATCCACGTCACGAGGAAGCGGGGCCACAAAATATACTAACGGTATTATTACCATCACCCATAGGAAAAATACAGGAATACGAACGCAGCAGTCTCCTATATTCACGAACGGTGATAAAGACCACAAAGAATCCCGCAGCCCCTGGAAATTGTGTAATACCAGCAGTTCTCATGGCGAAATCTGGGTGCGAGCAGGTGAAAATCTAATAAATTAGACTAGGGAATCCTGCCCCCGAAGGAGCTAGAATTACTAAAAATTCTTCTCCAAAGGGACTGGCATAATTAACAAATTTAAAATACATAAAAATAATTTTAAAGTAATTGAGAAAAGAGGTTAACACTACCCTAAGGAAATAACGAAGCCCAAGTCAAGCTGAACGCAAAAACATTAAAAACTCGTTTAAATCATATCGTCAAAGTTTGAGTTCAGAAGTCAATTCAGTAATCCATATGTCTGTTAAAAACCAGTGTAGAAAATTTCTCTAGACAGGAGAAAGAATAGATTTGCAATTATATATTTAATTTCCAGAAGAAAAATTGTGTACTGTGCTAGTAATGTGCCTTAAATCTTGCCAAAAGAATGCCATTGCTTCAATCTTCAGAGGCGTCACAGATATAGTAGCCAGATTTAACTTAGGAAGGCAAGCCTTCAAAGAACCAGGCCAATTAAGTTGTATGATGTAAAAAAGGCTTGGGTAGAACCAAAGCGGATTACTTTGAGGTAGTGAGTTTAATAGCAAGCATAAAACATTTGGTCAAGGAATTTCATCTCACTAGTTGTCTGTTATTTAGCTCAGTCCAATATTTTGCTTTTTCATTATTTAGATCGGCAGTGGGATAATAGGTTAAATCAGAAAAGTTAATACATCCCTAACGAATACAGCATGCGAAACCTTTGTGATATAGAGGTAATAAACGAGAAATAGCTTGCAAAGATGCTGTTGAAACTGTTATAAAGTTCTCAGAGGAGCTAGGAGAAAGCCCTGTTGGACAGTCTAGTATGGTTTAAAATGTACCAAGTATGGTGCCGAAACCATATGTTGGCTGCATACGTCACGATTGGAATAAAAAGTGTAATATATAATTCTGAGATTTATTTTTTAAACCCCAATCCTGTCTAGAGATTGAATGACACGGTTGTAAAAGTTAACATTTTACAAAGATTCTGATGTTAGGCGAGAATTGCCACTTTTCATCCAAAAAAAATCCAAGATGCTTGTAACAAATGGGAAAGGTACTTCAATAAACTATACAAACCGGAGGTCTGTTATGGTTATTTTTCGTGAAATATCGTCTTAGTTTTAGATGGTGACATCCTTAGTTTAGTTTTTAGAGTTCAATCCAGAAAGTTAGAGTACAGAGTCAGCCTTATTCCACTTGGGAACTGGATACCACCAACAAGGTATATAGTCGTGAAGACAATGCAATTATTGCACATCGGCCGTGCCAAACGTAGAGTCAATTGACGAGGTCCCACACAAGGGGCTAATAATTGAACTCTGGGGACACCCTCGAGAAACCTTCAGATAATGATTGATGTTTGGATCAAGACAGTGTTCAGCAAAGTAACTCTTGAACAGAAGGAAGGTTACAGGCCCCTTCAAAATAAAAAACAATTGCCGGTATATTTGTGAGTAGAGCCATCAATTACCTTTATCAATTCAAAAAGCACATCTTCGTAACTACAACGGGGCTTAAAGCCGTACTGAAGAGGATAGATTTTCCAGTAAAATGATTACATCTGTATACCATTCGTTCTCTATAACTTGCCTAAATGGGATAACAAGGCGATAGACAACTGATTTAGGATCAATTGGCAGTTCACCTGGTTCGGGATTTTAATGAAGCAAACTTCCAAATAGGGAAACTCCCAGTTTAAAGACTATCAAAAAAGGTTTGGCCTAATAGAGAAGAATCTTTTTATGAACATTCTTTCCAGTAGATCCAGAAAGTACCTGAGAGTTAATTATTACTCATAGAATGAAACGGCACTTTGAAGCTCTTCCATAGAAAATGGAGTAAAAATGGACGAATCCTATTTCTCATTTTTTTTTTTCTAACCGGAGAATGGTAGGCAAAATCAGTTGTATCATCATTTGGAAAAGTCTCAAGCATTTGATTGGCATTGTTCCAATTCGAATTTTAGTATTATTTGAGGTTATTGTATTAAAGATGTCACCAGGAGTTAACTTATGTTTACTGATTTTATATGTAAGCGATCCTACGGATCTTGATTTCGAATTTTACACAAAAATCTGCCAAGGTTTGAACTTACTATTGTATATTGCTTTAGTATATTTCTTTTCATAATTTGAATTATTATTATCTACTGACCACAAGACCGTCTATTACGTTTTACCTTTTTGATAAAGCAGGCTAGCGTGATGAACCTTGTTACGTTGAACGTTAGCCGATTCGTCCAACCCGAGATACATTTTGTACAGAAAACTTTCCTTTAACATAATACATACGCCTATAATAGTGGCATAGTATTTAGGGTTAGGCGCCACCTGTTGCTTCCTACATCTGCGCCATATGTACTCGGTGATGGAATGCAGAACTATTGCATAAGCCAGGAAAAAAAAAAAAAAGTGTCGTGTGTGGTTTATGCAGTATTGTGTTATGTTCTGTTGTGTCTCTGGCTACTTGGCCGCAGGGGAACCCTACGTTGCCCGCCACCACCACTGTGTGAGCCAGTGATGGTGGGTTAGCCAGGCTGCCTTCATACTCTGGCTGATCTCCGCCAGAGGCCCCTGGGCTTTCTAGACAGAGACCAAACAAAAAAAAAAAGGGAAGATAGAAGTGGTGGAGTCAAAGTAGCAAAAGGAGGAGAAAAGGCATCCTCTAGCGGAAAGAGAGGAGGAGTAATCACCCCTCGTCTGGGAGCCCACCGAAGGCCAGGGAAAGGAAGACAGCTTGCAGAACAAAGGTCTGCAAAGTTGGGAAGGTGGAACAACGGAAAATGTGAGTTTGATTTATATCAGTTCAGTGGGATCATTCCAACGAAGACGTCCAGTTAGGTTTTTTAGGAGCATTAGCAACTAAGGCCATATTGCTCAGGAGTTATGCGGTGGTCATTTCCTGACCTTCCCGCATCCTCCGTATTTGGTGGTCACGGGCTCGAAACCCGGTCTGATCAAGAAGCGTGTGCTACGCACTGCTGCTCCTGCCCACCTGGCTACCCAGTTAGGTGTTCATTCAGTTCTGATAGGGGCCGGTAATGAGGGAAGAGCAGGTACGAGGAGAGAAAACAGCGGTTTCAGGAACATCTGGTGTGGATGTCTGTTGTGGGATCAGACGTGGAGAGATGATACCAACGTCTTTTGAAGACCTGCGAGGCATACTTGCTAAAAGCTAAAAACGCTTCTTTTGATTTTAACAGGTTGCTTTCCGCGCTGAGTGTGAGTAAATTTATATCCAGTAACAGTTGATTATGTAGATGTTATACGAGTGCATTGTGGTTCCAGTCCTCCAATAACATAATGGGCATCGTTCACAAGCCCAGAGTCCCGAAGTCGCTTTTTGAATGACCCATGTCCTGTCAGAAAAAGGTAGCGTGTAAATTAGGGAAGAACCAGCCAAGTCTTTGTTTGTTGAGGTAGCAGACACTAGGTAGAAATAGCTTTATAGTACTGCCTTTCGTAGAATAATCCCAACGGATTTGCCAGAGGGAAACAAGTTCCTGCCAAGTACGCAGGAGTTGTTTCGGATCTGCATCGACAATAGTTTTTATCCCCAGGAATTCATTTTTTGTTCTCTGATTCCATGTGAAAGCCGTATACAACCTGTTAATACTTGCAGTGCTGCTGTTGAAGTCTTTCTACAAGCCCGAGTCACTTTTAATAACATCAACCGTTGTATCTGCAAAATAACGTTCCTAGTGCTGATGATTGAACCATATGTTACAAACGGTACAAAAATCCGGGCCCATTGGGATCTTTTCTTCCTGTTTTCAATCGACTTCATCTTCTTCAACTGTCCAAATCATCAGAGAAGAGGAAGTGTATGAATCACCTGATGACCAGGATATCAAGGGTCCACTTAGACAAGCTATTATTGTGTCCTTAGCGGGTAAAGCTGAAAAGACTCATAATCATGTCATTTTGAAATCTCTATTGTCGGAAGCTTTGGAAGGAAGATTAAATATCAGAGAATTAAATCATTACATAAAACAGAATTTTGTAAACTCAGATATTATTGTTAGACCTAAAACTAAGGTGGATATTATAAATAATGAGAAAACGCCTAATAAAAGGGTATTACGGAAGAGGGCATACGCTAAAACGCAACAATTGTATCAACTTAACAGGAAAAGATGTGCTCATCAAATTCTTGATGACTTATCCAATGATGATTCACAAATTAACTCCAAAGAGTTCTTTGGATACGGGAGGGAAATGTTTCGTCCAGAGACCAGTGCACGAGATGGCATTGAGGCCCTGGGGATATATGAGTATGATGAGATCCCGAATATGGATCTAGCTTTGTCATTATATTCTCCTATCAGTGATAATGAAATTAAAGAGTTTTCCTGATATTCATACATCTCCGGGTCCCGATGCATTGACTCCCTCCCACTTGAGGAACATACCATATGCAATTTTAAAAGATCTTTTTCATATCTTCCTGTTGGTTGACAAAATTCCAATTATGCTCTGTAATGCCAAAACTGTCTTTCTTCCAAAAGGAAAAAATCCTGAAAAACCTAGTGAATTTAGACCTATTACCATGTCATCGGTATTAACTAGGTCATTCCATAAATTAATAGTTAAAAGGTTAAATAGTTGTTAAAATTGATAGTAGACAGAGGGCCTTCCTGCCTGTAGATGGCACAGCGGAGAGCGTGTTTCTTTTACATAATTTGTTGAACGAATCACGCTCGAAGCTTCGCCATCTACATCTAGCAACCTTAGATCTCTTGAAGGCCTTTGACACAGTAAACCATTATGCCATTATCGAGGCTGCATACCATCACGGCCTTCCACTTTCATTCTCAAAGTACCTGATTAATTTTTATAAAGAGGCATCAACCGATATGAGGTTCTTTGGCGAAAGCCAGAGTGTCATGCCCACACAAGGAGTGAGGCAGGGGGACCCATTGTCCCCTTTGCTCTTCAATATGGTCATTGACCTGCTTTTAAAAGCCATTCCTAATAATATTGGTTTCCGCATTGTAAACTCAATAGTTAATGCGCTGGCCTTCGCTGACGACCTCATATTGGTTGCAACCACTAGAGGAGGCCTACAATCAATTCTTGATTGTACGAAAAATCATCTACGAGTTAGGTCTCCAGATTAATACCAATAAATCCTGGACTGTCTCCCTAATTGCTTCAGGTAAAGAAAAGATAAAGATAGATAAACAGAAATTCTTATTAGGAGATGAGATTCTCCCAAACAAAGAAATTATTGATAAATGGAACTATGAGTGTGGAGTTGGTGTCCGGGATTACTAAGGTTGAGATCCAATAAAACAAGGAGTTGGGTAGGCTGCAAAAAGCCCCTCTAAAACCCCAGCGGAGATTTTAAAATCTTATTTACTTACAAGATTTTATCACAGATAAACTCTAGGACGTATCTTTGCTGGGAGACTCAACTCCTTGGATAAAAAGATTAGATCATCCCTAAAGAAATGGTTAAACCTTCCCAAGGACACGCTAACTCCATACTTTTATGCTAAGATAGATGGAGGGCTGGGTGTTCCTTCCTTTAGGTGGACCATCCCGGTCCTTAAGTTAAATATATTACATAAATTGGCAGACTCATCTTCTGAAATCATTAAGAAACTGACTAATCTCTCTAGCTTTAATAGAGAAAGAAATAAAACCCTCCAACTCTGCAAAGACGGGGACAGGTTAATCAACAATAAAAATTCTAATTACAAGAGATGGAAGCACTTATATAATTTTGTTGATGGTAAGGCTCTACATGAGTCCTCAATTGTCTCTGGCCAACACCGATGGGTTGGAGATGGGACCCGGCTCCTGTCCGGCCACGAATTTATCGAGCTGGTCAGGACCCGTATTAATGCTCTACCTACCCTCTCCAGAACATCTAGAGGAAGAACACAAGATAGACAATGTAGGGGAGGCTGCTTAGCAGCAGAATCTCCTGCCCACACATAGCGCTCCGCTGTCACAGGTCCCATGACAAGCAGGTAAGTCGCCACAATGCTATAGTTAACATTGTAAATAATTGTTTGACTCAGAGAGGATGGAGGACTCGTGTCGAGCCAAGATTCTCAACATCCCAAGGAATTAGAAAACCTGACCTCGTCTGTACAAAAGGCAATGAAACATATTCTTGATGCCCAAGTGGTTGGAGCAGGCAACGGGTTGGAGATCTCGCACAGATTGAAAAAGAAAAAATATCTGAATCAAGATTTAAAGAAATTAGTTAACGAGCAAGAAGGCAACTATCCAATACTCTCTACAATATCATATCGAGGTATTTGGTCCCAGTCCTCCGCAAATTTAATGTTAAAAATTGGCTTAACACGAAATGTTCTTAAAATATTATCTATAAGGGCTCTTCAAGGGACCTATGGTTGCTGGAAGATGCACATTCACAGGACTTCCATGAGGAAGTGAAACAACGGAATATGTGCGTTGAGAAGTTTTGTATTGTTAAGTTCTCATGTCTTCCTACATGATAAATTGTTAAAAAAAAAAAGTGCTGCTGTTGAAGTCTTTCTACAAGCCCGAGTCACTTTTAATAACATCAACCGTTGTATCTGCAGAATAACGTTCCTAGTGCTGATGATTGAACCATATGTTACAAACGGTACAAAAACAGTTGAATAAAAGGTGGAGTGCAGGTCCCTTAAGACCCCAGTCTTTGCGGGTGAAGCGAGCAAGCATATTGATATAATTTTTGGCCTTCTCTTTCATGGACTTTAGATGTGGCATGGAAGTTCTGCGATCTAGGGTGACGCCTAAATATTTGAATGAACATTGATTCTTGACTGCATGTCCTTTATAACGAATGGTTGGTCGTCTGTTGATGTCAAGACAGCTTTTGAGAAGCAGGGTTCTACTTCTATCTGTAGAGATTTCCAGCTTATTCTCTTCAGTCCAAACCGACAGGGCATTTGAGACTGTGTTGGCTCTGGTAATAGCTGCACGAGTAGGGCCCTTAACAACGATAACCAGGTCATCCGCATATGAGAGCTGTGTGGGAAGTAATGCAGAAGGCATTCATTCAGAATCATATTCCAAACAGCTGGCCCCAGAACAGAGCCCTGCGGGCAGCCTCTGGCGAGTTGGCAGGTGATACTATGAAATTGTTTTCATGGTAACTTTGTTATAGAAGTAATCGGTAAGACATTTGAAGATGTTGAGGGAGTAGCCAGATATTCTGGCTCGCTGCAAGATCCCTGGCCACCAGACACTGAAACCTCCTATATAAAAACAGCTCTCTTGGGTCAGCACACTTAATATAATCCCTGTCCTCCACATACCCGGTGGAAAAGACCAGAGTTGGAATCGCGCCAATGAAACGATGAATCACGGTTCTTTCACAGCGTGTCTAAGTTAATCGATCTTAGTTGAGATTAGCATGGTTTCCTTCCAGCAACTGGCTTTTTGACCAGCAAATCCACCACAGAATATACGTAATTTACATACATATATAAATTACGCTTATACATTACGGACATATTGCACTATGTGTGTACACACACATCCATGCATTTAACTAACAGTAAAACTAGTCTGTAGTTAACTTAGACCTTTACTGCAACCCATAAAACTTAAAAAAAAGGAGTTTACATGAATATTGCAAAAAAAAAAACTTCCGCCAGAATACTGACACAAAGCTATTTCTCCATTCACTGGGATTAGCATTGCTACTCGTGGACTAAGATGGCTGAAGTTATAGAAAGGAGCTTACGTTGATTGAGAATGTACCTACAAGTTAATTCAAATGTACATGTAAATTCCCCATAAAGTGTCACCTAAATTTAGTTTGCCAATGATTTAGCAGCCTCTAGTTGCTATTTTAAGTAGGAATTGAATTAAGTGTTGGAATTAACACTGCCCTAAATGAAGTATCATTTTTCATATTTTACTGCGGCGCTTTTATTAACCAGTTCAACCGCTTCTCATTCACAATCAACAAACACCACACCTTCACTTCTAAGTTCATAAATTTACGAAAATATTGCTGCATTCCTTCGTTTTTCCACTTTCCCTGTATTTACACATAGCCTCGGTACAATGTTTGCCACCAGTAACAAGCATGAGGGTAATTCGCCACGGTAGGATAATGTTAGGCAAATGGTTCCACCCGAAGCCCTCTAAGGCGTACCAATATTTTATTTGCATAAACTACGTACGTTATTTGCGATTTAAAATAACGAAAGATTACAGAATCTCGTTTCAAACCAAAACCGTCTCTTTTTACATAATTTTGCGGAAGTCGTTTCTTGTGGCCATTGAAAGAAGATGCGCCTGAATCCCATGTTTCTTCTGTCATGTATTTCTTGGGTGCTTTTGATTCCGTATTAGGAATCACTTTGGTGTCTCCTCAACTAATGTGCCTTGTCATTTACGAGAAATTAAGACAATTGTGGTTGGATATCCTATCACTGCGAGACATACGCACCTGCCGAAATCAGCAATTTTAATATTTAACAGAATTAAATGTGGCATTTGTTTTATGTAATCAGAATTACTCTTGTTTTTGTTATCAGATTTTCTATGGTATTGTTATACTGTTCTCGGCTCTCAAGATATAATTCGATAGGTTACTTGGAAATGATATTGATGTTATTAGGTACTTAGAATATTTTTATTACCATTGATTCCAATTCTAAAGCCGTTATGGTACAGCAATCAAAGTGTCAGAGGGAGGATTAAAATTCATAAGTGCATGCCCATATGTGCAATCACCTCGTACACTAAATGGGAGGGTCTAATACTGACATTTCTTCCTTGGGAGTGAAAGAAAAGGAGATGTTAAAGAATTTTAACAATAGTAATCAGAGCTTTACATTTTATAAAAAAGGTAAAATGTTACTAGATTACGTTTCTGAGTTAAAAATGCGTCCATAAGAAAGACAAGTGGAATAAGTTCAGGAGGTTATTAAATCTAGACAATTCAGATGGAGACCCAACATAATTCGCTTTTCCGTGCATTGCAGTTAATAAGATTAATGGGTTAACAGTATTGCCGAAGTTGTCAATGAATTATGATAACTTCGAAAGGAAGTTAAAGCCAGGAACAATTTCCAATGTAGGAGAGGACGGTCAGAGTATGAAGTCATAACTCATAAGAATACATGGCAAAAATAAAACAAAATCAAAGCAATTAAAGAGCACAGGTTAAGATCTTGGCAAACCTTTGTTTCTGCTGTTGGAAATACGAACCTGTCTTTTTCATAAAATGTAAAAATAAGATGACAAAAGCCATTCACAAGTGGCGTCCTTTAAGTCTCGACTACTTCTGCAAGCAGGTGGTTCTTTCCCCCATCCCCGGTTATGATCACCATATATATTGACAGGGCATTGAACCTTAAAATCAAAATTGCTATTTTGATCTAGATGTGGACAGTTGGTGTATGTAGCTGGAAGAGACTGCTTTGTTGATGATTTTAGTCAACTAAACGAACAAGCACCATTATTAATGGAAGGAAATGAAAGTATTGTTATCAAAGATATAGTCTGTAGTAACTTTAATCCTCTGCAGCCATCTTACATAATTTATTTGCCAGAAGAATCAGACCAGCATAAACATTAAAAAAAAAAAATGTATACTGCAACATAATATTCCAAGTTCTTTCTTGGCATCTTAAGCGTCATCCTTCTGAACACAAGGGATTTTGCCAAACAGGATTCGTGGATACGATTTGGGGGGGGGGATACTCAAGGCTTGAATACGCAAAACCTCCCGCATCCACTGAAGGTAGTGGATGCGGGAGGTTTTGCGTATTACTGCACGGATATTAGAATATAGCCCACCTTACTCGAGGGCTAGGGGCAGTCATCAGGCAATCGCTGCTGACTAAGAATGATACAACGCACACGGACCTAAAAGATACAAGATGGAGTTAGACGTTTGTCTTGGAACAACCCAAATACATATGTAATACACAATTAAAAAACTAAATTAGAGGTTACAAGCACCAGCGGATAAGTGTTTTGTAATCACTGTAAATTTATAGTGTCAAGTGCAGAAAAGAAAATTAATATACCGAGATACTACTTCAAAGTAAAGAACACACCGGAACGTGTTCTTTTCAGTGTCTGGTATCTTTTCCAGCAGAAAATATCAATATTAAATTGTCAAATCATTGTCAGCAACATATGCGGGACAACTGAAGTTAAAAGCAACAATTTTTAGTGAAGACATTTACGGATTTCGTAACTGATCGAACTTATTACAAATCGTGACGAGTGCCTAAATTAAGATTATGGACCTCCCATTAATTACTAGTCAGTACCTAAATCAACAATTCCCAGCAGTCGTATCGATTATGGTGGTTTGCGTGGCGATGAACAAGTGGATCTTTCACTCGGATCCAATTCTTCCCTTTCATGTCTTTGAAAGGTTTAAAAGAGGAAATTTAATCATTTATCATTAAAACTACCCATCAGTGAATTGAACGATCAATCACTATCGTCCACGTATCATGCGCCAGTCAAGTGTAAGCAAAACTCGATTTTAATAAAGTAAAGACTTACACCACAAGAAAATAAGATTGAGAAACACCAACATGCTTTAAATAAAAGGCTACGTTTTAAGACAATACGTTTCCTTTTCATCGAATGGACGTAATGAAGACACTAAGCTTTCCGCAATCTTTAAGACTGCTCAAAACTTACAATTAGAAAATTATCTTTAAAATGGTAAAAGAACGTAATTCCCTTGTTGTAACTTAAAGTTTGTTGGAATGTCTGCCGAATTATTTCTAGCGCCCATAATTGTTTGAAGTTGCAAAGCCAATTGTAATTACACTGTACTTAACATCGACTGTCCACACTACCCTAATACAAAAACAGGATGTTGTTGTTATTTTAGTTTTTAGGAGCATTAGCAACTAAGGCCATATTGCTCCGAGATATGCGGTGGTCATTCCCTGACCTTTCCGCATCCTCCGTATTTGGTGGTGACGGGCTCGAACCCCGGTCTAATCAAGAAGCGTGTGCTACGCACTGCTGCTCCTTCCCACCTGGCTACGGAGGCGCCTACAAAAACAGGAATCGAACTATCTGATTCGAACATTTACGTGGTGTTAATACTTCTGATTTCTTAGAAAGAAACGTTCAACATTAAGCGATCCTGTAACGTGTATAAAACTTTAAATTAGATAACAGAAACTGAATATCTAACATTCATGAAATGAAAACATGACTGTTCAAGCACGAGTTACATGGAACTTGTAGTGATCATGCCCCAGTGCGATACGTGCTCGCGTTAATTACTGCGTCATAGTAAAAGTGAATTTGATTGTGCTCTGATCGACTTGTTTGCAGGAGTCCTCGGAAGTTTGAAACTCACAAGTAACACTGTGGATCTAGTAAGTGGCCCTGAAGCACTGGAGTTCATCGGAAGAGGAGTGAGTTAAGCAGACAAGTATAGGCATTCTGGCAGGGGTTACTTAGAAAGCTCCAATGAAATATAACGAGTGATGTAAAAGGGGGTGACTGAAGGAGGCTTAGGAAGTGCATCGATGTTTTAGATGCATCGAGAGATAATTTATCATCTCCTGTAAGTTGTAGAAGTTACTATCGGTAAACAAGTTGATTGCCCTTAGGAGATTCCGACCATTAAATATGGTCATATCCATCAATGTTTCCTCAATATGGTGGCTAACAAATCCGTTGTGAGCGCGCCTAGAAACGGTTGAGCTATACAAGTTAGAAGATGTACACGGAGTACGAAGACAGTTATTTCTCGAAACTTAATCTGTATGCCACCTGGAGACAAGACAGCCATTGGACATTTCACTTTATCAAATTATCCATAGAGTAGAACGGGACTCTAATTAAATTTAACTTAAGGCTTTTATGCAGGATATGTACTCGGCACATCTGAGAGAACACGCAAAAATTCAAGGGAAAGCTCCTTACTGCGCGATTTTGTCAAATGTATAAAAACACCTGTTAAAGCAGATCCAAAATGGTGTAATATTCCAGTATAGTTGAATCCTAATGGAATGTAATCTTGTTCACAAATCATAAGTGTGAAATTGCTTCTGGGAGGTCCTAATTTAAATTCATTAGATGATATTTAAGAAAATCATGCTCCGCATAGTATGCCTTCTGATATAATTCGTGAAGCCATTTAAGGAAAACTGGGGGTTGCTTAGCTGGGTAACGTACATGAGGCATTTATGACAGCTTGGTTTGTGTACGAGTATGAAGGGGCATTGATTTTTATGTTATGATACTGATTATGTGAACAGCATAATATGGCAATGAAGTTCCGATTTTATGCAATTATTTAAAAATTGCAGAATATTTAAGAAAACAAAACTTAATTTCAACAAAATTTAAGTTTCTTATAAATATTTAACAGAAAAACGCACAAGCCGGTTAACATAGCAAAGCATAACTCGAAATCCAAGATGACGCAGCTCATCTGTAAACAATTTTAAAGTAGAGAAACTGCAGACATTGTAATTATCTTTGCATGAGATTTCAAATTAAAGTTCTGCAATGCCTTTAACTTCGAAAAGTTGAACCCAGAGAAAAGAAAACAGTGGAAATGCACGACATCCAGATAGTCTGGTCCTTGTCCCACTCAGTGAGAATATTCCTCCTCATTCGTTTTACTAATTCCCGTTTACAGAATTCTACACATGAATCGGTCTTAAGTTAGCAGAGTAGTGTATACCACATTAAAAATTAGTTCATCCGGATGGTACTCACCAATCAAGTCACTGTTCTTTGCACCTTCTCTTTAACCACCCGATAAATCACAGATCGAACGCAATGTGCCCTACTTGTCGCCTGTTGTTTTTATGAAATCGCTCACCCGGAGATCCTTCAATTGTTTTGAGAGTTCCATCACTAGAAGTTAATGATATCTGATGAGGGACCAGTCAGTCCTGAACTCCGTCAACTTTTAACGAACTAATTAAGCTTTTGACGAGGCCATTGAAAATAACTCAATACCAGTGCAATTCGTTACAGAGAACAAGTCTGTTTTGATATCAAAAGATCATTGCGTTATCTAAATAGTATAACCCCTAGCATGAGGATGGATCGAAATGAAAACTTACAATTCACAGCAGAATCTCGTCCACTATTCTGCAAGTTCGTTAATTTAACTCTTATCTTGATCCAAGAACCAAACAAACCTTACGAAGACTACAAAAGAATTTTCGCGTAGGCTTGAATTATACTATTAATTATGAACTGATAGTAGCCAAGCATTAAATACTGTTCTTATTAATTTATATTGAGAACAAAAAAAGGACAAAAGACTTATCCTGTTAACAAGAATTGCCCCATTTCAATATAGAAAACGAAGAATGGGCCTTGAAATTGTTCCCTGCCAATTCATGAATTTATTGCCCCAACATTTTAATATAGAAATGTCTGAATATTTATGATTATAACGGTCAATTTTGCTTAGCACTATTAAATGCTTAAATTCAGCAAAGTGTGACAAACAATTGGGCTCTGGGATAAATAGCAATATTTATGACAAACTAAAATGTTATCCACAAAAAAGCAACGGTATGGTCATAGCCATTTCTGAATATGACTTGGAGCAAACTGGTTTTGCTGCTTTAGTGCATCGATATCATTATGACCTTGGTATCACACTATAAATAAAAAAGCGCTGCTCCAGTGGAGAAGTATATTGCGTTTTTATTTAAAGTGTGAACACTACTCATACCTAGCTTTCCATCCTTCTCACCATGGGCAGGTAGGCATCAAGAACACCTGAAAGACCAGTGACAAGATATCAACAATACGCGATATTGCGCAGTAACTCTACAAGCCATTTCGCACATCAGCTAATTACCTCCAAAATTTGAGATCGATTCCCTAAACAGCAAACGCAGATTATAAAAAAAAGCTTTGTTTGGAAAGGCTATGCCCAACATTTAGAATAATTTTTATTGCTTAAAGGCTGAACTTAATGTCATCCATCATGAAATAACCTAACCCAACCTCCGCAGTGGTGAAAGGGACGTGCAAATTTATAACATCCAGCGAGCAGGACGCAAAGGACGTTTTAGATACGACATCCTTCCCATACGTCTCCATTTAGCATTGACGTTTCTTTTAACGATGTAAATTAAGCCTTTCGCTGTAATGTTTCTACTGCGAGCACATTTCTTTCGTGTGCGTCCCCGAGTCCCTCACAGTGGCCTTCCAATTTTTAGTGTCACTCACTCGTGTAATTCCACTTATATCTAATCATGCGCGAGGAAAAGTTTCCACAATCGTCGTGGCTCCGCCGTCAGCGAACGTACCATCGTATGGTCGGTAAAAACACAATATTTCCTAGCGACGGAGAAAATTCCCATCCCATACCGGCCCAAATAACATTAATACGAGTAAACATACGCTTCTTTTGCGGAAGAAGCTTCCCCTACAGCCAAATTATTTTCTAGGGGTTGCGTGCCCACGTTTATCCACGTGGAGCGCAAAATTGAAATGTTTGCTGAAGTGGAGACGATTCGTTGAAGACCTAATTTCAACGATTGCTAAGATGTATTCGGTATAAATATTTAAGTCACTGAAAAGTTATCTGGATCGGTGATTCTCAGAGACGTTGAGACTTTGTTTACAGTAATATAATGGCTTTAAGTATACGAAAAGAAATTAATATCCTCTGAATGGCGACCAAAGTTACTGAATAACCTTGCTTCTCTTCGATTATCATTGATGCAACTAGTCTACTTTACCTTAAAAAGCCAGCAGCCATTTTAAGATTTTTATCTAAGCTCTGTGGAATCGCTTTAAAAAAAGTTCAGTAGCAATACTTCAATGTTCCAATCTAGAAGGGGAACTGAATTTCTTCCATCGAGCTTGAAACTGCGGCTTATATTTTACTTTAAAATTGCTTCATCAGCCACGTGTCCCTGTTGAAATAAGTGTATTTAGTTTTCGCATAAAAGCAGTGACAAAATGGCAACGCATATAAATTAATATATATATACTGATTAACTTCACTGGTACCACAACCGCTGCTCTTATCACACCCTGTCAGTTGCTTTGTTCGCTATTATTTTAGGCCAATAGTTCACTAAATCCGATCTCTCACTGTCTTCCAGAATTCTTGAAGACAATTACAGCTATTTATCCCAGGCTCTTTATACATAATATCGATAGACAATTACCCATGCATCTTCTGTTCTGTCTGTAAACAAAGTCTAATTTTGGAATATTGGAGTAACAAACGTTAGATGTTCCAAGGTAAACTTAGATTCAGCTAGAATACGGTCATTTCATGTTGACCTAAACACAAAACAGGAACCAATAGTACTTCAGCACCATGAAAGAATCGATTTATTTAATTTCGGTAGCAATAAACGGCTTCTAGCTCTTCAAAAAGGTCGACTAACTTCCTGTCTGATTTAAGTTTTGTAAATGGCAACTGCATTTATCATCAGGTTTATTCTCGGCACGCAAGGAAGGAAAATAATTCTTTTATACTCTGGGGAAGACCACACGACCAGAGGAGTTCACAGGACAGAATACAAGAAACAACACCGTATTTAGTAGTCATGGAGTCTAAAAACATGGCCACTTGAAGCACTTAAACCCTGGCGCCTGACCACTCGGTTATGGAGACCGTAGGTTGTTGGATTACCACGAAGTTATGGCATCTGATTTTGGGAGTTAGCAAAGGTAATGCACTTTTGTAAATACCATGTGCATTTACAGTGATAATGCTACTGGTCAGGAATTTGGATTAGACCCGACTAGTTGTACTGGACAGACTGCGGGATCGCAGCTTATCCAGTACAATTCCAACCATGTCACGTTATTCATTTACTCTGTTCACACAAGTGAAACTATCAGTAGCTCTCAACGAAAGCTTTCTTTGATTTCTCCAATGAAAATTCAAAAATTTTTGTTAGTGATCCTGAAACAGGTAAATGCACCTGTCTACTTAAGCCTAATTATATGCACGTATTGAGTGTAATCTCATGTACAATTACTAACTTTGATATTTGGCAAAGCCGCCACTATTTTTTGATTTTTTTTTTTTATTTGTCGTATCAGACGGTCCCTGCCATATTCGGGCAATCACACTGTACAGTACAATACCGTACGTACGTATTGTGTTACGAATACACTTCAGTATCGTACAGAGAATGAGGTACATCCATTCAAAGTAGACAATGTCCAAAGTCCATCAGTACAAAAACCCTCCAAGATGTCTTTCTCTCTGAAACTATTTAGGCGTCATTTCCCACACAGGGTAAACTCATCTATAATTAGAACAGTACCGCCCATTCTGCGCCTATCCTCTTAAAATTGTGAAATCCATTCTAGTGATCATCCAACCTGATTGTTTTCCCAGTCATCCACCAGACCTCATTACACGATACAACTATTTAGTTGTATTCTATTTGTAAGAAGATTAGTCTCCGAAATACCTGGACGACAAACTCATGGAAGTATTTGAAAACCGCATCATTCCTACCAGAAGTTTTACATCCAGGTCTCCCCCCATCAATTCCATAAATCTTTGCGAGATGCAATGAGGGACAAGCCTAGCTCTTATCTGTTCTTTTCTGTGCGTAATTTACCGCTGAAGGTTAATAAAAAAATAAACACTCTAACTTAAAGGGGCACCGTATTCTAAAGAGGTCAAGTTAAATTATGTGGGGTTAATCTTGAGTATATGGTACCTCTCATTTTCGCCGCTGAATTAATCGGAAAGGGATTTCCCCGACTTTAATCCAGCGGCAAGGAATGGGAGGGGAAAGCAAGAAGTACTAAGTTGAAAGTTTAGGGAAAACAAAGGTCACGTTAACCGGCTTACAAGTCTCATTTCTGGTGGCTTCACTCCGTTATAACGTAGTTAATTTACATATTAATAGATGATTTCCTTCAACATTACACATTGGGGACGGATCTTAAGTACCTAATTTTAACTTAAATCACTGGTTGTAGTTGCTGCCAATGTCGTTGTCAACCCCTGACTTCACGCCCATGATGTCATTTGCATTTAGGACTCATCTACTAGAAGTACTTATATATCCTATCAACTCAAGTTAAAAATTATAGTCAAGATGAATTGTTGCAAAAACAATCGAAATGTTTGGATTCTCACCGTTGGTTTTTTATTCCCACAACTTTAATTCAAGCTAAAAAGTCGCTATACTCCTGAATATTGCAAAATGGAAGTTAGTTTGCTTCCCATTACACTCACACAAGCAATTAAATTGATAAAGTTAGTTTTTAATTTGTTATAGAAAGCTTCGATTTTTAATCGAAATGGTATCACTGCAACATTATACAAATAAACACTTAAAGGCTTGGCCTATTTCCGGAACAGTCTTCAAGAAATGGAGCGAGGGATCACATTACTAATTAACAGCAACTTTTTTTTTTCCAATATGGGAAAAAAACTGTTCATTAGTGTAAACTAAAAAAAAAAACACTGCGATTTCAGAGGTAGCACCTGGATACAAGTACAAGGAGTTCAGGTACGTTGTATTCACATAGCATTCCACGATATTATAAATACACGCATTTAGTATACTTCAGTTATTCTCAAAGTTTTGCATACTGACTCCACCGATCTACATGGAAACCGGAGCCGAATGCTACTTAGAAACAAGATCTTTGTCGGCCATTTAAATATTACCGAAGGAATGTATAGTGTCCTAATTTCGTTTCTATTCGTGAAACAGATGGGGGAAGATTTGAAAAATGTTGCAACGAGTTTTACATTACAAGTAACTTGCAGTACTTACACCATTCAATAACGGTCTTTGAAGCTCCGGGGTCATATTTCCAAATAAGGTTAAACGACGACCTCCTCCCAGTAATATTGGGAAACCACTCAGTTAACATCGCTCTAAAAGATTTATGAAATCGTTACAGCAATGCAGGCATAAGGGATCAATTTCATGTTTACTATTAACAAAACGTAATTTGATGGTTTAGGTTATTAGAAGAATTACATATGAAAAAGCTGTTTAAGAAAATTCATAATTACGAAATCTGTTTGGATTCTTTCCGTTCATGGCTGCAGATCCTTCATTCATTACCTTTAGTGCTATGAAAATCAGGTAAGTTGAAAACAGAAGGGGAAATATAAGAACAAATCAACAAGCGTGTCCGAACGCGAACATTTCAAAAATTACACTATTTCACTATACTAATTACAACGATATTTAAGCACTTTCAAAGAACTTGCCTGTTTTTCTGAAAGAAACTCACAGGATCCCGAAGATTCCTCGATTGCCAGACGTTCAAAGTAATTAGAAAATCCTCGCTCAATAGCTCTCACGATTTGATGCACTGCGAAGAACACAGCAAATATCGAACTAAGTTATTCGGTGTACACCAAGTATAAAAATGCATTGTACTTAAGCCCATATGGTAGTACTCAATGGCCGGCATCCATTAAGCCTGAAATGGAAGTAGTTAGAAGGATCACATACCAAAGCATAACAAATTCAGACTAAAAATAGTCTCGTGTCCGTCATAATGAACACAGCATGGTTAAGCGTTGCATCTTAGTAGTCCTGTAGTCAAGATTAAAATTATTTTATTTTATTGCATGATTACGTGCGCAATATATCAGTGTCTTCAATTCAAAGTTGGATAATTGTCCTTACAGACATTATGTCTAAAAAAGTTAGACCTTAAAATTTTCATAGTGCTACTTAAGTTCGGAAATCCTGCCAGAAGAATCTTGCGAGTGAAATATAGCCAAAAAAATGAATTCTTGACAACAGTTCACCTTGCACTTCACAATTAGTCCATTGTTCAAGATTTCAGTTCACTCTTAGTATTACCTGCTTTAAACCAACGATGTCGACTTTACACCTGAATGTTATTCTAGTGTGAACACAGAAAGGAGTCTTGGGCTGTTTGATGCTCAGTTTCATTAAAGAGTAAATATGGTACTTTCACGTACCACCGCTGCTTCTCTACTCGCCTACCACTGAGGAACCTATTCGTAATGTCAAATAATGTAGGTCGCTCACGCATTTCACCACTAATGGAATCTGTAAACTCCACAGTTCCGCCTTATTCGCTCTTAGTCCATCAATCAATCAATCTCTTCCGACACGGCAAAACACTATTTGGAGTAGACTGCCTCTTTTTCAACAACGAAGATAAACTAGAATAATCTCGCCATTTCATATAGTATCCAGCCTCAGAAACTAATATCAAAATTGGAAAACAAAGTTTCGTGCATGCGTGTGCTAAGAATTTGTACGAATTTATCAGTAGAAGCTACCAAAACCATCCAGCCACAAATTAATTGTTACCCTCAAATAGTCCTTTACCATTCTGACATAAATAGCACGCAGCGTCTGAAAGGTAACGTCAAAGTTTTCCTCAATAAAAGAACGAGCAATGAAATGGAAGTTATTTCCCTAATCAAAAAATTCACCATTGCTCCTACAAAAAGGTCTTCACCATTATTGCCTGTAACCTACCTCCAGAACCGAACTGGTTATTTTGACAACGTTTAAATTTCGTCTTTACTAAGTTCATTCCTAAACAGCTGTAATTCTCAACCAACGTAGTTCACACTGTTTAAGTCCTCCTTGCTCACGTGCAAATTTCACTCAAAGAAAAGAATAAAATCAAGCGATAAGCGTTTTACAATTTATTTGATTCAAAATCGCCACAAAAAGTATAACTACGCTGGAACTAAATCACATTCTGCAATTAATATGAACAAAAACTAAATACACATGCGCTTTTATTTACCACTTTAAATCGTGTTTTCGTCGTGAGGGGTTTTAGACTTTATGTAAACCAATAGTAAGATACTATTGAACTATTAACCTAGTCACACGATTTCATAGATAATGAGGGGTGGTTCGAGGCTTCGAACCACCCCTCGAACACCTCCTTAGTCCAGTCTGATAAACGAAGTAAAACGTAAGGAAAAAAACAAAAGAAACACACTCTCTTTTTATATATACACTCTATATTAATGACAAACGTAGAGCAGAATAGTGTACAAATAGAATAATTTATGTGTACCTCAAGTCACGTCATTGAAGATAGTCTTTTTACCAACATCCCAAGCAAGCTTTTTTAGGCTGTTAAATATTTTCATAACCTAACGTTTGATCACCTTGAATTTCGAATTTCTATCTATTTAATAAACGCGGGATTTAAGAAACACCCCCCCCCCCTTTCGATTGATGCCTAAATGTAAGAAGTTGCAGAACTGCACAGTACTGTCAAGTCACTTTGTAAATTCAGGGAATAATAAAGTTAAATAAATTGCTAAAAAAAGGAACGTATTAAAGAATATCGTCTGAAATTGTTAATTACATTTATTCAATTCCAATTAACTCATTGATAAACTGGTGAATAATTTTAAAATTTATTTCAAAAATGCAACTACTAAGATGACCACTATAGGTATCTCTAAGTTTTTTTAACAAGCTGTTTAGGTGGGAAGAAGAATTACAAAAAGTGTTAAGAGTCTAAGACAAGGAACATTCAGACAAAAGTTAACATCGCTGACGTACGAACACATTTTACCCATATTTTACTCTTGAAACTACTGTGGTGTCTACGGTGGCTGGGTTCAGTGCTCATTGTCTAACGGCCCCAGGGGTTCCCCCCATTTCTGCATTGTGGCTGGGTGTTGTGCTATGAAGAATTTGAATACTGGCGCACTATGGCCATAGTTGCCGATGCGCCTAATAAATCCCTAAACCAACAACAATTTGAATACTATAAATGGCAAAAAAATCCATGTCTGGGTCATTCGTAACATCATGGTAGATTCGCCACTTTTCGCTCGTTTGGACAGCGAAAAGTGGTTGGAAGCTCGTCGGAAACGCGAAGAATTTAGTATCTTCAGTCTAGTCTGTACTTGGCATGAAGGGATGAAGTTTCCCCGGTGAGTTATTTTGGGTTCTTCAGATCACAGAACATACATATCGGTCCCTGTCATTTCTGTACGAATCTATAGACACAAAGAATTACAAAGATCACATCTACAACCATAGAATTTGGCTTGTTATGACAACAGTAGACGACAAACAAAGAAACTCCCAAAGAACCAAACCGCCCTGGTCTAGAACTTTAGCAGACAACTCCATTAAGTATTATTAGTGTCCTTCCTACAATGTAGTTAAAAAAAAAAGGTCGAAGAAATTCCATTTTATGTTTTACACATCTTTCCTATTTAAATACGACGTTGGCAATGCAAGTATTGTTTCTGGGTATGGATACATTTCTTTGCTGAAGTCAGTTTAGAAAGCATTATTTATACCCATTTCATATTTAACTGTTTATATAATTTCAGAGAAAATATTAACAAATTTCCGCATCCTTAACGAAACAAATTTAACAAAATTAGAGATTTATTCGTGCAAAACTTGATAACATTACGTGGCTTGAAGAGGCAACCGCTGGAAACAAGAGGTATTTCAACTTATTATTTAAAGCCTATTAAAAAGCCATAAAACAATTTCGCCATAAGCGCCACTTTACTTTCTTCAAACTCTTGTCTCGTGTGTCGAGCTTTCGAGCATCGTCAAATGTGAATTAACCTCTCACCTATTTACCAGTGCGGATAAAGAAGACCGGAGGCCATGAATTTATACAACCATCTCACATCTAGAACTGAGGAATTTCTCTAACTATACTTTAACACGAAAACACTCCACTGTTGCTTCAATGCTCTACAGGAAAAGAAAGCTTTAAACTCCAAGCAAAATTTGAATGAAAATTTAAACAGCGCGATTTATATAATTCCATGTGCTTAATAAATAGCCTTTATGATTGTTACAATTATGATTGTTGTAACACATAACAACTGTTCATAATTGTTATAAAGTGTACGCTGAAAAATAGTTTTCGCAACGTGGCTGAGTTAGTCGGTTTCAGGCGAAGGTGGCATAGTTTTTTCTCCCTGAAACTCGGATTTTTCTTCCAGAAAACATAAAATCGACCACAGAACACACAATTTACAGACAGTATATACGGATCGATATGGCATTAGTTGTCGATTCTCCTGCATGCACTAGTTGCCGTTGCAATAGGGTTTTAGGAGCATCAGCCATAGTTGCCGATGCTGCTAAAATCCTATTACAACAACAACTGGTGGATGGAGTTCTTCAATTTGTAGTATCGGGCTCCTGATTTGGTTTAAAACAGGATGAACCATATAGGAAGAGTTACGTAACCACGCGATTTAATTAAGGAGTTACTTTTTTATTTATTTATTTCTTAAGTAGAATTGTTGCTGTTATGAGTATTGAATCAGTCCTCCATGATAATGAATCCTTATTTCTATTTTTATTCGCCGATTGTAACAACGGTATATTAAGTTAGGGTGGTCCTAAGCTAGCAGTGGCAAACCTGCTACGTGTTTACTATACAAGGCCGTTCCATGTTATGTTACACATCTATATTCTGATCAATGAATTAGTATGTAGCATTTGATCCACCATGGTGCAGCACAAGGAGCTGCATCATAAACTAGTAGTATGCCTTCCAAATTGCAGCACAAGGAAAGGCGTTAACCCATTATCATACCTTCTGTATTGCAACACAAGGAAGGGCCGAGGGCAGTATAACGACCTGCATCACAACCGATTACTACCTGTGATTGATCAACATGCACAGCCCAATGATCTATACATCTTATGACAATGTTTATTCTACGGACACAGCACCACGAGGTGTATCTATAAGGATTCATGATTCACATTTTACCATCACTTCACAACACCATGAAATGTGTGTTGAAGGAACTATAATCCACATTTATTCCTCTGCATTCATCGCCATATATAATAATCTGCACCATACCCATCCAGAAGCTTATTCCTTTACTTTGCAATGCTGTTTTCCCACAAAATGCGTCTTCCTGACGCAATATACTTGCACATTTTATTTCTGAAATCTAATTCTCTAAAGTCCGAACACAGCTTGTTTGTGTATATTTTATTTCTTGAGATGGCGTAAAACGCAGCAGGACAAGCATCTCACCTTTTAACTCAGGATTTTACCACAAATAAGGTTTATATTGGAAGAAAACCCTGAGTTTTCATTTAAAAAAAAATAAACCTTGCAACCTTTGCCAGAGATCAACTAACTCAGCCACTTTGGAAAAAGTCCCATAAAATTTCCTCGCATTACTAACGGAATTCGACTCAGATCTTTTCCAACTTGAAAAGAACGACTCTGGAGGAAATTCTTAATGAATATAAGGAAGTTACCTCACACCAACAGTGAAATGCACCGAAAATACAGTGTCGCTCTGCAGACAAAAGGCAGCTGCTAGCGAACAACGATTAATTAGACCTAAAGATCGTCAATGTTGCAACAACAGCCTCTGCAGTTCCACTGTACAATAAAAACCATTATTTGCATTCAATTGATGAAGTGTGATATATTTATGGTATTCAGACTTCAGTTTGTCATTTTTTGGGGAAGACAGCCGAACCAGTTTCCATATATTTTTGCACATTTATTTCTAGAATTAGATCTTCATGTTTAGAGATGTCATCATCTGTATCCACTGATGTCCTAAACATTCTTGTGGCATTCGAACTTGAACTATGGGACGTGGCGGCAATAACTGGAGGAAGAAATGTCGCTGGATATAATCAGTGGAGTATTACTTATTCGGAGTGCTTAGGTACATCGGGGACTATTGCTGAGAGAGAACAGCAAGAGTCCAGTCAGAGATTGATATATTAGAAGCAACTTTGCCATCAGTTTTAATGACTACTGTCTGCTGTTTTTGTGCATTGACGTAGGCAAATTTGAACATACTATTTATTTATTTATTATTCAATTTATTACATATGCTTCACTGCCTTCAGCTAGGAGGGTGCCTATATACATTTGTATATTATAACTTAGAGAGCAAACATAGAAATCGTACATAAATTACGCATATATAAACATTAGTTTCTATATTCCAACAAATAATATCTAATGTGAGAAAATAAAGCAGTTACAAATATATACAGTGACACAAGCAAAAGGTAGAGACATACAAACACATACGCGTCCTAATATATGCATATACAGCTAATACATATACAGTACATACAAAACACATAATGATTTAAAATAAATTAATTCTTCAGCAAAGTAGAGTTCATGGGAAATTCCATCCTGAAGGAGATAATAAGGAAACTTCTACAGTTGTATGTGGTGGTCCATGTCCTGTATCTTCTCAGATCTGTATGCTTTCTCATCACAGAACTAGTGGGGATCAATCTTCAGGGTGTTGTACGTTTGGAGGATGTTAGACGGAAAAAATCTTCTAAGCATAGTTAAATTCTGTAATAAGCTTCTTAGGGGAATCCATGCACTATTGCAAACGACGCGAGAAAGCCTAGGGCCTACAACAAGATTATGGACATTTGGAGCGTCAACGCGATCGGTGAGGAGTTGACAGAGATTACGCAGATTTCCTGTAATGAGCAACTGATTCCAAGAAGCGCAACCAAGGTTAGCATACATGATTGATTTCGAGATGGTGAAAGGGTGGCCATTAACACGGTTCAACCACCTTAAAATCCAGTACTCGATACCCATGAATTTTTCGATGTTAGTGAGGGAAGCAGAGGACCAGATCGTCGAGGCATACATGGGAATCGGAACAAGACATGTTTGTATGTAGTGAGTAGCAAGTTTTTGGTTGTTTACTCCAGTAAGTTCCTGTCTTATCGCCCACATTGCTGACAGAGTTTTTGCTTTAGTGTTGGCGAAGTGCTGTTGGAAAGTCAGGTCTTCATCGCAGGTGAGTCCTAGATCAGTGTGATGAGAGACCTTTTGGACCATAATACCATTGATGTAGATGTCTATTCTCATCTTCTTCTTCAGGTTGGTGAAAGACATTTGTGCTTACTTGGTCGGATTTATGGATAGGCCAATATTCTCAAGATAATGGTCAAGTTCTTCTATTAGGGCAGTGGCATGGGCGTTGATTGCGTCAGATTTCTCACCGTGTTTTGACGAAATGAAAAGTTTTATATCATCTACGCAAGAGCTGCAGTCAGGATGAGTAGAGAGGAAGGGGTCCAAAGCGGCAGCAAAAAATAGTGCAGAAAGGACGCCACCTTGGGGAACTCCTCTGTAGACGACGTGGTCCGATTGGAAGGTTCTATGTTCTACTCTCAAATGCCGTTGTTTGAGAATGGAAACGATGATTTTTAATAGTCCTCCCTGTATTCTGAAATGCCTTTCAAGTACTGTCATCAAGGAATTGATTGAGACATTAAAGCTGCTTTCGATAATGCTTTCGACATTATCGAAAGCAGCTTTAATGTCTAAAAATGCTACATCAATCTGTTCTTTGGCGTTCAGAGTCGTTTGGATCCGAAATAGGGTGTCCATTAGATTAGTCACACTTGATCTCTTTGGAATCACAATGGTGGTCTTTTATGGAAAAAATGTATAACAAGAATTGGCAGCAGAGTCTTCTCGAACAATTTTAATAAATTGCAGCTTAATAAATAATTACTAGCCATAATTATCTTCCTTGAACCTTGACTGACTGTTTCAAACTTTATATTTTGATATTTTTCCTCATTTTTTTCGTCTTTTACATGCCTTAGAGTGTGCCTTTGAAGACAGAACAAGTCATTTATATCCACGCAGTTACTTTGAACGTGGTCTAGAACGCAGTTTGGCAGAAAGTCTCATCTGCATGCCAGCTGAGACCGGTCATACTTTTGGCACTTATAACAACTCAGTGGATATTGGTATTGTAGAAAACCTGTATTACTGATAAGGATAAGTTAGGGTTATCGAAGATAAGAATAATGTTCTTGATGTCAGTAAGTTTGTTTTCATTTTAAATCATAATTCGTTTGCCTTTCATTACATTTTTGTTACTGAAGCTCGTGAGTTATTTCTTCCTCTATGATACTCAATACATCTCAGCCAGTATGAACGCCTTTGGCTGTAATTAAAATTTTAGGAAGATACTTTTATTGAATTTCCAATAAGGTCTGATAGTTGTAACAGTTTCTCACAGTGCCTCTGGTTCATAGTTTGCACAAGTC
Source organism: Mastigoproctus giganteus (assembly GCF_048544385.1). Taxonomy (NCBI): domain Eukaryota; kingdom Metazoa; phylum Arthropoda; class Arachnida; order Uropygi; family Thelyphonidae; genus Mastigoproctus; species Mastigoproctus giganteus. Next base: position 162,671,088 of record NC_143579.1, read on the forward strand.
GGTCCCCTAATTGAGTCTCTTAGCCATCTTTGAAGATCATGAAATACTTTACAGGTGTTTTTGCCTAAGGAGCATAATTTACTCAGGGGTTAGCTAACCAGAGAGTGAATAATTAAGGAAAATGGGAAGAGTTTCCCAACACGGTCGATCTTCCATCTCGTGGAAGAATAATTTCCAACTTCATTAAGGTAACCATCCTCGTTGAGGTGGGCGATTGATCATTCAAGCACTGGATAGATTCTATAGTCATTTACTCCTTTAAGACTTGGGGAAGGTCTTTCCAATTAGGTTTCCAAGCCCCCTCATGGAAACAGGAGCTGTGCAGCCAATGATAACGAGAGTGAAAGGTGTCTAGCATGCCTCAAGTGAAACTGTATGACGCGAGTGAAACAATGGGCGGTAGGCTTACTTTAAATATAACAAACAGACTTTTAAATTTAAAGTCTTAAATTTAGAGGACCATAAATTTAAAAAAAAACTCATTTTTAAGTGACTGAGAAAGAAAACAAAATTTATGTGAAAATGCAATTTGCAGTTCTCAAGAAAAGTACCAATTAACTGTGATCGTGTTTTGGATTTGGTTAACTTCATTTCACAGAACAACTGTTCTTTTTCAGTGCTCTCGGCTGAACGAAATGTCTTTCTTTGCACGACAGTAAAGTTCGGAATTTTTCTTTACTCAGTTATTATTTTCGAAATACGCGAAGTTTCGTTAAACTTCAATTTCAACCTCTGTGTTTTCTAGAGTTTCTGAGGTCTCGCGAGCTGTATTCAGCGCCTTATTTTTAGAAAGGATTATGTTTTTAGAAAGGGTTGTGCTAAGAGCAGGAACTTTTGTTATACCGAGGAGTGCAAAGGTAGACTAAGAATGATAATTAAGGAACATGAAGAAGAGAAGCGGCGTATGGTAGAATTAACGAGTGTGCGAAATAGCGGCCGGTGAAAAAATCTGTCGCCCAACGACGTTGCCCGTGCCTTCTCTAATGTATAATAATTAATGCGGAAATGTTGGAATCAAGTAAAATACTGAGGCTCATATCATCACTAAATAAAATTTAAAAATATTATAAATAAATAAGCAATCAAAACAAAGGTAACCAAGAGAAAAAAATAATTTTATCGCTGTATAAAAAGACTGCTGACCCTCAACACCGTGTGGAAACGGCCTGGGTTCGAATTCCTTCAAGACAGAGGTAATTTATGGGCTTTTTCATACAATGAAAAAGGGCTTTAGGATGTCTTTGGGGGTTGGAATTGCAGTGGAAAGAAACTCGAGTTTAGGAACTCGGGTTTTCCTTCCAGCGAAACAGGCAAACCAGCCACAGAGTATGCAAAATTTAAAGACAGTTTTATTTTCTAAGACAGCTATATCGTCTTCTAAAGCAACTAAGATTATTTCATAATCGTAGTTGCTTTAGAAAAGTTGAAAATCGAAAAGTTAAAACATACAGTAGAGCTCATAACTGTCCTAAAGCTAGGAATTAAGATACATTACGTGCGAAATCGCCTTGACGACACGACTTTAGGTGTCGTATCATTTAAATGAGCTTGTAGCTCCGTCCCTCCCCAAGCACTAGATCATAAATCATCCGTTTGAAAACTCAAAACAAGTCAATAGATTAGAAGTGAATTAACTAAATTCAACATAAAAGGACATCCAAAAGGTCACTTTAAATAACAAAAGCAATATAAATAAAATCAATCGACCATTTAGCCTTGTGGTGGGGACGGGCCATCACACCCCCATACGGTGATTTACCATCTCCACAACGAGGAGGTAAGACGCTACTATCTCAAGGGGGCTTGCCTTGCATACACTCCTTTTACAAACTTATAAAACCTCGAGAACTGCTCCCTAGAATCAAACAATATACCTAAATTGTCTTCATAGAGGGCAAGCATTCCATCTGAAATTATAAGTCCTGATGAATAGGACAGTACAGGACTTTGACTCAAGTTCGTAATGTGGACATGTGGGCATATTTTATGTCTTATTTAGGGTAGTCCCTAAACGCCAGTTCAACACTAGCATGGTTCTCTGTGATGATATACAAAACCCTGTAAAATAGCCAGAAATGAGTGCTGTGGTTTTGCATGGTGTGTTGTTGTGTTGTTTCTGGCCATTTTTCTGCCAGAAAGCAGCGATCATCAGGAAGGCTGCTTCCCAGCACCCGTCCACGCCATGAGGAGGCGGGCCACAACTATATACATAAAATACTAAATGGATTATATATCCAGCACCCATAGCCAAATTCGTAAGACACCTAAAGGAGAAAGCAGAAAGTTGGAATCTGAATTGGACTATAGCTCATCCGCCATTTGGATCCTATTTGATTGCCTCACTGCTGGACGAAAAACACGATTTTCCGGAAGAAAATCCATGCGACAATTCCTCACGTGATTGACAGGATTCGAATTTCTGTCTTTTTCACCTGGTGTCAGGAGGGGGAAACAGTAATTATACCAACTGTGCTACCCACGAGGACTTTATAGTACTGGTGCTAATAATTTCGATTAAACCAATTAATACACAAATAAAAATTACCAATGAAAATCTAAGACTGTCTGTAATCTATAGAAACTACCCTTGCATCCTAAAAATTTCTATAAAATATTAAAAGTGGGCTCTGGATGTTTATCACTAAGAGAATATAATAAAAGAAATGGCAGTTCATTTTGGTTTAAATGCACTTGCTTGAATATCGGTATTTTAAAACCTCATTTCCATGATAACAGGTTGTTTTGAATATCATAAGAATGCAATGGCAAACAATCGATCAAAGAAACAATAAAAGACTTGCATCATGTGTACACTAACTTAAATAAGCACACCTCAGCTAATATTGCACGCGCAGGAAACATCTTTTTCTATAAACAAACGCTCGCATTATGAATGCGACAGTTGTTTCGTTAACGATATGCAATCAAACCAAATTATCTGCGAATACGCAGCAATAACATTCCCAGATTCGTAAAAACATGCCATCGCTGAAAGGGCACGCAAATTTGTATCGTAATGACGCAGCTAATAGATCTCGTGCCAACTGATTACGTGTTGGTAATGTGTTTCTGCATCACCGAGAAGACTTATGGTAATAGGAAAGCGAGTCATTAGTTATTCATGAGTAGTTTGGCATTTCTTACCACAAATTGCCCTTCGAAAGGAGTCTGTCTTTAACATTTCGTCTGGGGATTTCCTGCTGGTCTTGGTATGTTAATTTTTTGGGGAAACTCACTAGGAATCTTCTTACAACGGTGTGAACCTCTTCAGCTTTAACGACTAGAAATAAGTCAGCGAATTCGTGGCTTGCTCAAACTGCCTTGCATGAAAAGCAGCGATTGTGGAATAGCCGTTGACCAGCCTTCCCGTCTTCATCCAGCGCTTTAATTTACAAGAATAATGCAAATTTTGGCAAAACAGGAAATTAAATCTTTTCCATGTAGAGATAACGGAACAAGCCAATGAACATGCAAATATCAGCAACACCCTTCCTTGTTACGTTTTAAAAGTGGAGCCTTAGTGTGCGCCTAAATTAAAAAGTAAAGTTTTTTTTTGATTAACATGGATAATGATGACGAAATTTTATCATTTTTAAATCTTGTTTTTTTACGTTGTTATTGGGAAGAAACATAGCAACAGCAAATACAGCATCACTCCGGGATTAACGTGGCCAGGACCTTATAACTAGCTCATAGAAGGATCGTATAACTAAAAACTACCATACAACTAAAACCAAAAGTATGGTATAAACATTCAACAGACTGATAGATTAATGAGCAGAAAACAATAATAATAACTGTCCAGATAAAGAGATTAAAAAGGCAAAGAAATAAAACAGTTAAAATTGTGCACTTTCTTCCATCCTGGTTTCAGCAAGAAATTTAAGCTAAACAGTCCATTTGCATTTAGAAGTCTGTCGCTATGCCCTATCTGTGGTCCATCGAAAGATTAATATTCCATTATTAATCTTTTTGAAGGCGTATGGTAATAAAGACTTTATTACCATACGTCTTCAAACATCTACGCCTTCAGAAACCTAAGCTTTTTAAGGCCATATTGTTCCGTGTATATTGTCTATAAATTTCGTGTGTTTTGTGGTTGATTTTCTGTTTGCTGGACAAAAACTCGAGTTTCTGGGAGTAAAAACCATTCTACCCTCCTCTGAGACCGAGTGACTCAGCCACGTTGTGAAAAAGGCCCATAAAAATTCCTCCCATCATCGACGGGACTCGAACTCAGGTCTTTTTCCACTCGGTGTGGCGAGCACGGCGATCCTACCATCTGTGCTACCCACGAGGGCTTCTAAACTGGAATCTATTCACTTCTCTCTTCCAGCTCGAATACTACTAGTCAACATCCAATCATATTCAACTCAAAATTCAACAAACTAACTTTTCTTTCGTTAAATGAATGGAATGAAACATTGGTAATACATTTTATTGACCATCTTATGCTGAAATAACGTTCTTCAGCATTTCTAAAACTTCAGTCTATTCCCAGTAACTACAATAACACGAAGTCCAATAACATTTAGTGCTTTGGATCACTATTAAAAATAATAATAAAAAAATGAAAAATATACGTGAAAAGCACTCACCTAATAGACAAAATAAACGAGTACAGACGGTTATAGAAACCTTGATTATCTTTCTGCTTCCCAAAAACACCGTGATGCGTTATTCCGTGGTAATGAGTCCTCAGTTATAAAGATACGATAGCAATAACAAAACTTCCCTGAGTAACGGGATATAAATATGTTTACTCTTTCAACAGTCTCCCATAACTGTTGAACACTAAAATGTTGCAATTCGGATAATACACCGTCTAGACTTTGTATTAATTCCTATTTGAAGCGCTGGAAAACATTATGTGTCGAAAATAATTGGATTTATTGCGCTGATGATACGAAGGCACATGAGGAAGAAGCTGTCCTACTCCTCTGAAAGCTGCAGGCTGACCGAGAGTCGAAGTGAGCTCGTGGTATTCACTAAATTGTGGAGAATTTTTGAATTGCTGAAAATGCGCTGCACGTAGACAAAGACCTTTTTTTATCTATTTTGACCTTTATACGCATCATCTGTTAGTTTATAATTTCATCTGTTCATCTCCGTTGTTGTTTTCCAGGTTTTTTAGCTCCTCTTGGGTGCCATTATGTTATTTTCTTAATCCATCTGTCATCATGTCTTTGAGCTATGTGTCCTGTCCAAAACCATTTCAGTTCTTGAGTTTGATAAGAATATCCTTTATTTGTGTTTGCTGCCTAATCCATGTATTTCTCTTCTTATCTAGCAGTCTGATTCCTAATATTATTCGTTCCATTCTTCGCTGTGTAGTTCTCAGCTTCTCTTCCATTCTTTTGGTGAATGCCCAAGTTTCACTTCCATAAGTGACAGTGGGAAGCATACATTGGTTCATTATTTTACGTTTCAGATAAATTGGGATATTGCTCCTCAGCATGTGACTATACTTCCTGAATACTACCATCCGAAATTTATTCTTTTCTTTAAGTATATGCATCCACCTTTTCCTCTAATTCTTTGGGATCCTGGCTTATGATCAAAATGTCATCTGCAAATCGTAAATGGTTTAGGTACTCTCCGTGCACACTGAACTCTTCCCTGCGACCAGTCCTATCTTCTCAAAGCTCCTTCAAGGGCAGTAGTGAACAACTTCGGAGATATTGTGTCTCCTTATCCTTTCTCAATTTTAAATTTGCTACTGTCTTTGTCTAGTCTGATAAAGGAGGTAGCGTTCTCATACATTTTCTTCAAAATCATAAAGTATGGGATGTCTATGCCTTGTCTTTCCAATGCCTGAAACATTGTCTTATGCTGTATGGAGTCAAATTCCTTTTCATAATCCAATGCTAGCAATAATGGTGTTTTACATTCGTTTCCTTTTTCCATTAGCTGCAATATTACGTGAAGATGATCCATAGTTGAGAATCCTGTCCTAAAGCCAGCTTGCTCTTTCGGTTGATTGTCATCAAACATTCTTTCCAATCTGTTAGTAATGACCCTTGTGAACAACTTGTAGGTGTCAGACAACAAGCTAATTGGTATATAATTTCCAATTTCTGTTTTATCTCCATTCTTATGCAACAAAATTATGATTTTGTGAAGAGTCTTACCAGTTTCTGTGGAATGTCTCTTCGTTCGAATTTTAACAACTCTACAGTAACTTCATCTTCACCCGGGGGCTTTTTGAGTCTTCATTGTCTTCAATGCATGGTCTATGTCATCAAGAAGATATTGAGTATGTCGTATGTGTTGTCAATTTGTGATCATCCTCCCCAACTGTTTGAATGATTTCCCCGCTCCTTATATAATTCTTTACAGTAGTATTCTGTTATTTGAATTATGCCTTCTCTGCTATTTATAAGTACACCATCACTGTTCTTTGGTTTCAGTATCATTTGTGTTTTAGTATTACTGTTCATGACTGCTGATTTATGTCCTTTGTTTTCCATTAATGATTGTTCAACTTTTTTTGTGTTAAATCTTCTTATGAATCCCTTTCTAATGGCTTTACATAACTCAGTATACTCAATTTTATCCTTGTCAGTGTTTATCTTGCTCTTCATTTGTCGTCTTCAGTTCATCATGACAAATTTCTTGACTAATTTTTTCTTCTTTAGATTTCTTTTTAGCTAAATGTTTCTCGAGCTTTATCACTTTCAGAAAATTGTTGTATTCCTCGTCAATATCCTGAAGGGTCTTCAGAAGTTCAAACTTTTTCTTAAGTTCCAGTACATACTGCTTTTTTCCCTCCTCTTCTGTTATCTCAAAAATCTTTGTATTATTTATTCGACTCAGTTTTATTCCTTTCTTTTTTTAGACAAAACTGAGTAGTGTAATTCAAACCTCTCTTAAACTAAAATGAGTCTTTTCTGAAAAAAAAGATAGCTCCTGATCACTTAAATGTAATCAAAAGATAAAGGAAACCAAATAAATCATGAATATTAACTTTACCATATGAGTCACATATGATATGTGACCCATATGGTAACTCACCTGCTTAACCCTTGAAAAATAGTACAAAGGCAAACAGAGCTCTGCTTCAAGCAATATTTGCAAAGATTCTTCGTTTTGCTTCGTTTTGGCCTCGGACGTCATATTTATATAACTTTTAACTGTGTTACAAGTTATTTTATTTTCTCCACAAAGATATAAATAGCCTTCCACGAAACTTACCTTTCAGCCACTCGTGGATCGCCGATTGTGGAAATCGTTATTTTGCGACTTTCCACCTGAAATTGTTTGCCATTCCATTAAGCCTTCGGAATATTTCAAGATTTAAATAAACAGTTGAACGCATAAAATGCAGCGTCACCTTCCCCGCCAGTTAGAGAATCCGGCTGGAAACACTCAAACAAATCTAACTGCAACTTTATTATTCCGTGTGTTTCTGTCCAAAATAAATTGCGGAAGAAGAAGAATTGCACGATAAATGCTACGATTTCTAAAGCAATCATCGGGCATCATAGCAAAAGAAACGCGAACACGTGGTCTCAATTTCTAATGCCTTGACACACAGCTCAAACGTTTCTTTTATCTTTTCTGTTTGTTTCCGTGTTTTTACTCCAGAATATTTCCTGTAAATGAAGCATAACTAACCGGTTTTCAATAAGAGTGACCCCCGCAAATCAATTTTATTCCCCGATTCCTTTTAAGTCCCACATCGACTGTGATGTCAAATTGCACTAGAAAATCATTACGCTTCAAGAGCTCAGCCCACCTTACAGAATAGAAATGTTCTTTAAAATAGTGGTAAAGCTGGAAATATTTGAATATCTTCGGTTCATTTCAAAAGACGCAGCCCAAATATTTGAGCCTCGTTTGATATCCCAGAATTTTCAAACAGTGTCACTACGTGCTGTGATGTATGTTGCGAGGTTTACTGAAATGAATAAAGGCAATGGCATAACTGTATTATGGTGGACCGGAAGTTTCTAGAGAAAAGATGAGAAATGGCGAGAAGTACGAAAAGAAGGAGACCGGATGAAGAAAAAGTGAGTGAGAAGTATGACATCTCGTGAAAATAATTGGCAATTTGTGCAACACTTCCGTTTCTCGACATATTAAAGTTATGGTTTGGGTGAATGTCCTTCTTTTACGTCTGGAAAAAATAAACATTTTTATCGGGGAGAAAATTTCAAGATTCTTTCTCCCAGAAACTGGTTTTCCATCAAGCAAAAAAAACCTACACCGACCCAAAATTATGTGGACACCCCTGTTTTTAAAGGCCATTGGACCTTACCGGATTAAACAAGTGACTGTAATCAGAATATAAGGGTATCAGCCACACACAAGTTAGTAGTTCTCGTCATGAAACTCGAATTGAGCTGACTGATTTCGAGAGGGATGGTATCATTAGGATACCAGATTTATTTCGGATGTATCATTGTTGGCTGGTCGATTCATGCAATTGGTGACATTCTTCTCCATTCATATTCGGACCCCAGTAATGCTGTCACGAAATGGAAGCGTGAGGTTTCGCCTTCGTACAGGAATGCAGAAAAAGGACCATGGAAATCCTCGACGCGATCAGAAAGTACTCTGAAGGGAAGTAGAACAATTTCGTAAAACCTCTCTGCAAAACATTAACCATGAATTTAAGGCATCAGCAGGGGTTAGAGCCTATATGAACACAGTACGTGCGGATTTCCACAATATCTATTTTCTAGGAAGAGTCTCGAAGCCTAAGCCAAACATCAGCAACCACAATGAACAGTTTCGCAACAAATTATGTTATTTATTCAAAGAGAAGAATAAATCGGTTCTATGGAGTGACGAACCCTGATAAACACTATTTCGATCAGATGGACCATTGTGGATGTGAAGAATGCCTGCTGCCGTAGTGGACTGTGCCAACAATGAAGTTCGAATGGGATGGAGATCATAGCGTAGGACAGAGAACTATGAAGGCTGACGTCCACATTAACATTTTCGAAAATCCCACGTTTCCTATAATGCAATATTTCTTTGTTAAAGACTCACGTTTACTTCAACAGGACAATATCCCTTGACATACTGCCAGTGCTGTTTGAGAATGGTTCTTGGACATGGATACATAAAAATTGGAATGGCCAGCACAGAATCCCATTTGAAAGGAACAAACAATGAGGCCAGAGCAACACGTCCTATTCTACCTCGGTATCCCAAATAATACTTAAAGAGGGACGCTGCAATATACCGCTGCATTTTATTTTTTGTTGTTGGAAATTACCCAGAGAGTGAAGCGCGTAATAATGGCCAAAAAAGGGTCACAACCGACAAGCTATAGAATTCAGTGGCAATGACGTAAATACGAAACTGACATACGTCTCCAGATACTTGCTGAAGAGCAGTGTATAATGTGCGATGCCAATCATTCTCTTCACGCAAGAAACTAAAACACTTTGATTACCTTTTCCCGAAAATTTCCGATGCAGCAAATACTTTATACTTACAGAAGTAAATAACGCAACACACAGGAACGGCTAAAATTCCGCTTTAATGACAAATTGTGCCTCTAATGTCGAAATAGCTTTAACGTGAATTAAGAAGTGTCCAGTTGTCAATAAACCCTCCTCAGGAAATTCGCTCCTGAGAACATTGTACCACAGATAAGTTCGCGACACGAACTGCCATCTCATAGCAATAATCTTGCACGGCATTTCCCAGGTACTGAGCGATTTTTCCTCTCCTTAAATAAAAAGAAAAAAATTGTTCATCAAAAGCTGATCAGAGCAATAGGACAGTCATTTTTTTTTTTTTTTTTTTTTTTGTGGATCCATTCTTTGTTGCCTGAACACAAGAACGATTGCCGCATGCCATGAGTCCGGAAACTCCTCTTCAAGAAAGTTTCTATTATAGAGACATAGCAAGAGATCCATGGATTATGATGATAGATGTTTAATCATCACATAATGGATATCATCTGGCCGAAGGAACTTGCTTTGGATATAGTGTGTACCACTTTCTGCTCCCATCGTGTAAAAGGATGGTTGCACGCCTCGCAGCCATTTGAAGACAGTTTCAGTTGCTGTTTTCCTGATTAATTTTTTTTTTGTAGGCAAGCAATTCTGGGATGTACAATACAAATGTCTCCCCTAGAGTGTTCACAACTGCAGTTAGGCCTCATTTATACGTCCATTTTTTACCACGATCAATAAAGGGTGTGAGGTGTATTTGCTCTTCGTTTTCCGGACTTTGTCCAAGATGGCTTTGGAATTGACAACCCGTATGATGGAAGATATTAAACGGATCCAAGATTCCTTTTGATAATGAGGTATAATGTAACGTACTTTTGCACATGCACATCACTGAAGGCTATTTAGATTATCTCAGTGAGATAACAACGAAATCATCCCCATGCTTAGTTTTGAGCCTTTCTTGCTGCTGTGCATTCTACCATGGTTTTGGAAACCTTGGAAAAGGGGTTGATGTCATAGGAATTGCAATGCCACTGCTTGGACGATACTTCCTGTGATATTCTTAGTTGCGTCATTAAATGACTTGAGACTGACTGTGATGTTATTAATAATTGCTGTATATTTAGAAGGGACAGATCATTGTTTTCAACATACGCTATAGTCCAACCCCTTCTACTGATAACACCACTACCCTCACAGAGGTATTATATCCACTGAAACCCTCTAATAATAGAAAAGAGGATGGGATTTGCATAATGAGGTCATCAAGGTCTGCCTGAGGGAAATAGTTCCCAGGTGGAAAACAGAAAAGCTAAGAGAAGTCTACTGTAAGACAAATTGCTGCCGTCTTTAAATTCGTGGTAAGCGGCGTAGCTTGGAAAGGTTACCAACAAAGATGACTATTCTTCGGTGGAAAGATCCATCCCCAGCTCTCTCTATGCATATAATTAAACAGTTACGCAAGTAAGGGTCCTCATTTGTCTTTAAATACCTCTCTTACAAGCGAAAGCAAGTTGGCTCATGCCTATGCAGGAAACACTTGAGGTCTTCTTCACTTCGACGGAATCCACGCAAATTCCATCTTAAGAATTTCAATGTGGCCATTATTTGGATATGTTGGCTCTGTCTGACGGCTTCCGAAGATGTGAGGTCTTTGTTTTCTCAGTCCTGAATTGTTTATCTTTGGAAGGAATGGAAGTTGGCCGTATCCATTTCTTCTTCTTCTGCTACTTCATATAAGTTCCAGGACTATTTCCTCTTGTGCCTCCTTAACTTCTACTTCCATTGTTTATTGTATTGCAAATGGCTCTTCCGTTTTTTTGTTTTTTTTGGAATTTCTTTTTCATTTTGTTTGAAGTGGCGAACTACTAGGAGTAGCTCACTGTGGTTTTTTGGGTAGACTTCTGTGAACTGAATAAATAAGAGTAAACGACTTCCTTGGCCGAATGATCATATAGGGAGTAGCCATCCTGGTGATCGCTGCTCCCTAGTAGTTAAATGGTCAGATACAACAAAACAACAGAACAAGACACACACTTTGCAGACATAACGCTATACTTGTATCTGACCATTTCACAGAGCTTTGTACTCATCACAATGTACCAAGGTAGAGTTGAACTAACGGTGCGGCACGCCGTATATAAGACACAACACATAAAAAATAATAATAAAATAAAATAATGGTGATATCAGTTTGTGTATCCATGGTACTCTTCACAGAAACTTTTTGAGCTTATGAGGGCTTGCTACTGTTTATCGGTTGGGCGTTTTCAGCCTCATGATAAATGGTCAGCTTGGTTTTTAGTTTTTGAATTTCTCTTTCATCCTTCCACCGCTGAGATGAAGAATGCAGGGTTCTCTCCTTGGCGATTTACACAGATCGGTGTGGAAGCCACATTCCTTACTCGCATAGTCTTTGGCAACCCACATGGAACACAGGCTAGGTTACCAAGACAAACTGTTTGTGAGTGACGGGACTTTCGATATCTAAATTCCTCAGCGGATTCGGAATGTAAATCCTCATTGGGCAGTTTAATTAGCCTGCCTTAATGGAACTTGCGGTAGGGTGTTCGATGTAAGGATGAGAACTCGAGTGCAGACGAGATTCCCATACTTTTTGATGGCTGCGCTTGACAGCTGCCACTGCTTGATCTTTCAATTTGGAACAGATTTCTTCTTCAATGACATCAAGAAGAAGAACTTATTGTGATATGACACAATGCATTAAGAGTTCAGAGTTTTGTGGTGGTTTGTTTGTTTGTTTGTTGTTGGGTTTTATTGGCGCATTAGCAACTAAGGCTATAATGCGCCAAAAACCTGGTCATTAAAAAATAAAATTTTTAGTGGCCTAACAAATTAGGTCACCAAGTCAAAGAAGAGAAAACAAGTATAAACGGTAAAAGACAAATCAGCAAACAAGTAACATTAACAAAGATTTTTTTAAATATGAGTAAAATGGTTTACTGATTTCAAAAAGTTAAAAACACCAGACACATGGTCATTGTCAGATAAAATCTAACTGAGTGTATACGGCTCAGTCAGATGATTAAAAGAGTTAAAATGGATATTGCTAAAATCTGGACGGTCAATTAAAATGTGTCTAATGGATAAAACTGTGCCAGAGGACTCAGACATAGGAGGGTCATCAGCCCTCAGCAAAAACGAATGAGTCAAATGACCATGTCCTATACGGGTCCGGCCAAGAACAACTTCCTCCTTACGATTCCTGCGCAGACTAGACTGCCACGGTTCAATTACAGGCTTTATACGATACAATTTATTCGCAGTCTGTCTATTCCACAAATCCTGCCATTGGGAGTGTATGTTTTGGTGTATTATTTGCCTGTAGTCTGTATAGGGGACTGACAGGTAGCGGTTATTATTGGAATTGCTGATTTGGCTGCGGCGTCAGCCAAATCATTTCCCCTAATCCCAATGTGGCTGGGAATCCAGCAGAAGCGGATATCATATTCACATCCACGGAGGAAGTGAATCTTCTGGTGTGAATAAATTGTTGTTGTTGTTGTGTTTGGATTTTTCTGGTGCAAAGGCTACTTAGGCCATATTGCACCTATCATAGTAGTTAGTACTAATTTTATTGACTTCTATGGAAGCAGCTAGAAATGGTTATATAAACCTATTCGTTTCAGAAAGGAAAAAAATTCTGTAAGGTTTGAATTTTCGCCTATGATATGACGAAGTGACAATTCTTGTAAGTTTGACAGAGAAGTGAATGAAAGTAGACGGGAGTTGTTATGCAAGGTGCATTCCAGGAGTATGTGTTTTACTGTGAGTGGCCTGTGGCAATGTGAACACTGTGGAGGGTCATTACCTGATAACAGAAATAGATGGGTCAAATGGGTGTGGCCTATTCGGGCTCTGGCCAGGACAACCTCTTCTTGTCTGTTTGTGTGAAAATTGGAGGCCCATAATTGGGGTATAGGTTTAATTTCAAGGAGTTTGTTATGCATCTGCGTTTGCCACTGTAGTGTCCATCGTTCCTTACATATATTTCGAATATGGATTTTGTAGTCACTGAGTGGGACCAGAAAATTCATTGCGGATGTGCTGGATGGATGCTTGGCAGCATCATCTGCAATTTCGTTTCCTGGTATTCCAGTATGGCCTGGGATCCAGCAGAAGACAATGCTTAGCCGATGATCTCGGAGACGAACCAACTCTGATCTGATTTGCTGTAGTAACGGATGAGTAGATGGGGAAATCTTTTGCATTGCTAATAGGGCACTTTGCGAGTCTGTGTAGATTATGCTCTTTTCGATTGAGAGATGGAAAAATGATTTCCAGAGCAAGCTTTATGGCATATAATTCAGTGGTGTAACTACTGCATTCTGTTGGAAGTGACACAGAAGTGATAGTGTCATGGAATACCACTGCTGCACCTGATCCATTCTCGGACTTTGAACCGTCAGTATATATTTTCGCGAAGTCGGGATAACATTGTAGATGTGCAATGTGGAGTTGCTGGATGTTAGTACTCGTTAAAGAGTGTTTCCCCCATTGGTGGAAATAATTATCACAACACGGCATGATGACAGACCATGGAGGAACGTAATCTATAGGTTCTTGGTGGACTTTGAGTTGTATGTTCCAGTTTTCTGCTAGTTCCATTAACCTAATACCTGCAGGCCTAATTGCTTGTGGTTTGTTTCTATAAAAGGTCTTGAGTGGCGGATCATTAAATATTGACCAATTGGGATGGGTCGACTGGCTTTGGACCTTGGTTGCGTAGTTCAGTAATAACATCTTTCTTCTGATGTTTAGAGGAGCTTCGTAGGCTTCCACATAAAGACTTTGCACTGGTGATGTTCTGAACGCACCTAAAGCTATTCTTAGAGCTGAATGTTGAATAGGGTTCAGACGAGATAAGGTACTTTCCCTAGCAGAATCAAAGACAGGTGCGCCATAGTCCAGACGAGATCTAATTATGGATCTATATAAGTGAAGCAAGGTGTAACGATCTGCTCCCCAGGTTGTTGCTGATAAGGCTCTGAGTATGTTCATTTTCTTTTGGCAAGCTGTCCGGAGATGTTCAATGTGTTTATGATAGTTTAACTTACTGTCAAAAATTAAGCCAAGCAGACGAATACTATTCGCAATTGGAATAAGATGGTTATCTAAGTGGAGTTCAGGATCAGGATGCATTTTACGCATGGTGCAGAAATGAATGGCAGTAGATTTCTGGCTGGATAGTCTGTAACCGTTTTGTGTCATCCAAATCTGGATCTGATTTATTGATATCTGCAATTGTCTCTCAATGTAGCTCATGTTTTGAGAGTGGCAGGAGATTGTTAGATCATCGGCATAAAGATATGAGTCTACTGTTTTCGGAATAATTTCAGTTAAATGATTAATTCTAATTGCGAACAGAGTAGCGCTGAGAACGGACCCTTGAGGTATTCCTTCTTCCTGAACAAACTTTTTAGAGAGAGTTCCCCGGTAACGAACTTGAAAGGATCTTTGTTCTAAAAAATTTTGGATGAAATATGGCAAATTTCCTCTCAGGCCAAGAGAATGTAGATCCTTTAAAATGCCAAAACGCCACGTGGTGTCAAAAGCTTTCTCAATATCCAGACAGACCATAACGAGATGCTCCTTTTTGATGAATGCATTTCTGATATTTGCTTCAGCTTTAATCATAAGGTCCAATGATGATCGATTTTTTCTGAATCCAAATTGATTGTTATTGATTAACTTTTGGGACTCAAGATACCAAGTCAGGCGGCTGTGAATCATTTTTTCGAGGGTTTTGCTCAGACAGCTGGTAAGTGAAATTGGTCTGTAGTTTTGAGGAACAGAATAGTCTTTACCAGGTTTTGGGATTGCCAGAACGTAGGAATGACACCAGGAGCTTGGGTATGTATGTTCAGTGAATATTCGATTGAGGAAGAACAGCAGTGATGACTGTGACTTTGTATTTAAATTTTTAAGCATTATATAAAATATCCCATCAGGGCCAGCAGCGCTATTCCTTGTGTTGGTAAGAGCATGCTGAAGTTCAACCATGGTAAATGGTTGATTATATTTTAGTGCACATCTGTCAGTGAAATTCAGTTTGGATTTTTCAGTTACACCTTTAATTTTTTGAAACGATTGGTCATAAGAAGTTGAGGAGGACAACTGGGAAAATACAGATCCTAGTGCATTAGCGATTTCTGCAGGAGTAGAGAGCTCCTGTCCATTCCAGTTAATTAGTGGAGTAGATGTTGGAGGAATTTTGCCATTTAACAATTTTATCTTATTCCAGATCAGTCTGATGTCTGTATTTTTATTAACTGAGGAAGCGAATTTAATCCAAGATTCTTTTTTTGCTTTCCGTCTGATATAACGGGCTCTTGCTCTAAGTCGCTTATAATTAATAAGATTAGAAGTGGTTGGATGTTTGTGGAATTGATTCCAGGCTTTGTTTTTCTCTTTTTTTGCATTGTTGCACTCTTCGTTCCACCAATAATTTAATTTTCGCTTTTTCCTGACTTGGTATTGTGGAATTGCAGCGGTTGCAGCTGTTAGAATTTGGTTTGTAATATGTTCAGTAACATGGTTGATAGAAGAGCACTGTATGATATGGTTGTCGAACGAGACAAGCGTGCTATATTTTATCCAGTCAGCCTTTGGAAATTTCCATTTTAGTGGACTGTCTGTTGGTAATGAACAGGAAGTTTGAACTTTGCATATTATTGGGAAGTGATCGCTGTTGTGAGGGTCGTTAAGAGTTGCCCACTGGATACTTGGATAGAGCACTGGAGAGCAAATGGAAAGGTCTATTGCAGAGGTTGATCCGGTAGGAAAATGAACATAGGTAGGAGAGCCAGTATTTAACAACGTTAGATCCTGTCTATCTATTAACGTTTCAACAAGTTTTCCACGCCTGTCTAAGCTGGATGAACCCCATAATGGGTGGTGAGCATTAAAGTCACCTAGTAGACAGAAGGGAACTGGTAGTTGCAACACAAGACTTTCGATTTCCTGAATAGAATATGAACGATTAGGTGGAAGATAAATTGAGACCAATGTAACGGTAATTCCAATTACTATGCGTGCGGCAACAGCTTCTAAAGAGGTTTGCAATGGAAGGCATCTGGAAGGAACTCTTGAGTCCAACAGGATGGCTACTCCTCCATGAGCACTATTAGTGTCAGATCTATCTTGTCTGTAGATGGTGTAATTTTTGACTGTAGTGGAAACTTGGGGTGTCAAGTTGGTTTCCTGTAGGCACATAGCTACAGGATTGAAGCAGTGAATTAGTTCATTGATATCATCGATGTTGCTGCGAAAGCCTCTACAATTCCATTGAATGATGTGTTCCATTATTTGGTTCTGTTCGTGGAAGATGTATCCGACTGCTTTTTATAAGTTGATTGTTTATGACGGTCCGGTTTTGGTTTTTCTTTTCGGGGAAAGTTGGGACGTCCCGATTCATTGCTATCGTCCATATCATCTTCTGCGTGTATTTCAAGCAGTTCTTCTTGACAGATAGAATCAACTGTATCCATGCTTGTTAGACCTGATACTTTCGTCTCAGCAGAGTAAGATCTTTGCAAATTTTCTGCTGCCCGACGATGCGGAAGTCTCTGGGTTGGAATTGTGAGTGGGGTGTTATTGCTTTGGTCTATTGAATTTGGTTTAGATGGATGCTCGATCAAGAGTACTGATCGTGCCCAGTCTGATATTGATGTTTTTGGAGAGATGGATACTTCCGTCTGACATGCCACTGATTCTTGTCTGAGAGTCGTTGAAGCATAAGTGCGTTTTGGCATACTTAAGTTGATCTGTTTTTTCGCTTCTTGGTAAGAGACTTTATTTTCAATTTTATATTTTTGTATTTTTTTTCCTATCTTCCATAGTTCACATTCTTTCGAGTAGGCTGGATGTTTGCCACTACAATTAGGACACTGTGGTGTTGGAGCTTTGCATTCTGCTTGCATGTGATTCTTGCAGCTGCAGTTTGGACATATAGCATCTCCACGGCATGCTGTCTGAGAATGGCCGAACTTTTGACATTTAAAGCATCTGAGCGGATTTGGGATATATGGCCTAATGCGGCAATTCAAGTAACCTGCTTTGACAGAACCCGGTAGATTTGGAGTACTGAAAGTCAAGATTATGTTTCGCGTGGGAGTTAAGTTGCCGTCTTTTCTGATCATGATACGTTTTGCATGAGTCACATTTTGATCTTTTAGCTCCTGGACAATTTCTTCCTCAGAAACATATAATAGATCCCATTCGGAGATCACTCCTTTGGAAGAATTTAGTGTGTTGTGTGGGGTAACCTGAATTGGTATTCCGCTTAAAGAAATAAGTTGCAGTAGTAATTCAGAATGTCTTGAGTACGATGTCTCTACTAGTAGATCTCCTGATTGGAGACGTTTAACCATTTTTGGCGAACCTGCAGCGTTTTCTAGGCATCTCTGGATGATGAAAGGTGAGAGCTTGCTCACAGGTTGGGATGACAAAGAATGTATTATGAGGAAAGCTGGAGATTCCTGTTTCCTAGTGTCCTTTTTTTGTCTCTTTGAAAGAGAGAAGTCATTGTCGGTGTCATTGTCGTGTTCATGTTGAGAGCACTTCGGCTCTAAACGTGGAAATTCACTTATTTCCATCTTTGCTCCTTTTCGCCCCGAGGGTTGGTTTTTCCCCCAGGTTACCGGCCCCGCCACGTGGAGGCAGGAGCGGTGCCACCAGTGACCAAGCGGTTGTTTAAGTTAGTGGATTTGGTTAGTGATATATATATAAAGAATATGCAAAGAAAGGTGGATTGCCTTTCTGGGTTCTTACTTTTGACTTTTAAAGCACAGAACCACTTGAAGTAAATGAAATAACAGCCGCACTGGGAAATAAAGAAACTATATCACTTTGGAGATCACTCTATAATCACTGGAAGAAAATCGCTTGTCACTATCGCTTGGCACTCGGGGCCGTGTGAATAAAGCTGCAGGTAGACAGATGATGGAGTGTCCGACTTTCCCAAATTTCTAAGGGACAAGTCACATGCCAGGACATGAGCATGTCAGGGTGGAAGGGGTTGTTTTGGTGTTGGAGCAACCTTGTCTACCTTGATATTAAGTTCTCTGAGTAGCTCTTGGAGACGAATACCCAAAGGACGATAGGCAGCTTACGGGTATTGTACAAATTTTCCCATCGTGGCTCAAAAATGAATGGCCACGTAGGGTTGTCTGGCAGGGATTTCAGTTTTAAAGAGACAACTGCTTACGTCGAAGCGATAACGGTGGTTCGTTTGCTTCGACGTATAAGCTCTGGACAGGAGATGTGCGATATGCTCCAGTAGCGATACGGAGGGCCTGATGATGGACAGGGTCCAGCCATCGAAGGACACTATCTCTGGCTGAGGAATATACCTGGGACCCATAATCTAATTTGGATCGCACAAGTGCACGGTAAAGCCGTATAAGGGTGCATCGGTCTTCTCCCCAAGATGTCGAGGAGAGCGAGAGGAGAATATTAAGCCCTCGTATGCACTTTGTGCGGAGTTGACGGATGTGATCCAAAAAGGTCAGTTTTTTATCAAATATGAGTCCCAAGAATTTTGTGTCCGTTGCTACTGGAATAGCATTTGGTCCAAGCCTTAATTCAGGTTCTGGATGAAGATTACGCTTTCGGCAAAAGTGTACGCAAACGGTCTTTTCCGGCGAGAACCTGAAGCCATTAGCAAGTGCCCAGGAATTGAGACGATCAATGGCTTTCTGCAGTTGTCTTTCAATAACCCTCATGTTGCATGACTCACAAAATATGCTAAAGTCATCAAAATAGAGGGCACAGTTTACAGTTGGAGGAAGTTGTTCTGTGATGGAATTTATTTTAATGGCGAAAAGCGTGACACTTAATACTGATCCTTGTGGTACTCCCTCCTCTTGGCTGAAGGAACGAGAGAGAGTGAGGATCCCACACCAACTTGGAAAGATCGATTGGCTAAAAAGTTTTTAATAAAAATGGGGAGTTGCCCCCTAAGACCAAGGCTATGCAGATCTTTTAAGATGCCAAATCTCCAAGTTGTGTCATACGCTTTCTCCATGTCAAAGAACACTGACACCAAGTGTTTGCGTTTTAGGAAAGCATCCCGGATGGATGTTTCCAATCTAATAAGATGGTCCAAAGTGAACCGGTTCCTTCGGAAGCCGCACTGCATGTTGGAGAGAAGGTTATTTGATTCTAAATACCATATTAAACGAGAATTAACCATTCTCTCCAGGATTTTGCGCAGACAGCTAGTCAGAGCAATAGGATTTCTAGTGACTTTTGGATCCTTTCCTGGCTTAGCAAAGGCAAGAACGGTTGCCTTGCACCAGGAATCCGGAAACTGCCCTTCAATAAAGATTCTGTTATACAGAAGGAGCAGACAATCCATAGATTTTGGTGAAGTTTTGTGGTGGTTACGATGATAGATATTCCCTCATTGATGTAGCTTTCAAGATTTTTTTTTCGGCATGTTTTGTACTTGAAGCTTCGACAAAAAGGTCTCTGGAACGCATTATTTTTACGCATTTGGTGATCCTGTCAACCCTTCTAATCCTTTCTGGATGAAGAAGAGTGATATTTTCTCAGTTGACCGCATTCCCATGGAATGAGGAAAAGCGGTATCATTGACGGAGGTGTTTTCAGTATTATCATTTCCATTAGGTAGGAGCGACGTTGGGGCCCCCCCAGAAGAAAGAGAAGGATTTATATTACTCAAAGGAGTAAAATAAAAAATTCAGATGCCCTAAGTACCTCACCCACCACGGAGCCCTACAAGGGGACGCCCACTCGCTAACTAGAAGGTCTGCTGCGTACACGAATGGGACACCAAGTTTGCTTATGAGCATCATACACTGATTGATCCCCGTTGGGTCGGGCCGGCCGGTCCGAGACCTCCCGTCTTGTCGAAGCAGAGGCCAAAGTGGTGTATTAGGGCGAGGTTTTTCCATGTTCCGACGGATGGCGCACGGCTGTACACGTCGGATTCCCATGCTTTAACCCTGGAAAAGGCGTACGATGCCAGTGATGCTAATCTGGAAGACCAGCAGCATCACTGAATCGTCCCTCACCCGGGTCCCCATTTCTAGGGAAGTTAAATGGCGGTGGAGAAAATCTTAAGTGGGAAGAACCCACAAAAATGAAAACACAAAGGAGATAACGAACTGAAAAGAACAGAATAAAGAAGTGAAGGAAATTGTTTCACACATAGTTCAGTAATTTCAGTTACGCTATTCTATCGCGAAGTTCATTCATGACAGAACTGCACTTTAAAATTTTTACACCAACAGAGGCCACCAGTTGTCATGTGAAGTAAAGTAAAATCCTGAAACTTTGTTTTCTGAAGTGATGAGACAAGTTTGTTTTAAATAATGCATAATACGAAACGCTTTCGTTCATTATTAAATTAATAAAATCGGGCTGAAGTTCCAATGGTATTCGCATGACTACGATAAATATATGACAAGTTTATAGAAAACAAAATACATTCCTCTATGTTTTAATCAACCAACGTTTCATCATTTTATTAATTTTAATCGCGGTCTTTTACTTTGCCCATCTCGGTGTTTCTGTGTTTTTTACAAAGCTCGTAATGAAAATTATATGAAACGAAGTACTCATTAATAAAATATCGTATTTTTAATAATCAGGTATGTACACATGACATTACCGACCTATGATGAATTGGAAAGACACTTCGGTGCTGTTCCTCCCATTCTGAACCTTGTGTTTTTAACCACATAGATGACCAGTGGTCATTAAAACAAAAATTAACGCATTAAAACTTACCGCTCCTTTAAAGCACGTTTCAGAGTTTAACCCCGTGCTTTCGGCACCTACAGCGAAGTGAATAAAATAACTTCGTCTACAATACGGCAGCCCACATTTCGAACACGAACCGCGTACATAAAATACGAAGCGTGAAGGGATTCCGAACCAGAAAGAGTTAGTCCTGCCATCTAGTGTCTATTGATTTAAAAACTCTAATTTAAACCACTATTTCAAGATATAAAAACAGAACAAACAAGTGCATCTTAATTAGAGCTTCTCAAGGAAAGATCTACAAACATTCATTCGTTATGACCATTCACAAGCTTGTGGTGGTGGTGGTTGTATGGTAGTTTAATTACAGGAGACGCCTGCAGTGTCAAGTTCGTTTGTGGTAGACAAGTTCATAATACATAATCAAGTGACGTAATCCATCTTTGTTGGGCCGTTTTGTTTTTTGAAGTACTTTGCTTATAGCGGCTCACGTTATCCGAGTCCAACATTGAATCCATTTTATGACTGTACCTTCTTGATAACTGCGAGCTATGGTGCGCATGTCTAGATAAATTGTGCGTTGCCAAAGGCAAACGTTAGGAAAATATTTTCAATTCAACGGACAATGTTGTTACAACTCAGTACGGCCTGTAGGACTCTGGCAAATGGTGCCTTGCAGGTGATAACAGGACGGCTGCCTCTGGATCCGGTCTTATTATTCAAGTCAATGTGATTCTATCTGCTGCTAGACAACCATACGAGAGGATATCAATTGAAATTGAGGAGAGGAAACGATTGTGGACTCTTCTTATTGACCGGTGGCAAAACAGATGAATCAACTCTACCAAGGGTTTAATAATCAAAAAGTTTCTTCCAAGCATTGAACAATTTGGGAAGAGTATGCCAAGTTGGCATAATGTCAAGAGCCAACGCCATTTCTTTCCAATCATATTTAAAAGTCAATTCAATAATAATAAAAAACCCACTTGCACTATGCTCTGGTAAATAGACGTATACAATCGTATATTTTTATGTCATTTGGTAGGCCCCTGCATTCTGAGGTCCTAAGTGTGAATTATAAAACATGAGCTTATTTTATGTCATCCCATTGCATTTTTGCATAATACATTTCGTTGGATTCATCACAGTGAGAGGAACATTTCTGAGGATTTATTGATGCTGCGACTAATGTCATTCACACGTAAAATGTTTGCGATATCAAGGCCGTGTGCTGATGGAAAACGAACTGTCTGAGCACGCTTCGTGACGCTGGATAAATCTGCCGTTCACTTGCATGAAGAAACGTATTTTCTTTCGATCATAAAAGTCTTGATATTCATGCACTCTTGTATTTCACTTGGTCCATCACTGAAATGTCTTTATGAATGACTGATGAGTTCCATTTTATCCAATATATTTTAGATTACGCAAGCATTTCTGAAAAAGAATCTCTCTAACGGTACGATACCCCTGAATTGTTTTATAAGATATGTTTTGCTGGCTTCGATTTCAATAAACTCCGTTGGAGTCATTTATATGAATATTTCCACGTGATTTCTTGCTACACGACTGAACTACAATAGATCATGAGGCATTATGTGATACTTTGCTTTCCTAAATTGCTCTTATATTTATGTTTATATTTCTATATGGAAAAGAAACGAAAGTCTGATCTTTCTCTTCACTGCATTAAAGAACAAGTTTTGTCAGCTACAAACTTCTGTAAATTTATTGAAGTATACGCTTAAGTTTGGTACCATAACCGTATTATCAAATCCAGCCAGGTACGCTGCTTCTTTTTTTTTTAAATCTTTTTCTACTGTTTGGTGCCGAGTCTGCAATTTTCATTTCAGTGATTTTGCTTGACATTTTAGTAGCATCTACTAAACGCAGAAAGTTAATTGAAAAACAATACGATTGGGAAAGATTTATTGGCTAGTATTGTGCTAGGCATACACAATACTGACAAACGTACAAAAAGAAATGACAAGCTGTGAAGATCCAAAATAAAACTTTTCGGTGACAACAAAACGAAGAGAGATTGGAGGGAACAGCAATAACTAAGATCTTTTATGTCAACCTTCTTCTGTCTGTCTTTTTCTGTCAACTCAAGGACATCGAGAAAAGTTGACGGGACAATCGTGAACTGTCACGTTATTTTCAAAACATGTCTTCCTCCTCTCCACAACACCTTGAACAAAGGATAAACACTCTCTCTCTCTCGAAAACTCCAAAAAAAAAAAAAAGATCTATTTATATTTTCGAATTTTGCAATCGCAAGAGTAGACGAGGTCGCATGTCCTCGTGTACTGGAAACTCAATTTTTCAAGCCAAAAACGACTAAAAAACGATTACATTTTACTGACTGAAAAACACATTCGCAAAGGGCAAATAGTCTTAATTAGAGAAATTCTCTTTAAGAGGATTCGACCTAATAATTTATTAAATATAAAGAGTCAATTCTTTATTTTATTTTTATATTTGCGTTCTTAAAATTTATGTTCTCAGAACTGGACAAGAGGTCCAGCGAATACGTGCAGCTGTAGAATTAATCCAAGTTGTCCTTGACTCCCTCGCAGAGCTGGGCTGAAGTACGTGCCCTTGGAATGGCGTTTTCAGTTAAATTAGCAACACTGCCCTCCCCTCCCCACCTCCACTACTTTTGGCAAGGATTAAAATGTTGGAAATGCAGTTCCAATGTCTCCATACTTACAGTATTTCACTGATAACTCAAATTGCTCATCTAAACATACATATGTTTAATCTAAAAGCAAAGATTATGCGTAGTCACCATTTCTAGACGACATTACGTGCTGTTATACGCAAGCTATCTTTACTAGCACGAATCTGGTAAAATATCAAATTTAGTTTACATGCAGTGGTAGGTGAATATAAAGTCAGTGTCTGATGAAACATAGCTAGCATCAGCGACCTAGTGGAAAGACCGAATATTCCAATAGAATGAAAAGTAAGTTTTCTCATACTTCAGCTCCAC
Source organism: Mastigoproctus giganteus (assembly GCF_048544385.1). Lineage (NCBI taxonomy): Eukaryota > Metazoa > Arthropoda > Arachnida > Uropygi > Thelyphonidae > Mastigoproctus > Mastigoproctus giganteus. Next base: position 162,695,250 of record NC_143579.1, read on the forward strand.
ACTGCTCGTGCAAGTTTGAACCTTGGATGTGAAATGTGCTGCCATCTGGTAAGCATTCTTTGTACTAATATACCAATAACTTTTATTAATGAATCGACTTAAGAAAACAACAAAAAAATTAATTAAATTAATGTACGCAGTGCGTGACATTTCAGGTTCCTTTTTTTTAATTAAATGTTTTTTTTTTTTTTTTTTTGCATTTTCTGTGTTTAATAAAAATGAAAAGTATATACTTTTCAAAAAAAAGTATAAACGCATATCGTAGTTATCTCCTTATCAATTAAATGAATTAAATGAGTTTGATGCAGGATAGTAAAAGGATATTGACTGATTACAGCACTTGTTCGGACTGCTTTGGAAGAGAGAGAGCGGGAATTATAGAAGCCAATTCAGAAGAATGTAAGTATCTATATAAAAGGCATGCAGCAGAAACAGAGCGTCTATGAGACAGATAGTGGACAATGACTCATCTATAACAGAGAGAGACTCTGTCAGAGATGAGTCATTAATTAACCTAACTGCCCTCTTCTGAATGGAATCTAGAAGCCTGGGAGAGGTTTTGGGGGCACCGCCCAAGATGTGGGAACAATATTCCATGGTAGGGTGGATTTGCGATTTGTACAGAGTGAACAGCTGTTTGGAAGAGAAGTAACGCCGAGCTTGAGTCAGGGTAATCCCCAAAAGAGATATATCATCTTGCCTGGAAATCTGAGCGTCACCAAAGATAAACATAGGTGCTGAAGAATGCTTTTTGCGAGATATAAGATAGGCCTGAGTTTTAGAAGGATTGAAATCAACTAAGTCATCTTTACCCCACTGCAGAATTATCTGGAGATCATCATTTAATCATTTAAGGAATTTGTAGTGCATAATCTACAAGTTTATAGCTGTTTGTGCAGTTCAAGGTTTCTCAAATTGGAAGGTTGAATGCAATCATCAACAAAACTGTATTAAAATGTTATTATAACTATAATTTAACTTTATAGAACTCTTGATAAAATTGTATAGATTTACATCCTATAAACTTCGCTATTTAGTTTAATTACAATTGTATAGTATTTATTATCTCTCTTCTTTCCCCATTATTATTTTATTAAAATCTTCTCTCTCTCTCTCTCTCTCTCTCTCTCTCTCTCTCTGTATACAAGTATCTTTTCACGAGTCTTGCATAACAATACGCACGAGGCTGGCATAACATCTAAAGCTAATACTGCATTAAAACTATATTTAATCTACGAATTTATTTTCTTTAATATTAGGTTTTTCCATAATAGTATTACGGAAAAACCTAATAATTTCTGAATTTCTACTTGTCCGTTTTTAATGAAATTTTATTTGGCTCCACAAATTTTTAACAAACCCAAATTGAAAATATCACGAAAATCTATCTACTATATATACATGTGTGTGTGTGTGTGTGTGTGTGTGTGTGTGTGTGTGTGTGTGTGTGTGTGTGTGTGTGTGTGTGTGTGAACACACCTAATTACTCATAAGCATTAATATTAATCTGAGTACATGTAACTGTAGCGAAAAATTAACTAATAATTAGCAGCGTGGACCACACCCCCCTCAGACTGGAACTATAGATGTGACACAACAGTTGAACGACCAGATGTTGCAAAACCTCATCACTATAAAACACGATGATGGTGATCAAAGTGCTAACTGGTCAGATAAATGTCCCAAATTCGAAAATATATAAATGGAACTGCAGAGATTGGTGACGGACAAGAAACGCAGGCTGTATCTCATAGAGTGGATCTTACATTTAAAGGCGAAGTAAATGGCTTAAAATAATAACTGTGTACCAGTCGCGAGTGTGAATAATAGCTTTGAGGCAACTAAATCTCCTTGCAGATGACTTTACGTGAATCAGGATTGTTGGTAACGTACGGACATGATGAAAAATTGCTCTAATAAATGCATCTCAACTGTTTATATTTTGTCTAAGTTGATAAGTGCACATAATGCAAGTTTATCCACTAAACATCCGATCATCAGCATTATAATCCTGCCGTTAAAAATAGTCTACATTATCTCAATTAAAAATAGTCTACCTTATCCAAATATCACAATTAATATTAATATTTTTTTAATCAAAGTATAAAACTCCTAATCCTGCTGTCGTGATGAGCATATACTAGTAATACATTATAATCAATATTATTGACACCATTTAGGAATAAAGATTATTTATCTATTTTTTTTTTATTTATTTATTTTATGTCTAAAAAGCATGTACAATACACAAAGTGAGAGGCGAAGTGTACTTTCGTATACCATATTTTAATATTATATATTAATCACTATTTACCATACAGTTATTTCTTGGGTCTTTAAAAAAAAATCAAACAGCTATTTCCTATGAGCTGATGTAGAGTTAATGGCTCGGATAAGGTTGACAAAAATTTGAAAGCTTCAATCCAGTCAGGGTCGTAATGAGGGTGTGGGGGTGGCGTTGTTATGATGAAACAATCTATCTCTATTTATCCCTGGCTGGGTCGCCAATTGTGGGGGTGGGGTTTTTTCTTATATATATTTATATTACTTTTTATTTTGTTATTTATATTTATTATTAATTATATTCTTAAAATCCCCACTTTGCATCTGACTGGTTATCTCACAGAAGAATTCTGGTTCTGAGGGAGTTTCTATATTAGTGCACTCCTCCTTTGGGCTTTGCTGTGTGTTCAGAAATGACCAAACACTATTTGCATTAAGTAAAATACAATCAGTTTATTATACATACTTACAAATAAAAGATAAGACAAATCATTACACATTAAACACTTCATATATAGGTACATGGCATGGATCACGTTCCTGGTCATTAGGCTCTCCCATCCATCATCTTCTTCTTACTATAGGCCCACTAACATCTTGTACAATCAGTTTAATTTAACTCTTTCTTAATTACAATTGACATTTATTATTTATCTATTTATATCTTTCTTTTTCATACCTATCTAGCACAATCCTACATTCTTCTTCATGTTTGATACAATTCTTCTTCTGGAATTATGTCCACTCTACAAACTATTCTGTTCTATTCTCTCCCCAGCACTTTAAAGTTACATGTTAATGAAATGTACATGGGATTATTTATTTCTTCATTCCCTCAGGTAAACTTCAGCATATAGCGACTGACTTCTCTACTTCAGTAACATTATATAAATAACATACAACTGTACCTGCTCTATAGGCTAACCCGTCCAAAATTATTACTTTTACTCCATTGATTAATCAGTAAATAAATCATAACTGTAAACCATCCTTCATTAACTATTCCTATGATATTTCTTTACTTATCTATACCTTAACTTAACTCTTAACTGTATGCTTCCCTAAATCTCACTTAATATTTATCTATCTTCCCTGCAGTCCTTTGCAATTACATAGAGGTAAATTCGTTGTTTAACCACTTACTTCTGGGGATTTGGATCTTACCGCTGATACAATGTTTGGCCTGTGACTTTCTGCTCTGCATCGGGTCCTCCATTGGATTGGGAACGTTCATCTGGAATGCTAAACTCTGCCAGGGACACTTTTCGCTTTGCCGATCATCCTGGTCTCGTATCCTTCTTTGCTGTGCCGGATCATTCAGTAGGGGTCGCTTCCCATCACTTTATTTCCACAGGACGGTACGGTGTTCTTCTCGCTGTCCTCCTTTCAAATATATCTCTCGGTGGACGCTTTCGGACTTCTGTGTTTCATCTCGAGAAAGTTCCCCTTTATGTAACTCATCTATACTTCATTAAAACTATCAGAATTTAGTGAACTCACCATAACTGGTTCTACTGGTGGATCGCTTCCGGGGACTGTTTCCTGGGCCTATCTTCCAAAAAATCACTCTCGAAGAAAACTTTATCATCTTCCGGAAAACTTTATCATCTCCAAAAAAACTTTATCACATCTCGAAAAATCATCTCCGAAAAACTTCATCACATATCTAAAACATCTTATCACACTTTCTTATTTTTTTCTTTCCGTGCGCTCTTCCCCTTTTATTTCCCAAAATTTAGTAACGCCCCTCCTTTCCTCGACCAATCATTTCTATCTGACCTTCATCACCTCTATTCTCATTTGCCTATGACACATGACAGGAAGGCCGAGTTCCTTCCGGTGTAGAAATAACTTCCGTTTCTAGAGAATTCTCGAATCTTCTGGAAATGACCAGAATTTTCTGGAGCTCGGTACCCATCCGGAAAACATCTGCGTCCATTTTCTTGATTCGTCTCGGCTTATTATAAAATGACCACACGTGCTCTGTTTGCAGTAAACAAGAGCGCCCCCGCTGGTACCCCTATTGTCATCTCTGGACCAAACCGTCCCTTGCCATACTATCAGTTGACCCCCCACTGTTCCGTCTTGCTATCTTCGCTTGCTGTTTCTGGTGTGGGCACTGATCGTATATCTGTTTCTAATGTTTTTCTTCAAGGTATATTTGCTTGTACATTAAATTTAACCTTCTCTTAAATTAATTCCATTAGCGCGAGACCCATTATCTTAAACAATATTAGTGACTTTAAGTGTTTTCTTTTGTGGTTTACAATATCACTATCTAGCGTTCTTTCTTAAATTATATTTAAATTTAACTTGTAAGACTTTGTGTCTTTCAAGGGCAGTCTGTAAGGATCGCTTTTAATGTCCTAGTCTCCAGATGCCATCTACACAGAGACATATACAAAAGCATTTGATTTAGTCAGTCACATCCTGCTGTTAATCAAACTCTCCGTGGAATTCGAGATTCCCTCCTAAGCAGGAGCGGATTAAGGTCGGCTGAGGCCCCGGGCGCAGAAGAAAATATTGGCCCGACAGTGGCAACCTGCAGAAAACCCATGGGGAAAAAATCAGGAAGTACACGAATCTAAGACAGGAGATCAAAGAGATGTGGCATATGTAACAAGTAACAACCATCCCGATCATCGTGTCAACCACAGGTATGGTGCCAAAGACCCTATATAACAGCCTAGCAGCAATAGGTCTCCCATCGAACACCTGCAAGGAACTTCAGAAAGTCGCAATGCTGAACACTTGTAGGATAGTCAGAGTGTTCCTCGACCAACAGTAACACCAGACATAACAACAACCACCCTGTGTACTTGGTAGCAATACCCGTCACGAGGTGGAACCCCCAATCAGGGAGAAATAATATAAGAGCAATAATAATAATAATAATAATAATATACAAATCGATACATTGCAATATTGTCCTTCACGGCCACTAGGCCAGGGGTTATTTGACCAGGTAGTTCCTCCAGGCCATTCATTACGGTTATAAGCGTTTTCAAGGATTCTGTTCACTTTCCCCCTGTTTTTCATCTACATGAATGATGCAATGAAAATCTACACTACTCACAAAGGTCTTTGCCTAAACTACGCAGATGATATTACAATCTGCGCTATTGATCAAGATGAGTTTGACATTCAGATCACTAGATAATCTAGCAGATAAGATTGACAGATGGAAACTTCAGCTAAATGTGTGAAAATATCATATTGTCGCCTTCAGAGGTAGAGACAAAATTGCTCCTCCTCCTCTTCATTCTAATCTATTCTATCTGAAATCTTGGAGTAACTCTTCACATTTCGAGTTCCTTCAGAAATCACGGCCTCACAAAAAGTAAAGCAGGAGGAGCATTTTGAGCAGTAGGCGTCACTTAAAAAGGAATACAAACCTCTTCAATTTCTTCATCATCGCTCTATACAAAGCTTCACCATCGCTGCCTGAATGAAGAAAAAGGAAAGCCTTATAAATCAATACTAAAATATGTATAAGTTATAGAAATGAGATTATCTTCCATAAGTTGTTGGTGTTAATAGGGATTAATAGCGCAAGGTCTGCAGCGACCATATTGGGCTGGTAGGAACTGATATAGGGAATTATTAAAAGTAATCATATAAATCAATTCGTTTTAAGTAACTGTAGAATTCTGTCAAGATGGCATTGTGCCCTATGAGCTGATGTAGAGTTAATGGCTCGGATAAAGTCGACAAAGATTTGAAGGCTTCGATTCAGTCAGGGTCGTAATGAGGGCAGTTTATAAGGATCTATTTTACTGCTAACAAAGAGTGAAACTGTACACATTGTGGAGGATTCCCCCTACAAGCAGAAAAATATGCATCAGTTGTCTATTCTGACAGAAACAATTTCTTCATATCGATTTCTTCGAAAACTGGAATTAAACATTTGTAGCTCCAGTTTAATTTATAACACTTTATTGTTTGTCTGAAGTTTCCATAGTTTCCTCCATTGATTGTGACATGCTTATTGAAAGATGTTTATAATCTGAGTACGGGACCTGTGCTTGTCCATAATACTGGCTGACGCGGTGTTTTTAGTAACTTCATCTGCATTTTCCCTTCGAGGAATTCCAGTGTCCTGAAATCCAACACAATTTCACTGATTGGGAAATTGCATCTACTGAATCAACCAGGATCGGATTTATTTCATAACCAGATGGGAAGGTGTAGATTTGCATTGTAGTGCAGTCACTGCACTAAAATGTAAATCTGCTGTGGAGGAGGAAAAACTGATATAATCAAGGGCTAATTTAATTCCATACAGTTCGGCAGTGTACACGCTGCACCCTACTGGGAGTGATGATGTAAAAATTATGAAAGTGGGAAACACCGCTGTCGCAGTTCAGTTGTTTCTGTTTTCGATCCATCGTATATATCTGTATGCAATGGAATTTTTATGAAATCAAACAACTTCACGTGGTGCCACGTGAATTTGTTTGATTTTATATATGCTATAGTTTGCTTTCCCCATTTAGAAAAACATATCTTGTTCAGAAGACCTTGGAATACTTATCTACATTCCAGTGTTCTATTGGCTCTTGTAGCCTTATTTCAGCAGGTTTATTTTCTTTAGATTTATTACTATAGTTCATTTAAAACTAGTCAACGAGATATAGCCATATGTGTTGGCTCAGTATTTTCGCTGAAAAAGTATTCAAGTCGGAGCTCATGAAATTCAGTCCCGTGTCCCTTTCTGCACGCTGCACTCTGAAATTGACTGTATAAATTTCCTGAAGTGTTTCCAGAAGGGTTTCCTTTCAGCCCAATAGCCTTTACACTTAAATAAACCTAGCGTTCACTAGAATTATCCTGGATGCAAACTTGAGTGAACTCGACTTGTCATTTCTCCCTTCATTTTCCCTCATCAATGCAATCGAAGATTCCTATATGCTCCATTGAATCTTAGCAGTACAAAGAGGTAAGGAACAATTTATTTCCTGAATCTTATACCTGGAATTCTTTACTCTGTTATTTATTTTGAATGCATGCACTCTAGCACTGTTACGTTTACTTTTACTTATATAAAGAAGTAGTTTACAATGTCGCTACGTTTTTGCTATTTTCACCACAAAATACTAGAATTACTCTTCAAGCTATTGCCTATTGTAAATTTTTGAATCTTAGTGCTATGTCCACCGTACGTTGCACGGTAGAGCAAAGATAATTAAGGTTTAATCTTTTGTCTACTTATTAATCAAATCAAGCGCTATGGGCCATGAAGTGTGCAGATTACCAGAGTATGTGAATATGCAACTTTTATTTATAGTAAAATCAGAGATAATATCTGCGTAAGTTTTCTTATGTAGATTTTGCCGCTGAATCCACTGGGCAACATATCATTAGAAGCTTAGGTGTTAACATGACATACAAAGTTGTCATTCTGATATATAGAAGTATTTATGTTTTTTTTTACAATATGGCTTAGGTACTTAGTAATATTTTTCTCATTTATATCTTGTTTTTTTATTATTTAATAATTCTTTTGCATCTCTAATTACTATACTTATAATAGGAGCGCAAATCAAGAAGTACCAGGCGATAGTTATGACATGTCTGAACGCAATCCGTGGTCATCAAACTTACTGCTTGTTGGTTCCACATTGGAATTACACCACTGTGGGACGACTCCAGTAATTTGATTTTTGCAGTCTGAGGGAATGAACTTCTCCAAAATTTACAGATTTTTCAACCATTTCATTCTATGAATTTTGGAGAATTCCCCCCCTCAGATTAACATAAATCGAATTACTGCACGTTGATCAACAATATTTCAATCCGAAGCGTAGCTGACATCTTCAATTCGTTGCAGCACTGAACGTACCCAGAGTTATCTTTAAATTTTAGCTCGGTACACAGTACCTAAACTTAATGTTCACAAGATTACGTCTCGCATGTTATCAGATGTTTTTTTAACTTAATATTTGATATGTATATTTGAATTATGCTCATAATTATTGCTGCTGTAATTGCCGTATAAATATCAGCATGACAGCCCCATAACATAATTAAGCGGTTAGCAGCCTTTGCCAATTACTTGTTAATATTTCCATATATGAATTCTACAAAAATCGTGAACAATCGATTCTAAAATTTCAATGAAAGTGAAATTATTGAATTGACGGAACCAACTCCAATTCTCGTGGACTATGCTCAGGGTGTCACCGTCCATTATCATAGACAATCCTTAAAAGAGAACTAAAATTGGGCATGTGAAATATATTCAATCTTTAAAAATCTTCAGGTGTCTATAAAATTACAGGACTAAGAAACGTTTCAGGGATTTAAAGAATGTATATCAATGTACTCGCATGCTTATCATTATGTATGAGATTCTTCACTTAATTTCGTTTTTTGAAAGGACTGGAGTCGTTCTTTTACTGAATATAATCACGAATTAAAGAAATTAGTAAATGCTAACTGTGGTTGACTCTTTAATCGTATTAATTTTCACATTGTAGTTTTCGATGCTTATGACCGAGTCCTCGCTTCCACTATTTTTCTGCTACCTCCAGGTTTCCTGTAGGAATTATATGTCTCTTTTATCTGATGCTGCCTGATATTCGAGTTGTGTTTATGGTTCTATATTATTTCTTTTTTATGTTTAATATATATATTTTTTGAAATTAAACATTTCTGTCCTTTTAATCATCTTGATATTAGTCTGGTTTCTCGTAATTTTTTCCCTAAAGTTTAAATCATTTTCAGAAGTTGGCAACTCCGAAAATGATTTTTATATTACTTCATATTCATTTCGGACATCCAGAGAGGTTGCAAGAACACTAAACCACACAGTGAGGCTAATTGCGGGAAGTCGTAGGTAGCCAACCACTAAATCCAGGGTTCTTCTTACGGTTTGAAGACTGATCATTGCCGCCCATATATAAATATCACAAACATACAAAGCTATTATTTATTTTTACTTCGAAACAGGTGATATCGTTTTCTCTCCAAAGAAAAATAGCGTAAGAAAGCTCGATACCGATAACCGGAAGAATCTGAAACTTCGTTCAGATTTCATCTTTTCAAAAATCGGGATGAAATCTGCTATGGATTACGCAGAGTAGAGTTAACACCCTCGTAATATGACTCATTCAAGTGATGGTGCCGAAAGCAGCTGTGGGCATGAAAGCTGAATCTCCAAGGATAGAGGAACCGCGAATGCTGAAATATGCGCTGATATTGTGAATAAATCCGGTTACGAGATGGGAACTCTCTATTCAAGTGAAAATTTTGCTGTATCCCAAATGATGCAGCAGTTATAGAGAATGTGCGGAAGAAAGTTGCGAACTCCACTACTCTATTTAGCTACCTGACGAAAAGAAAAAAAAAAAAAAAAACCTGTAACTTCCCTTTCACTGCTTCTGATGAAAACAGCTCATACTTGGCTGGGGAAGTATAGTCTGCACACTCAATAGCTGAGAAATTCGATAGTGTAAATACCATGTATTTCGAATCTCCAGAAATAGGAGCGTCAGCTGAGAAATCGGAAGGTAAATTAATACCGTGCTGCTATTCAAAGTGGAAGTAAGAAAGTGAATATTTTGATAAATATCAGAAGAAATGTTACCAATCGAAAGCTTCTTTATTTGCTTATGTGGGAAGTTCATGTCTGTTGCCAAACAATCAATGCAGATGAAGGTGCACCAGTCGACTTAAACAGATGAAAGTTCTGCTTTAAAAACCCTGCGTAGTGTAGATTCAAAAGAATATATTCAATGGTATATTATACATGCTAGATATCCCATTTGTAACATATAAAATCCCATTTTTGTTGAAAAACATCGATTTTGTTGAAAACATTTCTCGACTTCGAAAGAGATATTTGTTTTTTAGCAGTTGGCTAATTTTAATCAGACCGAGGCAAAAGTGCAGCAATTTTTTTTTCGATTTACCATAGTTGTTGACACTTCTGTCCACACAAAAAGAAGTGTAAGATTTTACAAATTTGAATATTAATGATAGACTGTATTTCACCTCATATAGGATTAAATGCCTCACCTCGAAAGTTTATAAAATATATATTTTTTCATTATATCTGGCTCAAGAGTCAAATTTCTGACTCTTGAGTCATCATCCCGGCATGCCCTCTTGATTACTTTTATAGCTTGAATATAAGACTGTAGAACACTGGAAATATTCTGCATGTTTTTGTTTTTATTAACTCCCAATACAGGTTTTCAAAGAATGATAGGAAAATACAATGCAATGCAGAATATAATAGTAAAAAACCAAGATGAAGTGTTAAGAGAAGAATCTAAATTAATAACTGAAGACTAGTAAAAGAATATTACTTGGTTGTCCATGAAATTAATTTGACATTTTTTATTAAATAACATTAATAAAATTTCATGAATTGTTAGTTATCAAGTGAGTTTTATTGTATGCAAAGTATTGTATTAAGTAGGTTAAACTATCATATAATATAACTATTTAATATTTCAAGACGTTTCTAAATTCTGTGTTGAACGTTGTCATCAGGCCTAATCAGGAAAGATCATGGCGAAAAACTGTTCAATTCTAATCAGGATTGGACAATTTTTCACCCTGGTTCACGGATAATACAAATAGATCGATACCGAACCAGCTTCCGGTTCAGTATCGATCTGGACAGTCGAAGATCAACCAATTGTCTGTTGCTGGTAGTTGGATTTGGTTGTGTTATCGCTTTATTTATATACTCAATTTAATAATTATCTTCACTGCTGCTTTGTGTCTGCGCTATTGGTAACATGGTAGCCTTCGGTTGTTTTGTAGTTATTCAGTTCAATATACAGGGCTTAGCAGACCAAAGTTCCTTCGCATTTTTTGATATATACTATAGAGCACGGTCTTATTGAGGGAATCTTACCTCCCTATGGAACGTTAAGCAGGGATCAGTGAAATAAAAAGACCCACCAAAACTGAATTTAATTGACAGAGTTTGAAATTGGAATAAGGGAGGCGAGCTGACTGTATAAAAAAGGTTAAAAATCTATCCGACCTGTAGACAAATGAAAGCAAACATAGAAATGCCGTTTGTTGAAATTTGTAGGAAATCTCTTAATGTTTCATTGCTGAACTTATCATACCTGGATGTGGTCACCCTTGTAGCAACATTCAGGTATACTAAGATGTCATGGAGTTTTTCAACTAGTAATCGATTTCTTGCCAGGTTCGTTACAGAATCTATCACGAACGCCAACCAAGAAGAGTTATTGTCTGGGAAGCGGGTTTGCCGAAAGTATTGGTCCATCTACCAATCCATCTTCCTGGAAATTAATATTCGAGATACTGGTGAACAGTTATACCCCATAAAGATAGGGGGGGGGGGGGTCGTCTCGCGCAGAATAATGTGAGTTTTCATGTGTTTAATAATCTCAAGCACAGATATCGTTGTTTTTCTGTATCTCATTATCGTTGGTTTTCTGTATCTGAATGAAAGTTACCGGGATTGAGAACTGAAGACTCGCTCGTATCACGAATGTTACTATAGCTGAACACGCTGCGACGAAGCAAGGAAGTCGATTACCTGTTGAATATACCCCACCATATCAAAGAGTACCCATATCGACGTATGCTAAGATAATCATGAATCCTTGAGCAATTTACAAATTACAGAAAACCGCACGTCCATAGTTGTATTCGTTTGCGAATACAGAATTCAGAACCAGCAGAGGCACTTTAAGGATACCTGCATAATAAAATCGCGATATAAACGGTCAATCAGAAAAATAAACAAACTATTCAGTTGAACAGATCATTGCCTATCCTTAGTGTCAGAAAAGGTACAAAACGAGATCGCATACAAAAAGAACAATTTAATTCAGTTAACTAATTGCATTATCACGTAATATGTTGGCGTGTCATTTTAAATGAGGAATTTAAATAACTTCCTTTACACAAGACTGTGAACCGCGTGAGGGGTAATTTACTTCCCCTCATTAGGGTGAGTAATGAAGGAAAGTAAAGATTCAGGAAGTAACTTTATTATAATTAAACAAACGTGATACAAGACTATTATGAAGCAGAAGACGCTATTTACCACAAAGTAAACAAGAAAATGCTAAACAAATTTAAAAAAAATAAATAAATTAGGGAAAAAAATAAATTAAATTAAATAAATAACGATAAATTAATACAGTATTTATTTGCCTATTTGCTTTAGATCTGTCGATTAGCTGGATCAATTTAGATTTACATTTTGACAAGTATAAAGTTATAGAATTCTTATTAATAATTTACATTTTGTTCGTTTTATGGTTCCTTATTTAATCCACAGAGGGCTGCAGCCGTCAAAGTCCACTTCACTTCTTTTGTGTTTAGGATATGATGTTGACATATGGCTGGATAACGGTCTAAGAATGAAATACAATCCATTTTGGAGTTTATAAGCGCTGATTTCCCTTGAAAAAGTAGTGTTGGTGGGTTCGCTGTCTTTGGTTGTTTTTTTGTTTAGGTGAGTGGCTCTCACGCTTCTTCTTGGGCAGGAAGTCATACGCTTTCGCTACTGACGTTGCGTATCGGTTTGGTTTTTATTTTACGATTTTATTGTATTGTACAGGTAGCGACATTGCATCTTTCTGAGAAGTTATCTTAATTGTAACATTTACTTGTTTCTTGGTAAATAGTGTCTTCTCTTGTTTTATAATATGTAGAAATAAACAAAATTTCCAAACAGTTCACGGTTTAGCTCAACGAAATCAAGAATTCTATAAGAGCAGCAGGTTTATGTCCGTTCTTCAAAGGTCAAATGCAAATTGCGTTTCGTTTTTAATGATTAAAAACTGATAATAATAGCTAAAATGTATTATTGACATTCCAAAATAATTTGTTAAAATTACATTTGGTAGCTGAACACTAGGCTGTGTTATTTTGATCTAATTTTGATATTTAGATTTTTTTTAACCAATATTTAACTATAAAACATCGGTAAAAAATTTATTAGCTTTTTAAACAAAGAAATTGTTTATTATTTATTTAAAAAAGTACACTGTAAGCATGAAAACCGATTAACTTATTGTAAACCAAAATATAAATTACAATATTAATATACATATGATGATTTTTTTTTTTTTTTTTTCTGTTTTCCAGAAACTGCAGAATAAATTTCGTCCTCGTTTTTCTCGTCACGTGTGCAACTGCTTTCCGGATCCGAGAATGTTTCGGTAATTATGGAAATGAATGCTGTAGTGAATTTACGGTGACACGTGTCCAGCCCGTGTTAAGCACCAAGGCTGCAGGGGTGTAAATGGCCTCACACTCCTGCGGCGCTAGTACTTAGAACGGAACGACACTATTATGGCAGACAGCTCAGCTCGGCGAAATTTCTGGATGTTGCGGGGGTTTGTGGCGTCACGATGTTGACTGATGGGCAGGAAGCCTTTAATGATGTAATGATGACCGTTGACTAATTCAGAAGGGGGGGACGGGCAGCTACATCCTGCTATTTGGTCCGGATGAAAGTCTTTTAGTGCTTCATTTTGCCATTGTCGCGACGTTGGACACTCGGAGCATCGTTCTGTTGGGAAAAGAAAGCAAAGAATTTATTAGTGATTAACACTTTTTATTCAGATTTTCAACTAGGATCAAGGGCGGGAAGAGAAAATCTTTCTAAACCCAACATAACAAGTATATTGTTACATTGGCCTTAGAAGCGTATGGACAAAAATTAAAGAGAACAAAAAATAATATTTTTGGTCGTGTTTCGTCACGTGACGCCGCCTCTTTTAACATTAAACATCGTGTCTGTTATCTGCAGGCAAGAGCTGAGGCCTTCAGCAAACAAAATAAGTGACCGGATGCACGTGACATATCAGACTTACCTTATGGAAATGCGATGTCGTAAAGCTTGAGATATGAGGATATCATTTACTATTCCCGCCTAACAGCCAAGTAGGGATAAATGTAAAAGAAGACCGAAAGAGGCGAAGAAAAACTGCGTTTCCACTGCCATAGCACATAAATACGTCTAAATTAATTTTAATGGGTTAATATGATTTCTAGAAAAACAGTAGAGGTTACACAATAATGAATATTCTCGGAAACGTTGCTGTATATAAGCTGTTGATTGTGTTATATAAAATAAGTGTATAATTTAACTATTCACAAAAAGGACCAACAATTTAAATGTGCTCTCTGATATTAATTCATGCATCATTCATACGATCATCTATACTAGCTAAAAAAGTAACTCGCTAACAAAGCCGCATATTGTCAAGCTACCGACTGTTCTAGAATACAATTTTCATCTTCAACGCATCCGGTTATCCGTCTTACGGTCAGCAGACCCTCGCTGCTAACACAGAGGATAGCTTCATCATTCTTCCACACTTTGTGGGTTTGTATGTGTGTGGAAAGTCACAACTATTGGACTGGATTCGGGTCCCTTCTAGACGGAGGAATTTTCATGGAATTTTGTTTACATCCTAGCTCAGTTAGCCAATCTCCGTCAAGCTGTTTTGTTTTATCCCGGAAACTTCGGTTTTCATCCAACAAACCGTCTATAAAATAGATACAATTTGCAGAAAATATACGGACGCTTCGTGGTCATAGTTTTCGTGGTATAAAATCAAAATAACAACAGTCTGCAGGATACATTCTTGACTATTGTAATATTTAGATTTTTTTTTTTTTTTCGGTTTAATGAAATCACAGCAGTTCATAAAAGTGATTCATCTTTAATTATGTATTATGCTTTATTATTAGGTTGGGACTCCCCAACCTAATTGCACTTTTCCAGTTTTTGCATGAGCATCTACATCAATTTCATCTAATACTTGGTGTTCGATAGACAGTAGTGACAAATCAGATAACCTTTCCTTGGACATCTATTTAAAATAGGATACTTCATTACATGATGTTAAAATTTAATACCTATTAAGACTTGCTACTTTGAACAGCTCTCCAGGCAGGTCCAGTTAAAACTTGTTATCTTATTTAAAAGTTATATAATCGCTTTATTCCATTGTTCTGTGAGGTCTGACAACCTTTTCTCCGGGCTATGGTGAATCTCTTGACCGCTGCCATCAGATAAGATCATAATCATTATCCTGGTCCTTCTCATGATCTCCCAGCTCGGTGTTAATCCGCTTTATGATCTCGAAGAAATATCTTAATATTGGGACTGAGTAGGTGTTTATGGCTTTAACTGTGTTCCCTCTGTTAGCTTCACTTTTTTGAGTCTCTAATGGTATTTCTTGGTCAAAATTTTAATTAAGACTCTTTTTTTTTTTTATTTCGCTACTTAGTGGCTGCCCAGTTCCTTGTGGCAGGAGCATTAACCACCCCACTTAGTGAAAACCAAATGGCCAGTAGTCAGCGCTAACGAGCGCAGGTCAAATCAAGGACAGAGGAGTCACAATAAAATTCTTTATATTCCTCAAATTCTCCAAATTGCTTTCAGATTTGTATTTGTGTTATTGGTATGCAGTGATTTGATCAGTTGAGTGGAAGACCATTTCTCTTTCATGGTTTGTGGTTGGCTCCAGTGATTTAGCATAATAAAGATGAATCACTTTTATGAACTGCTGTGATTTCATTTTAAACCAAAGAAAAAAAAATCTAAATATTACAATAGTCACGAATGCATCGTGCAGACTGTTGTTGTTTTGATTTTATACCATGAAAACTATGCCCACGAGGCGTCCGTATATTTTCTGTAAATTGTATCTATTTTATAGACGGTTTGTTGGATGAAAACCCGAGTTTCCGGTCGGGAGAATGACCATAGCCCGGAGAGAAGGAGGTTGACAGACTTCATAGAAATAAAGCGATTATATAACTTTTAAATAAGATAACATAGTTTAACTGGACCTGCCTGGGCATATGTTCAAAGTAAGTATCAAGTCTTAATAGGTATTAAATTTTAACATCGTGTAATGAAGTATCCTATTTTACATAGATGTCCAAGGAAAGGTTATCTGATTTGTCACTATTGTCTATCGAACACCAAGTATTAGATGAAATTGATGTAGATGCTCATGCAAAAACTGGAAAAGTGCAATTAGGTTGGGGCGCCCCAACCTGATTGCACTTTTCCAGTTTATCACGGATCGTCTAACTGAAGGATTACTTCTAGGAAAACATAAGGAAGACAAACAAACAGCATACCAAGCTCAACTTCAACGATGAGACCACAGCCATCCAGAAGAAATGAAGACAGAAAATTAGGTTAATAAGGCACTCCATGGCAGGCATTACAATGACCTCCATGAAGACTATAAATAAAAAAGCTTCTAAAGAATAGTCCGCTAGTGGGACTCTCTTTTGCGAGCC
Source organism: Mastigoproctus giganteus (assembly GCF_048544385.1). Classification (NCBI taxonomy): domain Eukaryota; kingdom Metazoa; phylum Arthropoda; class Arachnida; order Uropygi; family Thelyphonidae; genus Mastigoproctus; species Mastigoproctus giganteus. The sequence continues at coordinate 162,711,807 of NC_143579.1, forward strand.
CGAACCATTCATGCTTGTCATCAAAGAGTATACCACATTACAAGTAAGAAACTCAGGTCGAACCAGAGATTCCTACCCACAAGCTCTACTGGAACCCGCCATGAAAACAGACAACATGATCCTGTACAACATACAGAGCATAACACTCACTGACAAGAAGGAAAAGAGGGCTACCTATCTGATCGACATAGCGGTGTCCCACATCAGCAATCTACAGAAAATAAAGAGGAAAAGATCAGGAATTACATAGAGACCTTAGTCAAAGACAGATGGCATATAGAGCAAGTAACGTCTGTCCCGATCACCGAGTCAAATCATGGCTAAAGAGCCTAAATAAGAACCTATCATCAATAGGCCTCCTAGAGAACACCTTAAAGGAGCTTCAGAGAGGCGAGATCCTGAACACCTGTAGGATAGTCAGAGAGTTCCTTGACCAATAACAATAATTGATTTATTATTGATTTAAATAGAATTATATATTTATAATCGATTTATTGATTGATTTAATTTCTGTTTCAGTGGAACAAAAGCTACCGAGGCTACAGTACCACGACACGTCATAAAATGTAAAAATATAAGTTTTTTCGTAGCCTTTCGGAAATGTTACCGCGTAAACAATATATACAAATATAAAATAGAATAAAGAGCAGTATACAGGAATTAAAAATAAATGCTTAATATTATATAGATTTGTAAAAATTGAAAAACATCTGACAAATGATCATTTTCTGATAAAAGCTGGATGAGTGTATTAAGGCCGAATCAGATGGGCAAAAGAGATAAAACATACATTTCGTGCATTATTAAATTATCACGTTCAATTCTACTTTTTTTATAGTTGAAATGGTGTCACAAGACTCGCACATGGGGGGTATCGGCAGAAAAGAGTGTGTAAGATGATTATGTTCCATGCGGACTCGAGCAAGAACAACTTATCGCTACGATTCCTGCGCAAACTAGGTTTCCGTGTTTCAGTTACAAGTTTAATCTGATATAATATATTTCACAGGAAGTATATTTGTATATTATTTGCCTGTAGTCTGTATAGGGAACTGATGGGTCATGATTATTCGTGGGGATTGCTAATTTGCCTAAGGTATCAAACAAATCGTTTTCCCTAATCTCAATGTGGACAGGAATCCAGCAAAAGCGGACGCCAGATTCTCGTTGAAAGTAGCTTTCTAGGTGACCCTAATATAGTAGTTTTTTTTTTTTTTTTGTTTATATTGGTTTGTCCTTGGGTGGTCACCTCCAGTATACAAGGTGCCGTATTTCAGGACTTGCACATGGGGGTTATTGAAAGCCCCATCTTCCCAAGGTCATAAAGGTGCAAGCAGAGGATTTGATTATTGCAGAATGACCGGACTTCACCGAAATTCGATCCACTTAAGTGTCACTCAGTGTGAATATCCGTTCAATCGAAGTTTTAGACTCCAAGGCAACAAAGCCCAATTTTCCATACCTGCCACATATCTGTGGCTGCGTCATTTTTTCAATAATGAAAGAATGACGCCAGGAAGAAGTATAGGCATTTTCGGAGAATATCCGATTGTAAAAGATTAACATGGTACTCAAATTCTCTTCAAGTAAGTGCTTCAGCATAACGTAATGAACTCCAACTGGGCCTGCGGCACTATTTGAAGATCTGTTTAACGGTTCTTGAAGTTCTATGGATGTAAATGGTGGGTTGTATGGGAACGAGCGGTGCGTGAAAAAGTTGATTTTATATCGTTCTGCACCAGCCTTGATGTTCTGAAATGTGGACGCATAGGAGGCAGAAGCAGAGATTGTAGCAAATGATTCTGCAAGTGCATTAGCAACCTCTTCAGCTATAGATAAGTCTCTCCCTTTCCAATGAAGTATTGGAGAGGGCAGACGAGCGACTTTTCCATTGAGTGCCTGTATTCTTTTCCAGATGAAGCGTGTGTCTGTGTCTTTTGTGATTGTTGAGGCAAAACAATCCATGAATCTCGTTTCGCTTTCCGTCTAATTTGCCTTGCTTTAAGCCTTTTATAAGCAGTGAGATTACTAGTGATGGAATCTTACGGAAATTATTCCAAGCTCGGTTTTTTTTCTATTTGGCAATGAAGCAATCTGCATTCCACCAGTGATTTCGGTGATTGCGATGTCTTGGATTTTGGAATGTAGGTATTAGCGGAAGTCTGAATCTAATTGGTGATGTAAGTATTTACATCATCAATAGGTTCTTTTTAAACATAAAGTCTGTCTAGAAGTATTTGAGCAGAACAGCCAACCCAGTTCGCCTTTTCAAACTTCCAAGTAGATCGTTGATCAGGATTTGGAGTTACCCCTGTTTGTAAGGAGCGAATAATCGTAAAGTGATCACTGTTAAAAGGATCGGTTAATACAGACCATATCATGATTGGAAAGATGGATGGTAAGCAAATTAACAAGTCAAATTTCAGATGTAGATCCTGTAGGTAGGAGATCCAGAATTTAATAAATTCAGAACATTATTATTTATAAATTCCTTAATCAACTTGCCTCTTCTGTCCATTGTAGCTGATCCCCACAATGGATGGTGTCCATTAAAGTCACCGAAAAGACAAAATGGAGTTGGGAGTTGTGTAATGTGGTTTTCAAGTTCTGAATGGGGAAGTGATAGAGACGGTGGAATATAAATGGAAACAATGGTAACTGAAATAGCAACTGCAATCCGAGCTGCCACAGCTTCTAGGGTGGTTCTTAATTGGATCAGTCTGGATAGTTAGAATTTACAAGAATGGCTACTCCTCCAAAAGACTCTGGGCTCCTATCTCTTCTGTATATCATATAATTTGAGAATTTCGGCGAAAGTTGGGGGTGATAAGAATGTTTCCTGTCGGCATATACCTATGGGATTGAATTGAGAGACTAAATCCCTTAAGTCATCAGAATGACTGCTTAGTCCTCTACAGTTCCACTGTATGATGTTAGGCATTATTTTGGTTTGGCTGAAGATGATTCCTCTGACTTTTTTTGTGTGCAGGGCATTTTTCCGGTCTTTGGGGGGGGGGGATAAGGGGCGTCCGGTATCCATAGTCTCGTTGGTATGAAGTTCTAGGATTGGTTCTTCATAATTTGGATGTATATCCATTTCCATAGTGTTCATGGGTGGATCAGTTTCCTTACAGTCTTTAGTAGGTTTCAATTTTTCTGCATCATTCGAGACTGTCAGAGTATCAGTTGAGATACTAATTGGGGTGGTGCTGGCACTGCTGGTTTTAGTTTTAGAATTATCTTTCCAGTGGTTTATAAAGTTGCTTTAACCCAATTAGCTAGCGAGACGTTGGGCGGTATTGAACACATCAGTTGTATGAAAACTTCAGGTTCGAGAGGCATAAGATGGATTAGGCATGGTCAACATTATTTTTCTGCGTGCCTCAGGATACATGACTATTTTCACTTTGTATTTTTGGATTTTCCTACCTGTTTTCCACATTTCACATTTTTTAGAAAAGGCAGGGTGACTGCCTTTGCAGTTGGGGCGAATGGGAACTGCGGCTGGACAATCTGCTTGTGTAAGATCTTTTGATCCACAAATTTGACAAATGTTAATGGTATATTTCTGGCATTTAAAATAGCCAAGAGGATTCGGGATGTATGAGCGAATTCGGCAGTTTAAATATCCAGCTTTTACTGAAGATGGCAAATCAGGAGTACTAAAAGTTAAAATGATGGAACGAGTTGGAATGAGATTTCCATCTTTTTTTTTTTTTGTCATTATTCTTTTAGCACTGGTTACCTTTTGATTGCTAAGTTCTTGAACTAATTCCTCCTCAGACACTGTTATTAGGTCCCATTCTGTGATGACGCCTTTTGATGAATTTAAGGTATTGTGGGGAGTAACAGATACTGGCAACCCACCAAATGTAGTTGTATTTAATAGCCATCCGAGTGTTTGGAGGTAGCTGTTTCAATCAGGAGATCTCCGGATTGTAGTCGCTTTACCATTTTTGGTGATCCTGCAATAGATTCCAGATGTCTTTGAATCATGAATGGAGATAAGTTACACACAGGCTGGGTGGACAGAGAGTGTATCACCAAAAAGTTAGGAATGTCAGGACACTCTGCTTCTGTTCGAAGCCTTTTAGGTTGGCTATTGTTGTTATCATGACAGCATTCTTGTCTTAAGCTTGAAGGCTCTAAGGATGGAAAATTGTTAGAATCCATGATAGCTCCTTTTGTCCCTGGAGGTTTATCTTTACCGCCCAGGTTACCGGCAGCGCCACGGGGAGACAGGAGCAGTGCCACGAGGTGACCACGCGGCTGAGTTAGTACATTAGTACTTAAAGAAAAAAAAAAATAAACAGAAAGGTGGTTTCCCTATCTGGGCCTCTGCCTACTTCTTGTAGAGCGAAAGTGCTACTCTGATATATATAAATCAAATCAAGAAAACGGTCTTTGAAACAAAAATAGAATATGTTCGCCCAAATGCTCTTTGTAGAAAACGCTTTTCAAAACGCAGGAACAAGTTTAAATCGCTTGGCTACGGAACGCTTGGCACCCGGGGCCCCATCTTGTTAGAAAATAAAACTAGTGGGATCAGGAGAAAGTTCGTCAGTAGAATGCAGTATCTTTCTCTCAAGGATGCAGTCAATGTACATTCTTGCATTGATTGTACCGTGCAACACTTCAATTCTATCAACCCTAGCATACGATATGCATCCCCCTCTGGGGATACATACCATATGCTGGATTGTGATACTCTGTGGGTGTTTCATTGTTGCACTGAGGCACTCTGCCCTGAAATCTTCTGATATATTTGATTCCATAACTGCCGATTATTGAAATTTTGGTCTCATCACTCCACACGAAGACAAGAGTGAATGATATCAGAGCAATACGCACTGTAATTGACCTCTAAGTGAGTACGTAATAGTATATGTTTGGATAGAATTCTTGATTCCACCAAAATGGCAACACCACTTTGCTACCTACACAAACGACTGTGTCTGTAATAAACATTGTGGCAAACTGCAATAGTAAAAGGTTGCATGTTCAATATCCTGTATGATACAGTGTTCAGTAACTGTGAGCAGCAAGCTGAATAATTATAGTCAAACTCAGATGACAAAAATACAGATGATAGTACATTACATTCCACCTTCTACTTTGATAAACCCTGCTCAGTTAAAACAGCTCCAACTTCTCGAATATTCACTACTAACTCCTTAAATGCTGATCTCCAGGCAAATCTCTGGTGGGTAGAAGAAGTCCTTTGTTAAGCTGAATCCTTCTAAAATTCAGTCCTGTCTTATTGTTTGAAAAAATATTCTCGACACTCTTCCTGTTGGTTTAAGTATATCACAAATATTATTTCCCTAGCATTAAATAATGTAGGCCTTTTCTTTCACATGATCATTAGGTTTCAGCTATAGCGTATGCTTTTTATGGTACTCACCTCTTAATTCGTGTCGTTTGAAGACAACAAATTTAAGGTGAAGCGAAATGAATCAAAAATTGAAATTAAAAAATGTCCCAAAGAAAAAAAGACGTGCACTACCCTTTTCTTGGGTTCTTATACATAATTAAACAGTAATGTGGACCAAGTACCAAGAGTCTTAACGTAAGACTTTCTTATAACGTGGTCAGTTGGTTATGCCAGAAGTTGTGAACTCTTATATATGAACTTAATTCCCAGGATGCATTGCTAAAGCATGTGTTGGGAATTTTATACGCGTTAGACGCCATATTTGTGAAATATTTGTTGGTAATTTCGTATTAAGAATCACATTTTTCGTGTTTTTACGGAACCATTCAATAGCCAAGGCTTCATATAATAATAGTTTATGATTTGAATTTAATTTCATTACGATTATTGCTGACTCTATTTGAGGGTTATGGTTAAGCAACTGTGTGTGTGTTGGCTGAGTTCTGTTGCGGAATAGTTGGATTGAAGACTATTATCACGATAATAAGTTCTAGTAGTTGCGGATCTGGTTGATACCAATTTAACGGTTATGCTGCCGATATAGCATGCGTTACAGTTGTGTTGACAATTGATAATTGATAATATCTTGATTTTTGTATGTATATGTTTCTTGATATCTGTTAAATAATGTTCCTAGTCTATTATTTGAAGAAAAAACTAGATCAATGTTTGTACACATTAAAGGAAAATCTAAACCAATTTCTCCTGGATCAAAGATTTCATTTCAATATCTTACAGATATTGAAAGGGCGATTTGTGCTGGTTTGACAGTGACTCTAGTTGATACTTTTAACCATCCCGTTCACTTGGATATATGACTTTATGGGACAGGGGGATGGAATCTGATTCTTCATTCTCTCCAAACAACATACATTTGAGAATCCGAATAAAGACTGCATCACGACTCATTCGTGAAAAGCACTAAAACGTCAAATCGGCATATAATCCACATCAATTCAAACGGTCGCTTTTGTGTATAAGGGTCATGGGGATATCAAAAATTTCTCCTGGGGCTAAAGAGCTCCTGTAACGAGGTAGTTTGAGTGCTTTTTTTTTTCGTAAAGGACGAATAGTTGTCTTTATTTTTATTATTATTTAAAGATGTATTCGAATTTTTATCCTTGTTCTTTTTGAACACCGGTGCATTTACTCTAGGATCACATCAATGTGTTTTAGGACAATTGAGTAAATATTGAACAATTCTGGGTTTTGAAAATCAGTTAAAAGAAATTTAGACTGTACTCCAAATTGTAAAAAAAAAAAAAAAAAAATTTGTTTAAAAACAATTTTGCGTTCTCCAGTAGCGTGAGTTCATCTAAAAACCATCTCTCAGACTACTGGAGTAGAAGTGATTTCAACACCCACCCATAAGAAAGAAAAAAATAATGTAACAGCCATTATCAATCCACTGCAGGATGGAAGCCTCCTCAACAATTCATGTTGAAGGATATGGACCACAACCTGCCACGCTGGTCCAGGGCGGGCTGGCAGATCAACCGTATTTAGCAGTGAGGGGCTTGAACCCAGGCCTACTCAAAGAGTGTGTGCTACTGCACTCCCGTCCCTGACCACTTTACTACGGAGGCCCGAGTGGTAATCGTCATTTAATTTTACATTTTTGATATTTACTTGCTAAGTGTTCAACCCGAAACCTGGCCACTATGTACAATAGTTCAATGTATTCTAAACAATAATTCGGTGCCTGACAACGCTAGACCGAAAATACTAACCTTTAGCAAGACATGACGTTTATAAATTTATTGACAGTGTGGTATTTTATTTATTTTGTCGATCAGTATCTCCATTCATTTTATAATCCGCATTTTTATTTTATCTGGTCCCCTAAAAAACAATCGTGAGCAAGAATAATGTGAAGAATAATTTGTTAACTTAAATTTCTAGAGATTAATTTTCAATGAAAGCGTACGGGGGAAGATTGCTCCGAGAATCAAAAATAAAGAGGAGAACAAACGAGAAGCATCAAAAATTAGATGAGTGAATTTGAAACTGAACTGGACTAATCAGTGTCGATCGATTTATGCAGTGCTTGATCATTTGTTTGCCAACCAGCTCTATTCAGTTTTATGGAAAACACTTTAAGTAAAATTTAATATTGAACATGTGGCCTGAGGACTGAGAAGCAATAATAAATGTGTTGAAGGATGTTATGGAACGACCTTCTCAACTCAACACTTAAGCATCTGTGCTATTAACACTGTAGGCTTCAACAACCATTTATAAAAACAAAAATAGTCGCTTTTATCTGCTATTTTTACGTCTGGTGTGGGTATTAACCAAGTATCTTCGGGCTTGCAAAAGTTCAATCGATTCATGGGTTGAACTGAAACCGATAAAATCGAAAAACAACGTTGTAAGCTCACATACACCGAGTTATCATAAAAGAACTGTCCTGTACACACCAAACTATTTAACACAGAAATCAGTTATACCGAATTGACCGTCCCATTAATTTTGACAGCTGGTGATAAACCAAACCTGTTTCCTAATAAATTTGAATTGAAGAAATCTGAAAGTACAACACAGAAATACCAAACAGAAAAACAAAACTTGTAATTCAAATTGGAAACTGTTAAATAAAAAATAAGCTAATCATAGTCCATGAGAGTATAATGGTTTCGCAACTTAACTCTTTGAAGGGATCTATGTTTAATTCAGTCGGAGGCACTGGAAGCATTTTTAAATGCCCCTCCAATCGGAGCTATAATCAGTCGATCTCAGGTGAAGACAGAATTTTTTCATCTTGAGTCTTTCCAAGTTTTTTTTAATCCAGTACAACATGAAAATCGGCCAGTGAACACACACACACTTGTACAGAAAAAATACACGCAGGCTAATACGCTATATAAAGCAATAATAACAGCTAATCATTGTGCAGCAATCCATGAAATGCAAATTTTACGTAGGAGTTGCTATAAATAATAAATTCTATGAGTATTGTGTTCGATATTTATCGCCGTGAAATGACTTTAACAATTTGAAGAACGTGTTACTCTTATCATCTCTTATTACAAAAATGTCCTTGCGCCCTGAAAAAGCATTTAAGCCTATAAAAGAGAAAGTTAAAGACGCTCCATTGACCACTCATTCCCTCTTGAAAATATCTGAATGGACGCGAGGTGTGCAAGTTTCTCCTAGAAGTGATAGGTCAACAAATCTGAACAGAGCAGTAGGAATATACAAACTGTTAGAGAAATTGCTTCAATATCAAGTTTATGCATTTTCAGCTTCAAGGATGTCACTTAACGCTTGAATATTCCACAACTCACAATTCATTTCAACCTTCATGGCATCAACATCCATAAATGTCATTTGGTGTAGCTTTACGTTGCAATTTTTGATTAATTCATATTCCTTTAGGAAAAAGTTAATTGGAACTCGAAGACGTTAGAGTAATTGGGAAAATAAATTCAGTGCTGTCAGACATCGATGCCTGAACGGATTTCCTTGATAGAATCATATTCTAGGAAGATGAAGTGCCATCTCATTTTCATTCAAGTTTATCGAGTCTTCTCAGGAATACATTCGGTAACAATCTCAAAACTTTAATATCAATTTTTCAATAACTTATCAATAAAGGAGTTTTTATGCTAAATAACCTTCGGGAAACTCCGAATTAAATTCCTGGGTATTTTGGTTATTTAACTAGTTGAAATGTCTCTGTTACACTAATTATGCGCTTCCTTCCTGAAGTAGGTAGCTACCTACATCAGGAAGGAAGACCGAATTTTTTCAAACTATCAGCTTCGACTATCTGCAGAGACAATGCGTTCCAGTAAAGGTTGGTTGGTTGGTTGGTTGAGTTTTATTGGCGCATCAGCAACTATGGCTATAATGCGCCAAAACCTTGTCATAAAAGGTAAAAAAGTTTCAGTGACCTACTGAATTAGGTCACTACGTCAGGTTATAAAAACAAGTATAAACTGTAACAGACAAATATCAGTAAATAAGTAACAATGGAAAATCTTAAAATAATAAGATTTTTAAATATGATTAAAAAGGTTTACTGATTTTAGGAAATTATAAATAGCAGACACATGGTCATTGTCGGATAAAATCTGACTGAGTGTATACGGCTCAGTCAGATGGTTAAAAGCGGTAAAACGAGCATTTCTAAAACTGGTACAGTCAACTAAAACGTGTCTGATTGTTAAGATTGTGCCACAGGACACACACATAGGAGGGTCATCAGCCCTCAGCAAAAACGAATGTGTCAAATGACTATGTCCTATGCGGGTCCGGGCAAGAACAACTTCCTCCTTACGATTCCTGCGCAGACTAGACTGCCACGGTTCAATTACAGGCTTTATACGATACAGTTTATTCCCAGTCTGTCTATTCCACAAATCCTGCCATTGGGAGTGTATCTTCTGCTGTATAGTTTTCCTGTAGTCTGTATAGGGGACTGACAGGCAGCGATTATTATTAGGGATTGCTGATTTGGCTGCGGTGTCAGCCAAATCATTTCCCCTAATCCCAATGTGGCTGGGAATCCAGCAGAAGCGGATATCATATTCACGTTCATGGAGAACGCGAATCTTCTGCTGAATGCTAGACAGAACTGGATGATCATTATATCTCACAGATATTAAAGCCTGTAACGCACTGAGAGAGTCGGAATATAAAATGAACCGATGGTATTGGCATTCACTAATGTGATCCAAGGCTAACTTTATAGCGTGCAGCTCTGCAGTAAATATGCTGCATTCAGAGGGAATCTGCTCCGATGTAGTGCTGTCTCTAAAGACAGCAGCAGATCCCACATATGATTCCGCCTTCGAGCCGTCTGTGTAGACTGGCGCGAAGTCAGAATGTTCAGCTCGGTGTGCTGAAAAAAGCTGCAGGTAGACAGACGATGGAGTGTCCGACTTTCCCCAATTTCTAAGGGACAAGTCACATGCCGGGACATGAGCATGCCAGGGTGGAAGGGGTTGCTTTGGTGTTTGGGCAACCCTGTCTACCTTTATATTAAATTCTTTGAGTAGCTCTTGGACACGAATACCAAAAGGACGATTGGCAGTCTTACGGGTGTTGTACAAATTTTCCCATCGTGGCTCAAAAACGGTTAGCCACGTAGCGTTCCAGTAAAAGACAACTCGCTAGGTAAAAGAAAACTTCCTACAATCTAGGAAGTTTCCATTTAGGCAGCGAAAACCTCTTTCCCTATAATTTGAATTTGTCGCTCCTAGTTATGGAATTCTTTATAACAGTGAAAATCCCACATTCATCCATTTTATTAACCCCTTCCGAGGCCTCAATCAGATCCTCATTTTGCTGCGTTTTAGGCACATCCGCGATTAGACCATACTTGAGCCACATACAGTATGTTATGTTTGTAAATTGCTTGTTCCCAATTTGCGGTTAATTTGCCTGTTTCCTGGATGAAAAATCCGACGAAAGAAATCGTGTTATCATCCCTTGAAACACTTTAAAGCTCATAAAAAATTCTTGCCATCACTGATGGAGTTCGAATCTGTGTCTTTTCTACCTGGATAAAAGAGTGAAGATAAAAGAATTTGATAAACGCTACGGGTAATTTCGTTTCTTGATAAATGCCAACGACCAATCGAACAGTTCAACTGAGGCTATGAATATTTTGGCCCAAATAGCGTGTTTGCTTCTTTTGTTGGATATAAAACTGAAATTCCTGGGCGAGGGATGGGGGCACATTAGTAGAGCTCATAGAAATGCCTTCCACCTTAACAGAGCTCGAAGCCTGGATATTTTGCACAGTGCTTGGAAAATATGTGATACTGATCACTGTGTAAAACAACACCTTTTGTAGCTTAGAAATGTGGTACAAGTTTATTAAAGGCTTATGGGCACGTGACAGAGATTAATATTAATAAATACATATTTGTTAAATGCTGCTTCAATTATCGCTGCTGTTTAATAAAAACAATAATAAATATGGATATAACTTATTTATTTTGGAGCTTTTCAATAATACACACGCACATTTACATACAGTATATGCATATATTATTAAATTATTACTTACAGTTAAAAGAATTGGTATTGAGTTTAAATAGTGCCTCTTGATAAACAACGAAGTCACCGTGGGCTCCTGTACTACTCGATTTCAACTCATAAAAGCAAGTTTACCTAAGAAGAAAAAATTATTTGCATGTAGACAAAAACGTTGCATTATGCCTTATTAAAGTGTTCCTTTTTTTTTGTGAAAAAAAAGAAACACTTTAAAAATTATGGCTGAGTAGCCATTAACCAAAATTCCCAAGAACAATAACAATTTAAAAAGCTGTATTTTGGAGATAGAATGACCAGTTTGAATGGAACTTTTGCCTATTTTAAAGAATGAGCAACGTTCCATTCTGCAATAGTCATTTTGGGCATTAAAAGGTAAACTATTAAGTACAGAGAATACACGGAGAAACAGTTGAAGAAAGGAAGTGTTGAATCGCTCTAATGATACCAGAAGTATGAAAACTTTAAAGAGGGAATACCTCTAAATCTCTCTAATGATGCTTGAAGTAGGAAGACGTTAAGTTCGTCTCTTACACGGTCTTTAAAACAGCAGCATGTATGGAACAAAGGCGCCAACGCATTTAACAACAACCCGCCTCTGTAATAAGTCTGTATAACATGGAACTGTTCACAAAATTAATAAGAAGAGCAGTGGGAGTAAAAATACATCAATTTTCCCTGTCATTTTATGTTGTTAACCCTTGGCTTCTTGTTGGAACTGTATATCTTGCCTTTCTGGAATCACAATATAATCTAAATTTTCGGTGAGATATAATTATTTATTTATAAAGGTGCACCAAAAAAAATCCAAGCCCTTAGAAGTATACATATCTACTCGCCAAAGAAGTCAATCGAGTATTATTAAAATACCAAATAAGAATGATTAAACCTTTTATACTTTGCTACTGCATGAGATTCCGGAAATTGTGCTCGTCGATTAGGTTCGTTTTCGGATCCTACTAGACCAGCACAATTTTGTGAGTGGTACTTTGGAAGAATAAAACTGATGACTTTCAGATGTAATCATAACGTCAAACGGAAAGACAGTCTAATTAAATGGTCACTTGAATCGTCATAACTGTGTTTGCTTGGCGAACGGCAATCTTCACCTCACCTCATTATGCAAAATTGTTGTTCTGTCAGAAATCAGCGTGTATGCTTCTCTTTTCGAAGGATAACTGGACCCTTTAGACTCAAAGACTTGTTACTGGGCAGAGTTATTGTGAAATGTTAATGAATGACGCAATTTTTCAATATGAAGAGTTCCCACTGATCAATAGGTAGCATTGCGGAATAACCCACACCGGTCTCCAGACTTCGTAAATAACGCTGTTATTGGTTACAAGTAATGCGATGGCATTCAAAAATAAATGCCATCATCAAGTTTGTTTTCTGCTTGCTTCTTTTTTTTCCTTACTGTGTGACTTTCTCACTGACTCTTCATCCCGTTAGCAAGCAAATTGAATATTCCTATCAATTTGATGGAGGAACATTGGATTTAAAATTTATGGCACACACTCTCTTACCAAAAGTCATGGGACAAAATACTCTGTCGTATATACGCCCTGGAAGATTTTCTGCTAATTTCTGGTAGAAAGCAGATAGAATTGTGCTTCACTCCTCCTCTGAAGCGTTTGTGAGCTAACGAATGTGCCCATCACCTTGCTCTTATTCTGCGTTTCATTTCATTTTAATGATATTCAGTTGAACTGAGGCTAGAGCTCTGTGCTAGCCACTGCAGTTATTATTATTGTTACTACTATTATTAGCGGTACATGATAAAAGAAATCAAGCTTATAAAGCATCAACAAAAAAATTCTGCATCACCTGTCCACCCACTCCAATAATTTAACTAATTTTTCCTTGAATTCATTAAAACTTCCACAACAACAGATAGTAGTTCGTTCCAACAATCAACCACCCACTAGCTAAAGAGAAACCTCCGCATGTTTACTTGCAACCTCGATTTGAATTTATGTCCCCTCATGTGTGCAGTCTGAGCAAAAGGAAGAATGCTATTAGCATTGAGCTCGCTCAATCCATTCATCTTGTTGCCCTTTTCTGCACCCGTTCCAGCAGATCTACATCCTACCTAAAATGAGGCTTGCAGACCTGCATGCAATACTCAAAATGCGGCCTAACCAATGGCTTATACAATAATGGGATAATCACTTCGTTAAGCAAAGTTTCTGTATATCATAGAGAAAACCCCATGAACTGTCCTAGCAGACTGCCTGCAAAGCCTCGGAGAACTCCATATCTCACTGCACAATTGCCCTCCCCAAATCTTTTTCATTTTCCACTAAACTGGGTGCAGTACCACACAGCTGGTAGTGCGTTAATCTGGGTAAACTGGGATTACTCGTTACCCATAGTACCTTGTATTTGTCAATGTTAAACTTCAATTGCCATTTCTAAGCCCACCTTCCTAATTTTTTTTTTTTTTTAGATCTTGTTACAGAAGCTTATTCTGATTACTGTCAGTTACCACCGTGCCAACCTTTGTATCATCTGCAAACTTAGACATTTAGCCTGATATACCTTCATCAATATCATTAATAAATATCATAAATAACAATGGGACCAGCACTGAACCCTGGGGACTCTGCTATTAACATTAGTCCACGACGAAGAGCAGTGTCCATTAACAACCTGTGTCTATCTTCTCCTACTCACCCATCCTTTTATCCACAGCAGTAACTTGCCCTTAATGCCGCACTGCTCTAATTTGTACAGCAGTCTTTTATGTGCAAATGTATCAAAATCTTTCCTGAAATCTAAGTATATGATATCAAAATTTATTTTTTGCATCCAGTTCCTTTGTTACTAAATTATAATATCCAACCAAATTGGTTGGATATTATAAATTGGTCAGACAACATTGCCCCTGAACAAATCCATGCCGTAATTGCAGTATAACTACATCCCTGTCTAGATGGTCCTGCACTACTACTTTAACCAGGGACTCCATTATTTCCCTGTATCAGAAGTTAAGCTAACAGGTCTGTAATTACGCATGTCACCTTTTGATCCACCTTTGTGAATTGGGATTACATTTGCACATTTCTAGTCCATTGGGAATTTGCACGTCTCCTGATTTCAAGGATGCTCTTATAATTATGGCTAAGGGTTTGTTACCTCCTTTAAACAAATAAAATAAATTTTCTGTTCATACTCCGGCACCACTACACAGTCAGAGGAAATTACACGATAAAGAGAATACAAGAAATAGCACCGTATTTGCAGTCACGGGCTTGAACCCTGGGCACCCTTGCACCTGGGCACTCGGCTACGGCGGCCTACCTCCCTTAATATAATTGTATAGATGCCATCCACTTGTTGTTTTTACTTTTTTTTCGTTACAAATCAACAACTTCTTTTCCACTTTCCTCTCAGTTATCACAAAATCATTTAGCTCCCTATTAGATTTTGATGAGCGATGTTCCATTCTTTTCAAACAACTCGTTCACATTCTTTGCTTTGTTACATCACGCCTATCGTGTTGGGCCGCTTCCATAATATACCCCTCTGCTTCCTATTTCACCCCCCAGCCTTTTGTCTCTCCACTCAAATCTGTCATCTCACACAGCAATTAGCACTACATCAAAATTCTAAGCCACACCAATATGCTTGCCCGACCCAATTAGGCTTTATCAAGACCTTCAGCGTAAAACCCCAAACAGTGCTCCTAAAGAAAAAAACCCAAATTCGCAATAAAACATCCTCGCGACTATTTATTTTTCTAATTTTTATTTTATTTATTTGGGTCCTAGCCACTGAAATCCCAGGAAAGTAGGTGGCAGGACCTGCCGGCTGGCCTACCCGTGCCTGGCATTGGTAACGTCGGGCCCCACTAGGGGCCCGGCGGCTAACAGGCCGGATGAACAATGTGCACAACATACTTCATAATACATATCCCACACACTTTTAAATCTCTGGCTTGACCGATACAGAGAACATACGCGGAGATGGGAGAAATCCCAGGAACCGTTAGACATTCAACATACCAAA
Organism: Mastigoproctus giganteus; assembly: GCF_048544385.1. NCBI lineage: Eukaryota > Metazoa > Arthropoda > Arachnida > Uropygi > Thelyphonidae > Mastigoproctus > Mastigoproctus giganteus. The sequence goes on from NC_143579.1 coordinate 162,727,255, forward strand.
TACCAATATTTAAACAGCGGAGGAGACACAGAATTGAGAATATCAGTTTGTGCAACATGAATAGCATCTGTCGTTCCATGCACTGCTACCAGCGTACCAAATCGATATCTCGAGAAACACTCACAAAACACCATCTCCTCTCCCAACTTTACAGTTGGTATAACAAACTCCATCAAGCCACCCTCCTTCAAACTGGAAAACAGTGTAGAGTGACTTATCGCTCCACACGACTGATTTCCATTGATGCATAGTCGAGGATTGGTGTGCTTTCCATCATTCCAACCGACAGTGTGAATTTGTTTTCGTTATCAAAGGCTTGAGAGCTGCAAATCTTCAATGAGAGAGTTCAGGTGGATCTTATAAATTTTCCTGTAGCTGACAGCAGCTCAAAACTCGTATTCTTTAGGATATGGCACAGTGATAAGATAACCAAACTGACAGAAGCCGACGCGTTCCCTACCCGTAATATTTTGCACTTGGCCGTTTATCGAGCTCAGTGTCATCTCTGGACTTTCAGTTCTTCAACATATTAGCAGTGGCTGACACGGGGCTGTTTAATTACTAAGTAACAGCATAAACATTTAATATGAATTAATAAATTTAATTTTCCCCAAGTGACATCCAGCTATTCTTCCCGTCTATATCTTTGAAACGCTGCTGGTTTTTGCTGATCTCGTCCATGTACGTGTTGGAAATGAGTTTCAGTATAACTGCCGATTATCTTTATAAGCCAAAATAGTGCATAGCACGTAGTAAGAGTGGTTCCGTTATTTAGGAAATAGAAATAAATCATCATTTATTGAATTTTTATGGCAAGTCCTTCGCAGAGCCTAGCTAGATGCAAATGTGGTAGTACATTTGTAAAATAAAATTGTTTTATAGGTGGGAAAAATGCATTATGGTATCAGCAACTCAATCTGCAAATAATATTTAATTTACGATTAATACTTCGGTTTTTATAAATTATAGATATTAAGTTCAATACAGAATTAATGCAATATTATATTTCCTATTGTTGGAAACAGGTTAGTTGTTCTCTTCTTCGTTTATGGGATCTTTCAGTACAGCCACGTTGTAATTTTAAAAAAGAAATGGTAAAATAAATGCAGTTTTTTCTTTTTTAAACCACTGTGATCAGCAGACCAAATCAAATGGTATTGAAATTCTCGGCATCGTAAAATAAAATAATAAAATAACTTTAAAATTTAGCCATAAATCAAGTTCCCTATTCAACAGGATCTATCATTTGTTTTGCATTATGACATTGCATTTTGATTATTACAAACAAATTAATTATAATAATAACTAAATAAATAAATTTACAATACTTATCAAGGTGTAGGTAGCTGAATACAATATGATTCACACCGTCTGAAAATTATTCGTAAAAGAGCTAAGACAATCGGAAGTTTCTTAGGCAATCAGCATAAAACGTATCACCTTGTTTACATGATGGAAATGTTTTTTTTTGAAGTCGAATTGGCATTCCTGCGTTCACCCTCAAGATGTCAGAATACCGTTCCTGTCTTGCCTTACGTTCTGTCATATTCGATTGTAAAAGAACAGCTCAAAACTCAGTGTTCGCAGGAAACTGATGTCGTTTAATGGGCAAGGCATTCGGAAGGGTTCCTTTGTAAACGTGTAGTTGGTAAAACTCAGTCTCTTTCGGTTTGGCGTTTGCTCTGTTACCGCGATTAATTTGAAGCGACTCCGAAACGCCGTTTTGAATATTTATTCAAGGTCACATTGTAAGTCATATTAATTTGAAAGGAGAGGAGGGGGTGGAGCGAAAAAATATTGCAGCTTATAGGAGTTTAATATTTCATTATTCTCGTGTCTGTTTAAATTGAAATAAGAAAATTGTACGCTTCTCTTCAGGATTCGCCCAATCACTAATGAAGCAATGCACATGTCATATTCAAATCTAAAACAAAACATGGCAACATTAATTATTTTTGCGGAAATATTTCTGATATTCATAAAAAAAAAAACTGCTTATAACCTTAAGTTGTCGCTGTAATTTTACTTAAGAAGAACCAGCTGTCTAGTTCACGTACTGATGTGGAATGCTGGACTTGCTATACACCACTTGCTTAGAAATGTAATATCATTGGCGAAGGAATCGTTTCCTAATTCTTTTCAAAGCGAAATTCGGTCATATCAAGGTGATTTAATTCCCCAAAGAGATGGCGCTACCAACGAACGCTCGTAGTAACAAAAAATTCCATATATAATCTACTAATAATGCCTTATATATGGAATTAATATTTAAATTTATTATTAATTAAGGGATTTAATTGTAACTTAATATTAAATCACTGAGAAACGTTTTCAAGCAGAGTTGAGTGAACAACTTCCAGGACAATGAAAAGTCCCGCCACCTCTTGACGTTGAAATCTGTACATGGTAAAGTAACCTATCAGTGATAATGTTGGTCCTCCAGCGTAGCAGCTGGGATCCAACGCCCAAGCCTAGAATCCAGGGGCTAGCATCATTGTGATCAAGTAATTTGCCATGCGCTTCGTCCCATGGAAACTCCATAATGGGGATCCTGGTGTTTGTTGGGGTCAAAGTTTCAATAGACATACTTTGAGTCTTGCTTCGACAAGACCAGTGATCCTCAAGTGGCTTTCCTAGGATAACATGCAAGGGTTAACAGTGCCCATACCCTCATGGTCTAAGGGCCAGTATTCAGGCTGGTTTAGGTGCAGTGACGGTGATTGGGTAGCCCTGCGATTCCACTCTTGAGTGTGGTTATTGCTTGTAGTCGCCACCTTTGTACCTTGGTGGGTGGAGAGCACGGACACTGAACCAAATAAAAACTTTCATGAATCCTGATTATGTAAATCCGTCTCTTCTGAACCCAACGAGGTCTCTACAAGATAATTATATAAATGAACACGATAAAATCAGCTCAACATGGAATTATCAGATCCAACTCCTTGATGCTTGGTAATTCATTCTACTAGTAAGACTCGGCTAGTTCTGCAAATGTGTCTCTTCTTTCAGAAAGGTTCGGATGGTTGACAGGTTTCCCTCAAATCAGAGAAATGGCTTCGTTCTATTACATTCCTGAATTGGAATGTAATAGAACGAAGAATGGCATCACAGAGGCTATGTTCGTTACATATATATATATATACAGTATATATATATGTGTGTGTGTGTGTGTGTGTGTGTGTTTTACCCGAAATTCGGGTTTTTATCCAGCATACACACAAATTGGCGGAAAACACACACACGCACACACATAACGAAAACATTCACAAGAGACAAAATCAGTTCGGTTATAAAAGGACTTCGGTAGGAGAGCAGCATAAGCCATAGGCTTCCTTGCACCATGTGGCCATTGCTAATAATACTAATACCACTGAATAACTAACTTGTGGCACTGAAAGATTTGTGAGTAGGCGCACTGTCCTCGGTGGAGGCAAGACGCTTTTGCTGAGTTTTCCTCTGCGTTTGTCTTTGATGTTTTTTATGCAGACTTCTCAAAAGGTCTACATAATATGCTCCTGTAACTGTCTGGCCTTTCTGAAGGTAATCGACTAGCAACACTCCATCAGCATCCCAGAACATTCCATTACCTTTTCCAGCAGAAGGAATTCGAGTTGGCTTTCTCTGAAAGGAGAGAAGAACTGTTTGGACTGATTCCTTGTCTCTTGCTGAAAATGATGGGCCCACATTTCGTCCGTGGTAACAAACCTGGCAAAGAAATTTGATGGAACTGCTTGAAAAAAATATTCACTTGACTTGACACTGTTGTGAGTTTTTGATCTGCTGCCAACAACACTGGGGCCGCCTCCGTAGCCAGGTGGGCAGGAGCAGCAGTGAGTAGCACACGCTTCTTGATTAGACCGAGGTTTGAGCCCGTGACCACCAAATACGGAGGATACGGAAAGGTCAGGCAATGGCCACCGAATATCCCCGCAGCAATATGGCCTTAGTTGCTAATGCTCCTAAAAACCAAGTAACAACAACAACAACAACAACACTGGGATTCATCGTACTGACACTTTTCTTTCATGGCCAACGTTATTATATGTTACTCACGTTCAGGTGGATTGCCCAAAACTTTAGCAATGTATAGAACTGTTACTCTTCAATCACTTATCACCAGAACATGCGAATTGTCAATCATTCATCACCAGAACATGGACCTTGCAGGTCTTCCACAGTATGGATCATATTCCAGGCTCTCCTTCCACTCGTTTCAATTCTGCTGTCCACCTCTTAACCATGGAATAAGAAAGGCATCCGCCCCCAACGTTGTTGTAAACATACGCTCATGAATTGCCTTTGGAGTTAGTCCCTCTTTTCCTAAATATTGGTTGACTGCATGGCGACTCACTCATTTTGTCCATCTCTCCTCATTTACACAATGTTTTTTGACTCCGGGTCTGTAATTAAAAAAGACATTATTAAAAATGCATTAAACTTGGTAGTTCACTATTTAAAATGTTACACGTTAATTTCACAAATTTTTAACACTGTTCCGCTACCTTTTCATACTCAGCCACGAAGTTTCCAACGCCCCTCGTGTATATAGTGCTATTATGTTTATATAGTGCTACAAACTAAACCGTGCGTGGTTTGTCTAACTGCACACGGTTTATTTAGACTTAGATAAAATATCTTAACTATTACTCAATATTAAATTATACGGACGCTTTCCAAATTATTTTTATACATTTAACACAATAAATCACTTTCCAAAGATAAAATTAAGTGAATGATTGAGGGGCGTACTATAATGGGTAGCTTTTTGAAACTGATTAAGACTTAGTAAATGACTAATTACATATTCACTGAATTCTAAAGATTTGTCATAAAACTGGGTTTCTATGAAATCATGATTGAAATTTCCAGTGAAAGTTAACTTTAAAATTTATGCTCTCTATATTTTCAGAAACTGTAATTTTAAAAGATCTAGCAAAATCATACGCAGGTGCTCCATAGTCTAGACGAGATCTAATTGTCGAAGGTTTGACCACCTCCCGCTAAGATTTAGATTGACCAGCAGCATTTCTGAATAAGAATGGATAAAGTTTACTCATAGGTTGATTTGTCTAGGAATGAAATCGGAGAAATTGTGCATGATCTTGTTTACGCATTTCTCTTCTCGCTCTTTTTGGATTTGATGCGTCGTGATCTGTTTCAGACTCTTGATATGATGAGCCCATGGGCTCCATTGGTGGGAAGGACTGAGCATCCATTTGTCTATGTTTAGCCCAAATTTCCTACCCCGACACGGGCAGACAGTAGCAGTGGCTGGTGTGACCAAGCAAAGATTAATAAGTATTAGTGAATAAAGTAGAAAATATAAAGAATGGTAGCTTTCCTTTCCACCCTCTTCAAGTAATTTTTGAGAGAGGTTTGAAATAAGAAAATTTGAAGAACTCTGGAAATTAAAGGTACAAACCGCTTTCAAGAATCGTAGGTAAGGCTCATCACAAACGGTTTGGCAGTTGGGGGTCTCTGTTGTTGTTGTTGTTGTGTGCATACGCAGTCTTTTTGATTGCAATACGTCATGGTCAGTGTTGCCTGATGAGCACTTAGGCTGTTCAAATGAAGAATAACTGTCGTATTTCATGGTTTGCACCTTTCACTCCTGGGTTTTCGGCCCCTCCACGGGGAGGCGGGAGTAGTGCCGCTTGGAGGCCAAGGGGTCGAAAGAGTTAGTTAGTAGAGTAATTAATATATTTAATAAAAAGAAAGGTGAATTTCCTTTCTGTTCTTACTTGCGACTTTTCTAGTACAGAACTAACCTAAAAATGAACTGCTGAGGGAAATCTATAAAATTAAAGGAACTTTTATTCCTGAGGAAGATCACTAGATAATTCGCAATGGAATTACTTCACCTCCATTTTTCATAGCACTCCGGACCATTTGGAGCTGAGATGAGCCCTGTTATTATTTTATCGGCAACAATCATGCCAATGTTTTTCCATTTTTTTTGGAAGTCTGGGAATTTCAAATATTGTTGGAAATACTGTGGGAATTTGACATTGATGCTTGTAGGCTACATAGGAGCCGGTATTCGTTTGTGTACAGGCCACTCAAGTTAGTGGGTGCTGCTGATCCCCACTCTCTACGCCGTGGAGTACAGCCGAATACAAAAATCTTAGAATATAGTTCCTGATGTCTGTCAGTACATTATATTAGAAAGATTAATTAGATTGGAGTAAATTTCGATCTATAAAGCTCTGAACTGATGCACAAGTAATGCAAAATCATCATACATAAATGATGACGCAACATCCAAGTATATCATAAAATTAATGATGCTTTCGCATATTTGTGCGTAAGATTAACTAGGCTAATAATAATGATAATAATTATTATTATTATGAATAAATTCAACTGATCTTTGGCGGCTTGCTTAAACCTAGTAAAGCTACCATTATACTAAATCTTCCGGCGCATCTTTTGTTCCAAGATGATTATGCGTATCAATCCCTTAGTGTATCTCATTTGTGTTGATTATTGCATACTAAACAGGAATGCATTATTCACTTTCCAGACAAAACATTATGGTCATCCCCATGTTTTCGCAATTGCTGTTTCTCCGGCCTTGTGCACGTGTCACGACGAGATCCAGTAAATGTGACACCGCAGGTACGTGGCATTTGGTCCGTACGAATTACATGATCGACATGGGCAAGGAACATGAACTAACGGACTTCGAAAAAGGGAATAATTGTGGGTACCTATTGAAGGATGTCAGTATTACAGGATCTGTCAGTCTTATGGACTGTTCGCGGAGTCCTGTAGTTAAGGTGTTTCCAACAGTGGAAGAGTGGACAGTGCAGCAGCCGCCAGACCAACGACGGACGCCCACTCGTTATCGATGGTCGTGCTGAACGTAGGCTGCCCCGTCTTGTGAGAGCCGACAGATCGAAATGATGGAGCGGTTGATCATTGACTTAAACTAGGGGACGACCACAGTTGTTTCCAATACCACTTTCCGACGAACTCTTCTTCGTATGGACTCTTCCGGAGTGGGTCCCCGCCAAGGCACCCATGCTCATGGCTACTCATCGCTAACGATTCTTAAGTTTGCATCTGAACGGAGTCATTGGATCAACGACGACTGGAAAAAGCGAAAAGTGACTGGATCAGGTACATCCCTTGGTGGTGACTGTCTTCCAAGATGGCACAGATATGTTCCAGCAGACATATTGTTCGAGAGTGGTTCGTTGAACAATACCGGCTACCTTTCAAGTGCTGTTTTCGCCGCCGAATTCGCCTGATATTCTCACAGAACATCTCTGGGATTACGTGCATCGACAGATTTGGCGTTTGGACTCCACCACGAACTGCTGCAGATGTACGTGACGCAATCCTTGCAACATGGTATCACACGCTTCCTGCATCGTTTAGAAGCCTTATAGAGTCGATGCTTCGCCGTGTGGCGGAGGTATTGGCAGGCAGATGAGGATACCCACTATTAGACTGGACAGTGTATATGAGTATGTATTTATATTTACATAATCACTTCAAGGCAAACAATCGCCAAGAGATGCGCAGATATACCTCACAGATATGACAAAGCCAAAGCAACTAAGGCTCTGAGAAGTCAGTGTATATTGTCTTGGAATAACTACATTATTCTCCGTTCAGATTGCAGTTTTTGGGACATTCCGGGAAACGCCCATGAAGACTCTATTTGAAATCCTTCTCTATGGATATTTTCAGTGGTTATAATCATGGTTCTCCCGGTTTGTTAGAGAAGGTGATGCGAGAGCAGTTAAATAAGATGATAACAAAATGCCGATACGAAACAAGCAAAATATTATTTTAAAATGATTTACAGTATTACTGAATTACAGCAGCAAGGCATAGGATTACTTTACTGGAGAGGGATGCGGGGAGAATTAATACCACAGCACGCCAGAGTAATAGAACCCTTCTTCAATGAATCTGCCCAGTCTGCATCCACTGTTTTCGATTTTAACAAATATCACGAAAATAGCATGTTCACATAATAATTGATTTTATTATTAATTTATTTATATTTATTTTCTCATTCTCATTTCAGAAACCTTTTGTCTGTACTCAGAGGGATTACCCGATTCCTCCATGGCTGAGCAAACGTTTATATAGTAAGGAAATGAATGGAGTGATTAGCGTTATATATTTTTTTTAAAGATAGAGCCGTTTTGTAACTTCAGAACTATTATCATAGTAATAGTTTCGAACTTTTTTTTGTACATTTTATGCTTTTTAAAAATTTTTAACGTTTGTTTAAATTAAATCTTTTTTTTTTTTTGTTTGAAAAAAACAGCACATTAGAAAAATAAAAATTGTAAAACCATTACATGTTTACGTTTCGTATATTTTAACTCAATGGTCGACACCGCCATACAGCATATTCGCCCACGAATGTAATTACCCACAAACAACAACCTCGCTTAAATGTCGCGTTGTTTAAAATACAATCTTTCTAAAGATTCTAAGAAGAGCGAAGAAAGAAAATATAAAATAATATCTGTGTTCACGATACTGTAAAAGAATTATTATAAAGCTAAAAGAGCAAACAGAAATCTAAACATTACCAAACATCATTCATACCATAAAAAATAATAAAAACAATCATAAAAAGTAGAAACTGTGAACGTGACTTACTGCACAGTTCTCAAAATAAACACAATTCACATTCGGGTTTTGTTGGCTGATATTAATTAAACTGAAGTATCCAACTTTTTCATTTCTTGTACGCAAAATTTGTTTCATTTTTAACAATTAGAGTGACATTTACTGTAGTTGTTTTATATGTCTGTAAATTGTAAGGGACCACCTCCTAGTATATTTATTTATGCAGAAACACGAACGATATCAAGAGGAAACCACCAATATCCTTTAATTTATTTAATGGAAATATATTTCTCGAATTATGCCTTAAAAGAGCTCGATTTCTTAATGAGCAATGAGACTGGCCTAACTCCAAAAAGTGAGCGCTCTGCAGATGAACAAATCATTTCTAAGGAACTCATGTTCGTTTTGGGAGGGGCGTTTGTCTCTATCACAATATCTCCCATAAATCCATTTGTTTATTGTCTGCTTAATATTTATGGTAGACGTCGTTGTGCTTGGATCTGTAAATTGGATGATATATTTAAATAACGTTACTCTTGCGGATTTTATTGCTAGCAATAGCACTTTTGGGTACGTCATCGGACACACCCACAAAACTAACATAAAAGGTCAGTTATTTACAGTATTTTTAATGAAGAAATGTTTTACAATATGCAGGGATGATTTTTCAGTGAATAGTGAATTTAAAATACATCACTATAATATATAGTTAAATATAAAGATGCACACAATAAATTTCTATGTAAATCTTACCCTAAAAGTAATTAATACCTTAGACCCCTTACGTCAGATTTCCTCCTTTTTTACGAACATCCAGTGCAATCTTTTCAGTTTTCCTTGCTGAATTTAAATACATACTTATATTTTACTGTAAAACGAAATATTCTTCAGTAACACTGTGGACCAAGCCATGGCAAGATACTACACAGAGAATACAGTGAGGGGGCATTTCGCAAGTTCCCACATTTTAAACGAGCACCGTTGAGAATAAAGGATGAAATGTTATTAGTCTTAATTAAATCAAGCTTGCCATTGGACAGCCAATTTGGAAAGTAATTATCAAACATGTCTCTTCGCTTCTTCGAGAGTAAGATTGGGAGTAGTAATGGTGTTCCCAAATAGCTGATGCGAATAAGTGTTCCCCGGCGCCTGGGCGAATTCCCCGTTAGCTTGATAGGAAAATTACCCCCATAATAAGGATACAACTAGCCCTGTTATCAAGTGAAGCCCTTGCTTTGTTCGGTAGTTTAACGCGGAAACTGAGGTCGCGCCCGGTATCTGCTTTCTTTTCCTTTCTCCCTCACACACACACACACACACACACACGTGCGTCTATGTGTAACAGTTGTTGACGTAGCTGCACGCGTTTATCGTCGCGCCCTGGATCATGAATGGGATCTCGTGAAGCTTCCTGTTAGCGAAGGTTGAAAGGAAAATGGGCAGCGAATTGAAATTCACTGATCTTAATTATGTCTATTGGACACCTGGACCTCATAACGGGGAGAATTATGACAGCAGCGCTTTCAATGGAGTCCTGCTTAGCGGATGAAAAAGAAAATCTGAATCAGCAACAGAAGAATAAATATGCTCTGCGTATATAATAATATAAATAGTAAAATGAGCTATATTTTATTGTAGAAGTTTCTTCTTTTATGAAACTTCTACTATAAGAATTACAAGAACAGACTCAGCGAAGAACAGATGGAATTCTACTACGATCATTGTACAAAAAATGAATATCATCGTAGATTGGTGAAAACACAACCGCCATGATTCAAAATAGAATACAGTTTTTTATTCAGCTTTCGTTTCACAATATTCATAATTTGTTCCGAAAGAGTACAAACGAGCAACGAGGCACAGAGAGAGACTCCAGTTTTACCATTATAATTACAAAAAAGGGAAACCAGGCATCTGCAAAATGCCCTACTAAAGTATTCAAAACTTTAATGTTGCAATGAACTAAATCCTTGGAACATCTTTTCTCTGTTTCAGGCAGTACCATTTCAGTCAACAAATTTTCCGCACTGAGCACATATATTCTGAGTATTTGAAATCAATGTACAAATGGTATTTTGATGATAACTTTGTATCAGAATAAAGGGTGGAATAATATTTCAATAAAAGTCGTTATTATTTTTAGCGACTTCATTTCCTTGTCAAGTGATATTGATTCACCAATGTTTCGAATTTTTTTAGTTGGAAAAGGGTAGTGTTTCTCGTGTGCTTAAAAGATTGAGTTAATACTTTCGACTTAAATGATTCAAGGGCATGCAATCAATATACATATTATGGCTTAAAACGTTAATTAAATTTTTATATTAACATCAGTTAATATTAAACTAAAAGGCGCTCGCATTTTTAGCTAATTAGTCGAAAAGCTGAGCGGGTTTAAATCTAGGAAAGGAAGAAATTTTAAACCTAGAACAAATAAAATAATAAAATCCACATACAGTCGAACCGATTTATGACGAAGTGCGAATATACAGGTATAATGAATTTATTATTTACTGCGAATATACAGGTATAATGAATGTTTCAATTGCCCTTGATTCATATTTTAAAACGTGGGTTAAAGGTGATACTTTTAATATACGTTTTAATCTCTGAATCCTTGTAAAGAAAAAAAAGATTAATAATAGACTGACTTTTACATGGAAAAAAACAGTCTATTAAACTCCATAAGTACGATGTGGATCTTGCATGGGAAATTGGTTTATGTGATTAGAATATAATTTCATGGGTTATCATAATTATAGTTGTTTTAAAAAACAAAAAAGCAGATTCTACTTAAATTTAAAAAAAATTAAGACAGACTGGAATTGAAAATAATCTCCTATTATTAACTTATTAATATCATTGCCTCTTTATATATTCTACATATTGTAACATTTAATAAGCAGTTATGAATTGATTAAATCCTCCGTTTGAAATATTTTAAAATCATTTGCGTGTCAAAACAGTAAACATTTAAATATTGAAAATAGCAGTTGATGCGGGCAAACGTCCTCTGCTAGAAGACAGATTTTATATTAATTATTTTGAAAACGTTCTCTGTTAATAAAGAAATAACTCGCAAAAGCAAACTGCAAAAACAAATTACGTAAACAAATATTATTGCAAAAACATTGCGACATCCCATAGCAGCATAGGCTACAGATTTTACAGATAACAGTTTACATAATTACACAAATTAACAGGATAAATAATAATAAATTAATAAAAGATAAAATTAAATAAAATGAAAACTTTTGGAGAAAGGATAACATAAAAAAGGTGCAAGAATATCTAGAGCCGAAGGGGAACGACGAGATATCTGGCTTTAGCAGAGTAGTTGCTAGTACCATCAGAGAGGTCATTGTCAGTGGCCATATGCTCTATGACATGTCCCATTCCATTATATATCAGCACTACCTCACAGGATGTGATGTTCATTGAAACCCCAGAGAAGTAGGACAGGGGAAGGCAGTTGCGCAATGAGACTATCAGCTCCAGATGGGAGATGTCGGCTCCAGATGGCAAATAAATCAAACAGACAGTTAATAACAACCTAACCGTAAGGCGAATTGATACCGCGTCCAAGTTAGTAGAAAGTGGCACAGGTTGGAATGGGGTGTGGTTGTCCTCAAGGGAGACAACTGCTCCGCGGTCAGGTGCATCCCAGTTGCGTCCTTACGTATGATAGTAATATTAAGAAGTGATGGGTTTTCATTTGCCTTTAAATATGTCTCCTGCAAGCAACAACATACTGGCTCATGATTTTGCAGGAGGGCCTTGATGTCGTCCGTATTTCTCTGGAATCCACGACAGTTCTCTTGTAGGAACTTATTTGGGCTTGGTCGGTCCATCAAGCGGCTTTCGAAGGGCTGGGGACTTACTTTTCTGTCTTGGTATGCGTGTGTGGTATAAGTGTTTATTGGCACATTAGCTGTTATGGCTATAGCGCACCAATTCATAGGAATGTTGGAAAATAATTGAGGATGAAATCTGCTCAATTTCATTTCAGTTTACAAACCAATTCATAATCGATCATACACTCCAATTTATTTTAAAAAAAACAGAAAAGTTCATTGATATTTGCATCCTCTCCAGTGATATGATTTAATGCCATCGGTTCGCAGATTAGCCAGAGAATGAAGTATTGAAAGTTCTATGATTCAAAATATATCAGGTATTTCAAAATATTTGTACTCCCTCATAGCCCACTAGCTGTACAGGGGGTGAACCTTGGGTAAATAAACTGATAAAAATAATAATGATGCTGTTGATAGTGTGGACAGTTAATCAAAATTTGTTTGACTGTTAGATGTTCTGAGCGGTGTGGACACTAGGGAGGATCATCGCCTGTAAGGAGATGGAAGCGAGTCAGATGAGTATATCCTATTCTTATCCGTGCGAGTACCACTTCCTTCTGCCACACTGTATGATAGCTCGAGTACCAGAATTTCGAGCCTTGTTTCAACTGGAAAAGTTTGTTATTCGTTTGGTTGTGGCATAGCTCTGTCCACTGCGAGTGGCATGCTGCTTGAATTATGATATATTAAGACGTTCGAATAAAGACCGAGGTTATGTCTAAAGTTTACGGATTTTTAGCAGATATATCATCCAGTTCATTCCCTTTTATGAATAAACGTGTGTAATCAAGCAAAACTTCGGTAGTTGATGACGATATTCAATTTGCAATAGCAAACTCCTGATTTGATTTAAAATAGGGAGATCCATATGAGAGGGATTTTGCATGGCTGAAATTGAGCTAAGAGAGTCAATGTAAGCTAACTATTTTGCAGAGGGATAAAGAGTGAAGTTTTCTAGATAAAGAGTAAAGCTTTCTTGCTAGTTTTATTGCAAGTGGTTCTGCTGAAAGGTTGCTGTACTCCAGTGGAAGATAAACTGATATAATAACAGAGAGAAACACTGCTGCTGCTCCAACAGATGAATGCGATTGGGATTATCTCTATATATTTTGGAAAGAAGTCAGCATAGTTTTGAACATGACTTGCGTGGTGGTGTTGCATATTAAGAGTCGATCGACGATTCTTTCCTCATTGAAGAAAATAAGTATCACAGGTCAGCAAAACATAGGGATTCCATGGTGGATGAGAGTAATTCTTTACCTTTTGCCTGTTGTAGATAGGAACATTTCAATTCTGTGATATTTCAAAGAGCCGTAGCCCTGCTGGTCTTATGTTACTAGGTTTATTTCTATAGATATTGAATAGAGGTTGATTAAAGAGTTATGGCTGAATAGGATGCGTAGAGCAATTTTGTATTTTGGCTGCATATTTAAGTAATAGCATTCTGCTGCATAGGGGGCTCATGAGCTTCAATGTACAGACTATGAGTTGGAGTTGTCCTACCAACAAGTGCAATCTGCAGTGCATTGTGTTATATGCGATCCAGCCAACATAGTACACTCCTTTGGGCAAAATCAAAAATTGCGGGATCTAATCAGATTTTGCTGCTCTTTATAAAGAGCAGCAAAGTCGAACGACTTGATCTCGATTGATTGATTGATTGATTGGTTTGGTTTTTTATGGCGCATTGGCAGCTGTGGCCATAATGCGCCAAGACTAGGTAATATTTAAAAAGTTTAAATTCTCGGTGACCTAATTAGTAAGGCCACCATGTCGAAATATATAATAATGTAACAAAAGCATAAATTAAATACAATTAAAAACTTTTATTAATTTAAAATAGCTAAAAACAGCAGACACATTGTCATTGTCAGATAAAATCTGACTGAGTGTATACGGCTCAGTCAGATGGTTAAAAGCGGTAAAACGGATATTGCTAAAATCTGGACAGTCAATTAAAAGGTGTCTGATAGTTAAAGTTGTACCACAGGACACACACATAGGAGGGTCATCAGCCCTCAGCAAAAACGAATGAGTCAAATGACTATGTCCGATGCGGGTCCGGGCAAGAACAACTTCCTCCTTACGATTCCTGCGCAGACTAGACTGCCACGGTTCAATTACAGGCTTTATACAATATAGTTTATTCCCAGTCTGTCTATTCCACAAATCCTGCCATTGGGAATGTATCTTTTGCTGTATTGTTTGCCTGTAGTCTGTATAGGGGACTGACAGGCAACGGTTATTATTTGGAATTGCTGATTTGGCTGCGGCGTCAGCCAAATCATTTCCCTTAATCCCAATGTGGCTAGGAATCCAGCAGAAGCGGATGTCATATTCACGTTCACGGAGGAAGTGAATCTTCTGCTGAATGCTAGACAGAACTGGATGAGAATTATATTTCACGGTTATTAAAGCCTGTAACACGCTGAGAGAGTCAGAATATAAAATGAACCGTTGGTGTTGGCATTCACTAATGTGATCCAAGGCTAACTCTATTGCGTGCAGCTCTGCAGTAAATATGCTGCATTCAGAGGGAATCTGCTCCGATGTAGTGCTGTCTGTAAAGACAGCAGCAGATCCCACATATGATTCCGACTTCGAGCCGTCTGTGTAAACTGGCGCGAAGTCAGAATATTCAGCTCGGTGTGCTGAATAAAGCTGCAGGTAGACAGACGATGGAGTGTCCGACTTTCCCCAATTTCTAAGGGACAAGTCACATGCCGGAACATGAGCATGCCAGGGTGGAAGGGGTTGCTTCGGTGTTTGAGCAACTTTGTCTACCTTGATATTAAGTTCTTTGAGTAGCTCTTGGAGACGAATACCAAAAGGACGATTGGCAGTCTTTCGAGTGTTGTACAAATTTTCCCATCGTGGCTCAAAAACGGATAGCCACGTAGGATGGTCTGGCAAGGATTTTAGTTTTAGAGCGTAGTTTAGAGACAATTGCTTACGTCGAAGCGATAACGGCGGTTCGTTTGCTTCGACGTATAAGCTCTGGACAGGAGATGTTCGAAATGCTCCAGTAGCTATACGGAGGGCCTGATGATGGACAGGGTCCAGCCAACGAAGTACACTGTCTCTGGCCGAATTGTATACCAGGGACCCGTAATCAAGTCTGGATCGTACAAGTGCACGGTAGATGCGTAGTAGGGTGCATCGATCCGCACCCCAAGATGTAGAGGAAAGAGAGCGCAGAATATTCAGCCCTCTTGTGCACCTTGTGCGGAGTTGACGGATGTGATCCAGAAAGGTTAACTTTTTATCAAAGACGAGTCCCAAAACTTTTGTATCCGCCGCTACTGGAATAGCATTATGTCCGAGCCTTAATTCAGGTTCAGGATGAAGATTACGCTTGCGACAAAAGTGCACGCAAACGGTCTTCTCCGGCGAGAACCTGAAGCCATTAGCAAGTGCCCAGGAATTAAGGCGATCAATGGCTTTTTGCAGTTGTCTTTCAATAACCCTCATGTTGCATGACTGACAAAAAATGCTAAAGTCATCAACATAGAGGGCACTGTTTACGGTTGGAGGAAGTTGTTCTGTGATGGAATTTACTTTGATGGCGAAAAGCGTGACACTTAAAACTGATCCCTGTGGTACTCCCTCCTCTTGGCTAAAGGAACGAGAGAGTGAGGATCCCACACGAACTTGGAAAGATCGATTGTCTAAAAAGTTTTTAATAAAAATGGGGAGTCGTCCCCTAAGACCAAGGCTATGCAGATCTTTTAAGATGCCAAATCTCCAAGTTGTGTCATACGCTTTCTCCATGTCAAAGAACACCGACACCAAGTGTTCGCGTTTTAGGAAAGCATCCCGGATGGATGTTTCCAGTCTAATAAGATGGTCCAAAGTGGACCGGTTCCTTCGGAAGCCGCACTGGATATTGGAGAGAAGGTCATTTGATTCTAAGTACCAAATTAACCGAGAATTGACCATTCTCTCCAGGATTTTGCACAGACAGCTAGTCAGAGCAATAGGACGATAATTGGTAGTGACTTTTGGATCCTTTCCTGGCTTAGCAAAGGCAAGAACGATTGCCTTGCGCCAGGAATCCGGAAACTGCCCTTCGATAAAGATTCTGTTATACAGAAGGAGCAGACAATCCATAGATTTTGGTGAAAGATGTTTAATCATGTCATAATGGATGCCATCTGGTCCAACAGCACTTGCTTTGGAAAGAGCGAGGGCTCTTTTAAGTTCCTGAATAGTAAAATCCCCGTTGTAGGGATAGAGGCCCTTGGACTTAAAATTAAGTGCCTGTTTTTCTATTTTTTGTTTCAGGACCAGGAACTCTGGGGAATAAGAAGATGTTGCACAGATTTTAGAGAATGTTTCCCCAAGAGAGTTGGCTATTGCAGTTGGATCTGCAATAGCGCATCCATTATAATCTAGGATTGAAGTAGGGTGGGATGTATGTTTTCCCTTCATTTTCCGGATTTTATCCCAGACTACCTTAGAGTTGGTAGACTGGGTAATAGATGATGTAAAACGGATCCACGATTCCCTTTGACTCTGACGGCGGATGTAGCGTGCTTTGGCTCGTGCACGTTTAAACACTATAAGGTTGTTCGTGGTGGGATATCGACGGAATATCCCCCACGCTTTGTTTTGAGCCTTTTTTGCTGCTGTGCATTGGGAATTCCACCAAGGTTTGGGAAATGGTGGAAACCGGGTAGATGTTTTTGGAACAGTATTCGCAGCTGCTTGGACGATAATTTCTGTGATGTACGTTACTGCATCATTGATCGGCTCCTGACTGACCGTACTGAGTTCAAAATTTGCCTGATGTTGGAAGGCAGTCCAGTCAGCCTGATCAATCTTCCACCGTGGTAACCTGAAGGGAAGACATGGTCTCCCGCTGTGTAACAAGGTTATCACAGGGAAGTGATCACTTCCAAATGGATTCTCCTCCACTTCCCAAGTGAGTGAAGGGAGTAGAGAAGGGGAGCAGATAGAGAGATCAATGGCAGAAAAGGTACGGGTAGGCATGTGGAAGAAGGTGTTTGTTCCAGTTTGGTTTGGTTTGGTTTGGTTTTGGTTTTATTGGCGCATTAGCTACTAAGGCTATAATGCGCCAAGACCATGTCATTTATAAAATAATTTAAACTTTCAGTGACCTAATTAGTTAGGTCACTATGTCAAGAAGTATAAGAAAAATGTAGATTTTATAAACGAGTAAAAATATTTATTGACTTTAAAAATCTAAAAATAGCAGACACATTGTCATTGTCGGATAAAATCTGACTGAGTGTATATGGCTCAGTCAGATGATTAAAAGCGGTAAGACGGATACTGCTAAAAACTGGACATTCGATTAAAATGTGTCTAATTGATAAAACTGTGCCACAAGACTCACACATAGGAGGGTCATCAGCCCTCAGCAAAAATGAATGAGTTAAATGACTGTGTCCTATGCGGGTCCGGGCAAGAACAACTTCCTCCTTACGATTCCTGCGCAGACTAGACTGCCACGGTTCAATTAAAGGCTTTATACGGTATAGTTTATTCCCAGTCTGTCCATTCCACAACTCCTGCCATTGGGAATGTATCTTCTCGTGTATTATTTGCCTGTAGTCTGTATAGGGGACTGACAGGCAGAGATTATTATTAGGGATTGCTGATTTGGCTGCGGTGTCAGCCAAATCATTTCCCCTAATCCCAATGTGGCTGGGAATCCAGCAGAAGCGGATGTCATATTCGCGATCATGGAGAACGTGAATCTTCTGCTGAATGCTAGACAGAACCGGGTGAGGATTATACCTCACGGATATTAAAGCCTGTAACACACTGAGAGAGTCAGAATATAAAATGAACCGTTGGTATTGGCATTCACTAATGTGATCCAAGGCTAACTTTATAGCGTGCAGCTCTGCAGTAAATATGCTGCATTCAGAAGGAATCTGCTCCGAAGTAGTGCTGTCTCTAAAGACAGCAGCAGATCCCACATATGATTCCGCCTTCGAGCCGTCTGTGTAGACTGGCGCGAAGTCAGAATGTTCAGCTCGGTGTGCTGAAAAAAGCTGCAGGTAGACAGACGATGGAGTGTCCGACTTACCCCAATTTCTAAGGGACAAGTCACATGCCGGGACATGAGCATGCCAGGGTGGAAGGGGTTGCTTTCGTGTTTGGGCAACCCTGTCTACCTTTATATTAAGTTCTTTGAGTAGCTCTTGGACACGAATACCAAAAGGACGATTGGCAGTCTTACGGGTGTTGTACAAATTTTCCCATCGCGGCTCAAAAACGGTTAGCCACGTAGGGTGGTCTGGCAGGGATTTCAGTTTTAGAGCGTAGTTTAGAGACAACTGCTTACGTCGAAGCAATAATGGCGGTTCGTTTGCTTCGACGTATAAGCTCTGGACAGGAGATGTGCGATATGCTCCAATAGCGGTACGGAGAGCCAGATGATGGACAGGATCGAGCCAACGAAGTACACTGTCTCTGGCCGAATTGTATACCAGGGACCCGTAATCCAGTCTGGATCGTACAAGTGCACGATAGATGCGTAGTAGGGTGCATCGATCCGCACCCCAAGATGTTGAGGAAAGAGAGCGCAGAATATTTAGCCCTCTTGTGCACTTTGTGCGGAGTTGACGGATGTGATCCAGAAAGGTCAGCTTTTTATCGAATACGAGTCCCAAGAATTTTGTGTCCGCTGCTATTGGAATTACATTTTGTCCGAGCTTTAATTCAGGTTCAGGATGAAGATTACGCTTACGACAAAAGTGTACGCAAACGGTCTTCTCCGGCGAGAACCTGAAGCCATTAGCAAGAGCCCAGGAGTTGAGGCGATCAATAGCTTTCTGCAGTTGTCTTTCAATAACCCTCATGTTGCATGACTGACAAAATATGCTAAAGTCATCAACATAGAGGGCACAGTTTACAGTTGGAGGAAGTTGTTCTGTGATGGAATTCACTTTGATGGCAAAAAGCGTGACACTTAGTACTGATCCTTGTGGTACTCCCTCCTCTTGGCTGAAGGAACGAGAGAGTGAGGATCCCACACGAACTTGGAAGGATCGATTGGCTAAAAAGTTTTTAATAAAAATGGGGAGTTGCCCCCTAAGGCCAAGGCTATGCAGATCTTTCAAGATGCCAAATCTCCAAGTTGTGTCATACGCTTTCTCCATGTCAAAGAACACCGACACCAAGTGTTCACGTTTTAGGAAAGCATCCCGGATGGATGCTTCCAATCTAATAAGATGGTCCAGAGTGGACCGGTTCCTTCGGAAGCCGCACTGTATGTTGGAGAGAAGGTCATTTGATTCTAAGTACCATATTAAACGAGAATTAACCATTCTCTCCAGGATTTTGCACAGACAGCTAGTCAGAGCAATAGGACGATAGTTGGTGGTGACTTTTGGATCCTTTCCTGGCTTAGGGAAGGCAAGAAAGATTGCCTTTCGCCAGGAATCCGGAAACTGCCCTTCAGTAAAGATTCTGTTATACAGAAAGAGCAGACAATCCATAGATTTTGGTGAAAGATGTTTAATCATGTCGTAATGGATGCCATCTGGTCCAGCAGCACTTGCTTTGGAAAGAGCGAGGGCTCTTTTCAGTTCCTGAATAGTAAAATCCCCGTTGTAGGGATAGAGGCCCTTGGACTTAAAATTAAGTGCTTCTCTTTCCAGTTTATGTTTCAGGACCAGGAACTCTGGGGAGTATGAGGATGTTGCGGAGATGTTGGAGAATGTTTCCCCAAGAGCATTGGCTATTGCAGTTGGATCTGCAATAGCGCATCCATTATAATCTAAGATTGAAGAAGGGTGGGATGTATATTTTCCCTTCATTTTCCGGATTTTATCCCAGACTACCTTAGAGTTGGTAGACTGGTTAATAGATGATGTAAAACGGATCCACGATTCCTTTTGACTCTGACGACGGATGTAGCGTGCTTTGGCTCGTGCACGTTTGAAGGCTATAAGGTTGTTCGTGGTAGGATATCGGCGAAATATCCCCCACGCTTTGTTTTGAGCCTTTTTGGCTGCTGTGCATTGTGAATTCCACCAAGGTTTGGGAAATGGTGGAAACCGGGCTGATGTTTTTGGGACAGCAGTAGCAGCTGCGTGGACAATGATTTCTGTGATGTACGTTACTGCGTCATTGATAGGCTCCTGACTGACTGTACTGAGTTCAAAATTTGCCTGATGTTGGAAGGCATTCCAGTCAGCCTGATCAAACTTCCACCGTGGTAACCTAAAAGGAAGACACGGTCTCCCACTGTGTAGCAAGGTTATCACAGGGAAGTGATCACTTCCGTATGGATTCTCCTCCACTTCCCAGGTGAGTGAAGGGAGTAGAGAAGGGGAGCAGATAGAGAGATCAATGGCAGAAAAAGTACGGGTAGGCATATGGAAGAAGGTGTTTGTTCCAGTATTTAGAAGGGAAAGGTCATTGTCATTGAGCATACGCTCTATGACTCGTCCCCTTCCGTTGATGTTAGCACTACCCCACAAGGTGTTATGTCCGTTAAAATCCCCGAGAAGTAAGGAAGGGGGAGGCAGCTGCGTTAGAAGATCATCAAGGTCTTCCTGGGAGATGTCAGTCCCAGGTGGCAAATAAATAGAGCACACAGTTAATAAAAATCCCACTGTCAGGCGAATTGCAACAGCCTCAATGCTGGTTGTAATTAGCAAGGGCTGAACTGGGGTCTGATTACCCACAAGGATAGCCACTCCTCCATGAGCAGGACCATCCGCAATTCTATCCTTACGAAAGATTGTGATGTTATGCAATGTGGGATCATCATTTGCCTTTAGATAAGTCTCCTGCAAGCAAAAGCAAACTGGCTCGTGCTTTTGCAGGAGGGCCTTGATGTCATCAGTATTTCGCCGGAATCCACGACAATTCCATTGTAGGAATTTAGCCATTACTTTGGCTTGGTGGGTCCATCAGGCGGCTTCCGAGGTGCTGAGGGCTTACTTTTGTCAGTCTTGGATTTATCTTTTTTGGGGAAGAATGGACGCTGTCCCGTGTCCATTTCTTCCTCCGCAAAGAGTTCCAAGACAGATTCATCCTGTACCTCCTTGTTCTCTACATCCATTGTTTCTGTTCTTACTGCAGGCTCTTTACCACTTGGTTTTGGTAGTGGTGGAGCACTAGGAGGTACGGATATAGGAGTGGCAACTGACTGTGTTTTTTTGGTGGGCTTTTGAGAACTCAATAAATAGCGTGCAATCGGGGTGAATGACTCTTTTGGTGGAATAGTCATCTCAGTTTGTGTCCCGATAGTGCACTTAGCAGAAACCTTCTGGGCGTATGAAGGTTTCCCGCTATTTACTGGTTGGATACGTTTTCTGGCCTCTGGGTAGGAGATATTCAGCTCTGTCTTCAGTTTTTGTATTTCTTTTTCATCCTTCCACCGCTGGCATGCTCTGGAGTAGGCAGGATGATCTTGTTGACAATTTACACAGATCGGTTTAGAAGCTGAACATTCCTTGCTCTCGTGGTCTTTCGCACCACATCGAGCACAGGCAGGGTTACCACGACAAGATGTTTGTGAGTGGCCGTATTTTTGGCATCTAAAGCACCGCAGTGGGTTTGGGATATAAATCCTCACTGGGCAGTTTAGATAGCCTGCCTTGATGGAACTTGGAGGCCGTGGGGTGTTAAACGTTAGGATGAGAACTCGGGTAGGGACGAGGTTCCTATCCTTTCTCATTGATATCCTTTTAACAGCTGTCACTCCTTGGTCTTTTAATTCAGAGCAGATCTCTTCTTCAGAAACATGAAGAAGGTCCCACTCTGAAATGACGCCTCTTGAAGAGTTCAAAGTTTTGTGGGGGGTTACAATGATAGGTATTCCCCCTATTGATGTGGCGTTCAGGATTTTTTCCGCCTGTTTAATATTTGTAGCTTCGACCAAAAGGTCGCCAGAACGCAGTCGTTTAACAGATTTGGGTGAACCAGCCAACCCTTCTAATCCTTTCTGGATGAAGAAGGGTGACATCTTTCCAATGGACTGCTCTCCGGTGGAATGGAGAATGAGGAAAAGCGGTGTCACTGATGGTGGTGGTTTATCCTCAGTTCTGGCTCGTTTTGCAGAGGTGTTATCTGCGTCATCATCGCGATTAGGTAGGGGCCTTGTTGGGGCCCCAGAAGAAGGATTTAAATTACTCATGAGAGTAAAGAAAAAATGTCTGATGCCTAAGTACCTCACCCACCACGGAGCCCTACGAGGGGGCGCCCACTCGTGAACTAGCAGGTACTGCGTACACGAATGGGACGCCGAGTTCGCTTAGAACACCATACCCACGTTACCAATAAGTCTTTATCCCGTCCCAGGACCATAGGGAGGGAGACTTATTGGAACGCAGTTGACCCTAGCAGTATAATACCACCCGCCGATTGATCCCAGTCGAGCCGGTCCGGGACCACCCGTCTCGTCGAAGCAGGGGCCAAAGTGGTGTATTAAGGCTGGGCCCCTCAACCACCAGGATCCCCCTTTCCGCTTCCACGGGTCGCGGCGCACGGCTGCACACGCCGGATTCCAACGATGTAACCCTGGAACCAAGGTATGGGCGTTAGATCCCAGTGATGCTAGTCTGGAAGTGCAGCAGCGTCACTGGGAGGTCCCCTCACCACGTACAGGTGCCCACGTCGAGGGGAAACTCGGTGGAGTGAGCCATATGTATTTGTCTAATGTTGATATCGGGAATGTTATTCTTTCCCCATTGCTGAAAAAGTCTATCAATATGTACTGGAGCCATGGAAAGCCATGGCTGGGTTTCAGTGCTAGTATCCTGGAGCGTGTTAGAGAACTTCAGGCCCCAGCTTGTGATCAAAGCTTGAAGCCGAATGCCAGATGGTTTGTTGTAACGCCATTTAGTTTGATAGATTTCTCTCCATTTTGGCATGAAGAGGCATTGCCACATGGGATGATGTGGGAGACTGCTGAGTTTAGCTGCATAATTTAGTAGTAGAGTTTCTCGCCTAAGGTGTAACGGTGGTTCATAGGCTTCAGTATACAAGCTTAAGATTGGTGATGTGCGAAAAGCCCCCAGTGCAACTCTTAATGCACTGTGATGTACAGGATCGAGCCATTTCAATACACTTGGCCTGGCTGAATCATATGCAGGAGACCCATAGTCTAACCGGGATCTGATCAGTGAGCGATATAGATGTAACAACACGTAACGATCTGCACCCCATGACATAGAAGAAATTACTCTGAGAATATTTAGTTTTCTAAAACAACTTGTACGAATATGTTTTATATGTTCCAGAAAGTTTAATTTTTTATCAAATATTACACCAAGAAATCTAATACTAGGTTGGAAAGTAATACAATGAGAATCCAAATGAAGGTCTGGATCCGGATGTAAAGAACGTTTGCGACAGAAGTGCACAGCAGTCGTTTTTGGTTTTGAAAGCCGATATCCGTTGTTCTTAGCCCAAGAGACTATTTTGTTAATGGTGCCTTGTAGTTGTCTTTCAATAAGTCTCATATTTTTAGAATGACATGACATGGCAAGATCGTCAGCGTACAAGTATGTGTCAACTGTGTTAGGTATGCACTTGGTAATAGAATCAATCCTAATGGCAAAGAGTGTGGCGCTCAACACTGATCCTTGGGGAACTCCCTCTTCTTGTACATATGCTCGAGATAATGAAGAGTGGAATCGGACTTGAAAGGATCTATTGCCTAGAAAGTTCTTAATAAATTTTGGGAGATGACCCCGAAGTCCACATTTATGCAAGTCCTGAAGAATTCCGTATCGCCAAGTTGTATCAAAGGCTTTTTCAATATCAACACATACCATGACTAGATGTTCATTTCTCAGGAACGCGTTCCGGATATTTGTTTCGGCCTTGATAATGAGATCAAGCGTACATCTTTTTCTCCGGAAACCATACTGACTTGGGCTTAGAATGTTTTGAGTCTCTAAAAACCATGTCAGTCTGGCGTTAATTATTTTTTCCAATGTTTTTCCCAGACAACTGGTTAGAGAAATAGGACGGTAATTTTTGGGATCTGTGTGGTCTTTCCCTGGTTTCGGGAAGGCTAGCACATAAGAATGGCACCAGCTAGCGGGGTAATACTCTTCTAAGTAAATTCTGTTATAAAGTTGTAAGAGTACAGTTAATGATTCCTCATTTAAATGACAGATCATGGTGTAATAAATCCCGTCGGGACCTGGAGCACTGTTTTTCACTCGTGCAAGTGCATTACGCAATTCAATCATGGTCAGAGGCAGATTATAAGAATGAAGGATGGCAGTATTAAAATTTAGTTTGTATTTTTCTGTCTGGGATTTTAGCGATTGAAATGCAGGTTCATATGTGTCAACAGCTGAAAGCGTTTCAAACGTAGTACCTAAGGCATTGGCAATTTCTGTAGGTTCAGAGATTTCTTTCCCTTTCACAAGTAGAATAGGAGAAGTTGTCTGCGAGTATTTACCATTAATTCGTTTGATTTTTTTCCATATTGTAGAAGTATCCGTGGATCTGTTTATGGTGGAGGCATAATGCACCCATGCTTCTTTTTTACTCTCCCGTCTTATATGACGAGCTTTAGCTCTGACTCTCTTAAACTGTAGGAGGTTAGCTGTGGTTGGATGTTTTCGGAAAATATTCCAATATTTGTTCCTTTCTTTTTTAGCGCTGTTGCATGCTTCGTTCCACCACATTTTTGGATGAAGCCGGATTTTGGATGATGATTTTGGTATAGCAGTCTCGGATGCTTTCATTATTGTATCTGTAATGTAGCTTACTGCAGAGTCAATTGTGTGGGTTGCTATGAAGATAGCATCTAAGTGCGCTATTTCTTGGTATTTAATCCAGTTCGCCTTAGCAAATTTCCAGGTTGTCCTAATGTTACTCTGAGGAGTAGAACTTATACAGAAAGTACAGATGATAGGAAAGTGATCGCTACCGCGAGGGTTATTAGTAACGGTCCAGTCTATGAGAGGAAATATCACTGGAGAGCATATAGAAAGATCAATAGCAGAGGTTGAGCCAGATGGTAAATGCACATATGTGTGAGCACCAGTGTTTAAAATTGTCAGGTTATGTTTGTCTAAAATTTTTTCAATTATCTGTCCTCTGGAGTCAAGATGTTGAGAACCCCATAGCGGGTGATGGCCATTCCAGTCACCCATAATACAAAAGGGAGCAGGTATTTGCATTACTAAATTATCTAAATCAGCAAAGGTGTATGTATGATTTGGTGATAGATACAATGAAACTAATGTTATTGTGATTCCGAAGGTGACACGGACAGCAATTGCCTCTAAAGAAGTTTGCAGGGATATAGGTCTAGAGGGTACCGAAGAATTCACTATGAGTGCTACTCCTCCATGAGCTAAAGTAGATGAGTTTCTATCTTTTCTATACATATTGTAATGCTTAATTTTCATAGATATTGCATTTGTGAGATTTGTTTCTTGAATGCATACTGCAACAGGCTTGTATTCAGATAGGAGATCGTAAAAGTCGTCAAGGTTAGCACGGAGCCCACGACAATTCCATTGTATAACTGTATCCATTGTTTGGTTTTAGCTAGTGTCTGCTGACTTCCGTGAGGTAGTTTGCTTACGCCTGTCTATTTTTCCTTTATCCTTCTTTGAGAAGACTGGTCTGCTTGTGTCAATGTCACCTTCTGGATGAATTTCAAGAAATGTGTCATCTTCATCCGCTTTTTCATCAGTGTCCATGGTATCAGATCTGAATGTGTGTGTATCAGTTCTTTCAGCGCTCTTAGTTTGTACTTTTGGTTGCTGATTGGTATTCTTATCTGGAGGTATTGTTACCGGCGTATTTACTTCTTGGGTTGCATATTTTGAGGGAGATGGTTCTTTTAATGAAGTAAGTAATGATTTTGCCCAACCAGATATAGAGATATTTGGAGGGACAGAGCAGTCAGTCTGAGTTGATATTGTGCATAGCTGTTTAGTAACTGAGGCGTATGTAGATGATTTAGTAGGGATTGCAAAGTGTTTCTTTGCCTCTTGATATGACACTTTGTTCTCTATTTTATACTTCTGAATGTTCTTCTCTCTTTTCCATTGGATACAGTCCTTAGAGAAGGCAGAATGATTTCCATGGCAGTTAGGACAGTTTTGGGTTTCATTATTGCAGTCCGTATGTGTGTGTTCTTTTGAACCACAAGAAGCACAAGTGACTATACCTCTGCACACAGTTTGCGAATGACCGAATTTTTGGCACTTAAAGCACCGGACTGGGTTGGGAATGTACGGTCGAACATGGCATCTGAGATATCCAGCTTTTATAGTTGTGGGGAGATTTGGTGGCTTAAATGTCAATATGACTGTTCGTGTAGGGACAGGCTCTCCATCTTTTTTGATGACAATTCTTTTTGCCTGGACTACATTTTGATTGCTTAATTCAGAGACAAGTTCATCCTCTGATACATTTAGAAGATCCCATTCAGATATTACCCCTTTAGAGGAGTTCAAGGTAGCATGTGGGGTAACCTTTGTGGGAATTCCACCAAAGGTAGATATTTTCAAGAGTCTTTCAGCATGTCTGTGTTCACTCATCTCCACTAATAGGTCTCCAGATCTTAGTCGCCGAACCATTTTTGGAGGCCCAGCCACATTTTCGAGACATTTCTGAATCAAAAATGGGGAGAGTTTACTCAATGGTTGGTCTGTGGAGGAATGTAATATTAAGAAGAGAGGAGCAGAAAAATCTGTCCCTTCTTTCTTTTGTCTCTTAGCATGGGATTTATTCAAATTATCATGGTCGTCATGTCTACTTGAATCTGGATCAAGAGATCCATAGTAGGACTGTTTTGTGTTGTCCATAGTTGCTCCTTTTAGTCCCGGGAGAGTGGATTTCTCCTCCCAGGCTTCCAGCCCCGCCACGTGGAGGCAGGAGCGGTGCCACCAGTGACCAAGCGATAAGGTTGTTAGTGTTAGTGCGTTAGTAGATTAGTTTTATATACAAGAAGAAAGGTGGCTTTCCTTTCTGTTGAGTAAGCTGACTTCTTTACTTTAGAAGAGCAAAATTATATAACTTTGGAAATTAGAAACTAACGTTCAACTACAATCAATCGCTCTTTTAAGAAAATCGCTTTCAAATCACTATAGAATCGCTTTAGTCACTCGCTTGGCACTCGGGGCCAGCTACCGGATGATGTTCCTCTACCGGCGTCTCTTGCCGGATCACTGTGTACGCAATATTACTGCCATCATCAAAAGTGCCTGTGATCCGTCCATTCCGCGTAGGAGGCCATACCACTATGCTGTTCCCTGGTGGAATACAGACCTTCGGGACTAAAGAGGGCACAACAAGCCAGGAAAACGTACCAAAGTACACGTGCCCATCTTCCCCCACGAGGTTGAAGCTGCCCGGGAGGCATATCGGATAGTTAGAAACATGTACACCAAGGAAATTCGTAAGTGTAAGAAGGAATCATGGCACAGCCTGGTGTCTACTATTGGCAATGAAGACTCATGGGGCATCGTGTTCCGCATCATCACCAATAGGCTGCCTAGAGGTGAGGTTCTTAGTACAACTCTCAAACCGGATGGCTCTTCAACCTTTACCTGGTATGACTCAATAAACAATATTCTTGATTCCATTTACCCTACTGAATTTTCAGCGATGTCACTGGAGCAACAGCAGTTCATCGACAGTAATCAAGATTATTAGCCAGAGGCTACGGAACCGCCCTTCACTATGTTAGAGATGAATATGGCTCTGGCTAAAATGAAAGATGGCAAAACGCCAGGTGCTGACTTACTCGAAGTCGACGTAGTCAAGAAATTCGCTGAAGGCTACCCCAGCACACTCTTGAGCCTTCTCAACAGGTGTCTTGCTGAAGGAACTTTCCCTGTACCCTAGAAGACTACTACTCTCCAGCTGATCCTGAAAAATCCAGATAAACCACCCCAACTTCCTGCCTCCTACCGACCAATTGCTCTGCTCTCCGTTTTGGCCAAGCTTCTAGAACGACCTCTGCTGTATCGCCTTTCCACCTGCTATACCGATAAGCAGGTGGAAAGGCGATACAGCAGAAGTCGTAAAACTCACCATGTCAGTTTGGATTCAAGACAGGCTCCAGCACTGAAGACACTATACACAACTTGATTACCCAGGCCACACATACAACTTCAAAGTATACTCTAGCCATCGTGGTGGACTTTGCTGGTGCCT
The DNA here is from genome assembly GCF_048544385.1 of Mastigoproctus giganteus. Taxonomy (NCBI): domain Eukaryota; kingdom Metazoa; phylum Arthropoda; class Arachnida; order Uropygi; family Thelyphonidae; genus Mastigoproctus; species Mastigoproctus giganteus. Next base: position 162,755,832 of record NC_143579.1, read on the forward strand.
TCGATTGACTGTGGTGGCCCAGTGTCCTTCGGAGGCTTCGGCAGGCAAACACATCCAAAAACCTATACAATAGTCTAAAATCCTATCTCAGCAATAGAAAATTACAAGTTGTAAACAAATACCAGACTATGACAAGATGCGTTCACCGGGGTTGCCCCCAGGGCTCTGTCCTTGGGCCATTCCTCTGGTCCATTGTTCTGGACGAGTTCCTGGGGTTTGACCTGGGTGGAGCTAGACCCTTAGCCTTCGCTGATGATTTTGTTCTGGTGGTTCAAGGTGACACAAGAGCGGCACTGGAAGCAAAAGCAAATACAGCTCTGGAAAAGCTCCAAAACTGGGCAGCACTCCACAACCTCTCAATTTCTGGTGAGAAAACAAAATCGATTCTCCTCAAGGGAAAGCTACAAATACGCAGGCCTCCAACAATGAAGTTAAATAACATCCCTATACGTCTCTACACAGAAGTCAAATACCTGGGAATCTACATTGACACCGGCCTTACCTTTCACCCTCATCTGAAGTACTTATCCACAAAAATCCGAAAGTATACGGCTATGATAAGAAGTCAGCAGAGCGGACTGGGGTTTGAAGCATAAAGCTTTGTCTCTCATCTATAAAGCGGCGTTTCTCCCAATTGTGTGTTATAAAGCCTCAGTTTGGTGTACAAAGGCCATCCTGGAAAAGAACAAGCGTAAACTTGACTCAATACAAAGATTCATGCTGTTGTCTATCTACAGGCCATGTCGCACTGTCAGCACCCCTGCCCTACAGGTTATTACTGGATGCTTGCCACTCTATCTTGAGGTGATTAAAAGGGGACTTTACCATCGATTAAAGAAGGGAATTCCGACACAGTTGTTAAATCTTCAACTGCAGCTTACCAATGACCTGAAACAAGAAAGAAAACGTATCTTCGAACACCTTCAAGGACTTTGGCAGCATTGATGGGAAACCACGCCCAAAGGAGAAATTACCAGAAGATTCCTCCCATCCATTGACATGACTTTCCCAAAGTCTCCTTCCTGGTTTTCACCTGGTCTGCAAGTTACATTCCTGATCACAGGACATGGGCCCTTTCAACAGAAATTGACAGCAATGGGAATTGAAAGCAATCCATTCTGCCACTGTGGCGAAGAGGAGTCATGGGGGCATCTCATGTATGAGTGCCCTGCTTACGATGATTGTAGGCTCAAATTTTTTACTGAAATCCAGGATAACCCTTGTAACCATGAAACATACCTCCTTCAGAATGAAACAACATACAAAGCTTTAACGAGTTAAGCACAATCTGTCTTTACCATCAGACGGGCAAAGTTTGCTGAACATAGAGCTGCTCAGAACGACCTTCAAGTGCAAACACAAACTGGGGTCGGATAGCATTTTCCCAACTGATATAAGTGTAAGACTGAAGATTACAATACTATGCTGGCATCATGGTTGGCACACTCCTTGAAAAGCTGACTCCCAGAGAGTGCTTGGCCTTTGGCACTCGCACAGTGGCTCCTGCCCCGGTGACTTTTTATCCCTCTACCCATCCCCTATTTGTCCTTACTCGGGTGGACTGTCTTCTCTATCTGTCCACTTTAGCTTGTTCCTCACATTCAGACCCCCCTTCCTCTTATTCCCCAGGCCTTCTCTTCTCTCTTTTTTTTTTTTTAACTTAGTCTTTGTCCAGGACGCTCAGGCGACCCTGGCGGAGACCAGCCAGAGAATAAAGGGCAGCCTGGCTACCTCCTAGCAGTGTGTGCAGGCAACGTGAGGTTCCACCAGGGGCCCGCGGCCAAATGCCAGGACACCCAACAGAACCTAACGCAATATGTCATATACAACAGACAACACTTTTCTGGCATTTACAGTAGTTCTGTATTTCTTCACAGCGTACATATGGCGCAGATGTATTGGTATTGGTATTGGTATTGGAGTTTAAGGGCACAAGGGCAGCTAAGGCCAAAATGTGCCAGGTCCTATATTATTATCCTAAAGTAATATAATGTGTTCCATTTTGGCATTAGAGGAATTCATAGATTTTGTAGGTATTACTTAGTATCGGTAACGGTATCAAATCCACGTGTTACAAATTGAACGAGAGGTCTTTTTTTTTAACCAAATTTAGTCGATTTATTAACCAATTGTTATATTAAATTATCTTCTATAAGTTGATTATAGACCTAGTCAGGATCCTTAGTTTATTCTAAATTGAGATAGCGAGATTTGGAAGCTAATCAATACTTACGAGTCCATAGAAGTACCGTTCGTGAATTCCCGCCATTTTTACACGATAGCATAAGCTTAGTGTAGTATAGTGCATAATATAATATTGTCAATTAATCAGTAAATCTATTAATCTTGATAAACTTTATTGTCAATTAAATTGTACTTTTAACTCTATATATATATATATATATATATATATATATATATAACGATTAATCGTAACAAATAATTAATACATAACTATAGTGGTACACGTGATACGGAAGTTATATAAAGGGAACTCGTAGAAAACACTAGATACCGAAAAAATAAATATAGCGTTATAACTGTTTTGGGATATAACTTAAGGATTTAATTTTGTTTTGAAATTTTATTGAATTAAATCGGAATCATGGCTCTGACCAGAGCAGCAAAGTAAAAGGCTCAACCTAATGGGAGTGCTGTGGTTCAGGGGAGAACTGAGGGGGGCGGTTGCCCTCTGAATAACAGTCTTTTAAAATGCACTGTTTGCTTGATGTTTGCGGAGCAGTCGGGTACGGGACATGATACTGCCAAGGGGAATGTCTTTGTGTGTGCACGATGTAAGGAGTGCAAGGAAATCAGGCGACAACTCAGCGTTGTTATGGGCCTTTATGAGAGCTTGAAGGACAGGGTGGATGCCCTCGAAGGAAATAAATTGAGGGGCCCATCAAGCTGTCAGCCGCCCACATCGACGCCAGAGCTTGCACTTGGTCATCAGGCAACACAGAGGCAGCCCCCTAGGCAGAATGCGCTGGTCCCACAGGAACTAGTAGTTGTTGGTGACTCTATTGTCAGGGAAGCGGGGAACATGCTTTGTAAAAAGGATAGGTGGAATAGGACCAGGGTATGTCTGCCAGGAGCAAAGGTTGATGACGTTGTAGAGCGAATATCATCTTTTAAGGGCACAAAAGGTGATATAGTTGTACACGTTGGCACTAATGATATTAAGAGTAGGAGACCGGCGGAATTACTTAGCAAGTACAGGTCACTGTTGAAAAAAAGCCGTGAATTAGGGTTGAATTTGAAAGTGTCTGCAATTCTGCCCAGACACGATAGGAGGGAGTATATGATGAGAGCCTTGTCGATCAATTCGGCCCTGGAGGGATTGTGCAGGGCTCAAGGGGTAGAATTTTTTTCAGCCTGGACTGTACTTGTTAACAGGAGAGATTGCTTCTACAGGGATGGGAGACACTTAAATAGAAAGGGTGCAAGAATTTTTGCTGATGCTGTCGAGGCAGAGTTAGGTGGGTCTGAAAACTGCTAGTTGGGGGGATACAAGGACTAATACATTAACAGTAGCCACTGGCAGAGGTGGAAGTGATTCTTGCACTGCTTCTATTGAAATGAGCAGAAGCCTGAAAAACAAGATGCAGGATATTTCAGAGACTGCTGGGAGTCATTCCGGTACAAGTAAACACATGGGTTGTGTTAGGGTAGCCAAGAATAGAAACAGGTGCATGTATACCTGCGTGTACACCAATGCTAGGAGTTTGGTAAATAAATTCGATTAATTTGAGGTATTGCTCAAAACATCAAAGGCAGATATTGTTGGGATATCAGAGACGTGGTGTCACACAGATATAAGGAATGCAGAACTGGAATTTGGGGAATACAATGTGTATAGAAAGGATAGACAGGACAGGAGGGGAGGAGGGGTCATGCTATTAATTAAGAAACACATAAAGTCCAAGGAAGTGAAGCCAGTCGACATCGATGGACAGGGCAGCGTCGAGTCAGTTTGGTGTGACATGAGCATAGGGAAATCAAAATTGAGAGTAGGAGTGTGCTATAGGCCTAATGACTCTGATGAGTATAATAAGAGATTGCACAGGGAAATAGAGTGGGCCAGTAAATCAGAGAGTCTTATAATGGGGGATTTTAATTTCCCAGATATTGACTGGAATTTGTGGGTTGGTCACTCGCACACTAGCAAGGCTTTTGTGGATTTATTGGATGATTGTTTTCTACATCAGCATGTTCATGAGGCAACAAGAGGGAGCAATACCCTTGTTCTGATTATCAGTAGTGATTCTTCATGCATTAAGAATCTGCAGATAAATGAACCACTAGGTGGCAGTGATCACAGTGTGTTGAAGTGGGATTTACTCAAGGAGGTAACTACCATCAGAGATAAAGGGAAGGGTTTTTGTTTTCGTAAAGGCGACTACGATGGTCTGAGACTATTTAAATTCTATAGAGTGGGACCAACTGATGATGTTACCAACAGCAAACTCAAAATGGGAAGCATTCAAGGAACTAATCTTGGAGGCTACCAGGCTTTACATACCAACTAAGAAATATTGTTCAAGGTTTAGGCCTAAATGGTTGTCAGATGAACTAATGAGACATGTGGCAGAGAAGAAAAATGCATGGGATACGTACAAATTAATGGGTGACATGGAAGCCTATGATAGATATAAGTTGGTCTGTAACCAAATCACAAAGGAGATTAGGCAGGCAAAGGCAGACTACGAAAAATCCTTGGCAAAGGATGCAAAGAAAAACAGAAAAGAGTTCTTTACCTATTTAAACTCAAGAAGGAAAGGGATGAATCAGATTGGTCCACTGGATATTGATGGTTCAACATTAGAGGATCCTGCTCAGGTGGCTAACAATCTAAACGAGTATTTTGCATCTACATTCACGCATGAGGAGTTATTCAGGAAGGAGAACGATGTAGGTAAAGTAAACATTGCCAGTGAGCTGGATGATTTGGTAATAACTGAGAGGAAAGTGGAGGAGAGATTGTTGAGGATAAACATAAAAAAGGCACCTGGGGTGGATGGGATCTATCCAGTTATATTAAAGGAGGCAGCAAAGGAAGTAAGCAAACCCCTAGCCATAATTATGAGAGCTTCTTTGGACTCAGGGGAGGTACCCATAGACTGGAGATGTGCAAATGTAACCCCAATTCACAAAGGAGGATCAAAGGCTGACACAAGTAATTATAAACCTGTTAGTTTAACTTCTGTTCCAGGTAAATTAATGGAGGCACTGGTTAAAGAAGCACTGCAGGATCATCTAGACAAGAATTCAGTTATAGCTCAGACGCAGCATGGTTTTGTTAAGGGCAGGTCTTGCCTGACCAATTTGATTGGATACTATGATGTAGTCACAAAAGAACTGGATGCAGGGAATAACTTTGATATTATATATTTGGATCTTAGAAAGGCTTTTGATACTGTTGCACATGGAAGACTGCTGCACAAATTGGAGCAGTGTGGCATTGGAGGCAAATTGCTGCTATGGATAAGGGGATGGTTGAGTGGCAGAAGACAGAGAGTGGTAATCAATGGACACTGCTCAACGTGGACTAATTTTATTAGTGGAGTTCCTCAGGGTTCAGTGTTGGGTCCGTTGTTGTTTTCGGTGTTTATGAATGATATTGATGATGGGATATCAAGTTTAATGTCCAAGTTTGCAGATGATACAAAGGTTGGCAGGGTTGTTAAGGACACCACTGACGCTATGCTGCTGCAACAGGATCTGGAAAGGTTGAACAGATGGGCTGAGAGGTGGCAAATGAAGTTTAGCATTGACAAATGTAAAGTACTACATATGGGAAACAGTAACCCCGGAGCAACGTATCAACTCTGCGGTACTACACTGACAGTGGTGGAGAATGAAAAGGACCTGGGGGTAATTGTGCAGGCAGATATGAAGTTCTCTGAGCAGCGCAGACGAGCTGCAAGAGTAGCTCATGGTGTCTTGTCAATGATATACAGGAATTTTTCTAGCAGGGATAAGGAGGTGATTATTCCCTTGTATAAGGCAATGGTTAGGCCACATCTTGAGTACTGCATACAGGTCTGGAGGCCTCATTTCATGAAGGATGTAGAGCTGCTGGAACGGGTACAGAGAAGGGCAACAAGATTAGTGAATGGAACAAAGGGTTGCTCTTACGAAGAAAGGCTTAAGTTTTGCAAATTACAGTCTAGAGACTAGGCACCGGCGAGGTGATCTGATAGAGGTGTATAAGGCTTTGAATGGTTTGAGCATGCTCAATGCCAATGGGATTCTTCATCTTGCTCAGAATAATCACCTCAGAGGGCATAAATTCAAATTGAGGAAGGACAGATGTCGGATAGATGTGCGGAAATTTGCCTTTGGCCAGCGGGTGGTTGGTTGGTGGAACCGACTTCCATCACTTGTTGTTGAAGTTGATAGCCTAAACAAATTTAAGGCTCAACTGGACAGGTATTTCGAGCGAACGGAGGGGTGAAATGGGAGTGGTGTGTTTTTTTTTTTTTTTTTGGCTGATGCTGAATAAGCTTGCTTTCTTGCATCATATGCCTCTACTAATGCTAATGCCTCAGAAAGGTATAGAGTGTAGCTAGGTTAGCACTATTGCCAATCATGTGGTTAAGAGATAACGGTTCTTGCAGTTGTGATTGAGAATGGAAAGTACTTCTGAAATGGGAATAGTGAGGACAATCTAAAAGCATATGCTTGACTGTAAGCGGTAATGTACAATGCGTGCATCGAGGTGGGTCATCCCCCATGAGTAGAACCGTATGGGTTAGGTGCGTGTGTCCTATCCTTAGTCTTGCTAGTACAACTTCTTCCTGTCTATTTTGTCTGAAGCTGGAAATCCATAACGCTGGTTCTTCTTTGATTTGGAGCAACTTGTTATTACTTTGTGCCTTCCATATTTCTGTCCACTGAAACATACAGACTTTTTTTATATGCTTCAAATAATCTCTATATGGTACTTTATAATTTGCTGGTGTTGTACTGTTTGGTTTTTTGGCTGCCTGATCTGCTCTCTCATTGCCTAAGATACCAGAATGCCCTGGGATCCAGCAGAATTTCACTGAATGATTCCTACTTCGTAGAGGGTTTAAACAGCAAATGATTTGTTTTTTGATTGGTTGTGATATTGAAAATTCGTTGCCCAAAGAAGACACTGCACTCAATGAATCAGTGTATATTATACTGCTTGCATTGTGGAGAGTGTTAATATTCTGTAAGGCTAGTTTGATTGCATATAACTCAGCAGTATAACTGCTACATTCAAATGGTAGTGATATGGAGACTGTAAAAGACGGAAAGACAGCTGCGGCACCAACGGTAGAACCTGTTTTTGAGCCATCTGTATATATTTGGTAGCTTTGTATATTGTTGAGGGCATGTTCTTTATGTAGTTGTTTGATATTTTCATCTGCCAGGGAGTTCTTTCCCCATTGCTGAAAGTGGGTATCACAGTCAGGGAGATTTACAGACCAGGGTGGATCGGGAATATCGCTCTCTTGAAGTATGTTATCAAAATCAATATTCCAGGTGTGAAGCAAATCTTTTAGTCTAATGCCAGTTGGTCTATTTTCAGTCGGTTTACTGTTATAGAATGCTGTCCACTCATGGTTCGAAAGCAACGGTCGAACGGGATGGTCTGGAAGGCTTTGAATTTTAGCTGCATAATTTAGAAGCAACATTTTCCTTTGAAGGTAAAGTGGAGGTTCATGTGCCTCTACATACAGACTCTGAACAGGGGATGTTCTAAATGCGCCCAGAGCAGTGCGAAGGGCACTGTGTTGAATGGTATTAAGTCTGATTAATGCACTTTTTCTAGCTGAATCATATACGATAGCACCGTAGTCTAAACGAGATCTGATAATAGCATGATACAAATGTAATAGTGTATCTATCAGCTCCCAACGTCATAGCAGAAATGGACCTAAGTATATTAAGTTTCTTTAGACAAACAGTTTGGAGGTATGTGATATGTGAAACAAAGTTCAGTTTGGTGTCCAATAGTAAGCCTAAGAAACGAAGATTACTGGTGAGAGGGATCAAATGGTTTTTTAATCTGAGTTCCGGTTCTGGGTGTAGCTTACGTTTTTTGCAAAAGTGAACTGCAATTGTTTTTTGATCTGATAAACGATATCCATTCTGCATTGCCCATGTCCCCAACTTATTTATGGAGAGTTGCAGTTGTCTTTCAATAGTGTGAATATTTTGTGAACGGCAAGATATAGTTAGATCATCAGCATACATATATAGTTCTACAGTGTTTGGGATGTTGTGTGATATGGTGTTCAGTCTAAGTGAAAAAAGGGTAGAGCTCAGTACTGATCCTTGTGGGATACCTTCTTCTTGAGTGTAGGACCGAGAAAGTACAGATTGATAGCGGACCTGAAAGGTTCTGTGTTGAAGAAAATTTCTAATGAATTCTGGTAAGTGCCCTCGCAATCCTATGGAATGAAGTTCTCTCAATATGCCATACCTCCAGGTAGTGTCGAAAGCCTTTTCTATATCGAGACTTACCATTACAAGATGTTCATTTTTAACGTAAGCATTGCGGATGTTAGTCTCGGCTTTCACCATTAGATCTAATGTGGATCTGTTTTGTCGGAAACCAAACTCATTGTTGTTCATCAGTGCTTTAGTTTCAAGAATCCAGGTAAGCCGTCTGTGTATCACTTTCTAGGATTTTACTTAGGCAGCTAGTTAAAGAAATAGGTCGGTAATTTTCTGGAAGTGAGTGATCTTTTCCTGGTTTAGGAAAGGCTAAAATGATGGAATGTCAGGAAGATGGATATGTACCTTCTAGAAAAATCTGATTATAGAACATTAATAGTAAATTCAAGGCTGTACTGTTTATATGTTTCAGCATTACATAACATATACCATCAGGTCTAGCTGCACTGTTGGGTGATCTATTTAATGCTGTTTGCAGTTCAAATAGGATAAACGGTTGATTATAGGCAATATATTGGGTAGTATGGAATTTTATTTTGTACCTTTCAGCTGAAGCTTTGATTTTAAGAAAAGAGTTGCCATATGCTGACGTGGCAGATGTTTGGTAGAAATTCTCTGCAAGGGTGTTAGCTACTTCTTCTTCAGAAGAAATTTCCTGTCCATTTTTGATTAAGATGGGAGAAGGAAGAGGTGGATATTTCCCATTTAATTGCCGAATCTTTTTCCAGATGAGACGACTGCAAGTATCCTTTGTAATAGTGGAGGAAAACTTTATCCATGATTCCTTTTTGGCTTTTCTTCTAATTTGTCTAGCTTTTGACTTTGGCCTTTTATATTGAATTAGGTTGTTGGTAGTTGGGAACTTCCGGAACAGGTTCCAAGCTTTATTTTTTTTCCTTTTTGGCATTGGTACAAGCTTCATTCCACCAGTGTTTAAAATTTTTGTCTTTACATGTGGAGGCTTGAGGTATTGATTCGGAGGCATTGGTCAGTATTTGCCTGGTAATATGCTCTGTGACATCATCAATGGGTTGTAGTTTGATCAATTGGCTATCAAAAGAAAGATGGGTTGAAAACTTTTCCCAATCTGCTCTGGAGAATTTCCATTGTGAGCGATTATCAGGATATGATGTTTGAAGCGTTTGGATTCTGCATATGATCGGAAAGTGATCACTATTGTGTGGGTCGTTTAATACTGTCCATATTATACTGGGATATAATATGGGGGAACAGAGAGTTAAATCAATTGCTGACATTGATCCAGAGGGAAGGTGAGTATAACTTTTTTTTTTCACCAGTGTTCAATAATGTTAGATTCAGTTGGTCTAGTATCGTCTCGATCAAGTGTCCTCTATTGTCCATGTCATCTGATCCCCACAATGGATGATGCGCATTGAAATCACCAAGGATACAAAAAGGTGGTGGTATTTGTCTTATAAGGTCTTCTAGTTCTTTAAACGTGCACATCTTGTTAGGTGGAAGGTACAGAGATACTAGAGTTAGAATTTGCCCAACTGATACACGTCCAGCAATAGCTTCTAAGTGGGTTTGAAGCGGAATGTTTCTAGAGGGTATTTTACTGTCAACTAGAATCGCGAAGCCTCCACGTGCGGATAATGAGGAGTTTCTATCTTTTCTGTAAAATGTAAAATTTCTGATTGATGGAGTTACTTGTGGAGTTAGATTAGTTTCTTGTTGTTGTTGTTGTTGTTGTGGGGGTTTTATGGCGCATAAGCTGCTTTGGCTATAATGCGCCTATTCCTTTATTGTATTAATATATGAGAAATTCTTGTCACATCAGAAAAGGCAGAAAATCAGAAATGACTGAAAACTCCAATTTGTTTCAGAAAGTTAAAAAATTCCGGAATATTTGCATTGTCACCAATGATATTCTCTAGAGTTATTGGTTTTCGAGGGTTAACCAAAGATAGCAGGGTGGTATTTCTGTTTTGTTTATAGTATGGACATTCAATGAGAATGTGTTTCACTGTCAAATTTAGAGAACAATGTGGACACTGTGGTGGATCATCTCCTGTGAGTAAATGAAGATGGGTCAGGTAAGTATGACCTATTCTAGCTCTTGAAAGAATTACTTCTTCCCGCCTTGATGTCCGGACACTGGAGAGCCAGATTTTCGGAACTTGTTTAATCTGTAAGAGTTTATTATTCGTTTGGGAATGCCATAGTGCTGTCCATTCTGATAGGCATGCAGCATGAATCATTAGTGCGTAGTCTGAGGCTGGAACAGGGATATTGGTTAAATCTAAGCTGGTTGGGTTTTTTGCAGCTTTATCAGCCAGTTCATTGCCTAAAATATCAGAATGTGCTGGTATCCAGCAGAAGGTGACCAGTTGGTGGCGTTCTATAATCTTTAGCAATAATTTTCTAATTTCATTTATAACAGGGTGAAACTTGTCTGAGGAATTACACAAAGCCTTGATTGAGCTGAGGGAATCAGTGTAAATTACTGATTTTAAAAAGCAGTCAGGAGAGAGATTTTTTAAAGCTAGTTTAATTGCGAATAATTCAGCTGAAAAGATACTGAATTCAGGAGGAAGGGCTGCTGATACAATTGTATTCGGAAACACTGCAGCTGCTCCAACTTTTGAAATGGATTTAGAGCCATCTGTGTATATTGGTAAAAAATCAATATATTTTTGAGTGTGAACAGCATGAACTTGTCTGATATTTGATGATTGCAAGATATTCTTTCCCCACTGACAGAGGTAAGTGTCACAGGTCGGTATAGGAGGTGGAACCCATGGTGGTTGAGTACAAGTGGCGACTTGTTTTACGGAATGGATGGATACATTCCAAACCTGCAGTAGTTCAAGGAGGCGATGACCAGCTGGTTTTACTATGCTAGGTTTATTTCTGTACAGATTTTCAAATGGCGGATTGAAAAGATATGGCTGAATGGGATGTGAGGCACAACTTTGTATCTTGACAGAGTACTTCAGCAAAAGCAATTTCCTACGTAAAGATAGTGGCGGCTCGTGAGCATCAATGTAAAGGCTATGTGCTGGCGATGTTCTGAATGCGCTAAGTGCAATCCTCAGTGCACTGTGTTGTACTGGATCAAGCCAGCGTAATGCGCTCTTTCTGGCAGAGTCATAAATGGGAGCTCCATAATCAAGACGAGATCTGATTAATGCCCTGTATAATCGAAGAAGGGAGGTACGATCTGCACCCCACGTTTGTGCAGATAAAGCTCTTAGTATGTTTATCTTTTTTAAGCAGGCAGTACGTACTTTTTTAATGTGCTCTAAGAAATTTAGCTTGTTGTCCATGATTAAACCTAGAAATCTAATATTACTAGTGACTGGGATGGAGATATTAGAGATGTAAAGTTCAGGATCCAGATGAAGTTTGCGTTGTCTACAAAAATGGATAGCAACTGTTTTCTGCTGCGAAAGCCTATAGCCGTTAAGACTGGCCCATTGCTGTATTTTATTTAATGATATCTGAAGTTGTCGTTCAATAGTTCTCATATTTTGGGAATGACAGGAGATGGAAAGGTCATCTGCATAAAGGTAAGTTTCTACAGTATTTGGAAGTTGTTTAGTGATAGAATCTGTTCTTAGAGCAAAAAGAGTGGCACTCAGTACTGATCCCTGTGGAACACCTTCTTCCTGAATGAAAGTTGCAGAGAGGGCATGTTGGTATCGTACTTGAAACGATCTAGTGTGTAGAAAATGCTTTATAAATATAGGAAGGTTGCCCCGCAGACCAAGAGAGTAAAGATCTCTTAGTATGCCATGCCGCCAGGTGGTATCAAAAGCCTTCTCTATATCTATGGAAACCATTACTAGATGTTCATGCTTAATAAAGGCATTACGAATGGCAAATTCAGCTTTCACCATAAGGTCCAAGCATGACCTGTTTTGACGAAAGCCATACTGACTATTGCTCATTAACTGTTCTGACTCAATGATCCAGACGAGTCGACAGTGGACAATTTTTTCTAGAATTTTGCTGAGGCAGCTTGAGAGGGATATTGGTCTATAGCTATGGGGATTGGTTGGATCTTTTCCAGGTTTTAAGAATGCCAAAACAGTAGAATGATGCCAAGAAGTTGGATAGACATTTTCTAGAAAAATACGATTGTAAAAGAGCAGAAGGAGATGCAATGCTCTGTCATCAAGATGTTGTAGCATGGCGTAATAGATTCCGTCTGGTCCGGCAGCACCATTGTGAGCTGTTCCGATAGCATGTAAGAGTTCGGAATATTGTAGAGGTTTGTTATACGGCAGAAGAAGAGCAGTTTGGAAGTTAATAGAGTGCTGTTCTGCAGTGTTTTTAATTCTCTGGAAAAGTGGAGTGTAAGCTGCTTCCGCTGAGATTTCAGCAAATGTGTTGCCCAAAGCATTTGCGATATCTAAAGGACTAGATAGATCTTGCCCATTATAGGACAGAATTGGTGAAGGTACGGTAGGAAACTTACCAGAAAGTTGTCTAATTTTTTTCCATATTATTTTTGTGTCAGTGTTTTTGTTAATGCTTGATGCAAAACGGATCCAGGATTCTTTCTTGGCTTGCCTTTGTATGAAGCGTGCTTTTGCCTTTAACGTCTTATAATTAATTAGATTGGGTGTTGTTGGATATTTCCGAAACAAATTCCAGGCTTTATTTTTTGCTTTTTTGGCTTTTGTGCATTGCTCATTCCACCAATAATTATAATGCTCACGAACCGAGGGATTTGACAGTGGTATTGTGTCTTTAGCTACATTTAGGAGATGTGACGTGATGTATTCTGTCACATCATCGATAGGCTTGAGACGGATTTTTTGCTCATCAAGAGATATTGATGACCGGAATTTTGCCCAGTTTGCTCGGGCAAATTTCCATTTTCTGAAGGGTTGAGCTGGAGGGGCCTGTGCTATTAATAGGTTGCATACGATTGGGAAGTGATCGCTACCCATTGGATCATTTAAAACATACCACTCTATGGTCGGGACCAGTAATGGAGAACAAATGGAGAGATCTATGGCTGAGGTATGTCCATTTGGGAGCTGAACGTGAGTGTGTGTGCCAGTATTGAGTATAGTGAGGTTTACTGCCTCTATTAGGCTCTCAACGAGTTGACCTCGTCTATCTAATTTAGGATCGCCCCATAAGGGGTGGTGCCCATTGAAGTCCCCTAACATACAGAGAGGTGGAGGTATCTGTATAAGGAGATCTTCAAGATCTTTTAAACAATAGGTACGGTTTGGCTGTAAGTAGATTGATACTAATGTTATTTCAATATGGAGCATTATACGCACAGCAACGGCTTCTATTTCAGTTTGAAGTGGAATATGTTTAGATGGGGTCTTTGAATTTATCAGGATTGCTACACCACCATGGGCAGCATTTGCTGTGTTACGATCTCTTCGATAAAGGCAATAGTTCTTTATCGAAGGAGAAATTTGTGAAGTTAAGTAAGTTTCCTGAAGACAAAGGGCAACTGGAGAAAATCTATTTATTAGATCTTGGATATCGACTGTATTGCAACGAAAGCCTCTGCAGTTCCATTGTAAAATACAAGGCATTATTTGTGTTTAGTTGATGGAGCTGATTCTGACTGCTTTTTGAAAGTGACTGGTTTATGGCGTTCCAATTTGTGTTTGTCTTTTTTTTGGAAGACTGGCCGACCAGTGTCCATGTCTTCCTCTTCGGCATGGATTTCTAAAAGAGGATCTTCCTCTATAGATGTTCCATCTGTTTCCATTGTTGTGTCTCGAATATTTTTGATTATATTTGAATTTGTATTACATGGTGTGGTAGCACCCATTGGAGGAGGAGTTTCCGCTGGTATTGTAAGAGGAGTATTATTTGCTTGGTCTGCGAGTTTGGGTTGTTGTTTACGTACATTTGGTTTTTCCTCAGAGAGGACAGTTCTAGCCCAATCTGAAATGGAAATATTAGTAGGAACTGTAACAATAGTTTGAGTAGAGACTGTTTGGTATTTTTTAACTGCATTGGCATAGGAAATATTTTTATTCATAGTAGGTAACACTAGTCTTCTCGCTTCTGGGTAACTCACTTTGTTCTCGACCTTGTATTTTACAATTTGTTTCTCCGTTTTCCATTTTTCACAACTTCTGGAATAGGCAGGATGATCACCTTTACAATTTGGACAGGTCATTTTTGTTGTCGTACAGTCACTTTGTATGTGATCCGAGGAACCACAGTTGGGGCAGACAGGAACTCCTCTGCATACAGTTTGTGAGTGACCATACTTTTGACATTTAAAACATCTTAAAGGATTGGGAATGTACGGGCGGATACGGCAAAGTAAATAACCTGCTTTTACAGAGCACGGTAAGTTGGGCGTATTAAAAGTGAGAATAATGTTTCTGGTTGGGATAAGTTCATTATCTTTTTTAGTCATTATACGTTTGGCTTGAATTACATTTTGTCCCTGCAGCTCTTGGGTAATTTCTTCCTCTGTGACATTTAACAGGTCCCAACTGGATATGACACCCTTTGATGAATTTAGGGTTGCATGAGGAGATATTTTTACCGGATTTCCCGCAAAGTTTGTTAACTGTAAGAGTTTCTCCGAATGCCTGTGGTTCGTAGTTTCCACTAGCAGGTCTCCTGATTGTAATCTCTTGACAGTCTTAGGAGATCCTGCAATACCTTCGAGATGTTTTTGTATTACGAAGGGAGACAGTTTGCTCATTGGCTGACTAGTAAGGGAGTGGAAAATTAAAAAGGATGGGCAGGGTTGCTCCATCTGATTAGTCCTCTGTCTCTTTGGACGATCATTTTCTAAGTCGTGATTGGGGTCATGATTGTCTGTTCTTGAGCTCGAAGGCTCTAACGGTGGATAATTATTTTTATCCATAATGGCTCCTTTTCGCCCTGGGGGTTTGTCTTTACCGCCCAGGTTACCGGCCCCGCCACGGGGAGGCAGGAGCAGTGCCGCTTTGTGGCCAAGCGTAGAGTTAGTACAGTTAGTAAATCTAAATTAAAGAAAAAGGTGATTTCCTTCTTCTGGGCTCTCTTCTTATTTCTTATAAGAGACTAGAGCTACTTAACAGAAAATTTAATAATTGCAAGAGAAAACAAAGAAAAACTTAGTCGCTGGGAAGAAAAACGCTTGATAGACGCACAATAATCACTTGGCCACGGAAACGCTTGGCACCCGGGGCCAGATTAGTTTCTTGTATGCAAACAGCTATAGGACCATATCGGGAGATTAAATCATAGATGTCATCGGTATTGCTGCGTAAGCCTCTACAATTCCATTGAACGATGTTCTGCATTATCGGGTTTTGAGGAGGGAAGGCGAGTCAGTCTGTTTCTTGTGAGTGGTTTGCTTTTGACGGTCATATTTCATTTTATCTTTTTTAGGAAAATTGGGACGTCCAGGATCTGTACTCTCTTCTATGTCATCAGTTTGACCTGACGAAAATCCAGTCTCCATATCATCTTCTGCATGAAGATCAAGGACTGTTTCATCGTACCTATATTTTCAGTCCATTCTATTTGAGTTTGTCTTTTGTATTTCAGTGGCTTGTTGCCTTCGTGATTTGACATTTTATCACGATTTTATTTTAGGCGGAACTGTGATAGGGGTATTACTTATTTCATCAACTAGAACCGGTTTGGTGGTAGGTTCAGATGTTGATAGCACAGATCGTGCCCATTCTGCAATGGATGTATTGGGCGGAATTGATACCTCAGTTTGAGTTGAAACAGCTTGGCACTTTAGTGTAACGGAAGCATACGTGGTTTTTGGAACAGTTCACTTTGCTTTCTTGCTTCTTGATATGTGACCTTATTCTCGATCTTGTACTTTTGTATTCTTTTTTTCAATTTTCCAGAGTTCGCATGATTTTGAGTATGCTGGATGGTCATTCTTGCAATTTGGACATTCTGGAGCCTTTGCAGTACACTCTGTTTGTGAATGGTTTTTTGACCTGCAGTTAGGACAAGTGGTTTCGCCTCTGCATGTTCTCTGGGAGTGACCAAACTTTTGGCACTTGAAACATCTTAAAGGGTTTGGAATGTATGGGTGGATTCATCATAATTCTTCTTGCTTGAGTTACTTTCTGTTCTAGTAATTCCATGACTATCTCCTCTTCGGTTACGCTCAACAAATCCCACTCACCTATTACTCCTTTTGAGGAGTTCAAGGTGTTATGTGGTGAGACTTTGATTTGGATTCCACTTATAGATGACATTTTTAGTAAAAATTCTGAATGCCTTGCTTGAATGGTCTCAATTAAAAGATCTCCTGATTGGAGCCTTTTCACCATTTTCGGGGTACCTGCTGCATTCTCCAGACATCTCTGGATGATAAAAGGAGAGTCTGCTTAGTGGCTGAGTCGATAAAGAATGTATAATCAGAAAAGCTGGTGGTTCTGATTTGTTACAATCCTTTTTCAGTCTTTTTGGAAGATTGGGATCGTCTTTCATTCTGCGAGTCTCAGTATGTTGAGAGCCTGTTGGCTCTAGTGGTGGACATGCGTCACAGTCCATTGTTACTCCTTTTAGCCCTGGGAGTGAGAGCTTTTCCTCCCAGATTTCCGGCCCCGCCACGTGGAGGCAGGAGCGGTGCCACCTAGTGGCCAAGCGCTTGGAGAGGTTAGTTTGTTAGTGCAAAAATTAATAAATATACTAGGAAAAGAAAGGTAATTTTCCTTTCTGGGTTCTTACTTAGGATCTGTTAAGTACAGAACCACTTATAAAGAAATAAGGATGAGAAAAGCACTGGAAAGAAAATATAACGAAATCACTGAGAGAGAGCACTATATATCACTTAGGAAAATCGCTTGGCACTCGGGGCCGGCGCAGATGTGAGAAATCACAGGTGGCACCTGACCCTAACACTATGCACACTATGTCAAGATATAAAATAACAACAGTACAAAATGTAAAAAAGATAAATCAATAAAGAAATAACAATAACATGTACATTTTAAATACAAGTAAAAACCTTTGATTTAAAATAGCAGAAACATTGTCATCATCGGATAAAATCTGAGTGTATACAGCTCAGTCAGATGATTAAAAGCGGTAAAATGGATATTGCTAAAATCTGGACAGTCAACTAAAATGTGTCTAATTGCTAAAATTTTGCCACAGGACTCGCACATAGAAGGATCATCAGCCCTCAGCAAACACGAATGAGTCAAATGACTATGTCCTATGCGGGTCCGGGCAAGAACAACTTCCTCCTTACAATTCCTGTGCAGATTAGACTGCCACGGTTCAATTACAGGCTTTATACGATATAATTTATTCGTAGTCTATTCCACGAATACTGCCATTGGGAGTGTATCTTCTGGTGTATTATTTGCCTGTAGTCTGTATAGGGGACTGACCTAAGGGGCAGGCAACTGCATTGCAAGATCATCAAGGTCTTCCTGGGAGATGTTCTCTTTGAAGTCTTTTAGTTTTGTTTGAGTCATTTTCGTTGGACATTTCTGACATTGAGCTTGTCAATTAGACCTCAGTTAAATGAAAGATACAATTCGTGGATTTCAAGAATATCTAATCAAAGTGTTTTAGAAAAACTGAAGAGCATTTGATGAACGCTCTGTGTACAATTCCAATTTCATCAGTGAATGTGCACGATTTTGACAAATACTTGATTAAAGTGACACTTTGATCCAGCAAATATGTCGATTCATTGCTGCTTTGGAAACTTCATTCAGCAACAGACATAAACAGAAGAAAAGAAATCTGCATAGTGTGTTGGATGAGAATTCAATAAAAATTTGTAACATTCTATAAAAACTTTATTTTCAGTAATTTTTACTTATTTTTTTATATACTTGAATAATAAATTTATGCTTAATAAATTGTGTTAATACATTTAATTTGAACTTTTTGAACTGGTTTAATGCTCGGTTCACCACCCACCACAGATACCAGAGGGATGCCCACTACTCGGCATGTAATAAATGTGCTTGAGAGTGGAATGCTAGGGCTACCCAGACACCATACTGAGTCCTTTCCCTCCTACCATGAGGGTTGGGGTGTGGCATTGACACGGTTGACCCTCGCAGGCGAGCTTACTAGCTGAGTGATCCTAGCCGGGCCTTCCAGGACCACTCACTTGTTGAAGCAGGGCCCCTCAACTACCAGGATCCCCCTTTCTGAATTTCCACATGTCACAGCACACACGCTCAGGATTCCATTGATGTCAGCCTGGAACCTACAGTTGGAGGGCAGTTTGTTTGCTTAAGTTTTATTGTGCATTAGCATCTGTGGCTATAATGTGCCAAGTCAAAGAGGTTGAAAAATGTAAAAATATCATATTATAATAATTATATTATTATTAAAAGAGTATACATATTAAACAGTTAAAAGATTCTAGATAAAATTGTATAAATTAATACTTTGTACAAAGTGAAATACAGCTGACACATGATTGTCCGATAAAATCGGTCTGAGAGTGTATAAGGCTCAGACAGATGACTAAACCCAACAACTATCATTGTTAAAACAAGGACATTCATTTAAAATATGGTGTATTGATAAAAATGGTGTGACAATTACTATACAGGACAATCTTCTGCCTTCAGCAGGTAATAACGTGTCAAGTGGCGATGTCCTTTGCGGAGCCGAGATAGAACTTCCTCTTTCCGGTTCCTGCACAGGCTAGACTGCTAATGTTCAATTATAGGCTTAATCTCATAACTTGTTTGCAGCCTGCCCGTGCCACGAGTATTGCCATTGGGATACCAGTTTCGTTTGTACTAATTGCCTGTAGTCTGTAGTTGGGAGATCTGTAGGACTGTCAATAAGGGATTCTTGTTCTACATATTTCAACAGTGTCGGTGCCCTTTTGTGGCAAAATACTAGAATATGATTAGAATAAAATTTATCCCATTTTTTAAAATAAATATTGGTATTTAGTAAAAAATTAATTCTAAAAAATAGGAAACTATGTATAACAAATCTTAATTAAATGAATGTGGCAATCAAAAGATTTTGTAAATTATTTAATACCTTCACTCATATATAATAAATTTCACGAAAAATTTTGTTAGTCTTCTGTGGTAATCCTTTAATGCAGTGTGGTACAAGCTAGGTCTCCTTTATCCCTCACAAAGAGATTTCTCCATGTTAAGTCTTCTCCAAATAATAACCAACGAATGAAGGATGAAAGCCAACCACCCCATGTTTGGGAAGAATTTCTCCTCAGGCAATATAAATGCCAAGTCACTGGCACTTTCAATGCCTTCAATGGCACTGGCAGGCCTTGAACACAAGCTAATGTTGTCAAATGTAGCAATGTCAGCACCCATCTAGTTTGCATGTCTGCTCCCTCTGCTTCATGTAAAATTCGGTATTCAAAGGCATTTACAATGCCACACTTTAAGCATCCCTCTAGTATAGCCCCCAACGCTTCCATCAATTTTAGTACTATTCATGCACACTTTACTGGAGATTGGTAAAAAAAGAAAAATAAGGACATGGGAAGATTTAATTTAGAAATAATTTTGATAATCTGGAGTACAATGTACTCGCTACTAACTGATTTTGACACTAGAACTGCTTGAAATATTTTCCTTTATTCTTCTTCTTCCTTTTGTTTATCAGTGTTTGATAATAAATTCTGAAAGTAAGCTTTGATTTTACTTAGCATGAAAACAAATAAATTGAAGCAGAAGGGAGAACATGTTTCTTTTTTTGTCATGCCCACTAGACAAAGTGGTTGTTGAAAAAGTTAAAACTCTAGAAAAAAAGCTAAAAGTAAATTGCTCTCCCATGACTCCACCCTTTGCCTTCAAATTAATAACTGATTTTAACCTTCTATAATATTTATGTTTAAACACAGCAAAGGAAAAATAAACCAGTCTTTATTTAGTTGTCTTAGTATAAAAATAGAATTTTACTTGACAATTCTGGAAAAGAAATTTATAAAGCACTCAAAGTGAAACAAAAATAATCTCTCTCTCAACAAAAGAGCAGGCTCTACCATATAATTTCAAGAAATTAAATTATGGCATAGCATGGGTTTAGCTGAAAACAGCTTTGTACGTTCTCTGATTTTGTACAAAATCAGAGAATGTAAATCAGAGAATATAATTACAAAATCAGATTTTGTAATTATAATTTTTTACAAACATAAGTGTGATACTTAAATATACAGACTAGATAAAGTTACAAGATTTCAGTTATGATTCCTGAGATAATTTCAAATATGATACACAAACAAGTAATAACACAGAATAAGGCATAATTTATGATAAATTCAGTTTACACACAATTCATCATGTTGCACATACAAAAATAAGCTATCTCACTAAAAATGTAACCATTAATTTCTTTAAAAGAAAACACTCTCAACAAAACAATTGTTCTTAAGCCCTTTTTTTTTTTTTTTTCTATATTGACTACAAATATTTTTTATGGGATAAAGTTGATTGTCACAGATTGGCATACAGGAGTTAAAAGAATAGTGACCAAGTATGATGGTCATTAGAATAACCATTTCAAAATTCTTTTAATGTTGAAATTTTTTTTTTTAGTTTAATATTTTATTCACAAATCTTGTTCATTGTAAAGGCTGAAATTTTAAACCTTCACTAGTTGAAAACTTGAAGTCTATAAAAGTTTTGGAATGCTCCAGAACTGCATTCAGGCACTGAACATACACTTTTTCCTCACAAATTAACAACAGCTAATTAATATAACAGGTAAATTACATGTCACCTAGAAATACATAAAAACTAATGCCAAAAAAGTAAGGGCTAGAAGAAAAAAATATCTAACATCAAAATCAACAGTAAATGTCACTGCTTTCAAGATTGTCATTCATTTTACTAGAAATACCACAGGATACTCTTTCCTGCATATATGTCAGCAAATAAAATGTAATGAATTTTAAGCAATGTCTAAATCCACCGACAGGTATATTTTCTTGCAATATCACAGCTGCCATTTTGAGATCTTAACTAATACCATGAAATACCCGTAATCCGAACAATAAAAAACAAGTGCATATAACATTGAGTGCAAACTAAGCACAATTTATACATATTTTTAATTTTTTATATATATCCATGTACTATATCTCTGGTGATGGAGATCTTGAATTAAAACTAGTAGGAATAGTTTCTGTGAACTGTACTTCTTTTTTGTCTGCATTCTCATTTTCATCTTCTTTTGTATCATTCTCAAGAATTCTATAAAAAAAATAAATTAGTATCAAATTCTGCAGTTATATTTTTTGCTATGAAAAAATTAAATACAGCTGAACTGGAGTGTAAGAATATGTATGACTGATCACATAAAATTACTTAACACTACATTCATATTTGGCACCCTTCTTAAGTTGAAAACCTGAAGTCTAGAAGTACTGGAATGCTCCAGAACTACATTCAGGTATTGAATGTACAACATGACCCTCAAAAAATTAATGGTAATGAATTAACGTATCAGGTAAATTACACTCCACCAAGAAATGCAATAACTATTTTTAAGCTCTTAGCTCGCAACTGGATATAATTTCATCTATTAAAATAGATATTCCAAAGCATCGCCTTCTAAAGTTGGTTGGTTGGGATATTTTACTAGCTTGGTTTGGTTTAAAATTTTACTGGTGCATTAGCAGCAGTGGCTATTATGCATGAAGAAAAAGGCAAAAATAGATTCTGGTAAATTTAAAAGAGGTTACCTGGTCAAAGGATTATGTGTAAATTTAAAAGGTGGAATATATTCTAAAAATACAAAGCTTATTTTATATACATGTATATAAATTAGTAAGCTATAAAAAATTAAAGAGCTGACAGCTTGTCATTGTCAGATAAAATCTGAGTGTACAATGTTCAGTCAGATGGTTAAAAGCAGTAAAGCGCATATTATTAAAATCTGGGCACTCGATTAAAATATGTTTCAGGGAAAAAAAAAAACTGTATAACAGGACTCACACATAGGAGGGTCATAAGCACTCAGCAAAAAAAATGTCAGATGACTGTGTCCTATGCGGTCCGTGCTAGAACAACTTCCTCTTAACGAATTCTGTGCAGACTAGACTGCCACGGTTCAATTACAGGCTTTATCTGATGTAATTTATTGGTTGTCTGTCTATTAAATGTATCTTGCCACAAGTTGTAAATCTTTTTGTGTATTACTTGCCTGTAGACGGCATAGGGGACAGAGACAACAATTATTAGAAGGAATTGCTGATTTGGCTGTAATGTCAGCCAAATTATTTCCCCTAATCCCAATGTGGCTGGGAATCCAGCAGAAGCGAATATCATATTCACATTCATGGAGAGAATGAATCTTCTGCTGAACTTGAGACAGAACTGGGTGAGGATTATATCTCACAGTTATTAAAGCCTGTAACACAAAGAGAGTCGAAATATAAAATGAACCGTTGGTATTGGCATTTCCTAATGATTGATTTGATTTTATTGGTGCAAAACTGACTACAGTTATACTGCGCCAAGAAAAGATTAAAATATCAACAAAGATTAATTCTGGTAAACTTTATAAAAGTTACCTCGTCTATATGTTAAACTTTTAAGCCATTATTTAATGGTAATGTATGTATATATTAATAGCTTGTAAAAACAAACTGCTGGACACGTGGTCGTTGTCTGATAAAATCTGACTGAGTGTATAAGGACCAGTCGAATTAGCAAAAGCAGTAAAATATATATTGCGAACATGTCTGAATTGTAAATTTCAGACATGTTAATGTCTGAATTGTCTGAATTGTAAAATTCAGACAATCTATTAAAATATGCTTTATTGCTAATATGGTGTCGCAAGACTTGCACATGGGAGGGTCATCTGCCCTCAGCAGAAATGAATGAGTAAGATGATCCTAATGGGGACCCGCAAGAACAACTTCCTCACTACGATTCCTGCACAGACTGGACTGCCATGTTTCTATTACTGACTTTATCTGGCATAATTTATTAGTTCTCTCTGTATGCCATAGTTCTTGGAATTGAAAATATCATGTTGTGTATTATTTGCCTATAGTCTGTATAGGAGACTGACAGGCAAAGATTATTAGTGGGAGCTGCTGATTTGGTGGCAGCATCAGCCAAATCATTTCCGCTTATCCCAATGTGGTTAGGAATCCAGCAGATGTGGATATCAAACTTGTGTTCATGAAGAGAATGTATCTTCTGCTGAATCCGACAGAGAACTAAATGGGAGTTGTCTCAAAGATAATAAAGCCAGTAATATACTCAAAGAATCAGAATATATTACTGACCTTTGGCATTGAAAAGTTCGAATGTGATCAGGGCTAAATCTATAGCATGCAGTTCCCGTGTTTATGCTGGATTCAGGAAGAATCTGCTGAGATATTATAGTGTCCGGAAAGACAACAACAGATGCTAAA
The DNA here is from genome assembly GCF_048544385.1 of Mastigoproctus giganteus. Classification (NCBI taxonomy): domain Eukaryota; kingdom Metazoa; phylum Arthropoda; class Arachnida; order Uropygi; family Thelyphonidae; genus Mastigoproctus; species Mastigoproctus giganteus. The sequence goes on from NC_143579.1 coordinate 162,779,575, forward strand.
CATAATTCCGACTTAGAGCAGTCTGTGTAAACCGGCAGGAAGTCGGAGTGCTCAGCTCTGTGTGCTGAATAGAGCTGCAGGTAGACAGATGGAGTCTCAGACTAAACCATTTCTTAAGGGAAAAGTCGCATGATGGGGTATGAGCATGCCAGGGTAGAAGAGTTTGCTTTGGTGTTTCTGCAACCTTGTCTACCATGACATTAAACTCTGAATAGCTCTTGGACATGAATACCAAAAGGTTGGTTGGCAGTCTGACAAGTATTGTACAAATTTTCCCAACATGGCTCAAAAACAGACGTCCAGGCAGGGATTTCAGTTTTAAAGCATAGTTTAAAGACAACTGTTCACATCGAAGGGATAACAGTGGTTCGTTCGTTTCAACGTATAAGCTCTGCACAGAAGATGTTCAAAATGCTCCAGTAGCGATACAGATAGCCTGAGGGTGGACAGGGTTCAGCCATCTAAGGGCACTGTCTCTGGCTGAGGAGTATACCTGGGACCCGTAATCTAGTTTGGACCTTACAAGTGCATGGTAAATACGTAGTAAGGTGCACCTGTCTGCTCCCCAGCATGTAGAGGATAGAGAGCAAAGAATATTTAGTCTTCTCGTGCACTTTGTATGGAGTTGACGAATATGTTCTAAAAAGGTCAACTTTTTATCAAACAAGAGTCGCAAGAATTTTGTGTCTGACACTACTGGAATAGCATTTTGTCCAAACCTTCATTCAAGTTCAGGATGGAGATTACACTTACGACAAAAGTGTACGCAAATGGTCTTCTGTGGCGAGAACCTGAATCCATTAGCAAGTGCCCAGGAATTAAGGCAATTAATAGCTTGTTGCAGTTGTCTTTCAACAACCCTCATGTTGCAGTTGCATGACTGACAAAATATGCTAAAGTCATCAATATAGAGGGCACTGTATACAGTTGGAGGAAGCTGTTCTGTGATGGAATTTACTTTGATGGCAAAAAGCATGACACTTAATACTGATCCTTGTGGTACTCCCTCCTCATAACAAAAGGAGCAAGACAGTAAAGATCCCACACAAACTTAGAAAGACCGGCTGGCAAGTAAATTTTTAATAAAAACAGGGAGATGCCCTCTAAGACCAAGGCTATGCAAATCTTTTAAGATCCCAAATCTCCAAGTTGTGTCATACGCTTTCTCCATGTCAATGAATACTGACACCCAATGTTCTCATTTCAGGAAAGCATTCTGGATGGATGTTTCAAGTCTAATTAAATGATCATGAGTCGATCTGTTTTTTCGGAAGCCACACTGGATGCTGGAGAGAAGATCATTCAATTCTAAATACCACATTAACCGAAAATTAACCATTCTCTCCAGGATTTCGCAAAAACAGCTAGTCAAACCTATAGGACGGTAATTAGTAGGGAATTTAGGATCCTTGCAAAGGCAAGCCAGGAAAGGTATGGTATTTAAGGGGGGGCGGTTTGAAAGTTTATGGCATGCTTTTCTCTAGTATTTCTAATTCTTTGGAATGATGTAGAATATGCTGATGCTGCTGATATTTCAGCAAAAGTATTGCCCAAAGCATTAGCAATATCTAAGGAACTGGACAGGTCTTGCCCTTTCGAGGAGGGGATTGGAGAAGGTATGGTAGGAAACTTACCAGATAACTGTAATTTTTTTCCATATAATTTTGGGATCAGTGTTTCTTTTAAAGGTCGATGCAAAATGGGTTCAGGATTCTTTCTTGGCTTGCCTTTGTGTAAAACGTGCTTTTGCCTTTAGCTTCTTGTAATGTTCTTTGGTCCTTGAGGTTGTCTCAGATATGCCAGACAAGCTGTTGTTGTTGTTGTTGGTATGAAAATTTCACGACACAAGGGCAACTGTGGCCAATATGTGTCTGTCAGCGTCATTACGTTCATTTTAATGATTTAGGATGGATATGTCAGAGTGCATTTATTATTCCTAGATGTTTAATATATATAAAGAGCTCACTTAGGTTTGCTTTGTCACCAAGTACATGAGAGAGGGTTAGAGGAGTTTGCAAGTTTGCTAATGATTGGAAGGATGTGGCTCGAACGGCTGAATATGATGGACAATCAATCAGGATATGCCTTACTGTAAGTTGTATCTGACAGACAGAGCAGAGCGGTGGATCCTCTCTTAAAAGTAAATGTTTGTGAGTAAGGAATGTATGTCCAATGCGCAGTCTTGTTAATATAACTTCCTCCTGTCTATTTGTACGTGAGCTAGAATTCCACAAACATAGATCTTTTTTTATTCTGCGAAGTTTATTGCACGATTGGTCCCTCCAAAGTTGTTTCCAGATGGAAGTATATTTGGTGCGAAATACATCCCTATAATCTGTAAATTGTACAAACTGAAAGTTATCTTGTATATTAAGATCTGGATTTTTTGCGGCTTGGTCTGCATGATTATTTCCTAGAATTCCAGCATGGCTGGGAATCCAACAGATAGACACTTGTTTTCTTGCTTTATGAAAAATTCCGAGTTGTTTTTTGATATGCTGAATCAAGGAATTTGAGGAATGTTTGCTGTTCTGTAAAGTTGCTACTGCACTAAGGGAGTCAGTATAGATTAGAGCAGGTAGAAGTTGATGCTGGGTAATATCATCCAGTGCTAGTTTAATAGCATATAATTCTGCTGTGAAAATACTGCAAACATGAGGCAAGGAGACAGATATAATATATTCCGGTAAAACTACTGCGGCACCTACTGAGTTGTTCGATTTTGAACCATCTGTGTAAATCTGATGACTGTTTCTATTTTCAAAACTGTGCAGTGCATGAAGCTTCTGTATAACGATTGGAGAGATCTCTTTTTTATTCCTGTTTGTAAGATGTGATATGGATAAAGGCACAGTCGGAATCCAAGGAGGTTCTGAGTTTATATCTGCTGCAGTAATGTGCTGGAAATGTATTTCCCAAACTTGAGCTAAGTGTCTGAGGCGCAGTCCTACTGGTTTATTTTCATTTGGCTTGTGATCATAATTACTCGTCCATGGTGGACTGTGAATAATGGACCAATTTGGATGTGATGGCTGACTGTATATTTTTGCCGCATACATGCACAGTAAATAATCTCGTCGAAGATGCAGCGGGGGTTCCGAAGCATCTGCATACAGGCTGTAGATTGGTGAAGTTCTAAATGCTCCTAGAGCTATGCGGAGAGCATTATGGTGAATGGTATCTAGGCGACGTAAGATGCTCCTTCTTGCTGAAGCATATACAGGAGATCCATAGTCTAAACGAGATCTAATCAAAGTTTTATATAATAGTAATAATGTGGACCTGTCGGCTCCCCAGGCCATTGAAGATACTGTGCGCAAGATGTTAAGTTTTAAGAGGCAACTAGTTCGAAGTCTTAGTATATGTTCCTGAAAGTTTAGTTTTCTATCTATTGTTAAGCCCAAAAAGGAGAAATTTTGAACAACAGGTAGAGCAATTTTATTTAAGTATAAGACCGGTTCAGGATGAAGACCACGCATTTTACAGAAGTGTATAACAACAGATTTTTTCTCAGATATTCTATAGCCATTATTTTGAGTCCATACTTCTATTTTGTTTATGGATAATTGCAGCTGTCGTTCAATTGTGTTCATGCTTTGTGATTGAAATGAAATGGAAAGATCATCTGCATACATATATATTTGCAATGATGGGGGTATAACCTTTGTGATATTGTTCACCCGCAGTGCAAACAGGGTTGCACTTAATACTGAGCCCTGGGGAACCCCTTCCTGTTGTATATAGATTGTAGATAAACAGCCTTTGTATCGTACCTGAAATGTTCTATCGGAAAGAAAGTTTTCTATAAATTGTGGAAGTTGTCCTCTGTATCCTAATTGAAATAGATCTCGTAGAATTCCGACTCTCCATGTTGTGTCAAAGGCTTTTTCAAGATCTAGATTTACCATCACCATATGCTGCTTTCTTATAAATGAATTTCTAATATTTGTTTCCACTTTGACGTGTAGGTCAAGTGTTGATCTATTTTTCCTAAATCCAAATTGGTGGGGTGATAAAACATTCTCTTTTTCCAGCAACCACGTAAGTCTATTATGCACCATTCGTTCAAGAATTTTTCCTAAGCAGCTGGTCAGTGAAATTGGGCGATAATTATATGTATAGGAAGGATCTTTTCCGGGCTTGGGAAATGCAAGGACAATTGCATGCCGCCATATGGATGGATACAGGTTGTTCAGAAAAATTCTATTATATAGTGCTAGCAGGATTTCCAGACAATCAGAGTTTAGATGTTGTATCATAGTATAATAAATGCCATCAGGACCTGGTGCACTATTTGGTAATTTTGTAATGGTTGTAAGTAATTCCTCTTTTAAAAATGGTAGATTATAGGAATGAGATATCTTGGTGGAGAAATTCAATTTACTCCGTTCAGCTTGCTCTTTATATTTTTGAAAGTCAGTGTTGTAGCTTGTAACTGCTGATATGGAAGCGAAAGAATCTGCCAAAATTTCTGATATCTGGTCTGTTTGAAAAACGTCCTGCCCTTTCCAATGGAAGATGGGAGATTGTGTGATTGGATATCTTCCATTTAAAATCCGAATTTTTTTCCACACCAAACCAGGATTCGAGTTCCTAGTAAGTGAGGAAGCGAACACGATCCAAGACTTTTTCTTTGCTTTTTTCCGAATTCTCCTTGCTTCAGCTTTGGCCTTTTTATATGCAATTAAATTGGCGGTAGTTGGATATTGACGGAATCTATTCCATGCACGATTTTGATTTGTTTTTGCTCTTGCACATTCTGCATTCCACCAAGAGTTGTACCGTGCCTGCCTTGCCTTACTTATTTGAGGTATTGTAGCTTTGGAAGCTTCTAGCAGTTGATCGTTAATATATAAGACAGCATCATCTATTGGCAGGGTTTCTATTAATTGCTTATATTTACTCCAATTAGCTTTTTTAAAATTCCATACTGTCCTGGTTCCTTCTGTAAGAGTTGATTGTGTCTGTATGGAACATACTATCGGAAAATGATCACTATTGTAAGGATCATTCAACACGAACCATTCTATACTAGGATAAATTGATGGAGAACATATTGTTAAGTCTATTGCAGAGGTGATACCTGTAGACAAACTGATATAAGTGTGAGATCCGGTATTCAGTAAATTCAGTTGTTGATCATCTATGAGAGTTTCGATTATGTTACCTCTACTGTCTGTGTGAGTAGATCCCCAGAAATGATGATGTGCATTCATATCTCCCATAAGGCAGTAGGGAGGTTGCAGCTGCATAGTAAGATCATTTAATTCCGATCTGGAGATGGGAGTATTTGGTGGAAGGTATAGGGACGAGATAGTGATAGAAATTCCAATGGCTATTCTCACTGCTACTGCTTCTAAGTTGGTTCTTAATGTTGTTTGCTTAGCTGGTATATTAGTATTCACCAAAATTGCCACTCCTCCTTTGGTAGTTCTGTTATCATTCCTGTCTCTCCGGAAAAGTGTATAATTTTGAAATGTGGGTGAAGATTGAAGTGTTAGATGGGTCTCCTGAAGGCAAATGCAGGCCGGTTTATATTGCTGAATAATATCTTTTATTTCATCCAATTTTCCACGTAAGCCACGACAGTTCCATTGTATAATAATATGTTGCATTATTTAGGTCTCGGAACGATTTGTTGAATCTGACTGCGCTTTTGAGTTTTTTCGTTTATCATATTTGGGTCTGTCTTTCTTCGGAAAATTAGGGCGAGGTGTGTCAATATCTTCTGCAGGGTGTAGTTCTAATACGTTCTCTCTCTGTTCATCAGTGTCCATTTGGTCTATGTTTGTTTGTTTCTGTTCAAATAGTTTACTAGATGCCGTTTGCTTTGTTTTTGAAGATGCTGCTTCTGATTTCTGCTTTCCAGTCACGGAAGAATCTTGCTCTTTAGCACTGGGTGTTTCTTCTGAAGCTGTTTTTGTCATTAATATTACTTTACTCCAGTCTATAATTTGATTTAGAGGTATTACTACCTCCGTTTGAGTGCGTTTGAGTGGCTATAGTTTGCTGTCGTTTCACTGCTGAAGCATAGGAACGTGAAGGTTTGGTTGCAAGTATCTGTTTTCTTGCTTCTGGATAAGACACTTTATTTTCTACTTTGTATTTTTGAATTTGCTTTCCCAATACCCACATTTCGCATGTCTTCGAAAAAGCAGGATGATTTTCGTGACAATTGGGACAGAGTGGTGTAGCAGAGGTGCAGTTTGCTTGATTGTGGTCTTTTGATCCACAGAGTGGACAGATGGGATCACTGCGACATGTCGCCTGAGAGTGTCCATATCGCTGACAGTTGTAACACCTTATTGGATTAGGTATGTATGGACGGATTTTGCAATTTAAATATCCTGCTTTAACTGATTGGGGAAGTGAAGGATTGTTAAATGTGAGAATTACTGATCGGGTTGGAATGAGGATTCCGTCTTTCTTCATCATTATCCTCCTAACATGTATAACTTGTTGTTCTGTTAGCTCGCTCAGTAGTTCTTCCTCTGAAACAGTCAAAAGGTCCCATTCGGTAATAACACCTTTCGATGTATTCAGGGAATTATGTGGGGTAATTTCAACTGATAGTCCTGCAAAAGTTTTCATTTTTAACAATTTCTCAGATTGATGACTTAGTGCGGTTTCTACTAAGAGATCACCTGATTGTAATCGTTTTATCATTTTTGGTGATCCAACCATGGACTCTATAGTCTTCTGAACTAAGAAAGGGGATAATTTCCCAACAGGTTGTGGTGATAAGGAATGTATCACCAAAAAGAAAGGAACAGTAGGCTGAGAACTGTTTATTTTCATTCTCTTAGCCTGAGACATGTTCTGCTGTAAGTCATCACATTTATTGGAGTTAACTTTCTCCAATCTTGTGTTGTTAGTTTTTTGGTCCATGTTCAACTCCTTTTAGTCCTGGGTGTTGGCTCTTCACCCAGGTCCAGCCCCGCCACGGGGAGGCAGGAGTAGTGCCACCAAGTGACCAAGCGAGTAAAATAGAAGGTTAGTACACAGAAAAATTAAGAAAGGTTAATTTCCTTTCTGAAACTTCTTCCTTATACTTTAAGAAAGAGAACTTTTATTATATATTTGAATAACGGAAGAAAAAACGTGTGAACTCAAAAAGAAAACCTTATCTCTCTAATATAATCGCAATAGAATTCGCAGGGAAGATCGCTTGGCCTCAAGATTCGCTTGGCACCCGGGGCCCAGACAAGCTGTACATGCTACCTGGGAGTCTAAAATGCTGATGGAACTGATATTCGGGTGACACTCAAGTGGACCAGATTTCGGCGAAGTCCGGATGGTCTGTGACAGTTAAATCCTCTGCTTGCACCTTCACTATGGTGGGACTTTTAGTAATCCTGGGTATAACCTCCATGCACAAGTACATGGTGGGTGACCACCCAGGTGTAAGCAGGGGTCGAGGTGTGGTGCCCACACCACATGGAGGAACGCCGCCCCTCTATGTTACCAGGCAGTACTAGGTGGTAGATGACTCTCATCAATCAGTGAAATACCACCACTTTGCTTATTGGAGGCTTGAAGTGGTGGAACCCATGTTTAGTCTCTACAGCTAAGTTCCAGTCAACCCTTCCCTATCTCTTCCATCATGCAGTATGATTGATGACTTTTGAGGTTTTGATGAATGTCGTGGCGAGATCCAATATTCCTTACATTTCGAGGGTACAGCTCTAAAACGGTGTTCGCAGGCTGGCCGCTAGTTAGTACACCGGACTAAACCTATTGGTAACTCTCTAGGAGGCTTCCGGATCAGCCAGTGTATAATCTTGCTACCTCTACTCTGCAAGATAGTGACTGGAGGGAGTCCAAGTAGTGTGTATATGGGGAGCATTGTTGAGGCCACGTTATGTCAAGGATCTGGGTATATTCTTACGTGTACACCATATCCACAAATTTCATTACTTCATACAGCATGTCCCGCCCACTTTTTCTTATTATTGAATACACCATGAATTGTCAAACTAATAGAGCAAGTTTATCTGCGAAAAGATCTAAACCTCCCAAGCACTTCCTAATTCATTTCACAAATATACGTTTTCTGTCTCAATTCTAATCTCAACGATGTCCATTTCCACTTGCAGTCTGCCAAACTCCATGTACTTTTTCTGACAGAATCTCAGTTATCGGTTGATTCAACTACTGCTCATCTCAGATGACCAAATTATTCGCTGTATGATTCCTTTCGCCTCAAAGGTGGTACTTGTGCATATGTCCATTCTGATATTCCCTGTCAGAGACTTGGCAATTTGGAATCTCCTCTCTTTGATCTTCTCTGGCTTAAAATCTCTCTACCTCATTGTGTCAAATTCGTCTGTTGTCTTTACCGTTCTCCCAACTCCACTAATCACTTGGAGCTCTTTGACTTCCTCTCTTTGCAACTTGACTTTCTCCAGTCCAACTTTCCTAATGGTGAGGTAATTTTCCTTGGTGATTTTAATGTTCACAACTCCAGCTGGCTTCCGTTTTCTAGTCACACCAACCCAGCAGGTCAAGATGCTGAGGCTTTTGCAATTACTAATGATCTAAGCACAGATTGTTCATTTACCTACAAGAATACCGGACAATCCTAATCATACAGCCAATAACACTTAATCTTTTTCTCACAAACAACCCTTCTAAGTACACAGTCGAAGTGAGAGGTCCTTAGGCACTTCAGATCACAACTTGGTGATTGTCTCTTTTCCAATGGAACCATTATCTCATGGCTATTCCAAACCGCGTGTTGTTTGGCATTACAAGAATGCAAAATGAGATGACCTGCAAGACTTCTTTTCTTCTTTTCCTTGGTCGGATTACTGTTTCAAAACGTCTGATGTCAACGTTTGCTCAGATCGCGTCAGTGAAATTATACTTGAACGAATGGAATCCTATATCCCACACTACACTTTAAAAGTGTAGTGTGGGATATTTTCTGCCAACACCAAAGCTCGCAACAATTGTAAAGCAGTTATTAATCAGTCCAAACTAGAGTTTAAACAGGCTAAGAGTAGAAAACTTGCTTCTTGCCCTAATGGTAGCCGAGCATTCTGGTCTCTTGCCAAAGCTATTGGCCACAACGTTTGCCCATCTCTGTCCAAACCAGATGGTTCTTGTTGTCACTTCAGCCAAGGATAAAGCTGACCTGCTAGCATCCCATTTTTCTTCCAACTCATGTATTAATGATCTTGGTAAAACACCTCCCACCATTCCCAGCACGCTCCATTCAATGCCCCCTGTGGTCTTCCGTCAAAAGGATGTCAGAAGGATTTTGATGAATCTTGATGCTAAGAAAGCTCCAGGACCCGATGGTATTTCTCCACTTGTTCTCAAAACCTGTGCTCCTGAACTTACTCCTATTCTTTGCGGCCTTTTTTCACTTTCTTATTCCAAAGGTGTTTTTCCTTCTGCTTGGAAATTTGCTCATATCGAGCCAGTTCCTAAAAAGGGTGACAAAACCCTCCCATCCAATTATCGTCCCATTGCAATTACTTCTACTCTTTCTAAAGTAATGGAGAAATCAATTAACCACCAACTCTTAAACTACCTAGAAACCTTCCGTCTGATCAACGATCGCCAGTATGGATTCTGTCAGTGTCGATCCACTGGTGATATTCTGGCTTATGTTACCCATTTATGGACTAATTCAATGGAAAGGTTCGGTGAAACACAAGTAGTTGCTCTTGACATCTCAAAGGCTTTTGATCGTGTTTGGCATAAAGGTCTTCTAAACAAGCTTCCATCTTATGGTTTGCCAACTCTTTTTAGTAATTGGCTATCCAGTTTTCTCTCTTATCGCTCACTGAGGGTGATGGTAGATGGCTCTCTGTCTTGTAACTTCTCCACTAATGCCAGTGTCCCCCAAGGTTCAGTTCTTTCCCCCACTCTTTTCCTCTTGTATATTAATGAACTTTTTCCATTGACTGGAAATCCTATCCATAGTTTTGCTGATGATAGCACATTGCATTCCACTTTCCATTTTGAGAAAACTTGTCCTGCTCAATCAGCCTCAACTTCTCAAAAATCTGCTACCAATTCCTTAAATGCTGATCTTGAGGTAATTTTCCAGTGGGGCAAAGAAAACTTAGTTGATTTCAACCCTTCTAAAACTCAGTCTTGTCTTTTATCTCGCAAAAAAGGATTCTTCTGCTCCTATGCTTATCTTTAGTCACACTCCGATTTCTAGGCAAAATGATGTCTCTTTTGGGGATTACCCTAACTTCTAATCTCTCTTGGCACAAGCACATTACAAATATTGCTTCATCTGCATCTAAAAAACTTGGTTTTCTCTTTTGCTCTCGGCATTACTTTTCTTCCAAACAGCTGCTCACTCTGTATAAATCGCAAATCCGCCCTGCCATGGCATATTGTTCCCACATCTGGGGTGGTTCAGGCTTCTTGATTCCATTCAGAAGAGGGCAGTTAAGTTAATTAATGATTCATTTTTAACAGAGTCTCCCCACTCGCTGTCTCATAGACGTACTGTTTCTTCTGCATGCCTCTTCTACAGATACTTTCATGGGCACTGTTCTTCTGAATTGGTTTCTTTAATTCCTGCTCTCTCTTTCAAAACAGTCCGAACACGTGCTGCCACCAGCCAACATCCATTTATTGTCCAACTTCAAACCCACAGAACCAACTTTTCGTCTTCCTCACTTATTCATTCAACTGCCGTTTTCTGGAACAACCTTCCTTCATACATATTTCCTGAAAATTACAATCAACAGAAGTTCAAGTCCAATGTCAACAAATATCTTCTTTCGTCTTCTCAACCTCCAACCCATGCACGGTACTAAGTACTATATGTTCTAATACCTCTCGTGTTTGGGGTTCACATAAAAAAAAAAAAAAAAATTCAATGAGGTTGATTGTGGTTGGATATTGCCGAAATAAATTCCAGGCTTTGATTTTTGCTTTTGTGCATTCGTCACTCCACCAGTAAATATAATGCTTGCGACCAGGGGGATTTGATAATGGGTATTGTGTCTTTGGCCACTTTTAGGAGATGTGATGTGATGTAATCTGTTACATTATCAATATTCTGGAGCTGGATTTTTTCCTCGTCAAGAGAGAGATTGATTGAAATTTTGCCCAGTTTGCACAAAAAAAATTTCCATTTCCTGTGGAGTTTGGTTGAAGGAGTCCGTGATATTAAAAAATTGCATATGATTGGAAGGTGGTCACTGCCCATAGGATCATTTAAAACATACCACTATGGTTGGAAAGAGTACTGGAGAACAAATTGAGAGATCTATTGCTGAGGTGTGTCCAGCTGGGAGTTGATGTGAGTGTGCGCACCAGTATTGAGTAAGGTGAGGTTTTGTGACTCTAGAAAGCTTTCAACGAGTCTACCACATGTGTCTAGTTTAGGATCGCCCCATAAGGGGTGGTTCCCGTTAAAATCCCCTAATACACAGAGAGGTGGAGGTATCTGCATGAAGAGATCGTCAAGATCTTTTAAACAGTAAGTATGGTTTGGTGGTAGGTATATTGAGACAAGTGTTATTGAAATATGGAGAGTTATATGAACAGCAACAGCTTCTATTTCAGTTTGATGGGGAGTACGTTTAGTTGGGATCTTCGAATTTATCAGGATTGCTACACCACCATGGGCAGCATTTGCTGTATTACGATCTCTTTGATAAAGACAATAGTTCTTTATTAAAGGAGAAATTTGAGAGGTTAGGCAAGTTTCCTGAAGACAAAGGGCAACTGGAGAATATCGGTTAAAAAAGATCTCGGATATCATTTGTTGCAACGAAAGCCTCTGCAGTTCAATTGTAAAATACAAGGCATTATTTGTGTTTAATTGATGGAGCTGTATCTGACTGCTTTTTGAAGGTTACTGGCTTATGAAATTTTGATTGAAATTTTGGTTTCAATAGAAAGATAAACCTAATTCAGGATTATCTTTTTTTTGGAGAAAACTGGCCAACCTGTGTCCATTTCTTCTTCTGCATGGATTTCTAGAAGGGGATCTTCCTGTATGGATGTGCCATCTGTATCCATGGCTGTGTCTTGAAAATTTTTCACTACATTTGCATTTGAACTATGAGATATGGTATCTATGACTGTAGTAGGAGATGCTGCTGGTATTGTCAGAGGTTTTGTTTGTTTGTTTCTTTGGGTTTTATTGGCGCATCAGCAACTGAGGTTATAATGCGCCAAATACCGGTCATATTATAAAAAGTTAAAACATTCAGTGACCTAAGAAGTTAGGCCACCATGTCCAGATATATAATAACACGTATATAAAAAAAAAAACCAATAAAGAGATAACAATAACAAATTTTAAATACAATTAAAAACTTTTATTGATTTAAAATAGTTAAAAACAGCAGACACGTTGTCATTGTCAGATAAAATCTGACTGAGTGTACAAGGTTCAGTCAGATGATTAAAAGCGGTAAAACGGGTGCTGCTAAAATCTGGACAGTCAATTAAAAGGTGTCTAATCTAATAGTCTGCGCAGGAATCGTTAAAATTGTGCCACAGGACACACACATAGGAGGGTCATCAGCCCTCAGCAGAAACGAATGAGTTAAATGACTGTGTCCTATGCGGGTCCGGGCAAGAACAACTTCCTCCTTACGATTCCTGCGCAGACTAGACTGCCACGTTTCAATTACAGGCTTTATGCGATATAATTTATTCGCAGTCTGTCTAGTCCACGAATCCTGCCATTGGGAGTGCACCTTCTCGTGTATTATTTGCCTGTAGTCTGTATAGGGGACTGACAGGCAGCAGTTATTATTGGGAATTGCTGATTTGGCTGCGGCGTCAGCCAAATCATTCCCTGTAATCCCAATGTGGCTTGGAATCCAGCAGAAGCGGATATCATATTCACGTCCACAGAGGAAGTGAATCTTCTGCTGAATACTAGACAGAACTGGATGAGGATTATATCTCGCAGATATTAAAGCCTGTAACATGCTAAGAGAGTCGGAATATAAAATGAACCGCTGGTATTGGCATTTACTAATGTGATCCAAGGCTAACTCAATTGCGTGCAGCTCTGCAGTAAATATGCTACATTCAGAGGGAATCTGCTCCGATGTAGTGCTGTCTGTAAAGACAGCAGCAGATCCCACATGATTCTGACTTCGAACCGTCTGTGTAAACTGGCGCGAAGTCAGAATGTTCAGCTCGGTGTGCTGAATAAAGCTGCAGGTAGACAGATGATGGAGTGCCCGACTTTCCCCAATTCCGAAGGGACAAATCACATTTCGGGACATGAGCATGCCAGGGTGGAAGGGGTTGCTTAGGTGTTTGGGCAACCTTGTCTACCTTGATATTAAGTTCCTTGAGTAGATCTTGGAGACGAATACCAAAAGGACGATTGGCAGTCTTACGGGTATTGTACAAATTTTCCCATCGTGGCTCAAAAACGGATAGCCACGTAGGGTGGTCTGGCAGGGATTTCAGTTTTAAAGCGTACTTTAAAGACAATTGCTTACGTCGAAGCGATAACGGTGGTTCGTTTGCTTCGACGTATAAACTCTGGACAGGAGATGTTCGAAATGCTCCAGTAGCGATACGTAGAGCCTGATGATGGACAGGGTCCAGCCATCGAAGGACACTGTCTCTGGCTGAGGAATATACCTGGGACCCATAATCTAATTTGGATCGCACAAGTGCACGGTAAAGCCGTAGAAGGGTGCATCGGTCTGCTCCCCAAGATGTAGAGGAGAGCGAGCGGAGAATATTAAGCCCTCGTGTGCACTTTGTGCGGAGTTCACGGATGTGAACCAAAAAGGTCAGTTTTTTATCGAATATGAGTCCCAAGAATTTTGTGTCCGCTGCTACTAGAATAGCATCTTGTCCGAGCCTTAATTCAGGTTCAGGATGATGATTACGCTTACGACAAAAATGTACGCAAACGGTCTTCTCCGGCGAGAACCTGAGGCCATTAGCAAGTGCCCAGAAATTAAGGCGATCAATGGCTTTCTGCAGTTGTCTTTCAATAACCCTCATGTTGCATGACTGACAAAATATGCTAAAGTCATCAACATAGAGGGCACTGTTTACAGTTGGAGGAAGTTGTTCTGTGATGGAATTTATTTTGATGGCGAAAAGCGTGACACTTAAAACTGATCCTTGTGGAACTCCCTCCTCTTGGCTAAAGGAACGAGAGAGTGAGGATCCCACACGAACTTGGAAAGATCGATTGGCTAAAAAGTTTCTAATAAAAATGGGGAGATGGCCTCTAAGACCAAGGTTATGCAAATCTTTTAAAAGGCCAAATTTCCAAGTTGTGTCATACGCTTTTTCCATGTCAAAGAACACTGACACCAAGTGTTCGCATTTTAGGAAAGCATCCCGAATGGATGTTTCCAGTCTAATTAAATGATCAAGAGTTGATCTGTTTTTTCGGAAGCCGCACTGGATGTTGGAGAGAAGGTCATTTGATTCTAAATACCATATTAAACGAAAATTAACCATTCTCTCCAGAATTTTGCACATACAGCTAGTCAGAGCAATAGGACGGTAATTAGTAGTGACTTTTGGATCCTTTCCTGGCTTAGCAAAGGCGAGAACGATTGCCTTGCGCCAGGAATCCGGAAACTGCCCTTCAATAAAGATTCTGTTATACAGAAGGAGCAGATAATCCATAGATTTTGGTGAAAGATGCTTAATCATTTCATAATGGATGCCATCTGGTCCAACAGCACTTGCTTTGGAAAGAGCGAGGGCTCTTTTCAGTTCCTGAATAGTGAAGTACCCGTTGTAGGAATAAATGCTCTTAGATTTAAAGTTAAGTGCCTGTTTTTCGATTTTATGTTTCTGGACCAGGAACTCTGGGGAATATGAAGATGCTGCGGAGATGTTAGAGAATGTTTCCCCAAGAGCGTTGACTATTGCATTTGGATCTGCAATAGCGCATCCATTATAATCTAGGATTGAAGAAGGGTGGGATGCATATTTTCCCTTCATTTTCCGGATTTTATCCCAGACTACCTTAGAATTGGTAGCCTGGTTAATAGATGATGTAAAACGGATCCATGATTCCTTTTGACTCTGACGGCGAATGTAGCGTGCTTTGGCTCGTGCACGCTTGAAGGCTATTAGATTAACAGTGGTATCGGCGGAATATCCCCCACGCTTTGTTTTGAGCCTTTTTTGCTGCTGTGCATTGTGAATTCCACCAAGGTTTGGGAAATGGTGGAAACCGGGCTGATGTTTTTGGGACAGCATTAGCAGCTGCTTGGACGGTGATTTCTGTGATGTACTTTACTGCATCATTGATCGGCTCTTGACTGACTGTGCTAAGATCAAAATTTGCCTGATGTTGGAAGGCAGTCCAGTCAGCCTGATCAAACTTCCACTGTGGTAACCTAAAAGGAAGACACGGTCTCCCACTGTGTAACAAGGTTATCACAGGGAAGTGATCACTTCCGTATGGATTCTCCTCCACTTCCCAAGTGAGTGAAGGGAGTAGAGAAGGGGAGCAGATAGAGAGATCAATGGCAGAAAAAGTACGGGTAGGCATGTGGAAGAAGGTGTTTGTTCCAGTATTGAGAAGGGAAGGGGCATTGTCATTGAGCATACGCTCTATGACCCATCCCCTTCCATTGATGTTAGCACTACCCCACAGGGTGTTATGTCCATTAAAATCCCCAAGAAGTAAGAAAGGGGGAGGCAACTGCATTACAAGATCATCAAGGTCTTCCTGGGAGATGTCAGTCCCAGGTGGCAAATAAATTGTAATTGTGGTTGTAATTAGCAAGGGCTGAACTGGGGTCTGATTATTCAGAAGGATAGCCACTCCTCCATGAGCAGGACCATCCGAAATCTATCCTTACGAAAGATTGTGATGTTATGCATGGTGGGATCATCATTTGCCTTTAGATAAGTCTCCTGCAAGCAAAAGCAAACTGGCTCGTGCTTTTGCAGGAGGGCCTTGATGTCATCAGTATTTCGCCGGAATCCACGACAATTCCATTGTAGGAATTTAGCCATTATTTTGGCTTGGTGGGTCCATCAGGCGGCTTCCGAGATGCTGAGGGCTTTATTTTGTCAGACTTGGATTTATCCTTTTTGGGGAAGAATGGACGCTGTCCCGTGTTCTTGGAACTCTTCTTCCGCAAAGAGTTCCAAGACTGATTCATCCGGTACCTCCTTCTCCTGGACATCCATTGTTTCTGTTATTACTGTTGACTCTTTACCACTTGGTTTTGGTAGTAGTGGAGCATTAGGAGGTACGGATATAGGAGTGGCAGCTGACTGCGTTTTTTTGGTGGGCTTTTGTGAACTCAATAAATAGCGGGCAATCGGTGTGAATGACTCTCTTGGTGGTACAGTCATCTCAGTTTGTGTACCGATAGTGCACTTTGCAGAAACCTTCTGAGCATATGAAGGCTTCCCGCTATTTATTGGTTGAATGCGTTTTCTAGCCTCTGGGTAGGAGATATTCAGCTCCGTTTTCAATTTTTGGATCTCTTTTTCATCCTTCCACCGCTGGCATGCTCGGGAGTAAGCAGGATGATCTTGTTGGCAATTTACACAGATCGGTTTAGAAGCTGAACATTCCTTGCTCTCGTGGTCTTTCGCACCACATCGAGCACAGGCAGGGTTACCACGACAAGCCGTTTGTGAGTGGCTGTATTTTTGGCATTTAAAACACCTCAGTGGGTTTGGGATATAGATCCTCACTGGGCAGTTTAAATACCCTGCCTTGATGGAGCTAGGAGGCCGTGGGGTGTTAAATGTTAGGATTAGAACTCGGGTAGGGACGAGATTCCCTTCCTTCCGCATTGATATTCTCTTGACAGCTGTCACTCCTTGATCTTTTAGTTCAGAGCAGATCTCTTCTTCAGAGACATGAAGAAGATCCCACTCTGAAATGACACCGCGTGAAGAGTTCAAAGTTTTGTGGGGTGTTACATTGATTGGTATTCCCCCTATGGATGTCGCGTTTAATATTCTTTCTGCTTGCTTTGTATTTAAAGCTTCGAGTAATAGATCGCCAGAACGCAGCCGTTTTACTGATTTTGGTGATCCTGCCAACCCTTCTAATCCTTTCTGGATGAAGAAGGGTGACATCTTCCCAATTGACTGCTCTCCGGTAGAATGGAGTATGAGGAAAAGCGGTGTTATAGATGGTGGTTTATCCTCAGTTCTGGCTCTTTTGGCAGAATTGGTGTCATTCTCATCTGATCGGTTAGGTAGGGGCCTTGTTGGGGCCCCAGAAGAAGTATTTAAATTACTCATGAGAGTAAAGAAAAAGTGTCTGATGCCTAAGTGCCTCACCCACCACGGAGCCCTAGGAGGGGGCGCCCACTCGTGAACTAGCAGGTACTGCGTACACGAATGGGAAGCCGAGTTCGCTTAGAACACCATACCCACGTTACCAATAAGTCTTTATCCCGTCCCAGGACCAAAGGGAGGGAGACTTATTGGAACGCAGTTGACCCTAGCAGTATAGAACCACCCGCTGATTGATCCCAGTCGAGCCGGTCCGGGACCACCTGTCTCGTCGAAGCAGGGGCCAAAGTGGTGTATTAAGGCTGGGCCCCTCAACCACCAGGATCCCCCTTTCCGCTTCCACAGGTCGCAGCGCACGGCTGCACACGCCGGATTCCAATGGTGTAACCCTGGAACCAAGGTATGGGCGTTGGATCCCAGTGATGCTAATCTGGAAAAACCAGCAGCATCACTGGGAGGTCCCCTCACCACGTACAGGTGCCCACGTCGAGGGGATTGTCAGAGGAGTATTATTTGCCTGGTTAGAGAACTTGGATTGTTGCTTAGAAAGAACATTTCTAGCCCAATCAGAAATTGATTTGTTAGTGGGAACTGTTACATCAGTTTGAGTGGAGACTGTCTGATATTTTTTTACAGCATTGGCATAGGTCATTTTTTGGTTATAGTAGGAGCAACTAATTTTCTCGCTTCTGGGTAACTGACTTTGTTCTAAACCTTGTATTTTACTATTTTTTTCTCAGTTTTCCACTTGTCTTAGAATATGCAGGATGGTCACCTTTGCAATTTGGGCAGGTCATTTTTGTAACTGTACAGTTACTTTGTATGTGATCTGAGGATCCACAATTGGGGCAGACAGGAACTCCTCTGCATACAGTTTGTGAGTGGCCATACTTTTGGCATTTGTAACACCATAAAGGGTTTGGAATGTAAGGGCAGATGCAGCAAAGTAAATAACCTGCTTTTACAGAGGAGGGCAAGTTGGGTGCATTGAAGGTGAGAATAATATTTCTTGTAGGTGTAAGTTGATTATCTTTTTTAACCATTATTCGTCTTGATTCAATTATGTGTTTTCCCTGCAGCTCTTGGGTTATTTCTTCCTCGGTGACATTCATTAATTAGTCCTAACTGGATATCACACCCTTAGATGAATTTAGGATTGTGTGTGGAGATATTTTAAGTGGAATGCCAGCAAAGCTTGTAAGTTGTAACAGCTTCTTGGAATGTCTGTGGTTGGTAGTTTCTACTAGTAAATCTAATGATTGCAGTCTCTTCACCGTCTTAGGAGATCCTGCAATACCCTCTAGATGTTTTTGTATGACAAACGGAGACAATTTATTCATGGGCTGACTAGTAAGTGAGTGGATGATTAAGAACAATGGGCAAGGTTGCTCCATCCGATCAGTCTTTTGTCTCTTTAGATTATCGTTCTCAATATCCTGATGGTCTGTGTTTGTCACGTTTGCTACTTTTAGCCTTTGGCAAGTGGACTTACCTGCCAAGATTTCCAGCCCTGCAACGGGGATGCAGGAGCAGTGCCGCTAGGAGACCAAGCGGTTAAAGTGTTAGTTGGTTAGTGACCTAGAAATATGGATAAAAAAGAAAGGTGGCTTTGCTTTCTGTGTTCTAACTTGTGGCTTTTCAAGAGTAGAACGGTTTTAAAAAAAATAAGGCTTTAGAGAAATGTACGAACTTAAAAATAACTTTAATCGCCTTTGAAGAGCACTTTATAAATCTCACAGATATTGCTTGGCCTCAAATACGCTTGGCACCCGGGGCCGTTTGCAGCTGCCTCTCAATATAGCTCATGTTTTGCGAACTGCAAGATACGGTCAGGTCATCAGCATAAAGGTATGAATTCACTGTATTGGGAATAATTTTGGTCATCTGATTTATTCTTGTTGTAAACTAGGTTGCACTAAGAACAGAGCCCTGAGGGACTCCTTGTATATATGTTTTGAAAAGGACTTGCCAATAGCAAACTTGAAAGGTCCTCTACTGTAGGAAATTCTGTATGAAATAAGGTAAGCGACCTGTCTGATCCAGGGAATGAAGATCTCTCGGGATACCAAAATGCCAAGTTGTGTCAATGGCTTTCTCCATATTTAGACATGCCATGATGAGATGTTTATTTTGGATAAATGCATTCCTGATATTTGTTTCTGCTTTGATCATGAGATCCAGGGATGATCGGTTTTTTCTGAAACCAAATTGATTATCGGATAGCATATTTTGGGAATCTAGGTACTATGTCAGTTGACGGTGTATTATTTTTTCTAGGGTTTTACTTAAGCAGCTGGTGAGCGAAATGCACCTATAATTATTAGGAATAGAGAGATCTTTCCCTGGTTTGGGTATTGTGAGTACAAAAGTGACACTAGGAACTGGGGAATGAATGTTCCATGAAGATGCAATTGTAGAAGGTCTGTAGCGAAGATAGTGATTTATTACCCAGATGGTGTAGCATTATGTAGTATATGCCATCAGGGCCAGCAGCACCATTCTTTGCAGTGGATAGAGCCACTTGAAGTTCTAGCATAGTGAGTGGTTGATTGTATGGTAGAAAGGATTCGGTTCTGAAATTCAGATGGGATTTTTCAGCTAAGGTCTTAATCTTCTGAAATGATGGTTCGTATTCTGTCGATTCAGATAACTGTGAAAATACTGTCCCTAGGGCATCTGCAATCTCAATCCTTGAGCAGGCAGCTCCATCCCATTCCAGGTGATAAGTGGGGGTTTATAATTAATTGCCTTATTTTGCTCCATATAATTTTTATGTCAGTATTTTTATTAATTTCAGTTGCAAATCCAAGAGTTTTTTTTTTTTGCTTTCTTCCTAATATGGGAGGTATTAGCTCTAAGTTTCTTGTAGTTTATAAGGTTAGCAGTGGTAGGATATTTGCTGAATAAATTTCACGCACAGTTGTTTTCTTTTTTGCATCATTACAGTCCTCATTCCACCACTAGTTTCTGCTTCTACGGATGCTTGACTGTGATTGTGGGAGGGCAATAGATGCAGTTGCTAGGATCCGTTTTGTAATTTGGTTGGCAGCTTTGTCAATTGGATGATATTCAATAGCCTGATTGTCGAAGGATACATGAGATGTGAACTTTGCCCAATCAGCTTTAGAGAATTTCCATTTTGTGCTAGTTTCTGAAGTTATGCAGTGTGAAGTTTATTTTACAGATTATTGGATAGTGGTCACTGTTGAGCAGATCATCCAGAGCTGTCCACTCGATACTAGGGAAAAGGATCAGAAAGCAGATAGAGAGGTCTACTGCAGAGACTGTTCCTGTTGGGAGGTGGAGATAAGATGGTGAGCCAGTATTTTATATGGTTAGATTTTGTCTGTAGACAAGGATTTCAATGAGTTGTCCTCGTACATCTGCATTGGGAGATCCCCACAGTGGATGGTGTCCATTAAAGTCACCTAATAAACAGAAAGGGGTTGGTAGCTGCAGAATGAGACCTTCAAGTTCTTGAAAGGTATAAGGTAGATAGAAACCAGTGTTAGAGTAATACCAATTGCTATTCGCATGGCAACAGCTCCGATATCAGTTTGTAACGGAACCCATTTACAAGGAACCCTTGAGTCTACGAGTATGGCTACCCCTCCATGAGCATTAGTGGTAGCAGGTCTGTCTTGCCGAAAGAGTATAATTTTTTTTATTGAGGGAGACAACTGAGGTGTTAAGTATGTCTCCTGTAAGCAGGTTCCAATTGGATTATGGTTTATAATTATCTCATGGATGTTGTCAATATTGCAGCAAAAGCCTCCGCAGTTCCATTGAACGATGTTATTCATTGTTTGGATTTAAATGGTGAAGCTTTGTTTGTCTGCTTTTTCGAAGTCTGTTTCAGGCGGTCAACTTTCATTTTGTCTCTTTTTGAAAAAACAGGTCTGGTATCTATTTCGTCTTCTGGATGGATTTCCAGCATGGTTTCACTTCCTTCTTGATTGCGAGTCTTATTTGTGTACATAGGGGAAGAACATTTACTATGCTGTTTGTTAATGGGATCAGTTTTCTCTTTGAGAAGGTCTTATGGAAGTTACATGAGCAACATGTGGTATTGTGACTGGCGTGTTACTGGATCTGTTTGAAGTCTGCTGCTTTGAGGACAGGTACTGAAGAGTATAGATCGAGCCCATTCAGAAATAGAGATGCTTGGCAGAATAGATGTAACAGTCTGAACTGATATTGTATGAAATCTTTTAGCAGCATCAACATATGTATGTTTTGTCATCTGTTGCTGTATTGTTTTCTAGCTTGTAAAAATTACCCTTTTTTTTTCTATCTTGTACTTCTGGATTTTCTTTTCATATTTCCACTGGTCACATGTTTTAGAGAAGGCTGGGTTGTAATGCCTTTACAATTAGGGCAGAGTGAGGACTGTGATTTACAATCACCTTGGGCATGCTCCTTCAAGCCACAGTTAGGACATACAGCATCACCTCGACAGACTGTTTGGGAGTGTCCGAATTTCTGACATTTATATCATCTTAATGGATTTGAAATTAAAATACCTGGCTTTCACCAATGAAGGTAGATTTGGTGAACTAAATGTCAGTATGATGCTGCGAGTTTGGATAAGTTTTCCATCTTTCTTCAGCATAATTCTTTTCACTTGTGTGATCTGATCTTGTAATTCATTTACAATTTCCTCCTTTGAGACATTCATTAGGTCCCATTCTGAGATGACACCTTTAGAGGTATTGAGTGTAGCATGTGGTGACACCTTGACTGGAATTCCACCAAATGTGGTGAGTTTGAGAAAGGACTGTGTTTGGAGCTGGTGGTCTCACTAATAGATTGCCAGATTTAAGACATTTCACCATTTTCAGGGAACTTGCTACACTTTAGACATTTCTGTATGAGAAATGGCGATAGATTGCCTATGGCCTGATTCGTTAAAGAATGCAAGATCAGGAAACTTGGATGTTCTTCTCTGCAAGCATCCATCTTCAGTCTCTTTCTGTTGGTTGCATCATCGGGTTGGTGCAAATCCATTGAATTTGGATTTGGTGTCTGAATTGCGGGAAAGTTGTCGAAATCCATGTTTTGCCCCTTTTAGCCCTGGGGGTTTGCTTTACAAGCGAGGTTTCCGGCCCCGCAGCAGGGAGGCAGGAGCAGTGCCACGAGGTGACCAAGCACCTGAGTTGGTAAGTTAGTAATAATAGAAACCAAAAGGTGAATTTCCTTTCTGGGCCTTGTAGTGTGAAAGAGCTACTCAGATATAGAAATCAAGAAAACGGTATTTTAAACTAAAAATAGAAACATGGAGACATGTTACATGATCTACAAGTGAGTACATTATTAGAAATGCAGGAAATCTGGTTATTAAGGAATGGTTTTAAACCTCCTGGGTTGCAACATGTCATGTTCAGTTTCTGTCCAAGAGCTAGTCTGCTGTAAAGCCGGAAACAGATTATGATCCATATTTGTTCCTTTTGGTCCTTGGCAGATTAACTGTTCTTCCAAGGTTTCCAGCTCTGCCACAACACACAATTTTTTTATATAATTCAACTTTATCATTATTCAGGCTTATGTTACATAGTCCAAAAAAAAAAAAAAAAAAAAAGTGCTATTGCAATTACTGAACAAGAATTGGCAGTTATTTCAATTGTCATGAGGGGGGGGGGAAGCTTACCCTAATAAGAGATTTGTACATGGAATGAGATTTTCAATTAAATAATAGGAACGTTTCTGCATAATCAGTGCCCAATATGGTTTCAGAAGAAGACGTGCGCGAGCAGCTACCACACATGAAGCTGCTACAAGAGATGAGGAATACTGCCTGAATATTGGATCTGGAAAATATAAATAAATAAAATACAGTTAGCTTCGGTTTATAAACATCCAATTTTCAAACACATATTTTTAACTTTACCATGACTTTATGAAGCAATCACCTTTTGAACTTACAGTAAAATGGATAAGAATGGATTAAATTTTCAGCTTTTAATTAAATTTAAAAAGACTAGAACATGAAATAAAACATTTTTTACCTGAAAAATGTTGCCCAAAATTTCCTTGCATGCTATGGTATAAAGGTATGCTAGAAGCACACAGTAATGTCTACCTTTAGTCATCATTACAGCCAGTATTATAAAGCAGTCAGGTGAATTATTGAAAAAGAAATCTGTTTTATTGTGCTGTTGTTGGTATAGGGCTTAATGACACAAGGGCTACTGAGGCCAAATTGTTGTTGTTGTTGGTGGTGGTGGCATGAAAGTTTCACAACACAAGGGCAACTGTGGCCAATATGTGTCTGTCAGCGTCATTACGTTCATTTTAATGATTTAGGATGGATATATCAGAGTGTATTTATTATTCCTAGATGTTTAATATATATAAAGAGCTCACTTAGGTTTGCTTTGTCACCAAGTACATGAGAGAGGGTTAGAGGAGTGTGTGTGTGTGTGTGTTATGGAGGTTTAATGGCGCATAAGCTGCTGGGGCTATAATGCACCTATTCATAGGAAACTGTTAAAAACAAATTTTTGTTATAATAACTTGATTTTTGTTAAAGTGGTCTTTCAGAATTTATGATATAGTCCAATTTTTTTCAGGAAAGAGAAAAATTCATTGATATTTGCTTCCTCGCCAATAATATGATTTAGTGTCATTGGTTCTCGCAGATTTCTCAGGGAAGACAGGACGGATGTTCTTTCTTGTTGATACTGTGGGCAGTCAATTAGAATATGTTTCACTGATAATTGAGTTAAACAGTGTGGGCACTGAGGAGGATCCTCTCCTGTGAGTAGATGGAGGTGAGTGAGATACGTATGTCCTATTCGTGCCCTTGCAAGTACCACTTCTTCTCTTCGCACTGTTTTGGTGCTAGTGTGCCAAAGCTTTGGGTGTTGTTTCAACTGATAGAGTTTATTATTGGTTTGGGATTGCCATAGATCTTTCCACTGCGCGAGACATGCTGTTTGTATGATGCGATTGTAGTCAGAGGCTGGAACATGGACGGAGGTTAAATCAAAAGTTGATGGATTTTTAGCAGTTTTGTCAGTGAGTTCGTTCCCCTTTATCCCCGAACGTGCTGGGATCCAGCAAAAGGTCACTGATTGATGACGTTCTTCTATTTGCAATAGGAGACTTCTGATTTGATCTAACACAGGGTGAACCTCCTTGTAGGAGGAATGTTGTATTGCTGTAATTGAGCTGAGTGAGTCCGTGTATACTATGTATTTTACAGATGGGTAGTGATTCAGATTTTCTAAGGCTAATTTTATTGCATGGAGTCCTGCTGAAAAGCTGCTATACTGAGCTGGAAGAGCAGCCGAAATTATTGAAGAAGGAAATACTGCCGCTGCTCCTACCGCTGAATGTGATTTGGAGCCATCAGTATAGATCGGTAAAAAATCAGTATATTTTTGAATATGGCTTGCATGGAGTTGTTTCACATTGATTATTGGTAGGCGATTCTTTCCCCATTCGTGAAGATAAGTATCGCAGGTTAATTGTAGAGGAGGACTCCAAGGTGGTTAAGAGTAATTCATTACTTGTTGCCTGTTGAAAATTGGAACATTCCAACTCTGTGTTATTTCAATTAGGCGTAAGCCTGCTGGTCTTATTTTAGTGGGTTTGTTTCTATAGAGATTTTGCAGTGGTGGATTAAAAAAGGTATGGCTCAACAGGATGCTGCCAGCAACTTTGTATTCGGGCTGCATACTTAAGAAGCAGCGTTTTTCTGCGGAGATAAAGAGGTGGCTCATTAGCTTCAATATATAAACTATAAATAGGAGAAGTCCTGAAAGCACCAAGTGCAATCCACAATGCACTATGCTGTATAGGATCTAGCCATCGTAGTGTACTCTTACGGGCAGAATCATAGAGTGGAGCACCATAATCTAATCGGGATCTGATCAGTGATCTATATAAGAGCAGCAAAGATGTACGGTCTGCTCCCTAAGACAAGGCAGATAAAGCTCTTAGTATGTTTAGTTTTTTGAGGCAGGAAGTACATACAAATTTAATGTGCTCAAGGAAATTTAGTTTCCTGTCAAGGATTAAGCCTAAGAATCTGATGTTGTTAGTCACTGGAATGGTAAAGTTTGATATATGAAGTTCAGGATCTGTATGTATTTTCCTTTGATTGCAAAAATGGATGGCAACAGTCTTCTGCTGTGATAGACGATAGCCATTTAACCTTGCCCACATTTGGACTTTATTCAGGGATATCTGCAGTTGCCGTTCAATGGATCTCATGTTCTGAGAATGGCAAGAAATAGAGATATCATCAGCGTAAAGGTACGTCTGAACAGCATTTGGAAGTTCTTTTGTGATGGAATCGATTCTAAGGGCGAAAAGGGTTGCACTCAGTACAGACCCTTGTGGCACTCCTTCCTGTGAAAATGTTACAGAAAGCGAGTTGTGATATCGAACTTGGAATGAACGATTCTGAAGAAAGTTCCTAATGAATATAGGCAGGTTGCCTCGTAAACCAAGAGCATAAAGGTCACTGAGAATGCCACGACGCCAGGTTGTATCAAATGCCTTT
The DNA here is from genome assembly GCF_048544385.1 of Mastigoproctus giganteus. NCBI lineage: Eukaryota > Metazoa > Arthropoda > Arachnida > Uropygi > Thelyphonidae > Mastigoproctus > Mastigoproctus giganteus. The sequence goes on from NC_143579.1 coordinate 162,805,280, forward strand.
TCTATGTCTATGGAGACCATAACTAGATGTTCATTTTTTACAAAGGCATTACGAATTGCAGACTCAGCTTTGATCATGAGATCTAAGGAGGACCTGTTCTTACGAAACCCATGTTGGTGATTACTCATTAGGTGTTCTGTTTCGATGATCCAAACAAGTTGATTATGGATAATTTTTTCAAGTAATTTACCGAGGCAACTGGAGAGGGAAATTGGTCTGTAACTGTACGGACTGGTAGGATCTCTTTCAGGTTTCAAAAAGGCAAGAACTGCTGCATGGTGCCAAGAGCTGGGATAAAAGTTTTCCAGAAATATTCGGTTATAGTAAATTAGCAGTATTTCTAAGTTTTTGTCACCAAGGTTTTTTAACATGATATAAGATATTCCATCTGGCCCAGCGGCACTGATGCGTGTTGTTTTAATGGCATGTAGAAGTTCAGAATATTGAAGAGGCTGGTTATACGGAAGGGAAACTGAGGTTCGAAAGTTGATGGCACGTTGTTCAGTCGTGATCTTTATTTTCTGGAAATCAGGAGAGTAATTTGATTCCGCAGAAACTTCGGCAAAAGTTTTAGCCAAGGCATTTGCTATATCTTCAGGAGCAGAGAGTTCTTGCCCATTCCACGAAAGAATTGGGGAAGGGGTGGTTGGAAATTTGCCAGAAATCTGCCTAATTTTCTTCCATATTAACCTGGAGTTAGTGTTTCTATTTATGGTAGATGTAAACCGGATCCAAGAATTCTTCTTGGCTTGCCTCTGAATAAGAAGTGCTTTTGCCCTTAATTTCTTGTAGTTGATAAGGTTATCTGTGGTTGGGGATTTACGAAATAAATTCCATGCTTTATTTTTTTAACTTCTTTGCTTTTGTGCATTCTTCATTCCACCAATAGTTAATGTGCCGTCGGAACTGGGTATTCGACAGTGGAATTGAACAGTTTGCTGCAGATAGTAGTTGAAGTAATATAATCTGTGGCTTCATCTATCGACTGTGTTCTTATAAATTTCTCATCCAGATTGACAGCTGACTGAAATTTGGCCCAGTTGGCTCGAGAGAACTTCCATTTCTTGCAGGGTTTGGCTACTGGCGGTTGTGCAGTGAGCAAATCACAAATAATCGGAAAATGATCACTGCCCATGGGATTGTCCATAACAGACCATTCCATGATTGCATACAGAATAGGGGAGCATATCGAGAGATGGATTGCAGAAGTTTGTCCAGTTGGTAATTGTATATGAGTAGGTGCACCGGTATTAAGAATGGTAAGGTTTTGCTTATCTATCAAGGTTTCAATCAGTCGTCCATGCCTGTCCAATTTAGTAGGTCCCCATAAGGGGTGGTGGCCATTAAAATCCCCCAGGAGACAGATAGGGGAAGGTAGCTGTATTATCAGGTTTTCAAGATCTTGGTAAGAGAAGGTATGACTTGGTGGGAGGTAAATTGATACTAATGTTAACTCAATTTCTGTTACCAAACGTACAGCAATGACTTCAATTTCAGTTTTCAAAACAATTTGCTTGGTTGGGGTATTTGAACTGACCAAGATGGCCACACCCCCACGAGCGGAAGTTGAAGTATTACGATCTTGTCGGTAGATAGTATAGTTCTTTATGCTGGCAGAAATTTGGGAAGTTAAATAGGTTTCTTGTATACAGAAACCAACTGGAGAGTAGCGGTTAATTAAGTATTGAATATCGTTAAAATTGCTTCAAAATCCTCGACAATTCCATTGAAGAATATAAGGCATTATTGGTGTTTAGTAAAAGAAGCTGTATCTGACTGTTTTTTTGATGTGACTGTTTTATGGCGTTCAGGTTTCGGTTTGTCTTTTTTGAAAAATGGCCGACCGATGTCCATATCTTCTTCCACATGTATTTCTAAGACTGGGTCTTCCTCTCCGGATGAGTCAATTGTATCCATGGATTTGTCTTGAATATTCATTTTCATGTTTGAACCTCGATTATTTGATGCAGCAGCATTCGTTGGAGGAGTAAGAGAAGGAGATTTCGCTGGTACTGTAAGAGCAGTATTGCTTGCCTGGTTCAACTGTTTCGGGATATTGGACTGTTGCTGGGATAGAACAGTTCGTGCCCAGTCAGAGATTGAGTTGTTTGAGGGGACTGTAACATCCGTCTGGGTGGCCACTGATTGATATTTTTGTGCGACACTGGCATATGTATGTTTTGTAATACTGGGGCCAATTAATTTTCTCGCTTCTTGAAAGCTTACTTTATTTTCAATTTTATACTTCACAATTTTCTTTTCAGTTTTCCATCTGTCGCATGTCTTAGAATAGGCGGGATGGTTTCCTTTGCAGTTAGGACAGCTCATTTCTGTTGCTGAACAGTCATTTTGAGTATGATCGGTGGACCCACAGTTGGGACAGACTGGGTTTCCTCTACATGCCGTTTGAGAGTGGCCATACTTTTGGCACTTATAGCATCTCAATGGATTAGGGATGTAGGGTCTAATTCGGCAAAGAAGATAACCTGCTTTTATGGAAGAAGGTAGGTTTGGGGTATTAAAAGTGAGTATAATATTCCTTGTAGGTGCCAGTGTGTTGTCCTTTTTAATCATGATTCTTTTTACTGCAATTACATTTTGCTCCTGAAGTTCTTGACATATCTCCTCCTCTGAGACATTCAGTAGGTCCCAGCTGGATATAACACCCTTAGAAGTGTTCAGGGTACCATGGGGAGAGATTTTTACCGAAATTCCAACAAAATTTGTAAGTTTTAGTAGATGCTCCGGATGTTTCCTGCTGATTGTTTCTATTAGTAGATCTCCTGATTGCAGTCGCTTGACTGTTTTAGGAGATCCTGCAAGACTTTCGAGGTGTTTCTGAATAAGAAACGGAGACAATTTGGTGAGAGGCTGATCCATAAGTGAATGCATTATGAGAAATGCAGGAAAATCTATGTTTGAAGAGTTGGTCTTAAACCTCTTCGGTTGAGACATGTCATGTTCATTTTCTATGTCTGGCCGAGAGCTTGTCGGCTCTAGTGGAGGAAACGTATTGTGTTCCATAATTGCTCCTTTTGGCCCTTGGCAGATTAACTGTTCTGCCAAGATTTCCGGCCCCGCCACGGGGAGGCAGGAGCAGTGCCTGGTGTGACCAAGCGAGAAGTAGTAGGGGTTAGTAATAAATATATAAGAAATAAAGAAAAGTGACTTTCCTTTCCGGCTCTGTAAAGTACTTTTTTAACAAGAGCTGCTACTGAAAAAATAAATTATTTTAAGGACAGGAACGTAAAAGAACTATAATATCACTTTTGGAAAATCACTCTTTAAGCACATAGAATTCGCTTAGTCACAATCGCTTGGCACCCGGGGCCAGGGTTAGAGGAGCTTGCAAGTTTGCTAATGATTGGAAGGATGTGGTTCAAACGGCTGAATAGGATGGACAATCAATCAGGATGTGCCTTACTGTAAGTTGTATCTGACAGACAGAGCAGAGCGGTAGATCTTCTCTTAAAAGTAAATGTTTGTGAGTGAGGAAGGTATGTCCAATGCGCAGTCTTGTTAATATAACTTCCTCCTGTCTATTTGCAAGTGAGCTAGATTGCCACAAATATAGATTTTTTTTTTATTCTGCGAAGTTTATTGCACGATTGGTCCCTCCAAAGTTGTTTCCAGATGGAAGTATATTTGGTAAGAAATACATCCCCATAATCTTTAAATGGTACAAACTGAAAGTTATCTTGTATATTAAGATCTGGATTTTTTGCGGCTTGGTCTGCATGATTATTTCCTAGAATTCCAGCATGGCTGGGAATCCAACAGATAGACATTTGTTTTCTTGCTTTATGCAAAACTCAGAGTTGTTTTTTGATATGCTGAATCAAGGAATTTGAGGAATGTTTGCTGTTCTGTAAAGCTGCTACTGCACTAAGGGAGTCAGTATAGATTAGAGCAGGTAGAAGTTGATGCTGGGTAATATCATCCAGTGCTAGCTTAATAGCATATAATTCTGCTGTGAAAATACTGCAAACATGAGGCAAGGAGACAGATATAATATATTTCGGTAAAACTACTGCGGCACCTACTGAGTTGTTCGATTTTGAACCATCCATGTAAATCTGATGACTGTTTCTATTTTCAAAACTGTGCAGTGCATGAAGCTTCTGTAAAACGATTGGAGAGATCTCTTTTTTATTCCTGTTTGTAAGATGTGATATGGACAAAGGCACAGTCGGAATCCAAGAAGGTTCTGAGTTTATATCTACTGCAGAAATGTGCTGGAAATGTATTTCCCAAACTTGAGCTAAGTGTCTGAGGTGCAGTCCTACTGGTTTATTTTCATTTGGCTTGCAATCATAATTACTCGTCCATGGTGGATTGTGAATAATGGACCAATTTGGATGTGATGGTTGACCGTATATTTTTGCCACATACATGCACAGCAGATAATCTCGTCGAAGATGCAGCGGGGGTTCCGAAGCAATCTGCATACAGGCTGTAGATTGGTGAAGTTCTAAATGCTCCTAGAGCTATGCGGAGAGCATTATGGTGAATGGTATCTAGGCAACATAAGATGCTCCTTGCTGAAGCATATACAGGAAATCCATAATCCAAACAAGATCTAATCAAAGTTTTATATAATAGTAATAATGTGGACCTGTCGGTTCCCCAGGCCATTGAAGATACTGGGCGCAAGATGTTAAGGTTTAAGAGGCAACTAGTTCGAAGTCTTAGTATATGTTCATGAAAGTTTAGTTTTCTATCTATTGTTAAGCCCAAAAAGGAGAAATTTTGAACAACAGGTAGAGCAATTTTATTTAAGTATAAGACCAATTCAGGATGAAGACCACGCATTTTACAGAAGTGTATAACAACTGATTTTTTCTCAGATATTCTATATCCATTATTTTGAGTCCATACTTCTATTTTGTTTATGGATAATTACAGCTGTCGTTCAATTGTGTTCATGCTTTGTGATTGAAATGAAATGGAAAGATTATCTGCATACATATATATTTCCAATGGTGGGGGTATAACCTTTGTGATATTGTTCACCAGCAGTGCAAACAGGGTTGCACTTAATACCTGGGGAACCCCTTCCCCAGGGATATTGTAGATAAACAGCCTTTATATCGTACCTGAAATGTTCTGTCGGCAAGAAATTTTTCTATAAATTGTGGAAGTTGTCCTCTGTATCCTAATTGAAATAGATTTCGTAGAATTCCGAATCTCCATGTTGTGTCAAAGGCTTTTTCAAGATCTAGATTTACCATCACCATATGCTGCTTTCTTATAAATGAGTTTCTAATATTTGTTTCCACTTTGACAAGTAGGTCAAGTGTTGATCTATTTTTCCTAAATCCAAATTGGTGGGGTGACAAAACATTCTCTTTTGACAGCAACCACGTAAGTCTATTATGCACCATTCGTTCAAGGATTTTTCCTAAGCAGCTGGTCTGTGAAATCAGGCGATAATTATATGTATGGGAAGGATCTTTTCAGGGTTTGGGAAATGCAAGGACAATTGCATTTCCCAAACACGGAAAAAAATTGCCGCCATATGGATGGATATAGGTTGTTCAGAAAAATTCTATTATATAGAGCTAGCAGGATTTCCAGACAATCAGAGTTTAGGTGTTGTATCATAGTATAATAAATGCCATCGTGACCAGGTGCGCTATTAGGTAATTTTGTAATGGTTGTAAGTAATTCCTCTTTTAGAAATGGTAGATTATAGGAATGAGATATCTTGGTAGAGAAATTCAACTTACTCCATTCAGCTTGCTCTTTATATTTTTGAAAGTCAGTGCTGTAGCTTGTAACTGCTGATATGGAAGCGAAAGAGTCAGCCAAAATTTCTGATATCTGGTCTGTTTGAAAAACGTCCTGCCCTTTCCAATGGAAGATTGGAGATTGTGTGATTGGATATCTTCCACTTAAAATCCGAATTTTTTTTTCCACACCAACCCAGGATTCGAGTTCCAAGTAAGTGAGGAAGTGAACAGGATCCAAGACTTTTTCTTTCCTTTTTTCTGAATTCTCCTCGCTTCAGCTTTGGCTTTTTTATATGCAATTAAATTGGCGGTAGTTGAATATTGACAGAATCCATTCCATGCACGATTTTGTTTTGTTTTTGCTGTTGCACATTCTGCATTCCACCAAGTGTTGTACCGTGCCTGCCTTGCCTTACTTATTTGAGGTATTGTAGCTTTGGAAGCTTCTAGCAGTTGATCGTTGATATATAAGACAGCATCATCTATTGGCAGGGTTTCTATTAATTGCTTATCCAGTTTGATTAATTGCATATATTTACTCCAATTAGCTTTTTCAAAATTCCATACTGTTCTGGTTCCTTCTGTAAGAGTTGATTGTGTCTGTATGGAACATACTATCGGAAAATGATCACTGTTGTAAGGATCATTCAACACGAACCATTCTATACTAGGATAAATTGATGGAGAACATATTGTTAAGTCTATTGCAGAGGTGATACCTGTACCCAAATTGATATAAGTGTGAGATCCGGTATTCAGTAGTTGATCATCTATGAAAATTTCGATTATGTTACCTCTGTCTATGTGAGTAGATATCCACAAATGATGATGGGCATTCATATCTCCCATAAAGCAGTAGGGAGGTTGGAGCTGCATAGTAAGATCGTTTAATTCCGATCTGGAGAGAGGGATATTTGGTGGAAGATAAATGGACGAGATTGTGATTTTTAGTGGGTGTTCGTTTCCTATTAGAAATTGGAAAAGATATGTTGACAATACCTTTGCCCTGGTCCAGAAGGGGAGGGAGGATGATGCCGTTTGCTGGCTTAACAGCTTCTCCCAATTTATACAATTTACCTCAGAGGTGGAAACAGGTCGTACCCTGCCGTTTTTGGATGTATTGGTCTCTAGGGTGGGTTCTAGACTTAAGACGTCAGTTTTTAAAAACCCATTTGTAGAGGCCAATACACCCACTACAATTCAGCACAAGCTGGACAATACAAGAATAGTGTAGTGAAAACTTTATTTGACAGAGCAAGATCACACTGTACCACTTCTGAGGATAAAGGAAAAGAAATTAATCGTGTCACGGCAGAACTTAGAAAGTGCGGATACCCCCAGAGGAGCCTGGATAGATATAGCAGAGGAGTGTCTGAACGTAGGGAGCCGTTCGTCCCGGTAGCCACTACATACATCCCCTGGGCGGAGGCTGTGCACAGCTGTGTCCCAGGTCAAAGACCATATACCAAAAGATCTCAGTAGCGGAGTTGTTTATAGAATAGAATGCCCGGATTGTGGGGAGTGTTATGTGGGGGGAAACAAAACAACGGCTCAGGGATCGTCTGGGGGAACATTTATATGCCATAAGAACCGCTGACTACAATAAGTCTGCTGTGGCCGAACATTTTTCGGAGAAGCAGCATCAAATCTCCCCGGAGAACGCGTGGCGCATTATAGCCTCAGTTGCTGATGCGCCAATAAACTCCAAACCAATCCAATCCAAAAACCCCGGAGAACGCTATTATTTTTGAATCGTGCACATGGATACTGGGAGCGTAAATGGTTCGAGAGTTTACGGATTGGCTCATCCAGTAAGAATACTATGAATAGAGATATGCCTATTCATCCTATTTTTGAAGCAATTGTATTAAGTTCGGATGAACGATTTTGTTTGCCACGTACCCGAGCCATTTCTGTTTCCGTCCATGTGCCAATAGAACCATGTGGAGAAATACCACGTGTGGAGGTACCGTGAGCCTGCTATATAAAGAGATGTTTCAGGAAGTCTTATTACTGTTGAAGAAGGGAGTGACGCTCTCAAAAGCTTCAGGTTTTTAACGGCTTTTAATTTAAATTTTTATTTCAGCATATTTTATAGTAAATGATTTTTATTCAGCTTTAACATTCTGTAATATACAACTATTAGTTTATTGTAAATAATTTTTTTGATTTTATTTTTGATATTATTTGTAAAAAAAAAAAAAAAACCACTTAGTTATTTAATGGTCGGCGTATGAGTTTATTTCCTAGACATGAATTTTCCCAACCTCAGAGGCCTCTTTCAGGAAAATTTCTAGTATTGTTTCTTCCGTCTGATTCTTTTCTTCTACTTCCATGTTGTCCATTTTATTCCCATTTACTTCAGTGGTTCTATCTTGTTTTGTGGATTTGCTGATTTCTCTGGTTGGTGGTATCATAATGGGCGTGTTTATTGCCTGTTCTGCTTTTTGTTTTGGTTTTGGGTCAATGAGCAGTGAGCGTGCCCAATGTGACATGGACCTTTTTGGTGGGATCGTTACTTCTGTGTGTTTCTATTGCTTTATAAGTTTGTGTTACTTATGCATAAGATGGGCTATTTGTTCTTTGTGGTTGTATTGTTCTTTTAGCTTCTTGATATGCTACATTGTTTTCCACTTTATATTTCTGTATTCTCTTTTCTCTCTTCCACTCTTCACATTCTTTCGAGTAGGCATTATATGTTCTCCTCTGCAGTTGGGACATCTTGAATTTTGTGCTGTACAGTCTTGTTGGGTATGTTCTCATGACCCGCATATTGCACAGATAGCAAAACTTCTGCATACTGCTTGAGAGTGTCTGTACTTCTGACGCTTAAAATATCAGACAGGATTTGATATGTATGGTCTCAGTGGGCAGTTTAGATATCCAGCTTTTACAGTTTGATGGTTTTGGAGTATTGAAGGACAGAATTATATTCCTCGTTGGGATAATTTCTCCGTCTCTTTTAATTGTTATTCTTTTAACTTGTATAGCCCTTGATCTTTCAGCTCTTTGATTTCATCTTTGGGAATGTTGAGGTCCCATTCAGTAATTACTCCTCTTGAGGTATTCAGAGTGGAATGGGGAGTAACTGTTATTGGAATATCTCCAAAAGTTTTTGCTTTCATTAGATGTTCAGCTTGTTTTTGGTTTGTCATCTCTACTAGCAGATCCCCTGACTTTAGTCTCTGACTGTTTTAGGGGAACTAGCTATGCTTTCGAGAGTTTTCTGGATTCAAAATTGTGACAAACTTCCTATTGATTGTTCATTCTTGGAATGAATAATTAAGAACAGCAGTGCAACTAGAGGGAAAGTCTGTCTTTTGTCACTTAGCTGTACCTGAACCTACTTCCTGTAATTTTCTGCTAATTTGAGTAGCAGAAACATGGTCTGTGCTTGACATGTTTGCTCCTTTTGGCCCTTGGCTGGAAGACTTTTCCGCCAAGATTTCTGGCCCCGCCACAGGGAGGCAGGAGCAGTGCCGTTAGGAGGCCAAACGGTTAAAGTGTTACTTGGTTAGTGTTACAAAAAATATATGGAAAAGGGAAAGAAAGGTGAATTTCCTTTCTGTGTTCTGACTTGTAGTTTTCAAGTACAGAACTGTTTTTAAATGAAACTGTTGAGAGAAAGATGGGAACTGAAAAATAACATTCACTTATCAAAAGCACTCTAAGTTGCAGTAATGCCGCTTGGCTCGAAAAACGCTTGGTACCCGGGGCCTTTCAGTTCTATTAATTTAAAGGGTTGGTTGTCTGGAAAGGAGCAGTGCATTGAGAAGTTAATTTTATACCGTTCTGCACAATGTTTAATTCTCTGGAAAGAAGATGCATTGGAAAAAGAAGCAGAGATGGTGGCAAATGATTCTGCTAACACATTGGCAACTTCTCCAGGTGTAGACATGGCTTTTCCTTTCCAGTGAAGTATAGGAGAGGGCATGCGAACAAATTTGCCATTTAGCGCCTGTATCCTTCTCCAGATGATCCGTGTGTCAGTGTCTTTTGTGATGATTGATGCAAAAGAAATCCACGAATCGCATTTTGCTTTCCTTCTAACTTGCCTTGCTTTTTGCTTTAAGCCTTTTATAAGCAATTAAGTTATGGTAGTAGGACTTTTCCGAAAATCATTCCATGCAGTTTTTATCTCGTTTGGCAATAGAGCACCCCGCATTCCACCAGTGTTTTCAGTGAGCACGAAATGTCTGAAATTTTGGAATGAAAACATTTGCTGCAGTCAGAATCTAATTGGTGATGTAAGTAATTACATCATCAATAAGTTTCTGTTGGACATAAATTCTGTCTAACAGCATTTGGACAGAATAGCCATCCCAGTTCACCTTACTATATTTCCAATTGAACTGTTGGTTAGGATTTTGAGTTACCACTGTTTGTATTGAGCAAATAATTGGTTTGTTTGTTTGTGGATTTTTTTGGCACATGGGCGTCTATGGCCATAGTGCACCATGCATAGGTTAGTATTTATGCTATTTCTTTATGGATCGAGAGTCAGGAAACTGATTTTTGACTAGCTAAAGGAGGTGGTATACATTGATCGCTTTGATAAAGGTAAAAATTTTTGAGACATTTGTTTTATTGCCCAAAAGTGAAATAAGCGTTAGTGGGTCTTCAGTTGTGGCTGTAGTGAAGAGATTCTGGCATTCTATTGCAAATTGTGCTTCACTGAAAGCACTGTTTTACAGTGATCACACTGGGGGTGAATCTCCCCTCTTAAAAGATAACCATGAGTAATATTAGTGTGACCTATTCGCAGACGAGCTAGTATTACCTCCTGTTGTTGAATTGGACTGAAGCTTGATGGCCATTGCTCAAGATTTGGTGTGATACTTCGAAGCTTATTATCAAGTTGGTTTTGCCACGTTGATTGCCACTGGTACATGCATTTTTCCTGTATTATTCGTCTATAATCTTGATGTGGAACTCTCCACTGTACATCAGGTGGTAAGTCGGCCCCTTTTGTGGCATTTTCCGCTAATTCATTTCCTGGGATTGGCATATGTCCTGGAACCCAACAGAAGTGTATGGTTCTTCCAAGATCAGATAAGGTATATAAAGAGTTTGTTATTTCTTTTACGATTGGGTGGGTGATGTTCATGGTGATTTCCAGGGCTTGAAGTGCACTTAGAGAATCAGAGAAAATTACACTGTTTTCAATATTGGAGGACTCTATATGCTTAAGGGCAACCTGGATTGCAATTAGTTCGGCAGAAAATATACTGAACTCATGTGGCAGTTGGTAGGCCAATGTTATGTTTGAAAAAACTGCGGCGATTCCAACGTGGGCGTCATTCTTTGTTCCACCTGTATGAACTACAACAAAGTTTGTAAACTGCTCCACCACTGCAAGGTACAATTGCAAGAAATTCTTTATGTAGTACAGATTTATCCCATTTATAAAGGTATTTATCACATGAAGGTGGAGTAATGCTCCACAGAGCAAGGAGTAGTGGAGGGGTATTTGCGATATTATCAAAACTCAGATTAAGTTCTTATACCTAACGGTCGGTTAGCAGTAAGGCGGTTATGGTATAACCTGCTGTGTTGGTTGTTGTTGTTGGTATGAAAATTTCACGACACAAGGGCAACTGTGGCCAATATGTGTCTGTCAGCGTCATTACGTTCATTTTAATGATTTGGGATGGATATGTCAGAGTGCATTTATTATTCCTAGATGTTTAATATATATAAAGAGCTCACTTAGGTTTGCTTTGTCACCAAGTACATGAGAGAGGGTTAGAGGAGCTTGCAAGTTTGCTAATGATTGGAAGGATGTGGCTCGAACGGCTGAATATGATGGACAATCAATCAGGATATGCCTTACTGTAAGTTGTATCTGACAGACAGAGCAGAGCGGTGGATCCTCTCTTAAAAGTAAATGTTTGTGAGTAAGGAAGGTATGTCCAATGCGCAGTCTTGTTAATATAACTTCCTCCTGTCTATTTGTACGTGAGCTAGAATTCCACAAACATAGATCTTTTTTTATTCTGCGAAGTTTATTGCACGATTGGTCCCTCCAAAGTTGTTTCCAGATGGAAGTATATTTGGTACGAAATACATCCCTATAATCTGTAAATTGTACAAACTGAAAGTTATCTTGTATATTAAGATCTATAACCTGCTGTGTTGGGGTGAAAAGTAATTCCCAATTTGGGTTTTCAGGCATAGATCTAATTTTCTATGCATAGCATAATATAAGTTGTTTCCTTCTGATAGAGAGATGGGGTTCGTGAGCTACGGCGTATAGACTCTGTATTGGAGATGTGCGATATGCTCCTAGAGCATACATACTGCACTATGATGGAGAGGATCAAGCCAGCGAAGGACACTAGGTCTTGCTGGGCTATACACTGGTGCCCCATAGTCAAGTTGTATTTTATTAAAGATCTGTATAGCCGTAATAAGGTAAGGCGATCAGCTCCCCACTTGGTTGCTGAGAGAATCCGGATGATATTTAATTTTTGTTGGCAAGATGTTCTTAGTCTTTTAATATGTTCCAGGAAGGTAAGTTTATGATCTAAGGTGATTTCTAAGAATCGTATGCTGGGTTGAACTGCTATTGGTTGTCCGTTCAGTTGTAGTTATGGATGTGGGTGCAGTTTACGTTGTCGGCAAAAATGAATGCACAACGTTTTTTGAGAACAAAGCTGAAAAACCATTGGTTTGTGCCCATGTACTGATCTTATTTATTGCCCCTTGTAACTGTCTCTCGATCGTATTCATGTTTTTCGCATGGCAAGAAATACTAAGGTCATCTACAAACAGTGCCTTATCGATAGTGTTTGGAAGTTGCTCAGCAATGGTGTTTATCGCAATTATAAAGAGTGTAGCACTGAGTACAGAGCCCTGGGGAACTCCTTATTGAAAAAATAGTTCGGACAGCAAAGTTTTAAATTGAACCTGGAAAGTTTGCTTTTCTATGAAGTTGCATATGAAAATAGTGAGATGGCCATGGTGATGTAATTTGCGGAGTATTCCATACTTCCACGTGGAATCATAGGCCTTGCTGATGTCAAAGCAAACCAATACATGGTGTTCCGATCTAAGGAATGCATTCCGAATGGAATTCTCTAGTTTTACTAGTATATCTAGTGTTGATCTGTTTTGTCGAATGCCGAATTGTGCAGAATGTAAGAGATAGAAATTTTCAAAGTACCATATCAGTCGACGGTTCACCATCTTTTCGAGAATTTTGCAAAGGCAACTGGTCAAGGCAATGGGTCTATAGCTATAGGGTTTGTCGGGTCTTTTCCTGGTTTAAGGAAGCCAAGGACTGTAGCGTGGTGCCATTGTTTAGGGAATGTGTCTTCCAGGTAGAGCCTATTGAACAGATCAAGAATTGATTGCATTGATTCAGCACTTAGTTCCTGTACCATCGAATAATGGATATTATCTGGTCCTACAGCGCTATGCCTAGATGTTGACAAACCTCTATGTAGGTCGAGGATAGTGAATGGTAAGTTATATTCTTCTTCTGCTTTTTAACTTTTGTTTTTCTGAATTTGCTTTGAATCTTCTGAAGGCTGGTATGTAACTTTCTGTTGCTGATGTTTTGGCAAAAGTTTCCCCTAGTATATTGGCAATTTGGGTAGGGTCAGCAATGTTCTGCCCTCTCCATTCCATGATAGGCTGAGGTGTTGTTTGATATTTACCACTCATTTTCCTGATTGTTTTCCAAATTTTATGTGTGGGAGTTGCTTGATTTATGGTGGAAGTGAAGCGAATCCAAGCGGCCTTTTTATTACTGCGTCTAACATACCTCGCTCTTCCTCTAACGCGTTTAGACTGAATGAGATTAGCTGTGGTTGGATAGCGGCTGAAAATATTTCAAGCTTTATTTTGGTCTTTTTGCTGCACAGCATTTGTCACTCCACCAAATTTTTGGGTGTTCAGGTAATTTTGAGGAGGATTTTGGTATAGCTTGTCCTGCTGCATGTAATATAGTTTTTGTGACATACTCAACCACTTCCCTGGTTGGGGATTTTTGTATAATTTCAGGATCCAGTTTAGCTAATTTTTTATACATCTCCCAGTCTGCTTTATCAATTAGCCACCGAGGAATTCTAGTAAGATGATAAGAGGGCTTAATCAGTAATTGAATTGTAATGGGAAAATTATCACTATGAAGTGGATCATTGTTTGTCGTTCACTTTAGAGTAGGATACAGTTGCTGAACAGATGACCCATCATTTAGAAGTTGTGACCCATCATTTAGAAGTTGTTGTTGTTGTTGTAGTAGTTCAGTTTAACGACACAAGGACTACTAAGGACAAATTGTGTCTCTTCGTCGTTAATTGACAAAAAGCGTATTATTAGAGAGATTAAATTATATGCTTCTGTACAAACCAATATGGCGCCTCCGTAGCCAGGTGGGCAGGAGCAGCAGTGCATAGCACATGCTTCTTGATTACACCGGGGTTCGAGCCCGTGCCCACCAAATACGGAGGATGCGGAAAGGTCAGGGAATGACCACCGCATATCCCCGGAGCAATATGGCCTTAGTTGCTAATGCTCCTAAAAAACAAATAACAACAACCCAATATGTTTTAGATATAATAAAAGTTCTTCAATATTTGCTTCATTTCCTAAGATGCGAGATAAATCAGGTGATATATTCAATGTAGAGAGTGACTGAAAAGTGTTTGACCGGATGACTGAATGTAAGGGACAATTGACCAGGAAATGACGGACTGTAAGTTGCATCTGACAGGATGAGCACTGTGGTGGGCTTTCACCCAATAATAGGAAGAGATGAGTATGGCGAGTGTGTCCAATTCTGAGTCTTGCCAATACCACTTCCTCTCGTCTGTTTCTTCGCAAGCCAGACAGCCACAGCTTTGAATCTTCTTTTATCTGGTAAAGTTTATCGTTAGTGTCACTTTTCCAGGTCTGTGACCATTTATCGTAGCAGGCTTTGCGTATGACAGACTTAAAATCAGAGAAAGAAACCTGAGGATGTTGTGAGAGAGCGGATTGAGGATGTTTAGCGGCAAAGTCAGCACTTTCATTTCCCGGAATGCCTGAATGGCCAGGGATCCAGCAAAAACTGATTGGACACACTGCAAGCGAATAGCTGGGAATGAATCTGTTTCAATGTAGGGTGAGAAATGGAGGAATTCTTCCTTATGGCAGAGACAGCACTAAGAGAATCTGTGTAAATTATGGCAGATGAGATGGAAAGCTCAATTATCTTACTAAGTGCTAACTTAATGGCATATAATTCAGCTGTGAAGACACCGCAAGCAAGCGGCAGTGTGGCTGAACTTGTACATAAAGGAAAAACTGCTGCAGCACCTACCATACTCTCAGTTTTTGAGCCATCCGTATAAATCTTACAGGCATGGTTGTTCATAGCATGAGCTGAATGTAACTGTCTGATATTGCAGGATGGTATATTTTTCCCCCACTGGAGGAAGTGTGTATCTTGAGAGACAGACACATAAGTCCAAGGAGCAACAGGTGTAGTTGTGTCTTGGAAGATTTCATTTAAATTGACATTCCAAGTCTGAACAAGCGCTTTGATCCTGAGAGAGGCGGGTCTATTTTCATTTGGCTTGCTCTCATAGAAGGCTTCCCAACGAGTATTATAGAGATACTCCCAACTTGGGTGCGATGGTAGACTCTGGATCTTAGCAGCGTAGTGAAGCAGTAGTGTTTTTCTACGCAGGTGTAATGGGGGATCATGAGCTTCAATATATAGACTTTGGATCGTAGAAGTCCTGAAAGCTCCCAGCGCAGTCCACAGAGCCCTGGGATGGATCATATTCAGCCGTTTTAAAGTAGTGCTCCTGGCAGAGTCATACACTGGACAACTAATCGAACTGTGAACGGATTAAACTTCTATAGAGATGCAGCAAAGTACACCGATCAGCTCCCCATGACATAGATGAGACCGAACGAAGTATATTCAAATGCTTTAAGCAAGAAGTTCTCAAATAAGTGATGTGAGCTTGGAAATTTAGTTTGCGGTCTAATATTAGTCCAAGAAATTTAACGGTATTAACAAGCGGAATTGGAGTATTGTGTATTTGTAGTTCAGGTTCGGGATGGAGAGCTCGCTTCTTGCGAAGGTGAGTGACAGTGCATTTCTTTTCTGACAGTCTGTAACCGTTCCGTGAAGTCCAGGATTCTATTTTGGTTATGGCAAGTTATAATGCCGTTCAATGGTATTCATACTTTGAGATTAACAGGAAATGGTAAGATCATCTGCATACATACAAGTTTGAACAGTTTTTGGGATATCTCGTGTCATGCTGCTAACTCGGATTGAAAACAGTGTTGGACTGAGTATTGATCCCTGCGGTACTCCCTCTTCCTGAATGTGAGATGTAGAGAGGACGTTTTTGTATCGGATTTGAAAAGAGCGCAATTGCAGGAAATTCTGAATTATTTCTGGCAAATGACCCCTAAGCCCCAGATGGTAAAGGTCCATAATAATACCATGCCACCATGTAGTATCAAATGCCTTTTCAAGATCTAAATTGACCATGACTAGATGTCGTTTCATGACAAAGGCATTTCGGATACGAGACTGCTTTAATGAGCATATCTAGGGTTGATATATTTTTTCGAAAGCCATACTGGTGATCTGGAAGGAGATTTTCTGACTCCAGGATGCAAGTGAGCCTAGTAAGAACCGTTCTTTCAAAAATTTTTCCCATACAGCTCGTAAGAGATATTGGCCTGTAGTTTTCAACACAGGAAGGATTTTTTCCTGGTTTTGGTAAGGCGATAATGAACGAATGGCGCCATGAAGTTGGATAGGCACTTTCAGAGAAGATCCGATTGTAAAAAATTAATAGGGGTTCTCAAGTCTTCTCCAAGTAAATGCTTTAACATAATGTAATGAACTCCATCTGGACCTGCAGCACTATTGGAAGATCTGTTTAATGATTCTTGAAGTTCTATTAACATAAAAGGTTGGTTGTACGGGAATGAGCAGCGCGTGGAGAAGTTAATTTTATACCGTTCTGCACCTGCTTTGATGTTCTGGAAGGTGGCAGAAGCTGAGATTTTTGCAAATGATTCTGCTAATGCATTTGCAACTTCTTCGGGAGTAGAAATGTCTTTCCCTTTCCAATGAAGTATCGGAGAGGGCAGCCGAGCAAATCTGCCATTTAGTGCCTTTATTCTTTTCCAGATGACTTGTGTGTCTGTGTCTTTGGTAATGGTGGAGGCAAAAGCAATCCATGAATCCCGTTTCACTTTCCGCCTAACTTGTCTAGCTTTTGCTTTTAGTCTTTTAAAAGCAATTAGGTTACTAGTGGTGGGATACTTGCGGAAATGATTCCAGGCACAGTTTTTTTCCTGTTTGGCAATTAAACAATCTGTATTCCACCAGTGATTTCTGTGTTTTCGATACGGTGTGGATTTTGGAATGGAGGCCTTAGCTGCAGTCAGAATCTGATTGGTTATGTAAGTGTTTACATCATCAATATGTTGTCTTTGAAGATAAAATCTGTCTAAGCGTATCTGGGCAGAATAGCCACCCCAGTTTGCCTTTTTAAACTGCCAAGTGGATCGTTGGTCAGGATTTGAAGTTACCCCTGTTTGTAGCGAACAAACAATTGGAAAGTGGTCACTGTTGAAGGGATCGGTTAATACCGACCATGTCATGATTGGAAATATAGATGGCGAACAAATTGACAAGTCTATTGCAGAAGCAGATCCGGTTGCTAAGTGGATGTAGGTAGGAGATGTAGAATTTAATAAATTAAGATCATTATTATGCATGAATTTCTCCATCGATTTGCCTCTTATATCCATTGTGGCCGATCCCCACAATGGATGGTGTCCATTAGAGTCACCTCATTTAGAAGAAGGTTGTTATCATCTAAACATTTTTCAATTAGTTTTCCTCTTTGGTCGATATTGTTGTTACCCCATAGTGCGTGATGACCATTTAAGTCTCCCAGAATGAGGAAAGGTGTGGGGAGTTGGGCTATGAGGTTGTTTAGATCATTTTGTTGGATGGAAAAGCTTGGTGGAATATATAAGGAGCAGATTGTAATATGGATGCCAGCAGCTACACGGACCGCTATTGCCTTGAGGGGAGAGTTCAGCAAGACCTGTTTCACAGGAACATATGGGTTTATTATAACAGCTACACAACCATGTGCAGTATTTTGATTGGTTCTATCTTTTCTAAAGATATCGTAATAAGACAGTTTTGGTATGTCTTGAGGTTTGAAATACTTCTCTTGGAGGTGTATATAAATACATATTGGTGTGTATTTAGAGGTAAGGTCGTACAGGTCATTAATATTGGCACGGAAACCACGACAATTCCACTGAATTATTCTGTTCATTGTTTATCTCTAGTTAGACTTTCCGAGAGTTTTCTTGGTGCTGAGGTTCTTTGTTTTTCACTGTTGTTTTTATCTTTCTTTCGAAAGTAAGGCGTTTCTGTTTCCATGTCTTCTTCTACAAAAATGTGTAGGACGGGGTCATCTGTGGGTATTTCCTTAGTATCCATTTCCTGTTGGTCACCAGAAGTTGCAATTTGTTTTTCTTTGCGTCCTTCGTCCGGTGAGTGGAGATTTTTAATTGGTATAGAAACTGGCGTATTGACTGCCTGAGTTTGAGTTACATTGTACAGTGTTTATACATAGTTCGAGAAAGATTCTTTTGGGGGTACTATTAGTTCAGTTTGCGATGCGGTTGATTGGAATTTTTTGGTGATTTGAGCATACGTAGATCTATTTGCAAGAGTTGGTGGTGAGATGATTCGCTTTGCTTCTTGATAGGACACATTATGATTGGTGTTATAAATCTGAATAAGTTTCTCAGTTTTCCAGCAGTCGCATGTTCTAGTGTAAGCGGGATGATCTTTTTTGCTGTTTGGGCATATCGGTTGGGGGGGCAGTATAGGCTTCGCAGTTGTGTTCAACTGACCCACACTTTGCACAAGCAGGAGTTCCCTGGCAAGCTGTCTGGGAATGTCCGTACTTCTGACATCGAAAACACCGTAGTGGGTTTGGAATATAAGGTCTGACGTTACAGACCAGATATCCAGCCTTAATGGATGCGGGGCGATGTGGTTTATTAAAGGTCAAAATGAGATTGCGTGTAGGAGTCAGAACTCCTTTTCTCGTGGAAATTCTCTTGACCTGTATAACGCCTTCTTTAAGTTCTTCAAGCATCTCCTCTTCGGACACATCTATTAAATCCCAGTCAGAGATCACTCCTTTAGAGATGTTCAGTGATCTATGTGGTGTCACAATAACTGGTATTCCAGCAAAGAGATTAACATTCAAGAGCCGCTCTGAGTGTTTACTATTAGAGGTCTCGATCAGAATATCTGCTGACCTAGGTCTTTTTACAGACTTAGGAGCTCCAGCTCTGCTTTCTAATTCCTTTTGTATTCTAAATGGCGAGATTTTGCCAATTGCATTTTCACCAGATTTGTGCATGATCAGGAAAGCTGGAGTAGGATAGATGTCAGAGTCAGTTTTCTGCCGTTTTGAAGTTCCTGCAATAGAACTATCTTTCTTTTTTGATATTTGAGGTGCATCTGGCAGCCCAGATAAGTCCGAGTTTGATTTACTCATGACGTGCTCTTTTTGGCCCAGGGAGATTATCTTTTTCTCCCAGGTTACCAGCCCGGCCATATGGAGGCAAGAACGGTGCCACCTAGTGACCCAAGTAAAGAGAAGGTCAGTATTAACAAAAAATAAAAAAGGGGGTTAAAGAAACGTACTTTCCTTTCTGGGTTATATAATTTGAAAGATCTATTTAATTATAATGCTCAAGAGTTAACGGACTTGCGAAACTCAGGAGAAACGTATTTACATTAAAGTGTATCAGATAATCACTATGAAAAGGCGCTGTGGTCGCTAATATCGCTTGGCACTCGGGGCCGCAAATAATTGGAAAGTGGTCACTGTTAAAGGGATCGGATAGTACCGGCCATGTCAGGATTGGAAAGATGGATGGAGAGCAAATTGACAAGTCAACTGCAGAAGTAGATCCTGTAGGTAGGTGACTGTAAGCAGGAGATCCAGTGTTTGGTAAATTAAATCACTATTATTCATAAATTCTTCAATAATTTGCCTCTTCTGTCCATTGTAATTGGACCCTCACAATGGATGGTATCTATTAGGGTCACCGAAAAGACAAATTGGAGTTGGGTTGTTGTCGCTTGGGTTTTATTGGCGCATTAGCGACTAAGGCTATAATGCGCCAAAACCTAGTCATAAAAAGTCAAATTTTCAGTGGCCTAATGAATTAGGTCACCAAGTCAGAGTATAAAAACAAGTATAAACGGAAAAAGACAAATATCAGTAAACAAGTAACATTAACGAAGTAGATTTTTTAAAAATGAGTAAAATGGTTTACTGATTTCAAGAAGCTAAAAAGAGCAGACACATGGTCATTGTCAGATAAAATCTGACTGAGTGTATACAGCTCAGTCAGATGATTAAAAGCGGTAAAACGGATATTACTAAAATCTGGACAATCAATTAAAATGTGTCTGATAGTTAAAATTGTGCCACAGGACTCACACATAGGAGGGTCATCAGCCCTCAGCAAAAACGAATGAGTCAAATGACTATGTCCTATGCGGGTCCGGGCAAGAACAACTTCCTCCTTACGATTCCTGCGCAGACTAGACTGCCACGGTTCAATTACAGGCTTTATACGATACAATTTATTCGCAGTCTGTCTATTCCACAAATCCTGCCGTTGGGAGTGTATCTTCATGTGTATTACTTGCCTGTAGTCTGTAGAGGGGACTGACAGGCAGCGATTATTACTGGGAATTGCTGATTTAGCTGCGGTGTCAGCCAAATCATTTCCCCTAATCCCAATGTGGCTGGGAATCCAGCAGAAGCGGATATCATATTCACATTCACGGAGGAAGTGAATCTCCTGCTGAATACTAGACAGAACCGGATGAGGATTATATCTCACAGATATTAAAGCCTGTAATATACTGAGGGAGTCGGGATAAAAAATGAACCGTTTGTATTGGCATTTACTAATTTGATCCAAGGCTAACTCTATAGCGTGCAGCTCTGCAGTAAATATGCTGCATTCAGAGGGAATCTGCTCCGATGTAGTGGTGTCTGTAAAGACAGCAGCAGATCCCACATAGGATTCCGACTTCGAACCGTCTGTGTAAACTGGCGCGAAGTCAGAATGTTCAGCTTGGTGTGCTGAATAAAGCTGCAGGTAGATATATGATGGAGTGTCCGACTTTCCCCAATTTCTAAGGGACAAGTCATATGCCAGGACATGAGCATGCCAGGGTGGAAGGGGTTGCTTCGGTGTTTGGGCAACCTTGTCTACCTTGATATTCATTTCTATGAGTAGCTCTTGGAGACGAATACCAAAAGGACGATTGGCAGTCTTACAGGTGTTGTATAAATTTTCCCATCGTGGCTCAAAAACGAATGGCCACGTAGGACGGTCTGGCAGGGATTTCAGTTTTAGAGCATACTTTACAGACAACTGCTTACGTCGAAGCGATAACGGTGGTTCGTTTGCTTCGACGTATAAACTCTGGACAGGAGATGTTCGAAATGCTCCAGTAGCGATACGGAGAGCCTGATGATGGACACGGTCCAGCCATCGAAGGGCACTGTCTCTGGCTGAAGAATATACCTGGGACCCATAATCTAATTTGGATCGCACAAGTGCACGGTAAAGCCATAGTAGAGTGAATCGGTCTGCACCCCAAGATGTAGAGGAGAGCAAGCGGAGAATATTAAGGCTTCTTGGGCACTTTGTGTGGAGTTGACGGATATGATCCAGAAAGGTCAGTTTTTTATCGAATATGAGTCAAGTATTTTGTGTTCGCTGCTACTGGAATAGCATTTTGTCCAAGCCTTAATTCAGGTTCAGGATGAAGATTACGCTTACGACAAAAATGTACGCAAAAGGTCTTCTCCGGCGAGAACCTGAAGCCATTAGCAAGTGCCCAGGAATTAAGGCGATCAATGGCTTTCTGCAGTTGTCTTTCAGTAACCCTCATGTTGCATGACTGACAAAATATGCTAATGTTTGTTTGTTTGTTTGTTTGTTTGGTTTTATTGGCGCATTAGCTACTAAGGCTACAATGCGCCAAACTAAGGTCATATATAAAAAATTTAAGTTTTCACCTGATTACTTTGGCCAGCATGTCAGTATATAAAATAACAAAGGTATAAAATGTAGAAGAGATAAATCAATAAGGAAATAACAATAACATGTAAATATTAAATACAAGTAAAAACCTTTATTGATTTAAAATAACTAAAAATAGCAGACACATGGTCATTGTCAGATAAAATCTGACTGAGTGTATACGGCTCAGCCAGATAATTAAAAGCAGTAAAACGGATATTGCTAAAATCTGAACATTCGATTAAAAGGTGTCTAATTGATAAAATTGTGCCACAAGACTGACACATAGGAGGGTCATCACCCCTCAGCAAAAAAGAATGTGTCAGATGACTATGTCCTATGCGCGTCCGAGCAAGAACAACTCACTCCTTACGATTCCTGCACAGACAAGACTGCCACGGTTCAATTACAGGCTTTATACAATATAGTTTATTTCCAGTCTGTCTATTCCACGGATCCTGCCACTGGGAGTGTATTTTCTCGTGTATTCTTTGCCTGTAGTCTGTATAGGGGACTGACAGGCAGCGATTATTACTGGGAATTGCTGATTTGGCTGCGGTCACACACAAGTCATTTCCCTTAATCCCAATGTGGCTAGGAATCCAGCAGAAGCGGATATCATATTCACGTTCACGGAGGAAGTGAATCTTCTGCTGAATGCTAGACAGAACTGGATGAGAATTAAATCTCACGGTTATTAAAGCCTGTAACACACTAAGAGAGTCAGAATATAAAATGAACCGTTGGTATTGGCATTTACTAATGTGATCCAAGGCTAACTCTATAGTGTGCAGCTCTGCAGTAAATATATTGCATTCAGAGGGAATCTGCTCCGATGTAGTGGTGTCTTGAAAGACAGCAGCAGATCCCACATATGATTCCGACTTCGAACCGTCTGTGTAAACTGGCGCGAAGTCAGAATATTCAGCTCGGTGTGCTGAATAAAGCTGCAGGTAGACCGATGATGGAGTGTCCGACTTACCCAATTTTTAAGGGACAAGTCACATATTGGAATACGAGCATGCCAGGGTGGAAGCGGTTGCTTCGGTGTTTGGGCAACCTTGTCTACCTTGATATCAAGTTCTATGAGTAGCTCTTGGAGACGAATACCAAAAGGACGATTAGCAGTCTTACGGGTATTGTACAAATTTTCCCATGGTGGCTCAAAAACGGATAGCCACGTAGGATGGTCTGGCAGGGATTTCAGTTTAAAAGCATAGTTTAGAGACAACTGCTTACGTCGAAGCGATAACGGTGGTTCGTTTGCTTCGACGTATAAACTCTGGACAGGAGATGTTCTATATGCTCCAGTAGCGATACGAAGAGCCTGGTGATGGACAGGATCCAGCCATTGAAGGGCACTGTCTCTGGCTGAAGAATATACCTGGGACCCATAATCAAGTTTGGATCGCACAAGTGCACGGTAAAGCCGAAGAAGCGTGCATCGGTCTGCTCCCCAAGATGTAGAGGAGAGCGAGCGGAGAATATTAAGCCCGCGTGTTCACTTCGTGCGAAGTTGTCGGATGTGGTGCAGAAAGGTCAACTTTTTATCAAATACGAGTCCCAAGAATTTTGTGTCCGCTGCTACTGGAATAGCATTTTGTCCGAGCATTAATTCAGGTTCAGGATGAAGATTACGCTTACGACAAAAATGTACGCAAGCGGTCTTCTCCGGCGAGAACCTGAAGCCATTTGCAAGTGCCCAGGAGTTGAGGCGATCAATGGCTTTCTCCAGTTGTCTTTCAATAACCCTCATGTTGCATGACTGACAAAAAATGCTAAAGTCATCAACATAGAGGGCACTGTTTACAGTTGGAGGAAGTTGTTCTGTGATGGAATTTATTTTAACGGCGAAAAGCGTGACACTTAATACTGATCCTTGTGGTACTCCCTCCTCTTGGCTGAAGGAACGAGAGAGTGAGGATCCCACACAAACTTGGAAAGATCGATTGGCTAAAAAGTTTTGAATAAAAAAGGGGAGCTGCCCTCTAAGTCCTAGGCTATGTAAATCTATTAAGATGCCAAATCTCTAAGTTGTGGCATACGCTTTCTCCATGTCAAAGAACATTGACACCAAGTGTTCGCGTTTTAGGAAAGCATCCCGAATGGATGTTTCCAGTCTAATTAGATGGTCCAAAGTGGACCGGTTCCATTGGAAGCCGCCATGGATGTTGGAGAGAAGTTCATTTGATTCTAAATACCATATTAAACGATAGTTAACCATTCTATCTAGGATTTTGCACAGACAGCTAGTCAGAGCAATAGGACGATAATTGGTAGTGACTTTTGGATCCTTTCCTTGCTTAGCAAAGACAAGAACGAGTGCCTTGCGCCAGGAATCCGGAAACTGCCCTTCAATAAAGATTCTGTTATATAGAAAGAGCAGATAATCCATAGATTTTGGTGAAAGATGTTTAATCATTTCATAATGGATGCCATCTGGTCCAACAGCACTTGCTTTGGAAAGAGTGAGGGCTGTTTTCAGTTCCTGCATAGCGAATGCCCCATTGTAGGGATAGACGATCTTAGACTTAAAATTAAGTGCCTGTTTCTCGAGTTTATGTTTCAGGACCAGGAACTCTGGGGAATACGATGATGTTGCAGAGATGTTAGAGAATGTTTCCCCAAGAGAATTGGCTATTGCAGTTGGATCTGCAATAGTGCATCCATTATAATCTAGGATTGAAGAAGGGTGGGATGTATATTTTCCCTTCATTTTCCGGATTTTATCCCAGACTACCTTAGAGTTTGTGGACTGGTTAATGGATGATGTAAAACGGATCCACGATTCCTTTTGACTCTGATGGTGGATATAGCGTGCTTTGGCTCTTAAGCATTTAAAGGCTATAAGGTTGGACGTGGTAGGATATCGGCGGAATATCCCCATGCTTTGTTTTGAGCCTTTTTTGCTGCTGTGCATTGTGAATTTCACCAAGGTTTGGGAAATGGTGGAAACCGGGCAGATGTTTTTGGAACAGCGTTCGCAGCTGCTTGGACGATGATTTCTGTAATGTACTTTACTGCATCATTGATCAGCTCCAGACTGGCTGTACTGAGGTCAAAATTTGCCTGATGTTGGAAGGCATTCCAGTCACCCTGATCAAACTTCCACGGTGGTAACCTAAAAGGAAGACATGGTCTCCTACTGTGTAACAAGGTTATCACGGGGAAGTGATCACTTCCATAT
The DNA here is from genome assembly GCF_048544385.1 of Mastigoproctus giganteus. Taxonomy (NCBI): domain Eukaryota; kingdom Metazoa; phylum Arthropoda; class Arachnida; order Uropygi; family Thelyphonidae; genus Mastigoproctus; species Mastigoproctus giganteus. Next base: position 162,830,315 of record NC_143579.1, read on the forward strand.
GGATTCTCCTCCACTTCCCAAGTGAGTGAAGGGAGTAGAGAAGGGGAGCATATAGAGAGATCAATTGCAGAAAAAGTACGGGTAGGCATGTGGAAGAAGGTGTTGGTTCCAGTATTCAGAAGGGAAAGGTCATTGAGCATACACTCTATGACTCGTCCCCTTCCGTTGATGTTAGCACTACCCCATAGGGTGTTATGTCTATTCATATCCCCGAGAAGTAAGTAAGGGGGAGGCAACTGCATTAGTAGAGGCATATGATGCAAGAAAGCAAGCTTATTCAGCATCAGCCAAAAAAAAAAAAAAAAAAAAAAACCCACTCCCATTTCACCCCTCCGTTCGTTCGAAATACCTGTCCAGTTGAGCTTTAAATTTGTTTAGGCTATCAACTTCAACAACAAGTGATGGAAGTCGGTTCCACCAACCAACCACCCGCTGGCCAAAGGCAAATTTCCGCACATCTATCCGACATCCGTCCTTCCTCAATTTGAATTTATGCCCTCTGAGCTGATTATTCTGAGCAAGAGTAAGAATCCCATTGGCATTGAGCATGCTCAAACCATTCAAAGCCTTATACACCTCTATCAGATCACCTCGCCGGTGCCTAGTCTCCAGACTCTGTAATTTGCAAAACTTAAGCCTGTCTTCGTAAGAGCAACCCTTTGTTCCATTCACTAATCTTGTTGCCCTTCTCTGTACCCGTTCCAGCAGCTCTACATCCTTCTTGAAATGAGGCCTCCAGACCTGTATACAGTACTCAAGATGTGGCCTAACCATTGCCTTATACAAGGGAATAATCACCTCCTTATCCCTGCTAGAAAAATTCCTGTATATCATTGACAAGACACCATGAGCTACTCTTGCAGCTCGTCTGCACTGCTCAGAGAACTTCATATCTGCCTGCACAATTACCCCCAGGTCCTTTTCATTCTCCACCACTGTCAGTGTAGTACCGCAGAGTTGATACGTTGCTCTGGGGTTACTGTTTCCCATATGTAGTACTTTACATTTGTCAATGTTAAACTTCATTTGCCACCTCTCAGCCCATCTGTCCAACCTTTCCAGATCCTGTTGCAGCAGCATAGCGTCAGTAGTGTCCTTAACAACCCTGCCAACCTTTGTATCATCTGCAAACTTGGACATTAAATTTGATATCCCATCATCAATATCATTCATAAACACCGAAAACAACAACGGACCCAACACTGAACCCTGAGGAACTCCACTAATAACATTAGTCCACGTTGAGCAGTGTCCATTGATTACCACTCTCTGTCTTCTGCCACTCAACCATCCCCTTATCCATAGCAGCAATTTGCCTCCAATGCCACACTGCTCCAATTCGTGCAGCAGTCTTCCATGTGCAACAGTATCAAAAGCCTTTCTAAGATCCAAATCAAGGTCTTCCTGGGGGATGTCAGTCCCAGGTGGCAAATAAAGAGAGCAAACCGTTAATATAAATCCCACCGAAAGGCGAATTGCAACAGCTTCCATGCTAGTTGTAATTAGCAAGGGCTGAACTGGAGTCTGATTGCCGACAAGGATAGCCACTCCTCCATGAGCAGAGCCATCTGCAATTCTATCCTTTCGAAAAATTGTGATGTTGTGCATGGTGGGATCGTCATTTGCCTTTAGATATGTCTCCTGCAAGCAAAAGCAAACTGGCTCGTGCTTTTGCAGGAGGGCCTTGATATCATCAATATTTCGCCGGAATCCACGACAATTCCATTGTAGGAATTTAGCCATTATTTTGGCTTGGTGGGTCTATCAGGCAGCTTCCGAGGTGCTGAGGGCTTACTTTTATCAGTCTTGGGTTTATCTTTTTTGGGGAAGAATGTACGCTGTCCGGTGTCCATTTCTTCCTCCGCAAAGAGTTCCAAGACTGATTCGTCTGATACCTCCTTATTCTCTACATCCATTGTTTCTGGTATTACGGATGACTCTTGCGAACGTTTTTGCACTTTTTTACCACTTGGTTTTGGTAGTGGTGGAGTACTAGGAGGTACGGATATAGGAGTGGCAACTGATTGTGTTTTTTTGGTGGGCTTTTGTGAATTCAATAAATAGCGTGCAATTGGAGTGAATGACTCTTTCGGTGGTATAGTCATCTCAGTTTGTGTACCGATAGTGCACTTTGCAGAAACCTTCTGAGCATATGAAGGTTTCCCGCTATTTATTGGTTGGATACGTTTTCTGGCCTCTGGGTAGGAGATAATCAGCTGTTTTCAGTTTTTGGATTTCTTTTTCATCTTTCCACCGCTGGCATGCTCGAGAGTAGGCGGGGTGCTTTCCTTGGCAATTAATACAGATCTGTTTTGAAGCTGAACATTCCTTGCTCTCGTGGTCTGTAACACCACATCGAGCACAGGCAGGGTTACCACGACAAGATTTTTGTGAGTGGCCGTATTTTTGGAATCTAAAACACAGTGGGTTTGGGATGTAAATCGTCACTGGGCAGTTTAGATAGCCTGCCTTAATGGAACTTGGAGGCCATGGGGTATTGAACGCGAGGATATGAACTCGGGTAGGGATGAGATTCCCATCCTTTCGTATCGATATTCTTTTGACAGCTCTCACTCCTTGGTCTTTCAATTCAGAGCAGATCTCTTCTTCAGAAACATGAAGAAGGTCCCACTCTGATATAACACCACGTGGCTAATTCAGAGTTTTGTGGGTGGTGACGGTGATAGGTATTCCCCCTATGGATGTAGAGTTGAAGAATTTTTCACCTTGTTTTGTGCTGGAAGCTTTAACCAAAAGATCGCCAGAACGCAGTCGTTTAACAGATTTTGGTGAACCTGCCAACCCTTCTAATCCTTTCTGGATAAAGAAGGGTGACATCTTTCCAACTGACTGCTCTCCAATGGAATGGAAAATGAGGAAAAGCGGTGTCACTGATGGTGGTGGTGTATCCTCAGTCCTGGCTCTTTTTGCAGAGGTTTTCTTTGTCATCATCTCGATTAGGTAGGGGCCTTGTTGGGGCCGCAGAAGAAATGGGATTTAAATTACTCATAAGAGTAAAGAGAAAGTGTCTGATGCCTAAGTACCTCACCCACCACGGAGCCCTACGAGGGGATGCCCACTCGTGAACTAGCAGGTACTGCATACACGAATGGGACACTGAGTTCGCTTAGGAGCACCATACCCGTGTTACCAATAAGTCTTTATCCCGTCCCAAGACCATAGGGAGGGAGACTTATTGGAACGCAGTTGACCCTAGCAGTAAAAAAAACACCCGCTGATTGATCCAAGTCGGCCCGGTCCGGGACCTCCCGTCTTGTCAAAGCAGGGGCCAAAGTGGTGTATTAAGGCTGGGCCCCTCAACCACCAGGATCTCCCTTTCCAAAATCCACGGGTCACGGCGCACGGCTGCACACGCCAGATTCCAAAGATGTAACCCTGGAACCAAGGTATGCGCGTTAGATCCCAGTGATGCTAATCTGGGAAACCAGCAGCATCACTGGGAGGTCCCCTCACCACGTACAGGTGCCCACGTCGAGGGGTTGGAGTTGGGAATTCTGTTGGTTGGTTGGTTGATTGATATGTTGTTTAGTGGCACAAGGGCTGCTAAGGCCATATTGTGCTTGTTTGTTTGTTTGTTTCGGGATTTATTGGGCGCATCAGCAACTATGGCCATAGTGCGCCATACATATGGTAACTATGCATGCCATTTCTTCTCAAATAGAGAAAAATGGAAAAAAGGAACAAGAAAGTAATTTTTTTTTTTTTTTTTCCCTAAAGGTGATATACTTTAATCATCTTGAGAAAGTTATAAATGCTTGAGACATTTGTTTCATTGTTTAAAAGTGAGGTAAGTGTAGGATCTTTTGTTGTGGCTGAAGTGCAAAGTTTCTGGCATTCTCTTGTATATTTTGTGCATTCGACCAGAATGTGTTTCACTGAGAGCATTGTGTTACAGTGATGACATTGAGGGGGTATCTCTCCTCTTAAAAGATAACCACGTGTAATATTTGTGTGTCCTATTCGCAGACGAGCCAAAATTACCTCCTGATGTCGGATTGAACTGAAACTGGAAGGCCATCGCTCAAGGTTTGGTTTGATACATCTAAGTTTATTGTTAGGTTGATTTTCCCATGATAACTGCCATTGGCACATGCATTTTTCCTGGATTATTGGTCGATAGTCCTGATGAGGCACTTTCCACTTTTTCTCGGGTGGTAGGTCGGCTAATTTGGCAGCATCGTCCGCTAGTTCATTTCCAGGAATTCCCATATGTCCAGGGACCCAGCTGAAGTGTATGTTTTTCCCAAGTTCTGATAAGGTATGTAGAGAGCTGACTATTCTTTTCACAACTGGGTGGGTGATGTTCATGGTGTTTTTTAGTGCTTGAAGTGCACTTAAAGAATCAGTTTGATTTGATTTGATTTGATTTGGTTTTTTATGGCGCATTGGCAGCTAAGGCCATAATGCGCCAAGTAAAGAATCAGTGAAAATTATGCTGTTGCTAATATCAGAAGACTGAATATGATTCAGTGCAACCTGAATTGCTATTAGTTCGGCGGAAAATATACTGAAATCACGTGATAACTGATAAGCTAATGTGATGTTTTGAAAAACTACGGCGATTCCAACGTGGACATCATTCTTTGATCCATCCGTATGTACTATGGAAAAGCTGGGAAACTGGTCCACTACTGCATGGTATAGTTGCAAGAAGTTTTCCCTATGCAATGTAGATTTATTCCATTCATACAGATGTAAGTCACATGAGGGTGGAATGATATTCCAAGGAGCAAGAGAGGATGGGAGGTTATGTGCCACATTGTCTAAGGTTAAATTTAGTTCTTCTAAGAGGAGTTTTATTCTCATACCCAAAGGACGATTAGAATTAGGGCAGTTTTGGTATAACCTGGTGTGCTGTGATGAGAAAAGTATCTGCCAGTTTGGATGTTCTGGCATAGACCTAATTTTATAGGCGTATCGTAGTATCAGTTGTTGTCGCCTGATCGAGAGAGGAGGTTCGTGTGCTTCAGCATATAATCTATGTATTGGAGACGTGCGATATGCTCCTAATGCAATGCATATTCCACTATGATGGATAGGGTCAAGCCAGTGAAGGGCACTAGGTCTTGCTGAACTATACACTGGTGCTCCGTAATCAAGTTTCGATCTTATTAATGCTCTATATAACCGTAATAAAGTAAGGCGATCTGCTCCCCAATTAGTTGCAGAGAGAGAACCCAGATGATATTTAGTTTTTGTTGACATGATGTTCTTAGTCTTTTGATATGCTCAACGAAAGTGAGTTTATTGTCTAAAGTGATTCCTAAGAACCGTATGCTGGGATGAACTGCTATTTGTTGGCGATTCAGTTGTAGCTCCGGATTTGGATGGAGTTTGCGTTGGCGGCAAAAATGGATGCAAAAGGTTTTTTCCAGACAAAGTTGAAAACCATTAGTCTGAGCCCATGAACAGATCTTAGTTATTGCCCCTTGCCTGTCTCTCAATAGTATTCATGTTTTTCGCATGACACCAAATACTAAGGTCGTCTACAAACAGTGCTTTATCAATAGTGTTTGGAATTTGTCCGGCAATGGTGTTTATTGTAATTATAAAGAGTGAAGCACTGAGTACAGAGCCTTGAGGAACTCCTTCTTGTGAAAAATCTTGGGACAGTGAGGTTTTGAATCGAACCTGGAATGTACGCTTGCATAGGAAATTCTGTATGAAAATCGGGAGGTGAGCCCGAAGTCCATGGCGATGTAATTCACGGAGTATTCCATACTTCCACGTGGAATCATAGGCCTTACTGATATCAAAGCAGACTAACACATGGTGCTCCGATCTGAGGAATGCATTACGGATGGAATTCTCTAGTCTGACTAGTATATCTAGTGTAGATCTGTTTTGTCGGACACCGTATTGTGCAGAATGTAGCAGATTGAGATTTTCAAGGTACCAGATCAGTCGGCGGTTCACCATCTTTTCGAGAATTTTGCAAATGCAACTGGTCAAGGCGATTGGTCTATAATGAGTGGGATTTGTAGGGTCTTTACCTGGTTTAGGGAAGGCAAGGACCGTAGCGTGATGCCATTGATTAGGGAATTTATCTTCCAGGAAGAGTCTGTTAAATAGATGAAGTAACTGTAATGATTCGGTACTTAATTTGAATCATGGAATAGTGAATGTTATCTGGTCCTACAGCACTGCGTCTAGATGTTGACAAAGCTCTATGTAATTCGTGAATGGTAAAAGGTAAGGTGTATTGTTCATCTCCTTTTGAAGAGAAGTTTAACTTTTGTTTTTCTAAACTTGTTTTTAATCTTCTGAAGGTCGGTGTATAACTTTCTATTGCTGATGTTTTTGCAAAGGTTTCACCTAGTATATTGGCAATTCCAGCAGGATCATTTACATTCTGCCCTCTCCATTCCATGATGGGTATCGGTTTATATTTGCCACTCATTTTTCTGATTGCTTTCCAAATTTTATGTGTAGGCGTTGCTTGATTAATAGTCGAAGTGAAGCGGATCCAAGCAGCCTTTTTATTGCAACGTCTAACATATATCGCTTTTATTCTAGCGCACTTATATTGAATGAGATTGGTTGTAGTTGGACTCCGGCGAAAAGAATTCCAAGCTTTGCTTTGCACTTTTTTAGCCACAAGGCATTCATCACTCCACCAGGTTTTTGGATGAATCGGTAATTTTGATGAGGATTTCGGTATGGTTTGTTCTGCTGCATGTAATATCATTTTGGTGACATAGTCAACTGCTTCGTCAGTTGTGGAATTTTGGATTATTTCAGGATCAAGCATGGTTAATTTTTTATACGACTTCCAATCTGCTTTATCAGTAAGCCAATGCGGAATTTTAGTAGGATGATGAGGGGGCTTATTAAGTAATTCAATTATTATGGGGAAATGATCGCTATGTAGCGGATCGTTGTTTACCGTCCACTTTAGAATAGGATATAAGGTTGCTGAACAGATAAGCAAATCTATTGCAGTGCTTGTTCCTGAAGGAAGGTGAACCGTCATTTAGAAGAAGGAGGTTGTTATTGTCTAGACACTGTTCAATTAGTTTTCCTCTTTGGTCGATGTTGTTGTTACCCCATAGAGTGTGATGACCATTTAAGTCTCCCAGAATGAGGAAAGGTGTTGGGAGATGAGCTATAAGATTGTTGAGATCATTTTGTTGGAAGGTATAGCTTGGTGGGATGTATAAGGAGCAGATTGTCATATGGATGTCAGCAGCTATACGGACTGCTATTGCCTCGAGGTGAGAGTTGAGTGAGACCTGTTTGGTAGGAATATGTCGGTTTGTTAAAATAGCTACACCACCATGTGCGATATCCTGATTGGTTCTGTCTTTTCTAATAATGTTATAATGAGACAGTTTTGGTGTATTTTGGGGTTTTAAATAAGTTTCTTGAAGGCAGATACATATTGGTGAGTATTTAGAGGAAAGATCGTATAGGTCATCGATATTGGCGCGGAATCCACGACAGTTCCATTGTATTATTGTGTTCATTGTTTATCTCTTATTAGACTTTCTGAGCATTTTCGGGTTGCTGAGGTTTTTTGTTTTTCACCTTTGTTTTTATCTTTTTTTAGGAAGGAAGGCCTTTCGGTGTCCATGTCTTCTTCAACAAAAATTTCAACAAAAGCAGGGTCATCTGCTGATTTTTCTTTAGTGTCCATTTGTTGTTGGTGACTAGAAGTTAGGATATGTTTTTCTTTAAATCCTTCATCCTGAGTGTGTATGTTTTCTTGTGGTATGGTAATTGGTGTATTGACTGCTTGGGTTTGAGTTGCACTGTACAAAGATTTTACGTAATTCGAGAAAGACTCTTTTGGAGGTACTGTTATTTCAGTTTGCATTCCGGTTGATTGGAATTTTTTGGTGGCTTGGGCATACGTAGGTCTGTTTGCATGAGTTGGTGGTGAGATGATTCTTTTTTGCTTCTTGGTAAGAAACATTATGCTCAGTTTTATATTTCTGGATAAGTTTCTCACTTTTCCAGCGCTCACATATTCTAGCATAAGCGGGATGATCTTTTTTGCAATTTGGACATACTGATTGGGGAGCATTACAGTTTTCGCAATCATGTTCGATTGAACCGCACTTTGTGCAAATAGGGGTTCCCCGGCAAGCTGTTTGGGAATGCCCATACTTCTGGCATCGGAAACACCGTAGCGGGTTTGGGACATATGGTCTGACATTACATAGCAGATATCCGGCCTTAATGGATGATGGACGATTCGGTGTATTAAAGGTCAAGATCAGGTTGCGGGTAGGGATCAGATTGCCATCTTTTCTGGTGGAGATTCTCTTGACATGAATAACTCCTTCTTTCAGTTCTTCTAGCATTTCTTCTTCAGATACATCTAGTAAGTCCCAGTCTGAGATCACTCCTTTAGAGGTGTTTAGTGATCTGTGGGGCGTTACAGTTACTGGGAGTCCTGCAAAGAAATTAGTTTTCAGTAGTCGTTCAGAATGTTTGGCATTAGATGTCTCAATGAGAATATCTCCTGATCTGAGTCTTTTTACAGATTTCGGAGATTCTGCTCTACTTTCCAATTCCTTTTGAACTCTAAATGGAGAAAGTTTGCCAACTGCATTCTCTCCAGTTGAATGGATGATCAGATAGGTTGGAATTGGATAGGTCTCTGGCTCAGTTTTTTGGCGCTTTGCAGTTCCTGCTGTGGAACTGTCTTTCTTTTTGGGTATCTGGGTTGCGTCTGGCAGCCCAGATAAGTCTGAATTTGATTTACTCATTATATGCTCTTTTTGGCCCCGGGAGATTGTCTTTTTCTCCCAGGTTACCAGCCCCATCATGTGGAGGCAAGAGCGGTGCCACCTAGTGACCCAAGCGAAGAAAAGGGTTAGTATTAACTAAAAATAAAAGAGAGATTAAAGAAAGGTGGCTTTCCTTTCTAGGTTTAGTATTTGAATATATCTACTTAATTATAATATTCAGGAGTTATCGGACTTTCGAAACTCAGGAGAAACGTATTTACAGTTAAGCGTACTAGATAATCACTCTGGAAAGGCGCTGTGGTCACTAATATCGCTTGGCACTCGGGGCCGCCATATTGTGCCCGATTCTATTCAGTAGTGCAATTACCAATTAAAAGCTGTAAAATAATCCCATCTGCTTTAAGAAATAAAAGAACTTGGCTAGATTTGCACTGTCTCCAATCAGATGGGGTAATGTCAAAGGTTCTTGCAGATGTCAAAGCGATTTGCAAATTGTGTTTCGATAATTATAATAATTGAAATTTATTAGAATATGCCTCACCGTAAGTGTAGTGTGACAAAATGTACAAATAGACGGATCTTCCCCTTGAGTAGATAAATATGGGTTAAATACGTATGCCCAATACGCATCCTAGCCAGGATCACCTCCTCTTGCCTATTTGATCGCATGCTTGATGGCCACAACTTAGGTTCCTGTTTAAATTGAAGCAGTTTATTGCCGCACTGAGCCTGCCAGATTTGCAGCCATTGCTCTTCACACGTTTTTTATGACTGATTTGTAGTCTGTATATGGCACTTGGTAGTTAGGAGATCTTGCAGTGATTGGATGTTTAGCGGCTTGATCTGCATATTAATTTCCTTTGATGCCTAAATGACCTGGTATCCAAGTGACTGATTGGTTTACAGCTTGTAACGCAATATCTGTGATCTAATTTGCTTCAAGACGGGGTGGATTGGCTTGGATGGATTTTTCAATGACTTTATTGCACTCAGAGAATCAGAGTAGATCATAATTTGCTTCCTCTACAGATTAATCATGTGATCCAGAGCTATTTTAATTGCCCACAGTTCAGAAGAATAGACTGCATTCCTTTGGAAGGGACACAGAAGTAGAAAAGATAGAAGAAACTGCCACTGCGCCCACTGTCGTACTTGTTTTTGAGCCATCGGTATATATTTGAAAACACCAAGATTTTCTGCTACATGTACAGCATGGAGTTTCCTGATGGTAAGGTCTGCTGCTTGCTTTTTCCCTCATTGTTGGAATGAGAAATCGCACACCAGTGTATAATCAGACCACGGAGGGTTGCGAGTGCTCACTTCCTGAAAGACATTACCCATGTCTAGATTCCAACATTGTGTTAACTGTAGCAACCTTATCCCAATAGGCTTGTTTTCATTAGGTTTGTTTTGATAAAATGTGGTTCATTGGGGCTCAATGAACCACAAGGGAAGACTATTTTACTCATTTTTAGGGAAAAAAGCACAATTACAAAACGAGGAGGCACACTTGATACACATAAACAAAGCTGCGCGCGTATAGCAACTGAATAAACACCGTAAAGGCAGAGATACGCTATTAACACCTCACATTTTACTAAAGCACATTTCTAAGGGTTACTACCACAAAACAATAAAAACAATTTTCAGTTGCGTTTCTGCTAGTGGAATCTGTTATAAACTGGTAGTAAACTCTATCTAATTGCATTTGCAATTATACCGATAGCTGGAATTGTGTTGGTTTTTACGTTATTATGGTGAAATGTGTTTCCCCTTCACTGATATAAAAAACGTAAATACATTTTCAGAATCTTCTCTTCATTCCTATCGTGTTGCGTTTGGTTGGGGTGATTCTGCGTTCGACTGCCATTTCTTGTAAACACAAAGGCGAATCGTGCATAAGCAAATTCGGTTCGTGTTATATAAGATATCGTTCCCTCATTTATAAATCGTGTATGATCGAATTCGTGTAGCGTAAACACATGTTATACGAGGACTGACTGTACTGGCAACCAACCAAATGTTTTTATCTTTAATAGCCACTCAGAATGTTTGGTGGTGGCTGTTTCAACCAGGAAGTCTCCTGATTGTTGTCTTCACCATTTTTGGTGATCCTGCAATAGATTTTAAATATTTTTGGATCATAAATGGTGATAGCTTGCCCACAGGCTGAGTAGACAGAGTGTATCAGCAGAAAGTTAGAGAGGTTATGACACTCTTTTAGGTTGGTTTGAGTCATTTTCATTGGACATTTTTGACCTTGAGCTTAATGGCTCTAAAGGAAGAAAATTATTTAAGTCCATCTTTGCTCCTTTTAGCCCCGGGAGAGTAACTTTCTTCTCCCAGGTTACCGGCCCCAAGCGATTGACCAAGTCGCTCAGTGACCAAGCGATTGAGGAAGTTAGTTGGGTTAGTATGGATTAATTAAATATATATGTATAAGAAAAGGTGAATTTCCTTCTTGGATTCTTACTTGAAAGCTTTTAAGTAAAGAATCATTTGAGTAAAACAGGAAGAAAAGACTAAAATAAATAACTTATTCACTGAGTAAGAGCACTCTGTATATATGGCACAAAAAAACCACTTGGCACTCAGGGCCCAAAAAGCAGAAAAGTTCATTAATATCTGCCTCCTCTCCAATGATATGATGTAATTAGATAGTATGAATCAGAGCTGTAATACTCAATATGTTCTACGTTGATAATAATATTAGTAAATTAATAAGAGGAGTTTACCTCAATATAGTACGTAGAACACTTCCGTGTGATACCCTCCAGAAATTAAAACGGAAAAAACGAAAAAAAAATCGACAAATTACCGGTACATTAAAATAAAATATAAATAATTAAATAATCAATTTAACACAATTTAAAATCAATTTAAAACAATTAAAATTTAAATTAACGCAATTTAAAAGAATCTAACGAAAATATTCAAAACGATTTTCCTTCCTGAAGCTGACAATGCTTTTCGACCGACTGTCGTGATCACGACAGGAATGAAAATTCCTGTGATCACGACAGGAATGAATATTTTACTTTAATGTACCGGTAATTTGTCGATTTTTTCGTTTTAATTTCTGGAGGGTATCACACGGAAGTGTTCTACGTACTATATTGAGGTAAACTCCTCTTATTAATTTACTACTGATATGATGTAATGTAATGTCAATGGTTCTTGAAGATTAGTCAGATTTTGAAGTATTGAAGTTTGATGTTGTTGATAGTGAGGACAGTCAATCAATGTTTAACTGTTAGATGTTCTGAGCAGTATGGGCACTGAGGAGGATCATCGACCATGAGCCAGATGGAGGTGAGTCAGATGGTTATGGCCTATTCTTATTCGTGCAAGTACCACTTCTTCCCGCCAGCCACACTGTCTGATTGCTCGAGTGCCAGAACTTTGGATCTTGTTTCAACTGGAAAAGCTAGGTTATGCCATAGCTCTGTCCACTGTGCATGGCATGCTTGCAGGAATATGTTTTACTGATATTTTACTATAATGAAAATTCCATTCCTGGGGAAAAAAATGAAGCTATCTGCTTTTAAATCACATGGTAGCACAGCTAAACCAGTGCCACTGCAGTCTACTTGATTAAGAAGTGATAAAAATAAACATTTTAATCTTAAACATTAAAATGTCATTCATTACCATAATTAAAATTGAACTCTCAGCATCAAAACATTCAGGAAATTAAATACAAAACTAAGTTGAAGATACTAACCTTTCAGAGAGACAGTCATAAAATATAAAATATAATCTTTAGCATATTCCTGAGCTTTACTAAAACTTTCAGAATGGCCATGGGAATCCCATTCTTCTGAGGTAACAATATCTTGACAAAAATAATCAATAAAATGAGCTACTGTTGGCACTGATACTTTCCATTTGAAGTAGTCAAGAACAGTTAATTCTACATGCAGAAAATCTGATAATTTATATTTATTGCCAGTTAATCTATTAAGTTCACTTGCTTTAGGAATAAGGCAGTCCTTTTCTTCAGACTTGGCTGAAATAATCAATTGAAAAATTGTCTAAGATAGAATGTAGTTAAAATATTTAAGTATGTAAGCAGATCTAGGATATTTATAAACCAATTAAAATAATTTATATCACTAGTTCTTCCTTAATTTTATATCCCTGTAGACAGCTTTTTTATTCATTTTTTGGGGGACTGGAAATTAATTCTCTGGTATTACATCTTGATTGGTCACCTAGAAATTCCTCTCAAATGTTTGAGGTATTACAGCAGAGTAGCTTTGGGTGACAGGAATTCCAGCAAATGTTACTGATATGAAATTAAATCACAACAAGGGCTACTGATGGCAAGCTGTGTCTGTTCAAGCTTTATTTAATATATATATATATTATAGCTATTGAGTTATATGCACATGTATAGGACAGCACACAACTCAACAGCTATAATAGAAACACATCACACCATATGAAGTGGCACATTATGACCCATGTAGCCCATGTGCCACTAAACTTCAATATAAACAAAGAAACAAAGAGCAGACTCCATCACATCCCATTCTTTTCCAGATATACGCTCATCTTGTGAAGCTCAAAAGCAAAAGAAGGAAAGTGAATTTCTGTTGGATTCCAGGACATGCAGGCATTGATGGTAATGAAAGTGCCGATTGAGCAGCAAAAAATCCTACAGATACAAACCTAGGGCTTTACATCTTTTGGTTACGGACCTACTCGGGATTTAGTACTCTGGTTCCAACTCATGTTCTTCCACCTACAGAAGAACAGGAGATTGAATATCACATACCAATTCGGAGAGGGGGTGAGGGGTACGAATTCGGAATACGGCACGAATGTGTTGAATAAGTTAATTACGTACATTTCCTTGAAGTAGTTTGAATGCTAAACTCTGCCAACTACACAAAGTAATTGAATATACAAATATGTTGTGGCTGAAAAATCGTATTGGTTTTAAATAAGTAAATATATTTTCAATATTGGAGTTATCGCCCATGATTTGTGATAAAGTCAGTGAATCTTGAATATTCAAAGGGAGGTGGGAGGCTGTTTGTTGCACCATGTGGTATTGTGGACATTCTATAAGGAAATGTTTTACAGGGAGTTGACAGGAACAGTGGAGACATTCTGGAGAATTACCTTTCTTGAGCAAGGTAGGAAGTGTAAGTGTGTGAGATGTGTGTCCAATGCACAGTACTGTTAGAATGACTTCGTGTCGATTCACACGGAGAGTAATTCCATGGCTCAAGTTTGTTTCGAATAAAACAGTTTTTTTGGTTCATTTTGCCAGATTTGTGGCCACCGAGTGTTGAGAATCTGTTCTATGATATGTCTGTAATCGATTTGTATTTGTAGGATTTTTTTTGCTGCTCAATCAGCACTTTCATTACCGTCAATGCCTGCATGTTCTGGGATCCAACAGAAATTTACTTGCCTTCTTTTGCTTTTGAGCTTCACACGATGAGATTGTATCTGGTGAAGAATGGGATGTGATGGAGTCTGCTGTTTGTTTATTTGTATTTAAGTTTAGTGGCACATGGGCTACGTGGGTCATAATGTGCCACGTTCATATGGTGTGATGCATTTCTAAGGTGTTTACTATGGATTTAAATTGTTCCTTTTAACTGATTCATACGTCATTGGATTAGTACATTTTCGCTTCAAAAGTAAGTACATTTTCAACATTTACATCCCTACGTAACATTTTTTTGGAAATAACGTTCATTCAGAATGTTTCTGTTGTATAAATGTACATAGTCTCTGATTTACGTTGTTTCAATATAGCAGTTTAATTTTCCAAGTTTAAATTCTAAATTTAAGAACTTTTCTTTTCCCTTGTCAAATAGTATTGGAAAGAACAAATTCTCTTGCTTGTTTTTGAACATGCCTGAGTATCCTATCTGCAGCATAACACAAAAGTCCTGGACAGCATACATTCTTTTTCAAATAGTACAACTTGGTTGAAATCGATGAATTGAAGGGGGGTAACAGTGACTTTCAAAGACTTCTCCAACAGACCTTGCAACAGCTGCTCATGAGAGATGCCAAGGACTCTCCATCTGTTCAGCAATTGTAGAGGTGACATTAAGAAGTGTAGATGATATTAAGATAATACTATTAAGAACTTAAAATATTGGGGTAGCACAGGAGGAAGTAAAATGAGCTAAGTAGTTTCGACAAAATATATGCCCAGATTGCATTTCATGGCATTCAGAAACTTGCTGTTTCTGAAATTTAGTTAGAGATAGTGATGCTGGAATTACACAATGCTAAGCTCACCATTGGGAATCTGATTGAGTTGAGGAAATGGAGACAAGTTCAGTGAAAGAGTGTGTGATCTTTTGAGCTATGAACATATCAAGAGAATAAGCAAAATTCTTCCCAGACTTCTACCCTTGGCTTCTTAAAATTCAAATAATTTAGTTCGATTTACAATGTGTAAATAATAAATTGTTTACATATACAGTATAATATATACATTACTTTTAGCAAATGATGCAAGGAAGTAAGCATCAGCAAATATTTCTGGTTCTCCCTTGAATTTATTCAAAACGACCCACTGGCTGAAGGCAAATTTCTGCACATCTATCCTGCAACCATCCCTTCCTTGATTGTTCTACTACTGGTTATTAACATCTGACTATGGCAGAAAGATGCATAGGATGATGATTATAAATTTGCAGGGGGACACAAACCTACAGTAAGTACAAGATAGTCTATCAAGTCACCAAGGGGCTTAAGCATGCTAAGGAAGATTGTAAGAAATCTTTGGCTAAGAATGAAAAGAAAAGCAGACTTCTTAACTTAAATTAACACTAGAAGGAAAGGGATGAACCATATTAGCCCATTATATATGGGTTTCACAACTATCAGTGATCCTGTTCAGATTGCATACATAATGAATAAATATTTTACATTTACGTTCACACGAGAAAAGTTTTTAAGGATGGGAATTTTTATTTAAGACAACTTTGCCAAACCCACTACCTAGGCCGAAGCCTATCCGTGGTTATGGTCAAAGAATTAACTAATTACAGAGCTTCCAAGTTCAATTTTGGTTAATATAAAAATGTTAACATAACACAACATATAAATTAAACAAATAACTGTTTCAACCACTTAGCTTCTTCTAAGTAAAATCAGATCTTAAAGATTTTACTTCAATCAGTCTTAGTGAGAAGAGTTACCTCTACTACCTACTTGAATTGCAGTACATCTTCTAAAAACTGCTGCAGCATAATCATTAAAATAAATAGTCGTCTGTCCGTGAACATGATCCAAGGTCTCTCCCTCGACAGAGGGCCTACAGACAACTCCAAATTCAATCTTAAATCAAGATATTGATTGCAAACTAACATAACATGTTCTGCAGTCTCATCTTCACAATAACTGCAGATCCAAGAGTTCAAACTGGTGATACCTATAAGATAGATCATGGTCTGTTATTAAAAAGGTAGCATTCAACCCACACTGCAAGCATGTTCTTTTTATATCCACATTTGGAAAGAACATATAGGTTTGCCTACCTTTTTCAGATTCTTCCCAGTTTATTTGCAGAGCTCCTCACATATTCATTCATTTTTTTTCCTCTTGCTTTATATTAACTCTTTATATCAACCAATGTCAAATACCTTTAAATTCTTTGTTTATTGTTATTAGCATAAAAAAATACAAAAAAATACAAAAAAAAAAAACTTTCCACCATGCGAAATATGGATCCAAACGCAGAGCGTAATCAATCACAGCCGTTTTTCCGTTGTTTCCTAGTATTTAGGTAGGTAGGTGCGGTAGTATACAGTTGCTTTAATGTGTACGTTCTGTATTACAATTGCAAGGGCAGTTTATACACAAGCTGTGCAGTAAAAGTGACCTGACCCAAATATTGTCTTGTCTGCCGGATATAAACGTACCTACAATATTTTTGACTTTTAATGTGTAAAATTTCTTTAAATTTTTTACTTTTTTCACGGAACCCTTAATTTTACCTCATGGAACACCATTTGGGAAATGCTGCTCTAGAGTTTACATAAGTAAAGATGCTTTTCTTTGAATATTTTGCCAAGGATTTCTTATCTGCCTTTGCTTGCGTAACGTCCTTTGTGACTTGATTACATACAGGCTATCTCATAGGCATCTGTGTCTGCTCATAATTTATATGCATCCCATGCATTTTCTTCTCTGCTACGATTCTCATTTGTTCATCTGACATCCGTTTAGGCCTAAAACTTGAACAGTATTTCTTAGTTGGTATGAAAAGCCTAGTAGCTTCCAAGATTAATTCCTTGAATGCTTCAATTTAGAATTTGCTGTTGGTAACATCATCAGTTGGTCCCAGTGTATAGAATTTAGAAACTGTCTGAGACCACTTTATGAAAGTAAAAACTTTTCCCATTATCCCTGATGGTAGTTACATCTCTTTGAGTAAATTGCAGAGTAGTGCAATGTGATGATTGCTACCTAGTGGTTCTTTCCTCTGCAGATTCTTAATACATGAATAATCACCGCTGATGATTAGATCAAGAGTATTACTCCTAGTTGTGTCGTGAACATGCTGCTGCTATAGAAACAGTCATCCAATAAATCCACAAAAGTCTTGCTTGTATGTGAATAACTACAAGTTCCAGTCAATATCTGGAAAGTTAAAATCTCCCATTATACAATATTCTGATTTAATAGCCCTACTCTGTTGCTCCGTACAGCTGTTCGTTGTACACATCAGAATCATTAGGCTAATAACAAACTCCTACTCTCGTTTTTGCTTTCATAGTGCTTAAGCAACCAAATTGACTCAACTTTGTGCTGGCCACCCTTGTTAACTAGATGTACTGCCTTAGATTTTATATTTCCTAACCAACAGTATAATGCCTCCTCCCTTTCTATCCTGTCTGCATTCCTTATAGCTGTGTGATATCACATCTCTGATATCCCAACAATATCTGCCTTTGATATCTCCATAAGCACCTCAAATTCATCAAATTTATATACTATCCTGGCATTGGTATACATGCACCTATTCTTACTCTTAGTTATCCTAACACCGTCCATGTATTTACATGTTCCATGATAACTCCCAGCCATCCTGGAAATTTCCAGGCTGTTGCTCATTCCAGTAGATAAGCAATGCAAGAATCACTTTTACCTCTGCCTCTGGCTACTGTTAGTCTGTGAATCCCCCCCCCAAGCAACAGTTTACTGACCCACCTAACAGTTCCTCAATAGCATCAGCAAATAATCATGCACCCTTTTTATTTAAGTGTATCCCATCCATGTAGAAACAATATCTTTCCTGTTAACAAGCAGAGACCACTCTGAGAAAAATTGTATCCCATGAGCCTTGCATAATCTACCCAGGGCCAAATTGATTGACAAGGCTCTCATCATATACTCCCTCCTATCGTGTCTGGGCAGAATTACAGACACGTTCAAATTTAATCCTATCTCGCAAATTTTTTTTTTTTTTTTAACAGAGTTGAGCAGCTGATTGATGCCCCCCTCCCCCATTTTAATTCCTTCAAGGGCATCTATCTACCCTACTCTTCAAACTCTCAAAGACACCCATCAGAACACTTAGTTGGTGCCTAATTTTTTGACACCCTGTGCACCTAGCACACACAAAGACATTATCCTTGGCTTGGTCATGTCCTGTTCTAGAAAATCCACAAACATTTCACAAGTTGCACATTATTTTAGGCTGTGATGTGTTGGAGAATTGTCCGCTTCAGTTTTCATCTAAGCCACAGCACTGCCACTACTTTATGCACGTGGTGCCTACGTGGGCAGGAGCAGCAGTGCATAGCACACGCTTCTTGATTAGACCGGGGTTCGAGCCCGTGACCACCAAATACGGAGGATTCGGAAGGGTCAGGGAATGATCACCGCATATTCCTGGGGCAATATGGCCTTAGTTGCTAATTCTCCAAATAGCAAAACAAAAAAAAAAAATAATAATAAAAAACTTTATGTATGTTGCTTTGCTGCTCTAGTTTGGGGCATGATTTCCGTTTAAATGAGATGTAATTAATTAATGTTCTGGGTCTTCTTCATTTCATTTTAATTATGTGTGAAATGAATTTTGTGAAAACATTGCTCTGTCATTAGATATTAGTTTTGAACCATACACTAAAGTCTGTTGCTTATGTTTACTTCCTTAGAGGATGTTGTTGTAAGTTTTACGACGCAACGGCAGCTAAAGGCCATTATGCACCAAACAATGGTAGGAGTTGTTGTTGTTGGTGTAGAGGTTTTTCGGCACAAGGGCAACTGAGGCCAAAATGTGCCTATTCAAATATTTGGAATGGTACCGGAGTTTGCCTTATTTGTTATTAGATATATTCATAAAGTCTAATTTGTTTGAGATAAGCAAAAAGCTCATCCAGATTGGCATTGTTTCCCAATAGGTGGGTTAGTGATAAAGGTTCTTGCATTTGTGTCAGAGAAAGGAAGGTAGTATTTCTGGTATGGGAATAATACGAACAATCTAACAGAATATGTCGAACTGTAAGTTGTGATGAACAATGCATGCATATAGGAGGGTCATCGCCCATGAGCAGGAACAAGTGGGTCAGGTGTGTGTGCCCTATGCGCAATCTTGCCAGTACAGTAAAACCCCGCTATTCACGGTAGCTCATTTAATATAAAATGAAACCTAAAAAAAATGTGAATTTTAAGGCGCCGTGAATATTTTCTGCCATAAAAAAGCATGGGCGTGGCTAAAATTATCTTTCCCGGTCAAAACAGTGCTCAATGGGTGGGGGGAGAGGGGTGACAAAATCGCGAGCGTAGATGTTTCTCGCTAATCCTTGTTCAGTATGTGTTATGCACTTGTCATGGAAGGTTTCGTCGTTTGCTTTTAATTAATTTATATGCTTATAAATTGAATAAATTTATCAATTTATAAATTGATATGCTTACAGAAACGATAAATCTACCGTTTTCAGTGTAAAACAGACTTTTCCGAGTGTGTTAACGGAAGAAAGTAACTTTATTGCGGACAAGTTCTTTCTAACCCATACAAAAATATGGCTACAAATAACAAGGGAAATGTGAAAAGATCAAAGAAGCTGATGACATTAGCGAATAAAATTGGGTTATTAGATAAAATTTCTAATGGTGCAAGTGTCTCCTCAGTGGCAAAACATTATAAAATCAATGAGTCAACGGTACGATCGATAAAGAAATCGGAAGAAAAATCCGCCGTAGTGTACGAGAAAACGCACTAATTGCTTCAAAAATTTGCTCTGTAACTCGTGATGTTAAATTAGAAAAAATGGAAAAGGTTTTAAATCTGTGGATAGAAGACCGAACTCAAAATAAAATTCCGTTAAGTTCACTCATCATTCGTGAAAATGCAAAACTCCTTTATCAACACTTTAGCAAAACTGGTGATAGCACTGGCGG
Source organism: Mastigoproctus giganteus (assembly GCF_048544385.1). Lineage (NCBI taxonomy): Eukaryota > Metazoa > Arthropoda > Arachnida > Uropygi > Thelyphonidae > Mastigoproctus > Mastigoproctus giganteus. The sequence goes on from NC_143579.1 coordinate 162,850,420, forward strand.
GATGTTTTTTTTTTGCTAGCAAGCAAAGGCGCTGGTTTGAAAGATTTGTTTGAAATTTCTAATAAATATTACATTTAATATTAAATTGTTTCTTATTTTCATTTCGATGTAATGCTTGCATCTCACTATGTACATAGTCATATTATTAAGGTACATATAATACACACATAAACAAAATTTTAGACTAGTTTTTCTTATATATTTCATACTTTGGAACGGAACCCCTTTATTACTATGGGAGCCATAACTCAGTATTCGAGTTTTCGGTATGCGCGGCATTTCTCAGGAACGTAACCCCCGCAAATAGCGGGGGTTTACTGTATTACTTCTTCATGCCTGTCTTTCCTCAAGCTCGAGCTCCATATTTGTGGTTCTTGTTTAATTTCAAATAATTTATTGTTTGTCTGTGTCTTCCAAATGTTTAACCATTGGTCCCTACAGATACATCAGATATGTTTTAATAAATCTATATAGGGTACTTCGTAAGATGGAGGTGCATTGCTCTTTGGGTGCTTGGCTGCCTGGTCTGCTGTTTCGTTACCTGTGATTCCAGCATGCCCTGGAATCCAACAGAAACTTACGGTATGATTCAGATTCCTCAAATGACTTAGACGAGACCGGATTTCTTTTACTATGGGATGTGGGGTTGAGAAATTGTTACTTATTGCAGAAAGCGCACTCATGGAGTCTGTATATATTAAACTATTAGTGTTGAGACAGATATTGATATTGTATATAGCTAGGTGGATTGCATAAAATTCTGCAGTATAACTGCTACATTCAGTCGGGAGAGATACAGATACTGTAAATGTGGGAAAGACTGCTGCAGCACCTACGGCATCATCTGATTTTGAGCCATCAGTATATATTAAGCAGCTCTGCGCATTGCTAGCGGCATGTCCGTGCAGTTGCTTGATGTAACAGCTTTCCATGGACTTTTTCCCCATTGTTGGAAATAGGTATCACAGTAAGGTGGGTTTGAGGACCAAGACAGATCAGATATTTTGGTTTCTTTGAGCGTGTTTTCAAAATGAACATTCCAGCAATACATCAAATCTTGTAGTCTAATACCAGTTGGTCTATTTTCAGTGGGTTTATTGTTATAGAATGTTACCCTTTCAGGATTGAAAAGTGGCGGTTGATTCGGATGATCTGGAAGGCTTTTAATCCTGGCTGCATAGGTGGGGAGTAATATTTTCCTTCTGAGGTGGAGTGGTGGTTCGTTTGCCTCTATATAGAAACTTTGGACCGGAGATGTTCGAAAAGCTCCAAGAGCAGTGCGAAGAGCACTGTGCTGTATTGTATTCAGTCTTGTAAGTAGAGTTTTCCTAGCTGAGTCGTATACTATTGAACCATAATCTAGACGGTTGTTGTTGTTGTTGTTGATTAGTTGTTGGCGCATCGGCTTCTGTGGCCATAATGCACCTATCTCAGTTTTGATTCCCTAGTCTGGTTTCTTTCAAATTTTGGATTTAAATAATACCTGACTTTATGAAGAGACGGAGTTCAAATGGATTCATTGACTTGTGGTGATTTTTGTGTTTTAAATCTGATTATATAAGCCTATTGATTTTAGGTAGTGAAAAACTTCTCTTACGTTATTTTCTTCACTTAGAATGTTTTCCAAAACTAGATCATCTTGATTTTTAGTTACAGAACTAAAGGCTATTTTTCTTTCATTCGTAAAGGCTGGACAATCTAGTAGTAAATGTTTTACTGTTTGTTGTACACGGCACTGTCTGCATTGAGGTGGTTCTTCGGATTTAAGTAGATAGGAATGGGTTAGATATGTGTGCTGTGCCCTATTCGTAACCTGGCAAGGGTTACTTCTTTTCGGACATCTCTTTCACTGGATTTCCACTGGTTTAAAACTGGTTTGGTTTGAAAAGGTTTATTATGTGTTTGCTCACTCCATATTCTTTGCCACTGTATTTCGCTGTTCACTTTGATACTATGTCTGTAGTCTGTAAATGGGACTTTGGTGGTTGAAGAAAGGGTGCCGGTTGCCATTTTTGCCGCATGGTCTGCTTGTTCATTTCCTTTAATTCCCATATGTCCAGGAATCCAACAAAAAGTGACGTCTTGTTTTCTTTTAAGAATTTTGTTTAGTGTAACTTGGATTTGTCTTAGAGTTGGATGAAAATTCTTTGTGTCACATTGTATTGCTTGCATCGTACTGAGGGAATCTGAAGATCAGACTATGGGGTAGCTTTTTCTTCCATATTTGGTCTATTGCTAACTTCACTGCTTGCAATTCAGCTGTGAAGATGCTACATTCTGTTGGGAGGACTTGGATTATTGTAGTATCAGAGAAAACTGCTGCCGCGCTTACTTTTGTATCGGTTTTCGATCCATCTGTATAGATTTGTGCATATTGTGGATATTTCTCTAGATATGCAGCATGTAGTTGAAAGCTGCTTCCTGGTAGGGAATGTCTTCCCCAAGATTGAAAGTAGGTATCATAGTTTGGTGATGTTATTTCCCAGGGGGGTTTTGGTGCATTTCGTATAATAGCTAGTTTGTTGAAATCAAGAGACCAAATTGGAAGTAGCTCTTTGATGCGTATGTTTGCTGGTTTGTTAACTGTTGGGTGTATTCTGTACATATTTTCCCATATTGGTGTATATAATGTTTTGAACACAGGATGGTTTGGAAAACACTTTATTTTAGCTGCATAAGATAGAAGGAGTTCTTGTCTTCTGAGGTGAAGTGGTGGTTCATAAGCCTCAGCATAGAGACTTTGAACTGGAGAAGTACGGAATGCTCCCAAGGCTATGCGGAGTGCACTGTGGTGTACAGGGTCTAACCATCTTAATGCACTTGGTTTTGCAGAGCTGTAAACAGGTGCCCCATAATCGATTTTGGATCTTATCAAGCTTCTATATAGATGTAATAAGGTGTACCTGTCTGCTCCCCAATTTGTAGCAGATATGACTCTAAGAATATTTAATTTCTTTAGACAGTTTATCCTAAGGCGCTTTATGTGATCTAAAAAGGTCAGTTTCTTATCTAGGGTTAATCCGAGGAAATTTGTGCTGGATGTTATTGGGATTACTTCTTCTTCTAGCTTTAATTCTGGGTCTGGGTGCAAGTTTCTTTTCCGACAAAAGTGTATTCCTACTGTCTTTTGTTTAGAGATTTTAAAGCCATTGTTTTGAGTCCATACAGTTATTTTATTAATTGCTGTTTGTAATTGACGTTCTATTGTTCGCATGTTTTGCGATTGATAAGAAATGCTAAAATCATCAACATAAAGTGCTGCATCTATAGTATTTGGTACTTGTTTAGCTATTGAGTTGATTTTTATGGCGAACAGGGTAGCACTGAGTACCGATCCCTGTGGTACTCCCTCTTGCTGCACAAAGACTTCCGATAATGTGGTTAATATCTTAACTTGGAAAGTTCGTTGTTGTAAAAAATTTTGGATATACATTGGTAGATGTCCTCTCATTCCAAAGTTAAAAATGTCTCTAAGTATTCCATATCGCCATGCTGTGTCATACGCCTTTTCAATATCGAAAAATATCATTACTAAGTGCTGTTTTCTTAAGAAGGCATTTCTTATGTTGTTTTCTGCTTTTATCATTAAGTCTAGAGTGCACCTGTTCTTTCTGAAACCACATTGAGCTGTATTTAGTAAGTTATGGGTTTCTAAAAACCACATTAGTCAGGCATTTGCCATTTTTTCAAGTATTTTTCCAAGGCAGCTAGTTAAGGCTATTGGGCGATAGTGATTTGGATTTGTGGGATCTTTATCTGGTTTTGGGAAGGCTAAGACTATTGCGTGGCGCCATTGATTCGGAAAGGAATTTTCCAGGTATATTCTGTTATATAAGAGGAGCAACGATCTCAAAGATTTCTCGTCTAATTTTTGTACCATCATGTATACTATTTCATCTGGACCTGCTGCACTTTGCTTCGTCTGTGAAATGGCTTTATAAAGTTCTCTGAGGGTGAAAGGTTGGTTATAGCATTCTTTGTTTGTACTAGAGAAATTTAATTTATATGTTTCTGCATGGGCTTTATGTTTTTGGAAAGCTGCCTCATAGGAGTTACTATCTGATATTTTTTCAAAGGTTCTACCAAGAGCATTTGCTATGTCTTTAGGTTTAGTTATATCTTGTCCATTCCATTTTATAAAAGGAGGAGAAATTCTTTGGTATTTGTTGTTCATTTTATTTATTTTGTCCCAAACTTTCCGGCTGTCTGTTTTCCTAGTAATCGTAGATGCAAAACGGATCCAACATTTTTTCTTACTAATCTTAGTAATGCGTCTGACATTCGCCCTTGCCTTTTTGAAAATTATCAAGTTGGTTGTGGTAGGGTGTCTTCGGAAAATATTCCACGCTTTGGTTTTCTCGCGTTTTGCTAGGGAACATGCATGGTTCCACCACGGCTTCGGATGTATGGGAAATTTTAATGATGTTTTTGGTATTGTTAATTTTGCAACCTGGAGGAGTTTGTCAGTCACATATTTCACTGCAGAGTCAATTGATACCTGTTGGATTTGTTGCTGTTCTAATATTGCCAGCTGCTTGTATCTTGTCCAGTTTGCCTTATCTAATCTCCACTTCGGAGCTCTTTGTGGTTCACAAGTGGTAGGTTCTTTTAAAGTAATCCTTATTGGATAATGATCACTACTCAGGGGATCGTTATGAACTGCCCACACCAGAAGAGGGTATATTGACGGAGAGCATATGGAAAGGTCTATAGCTGTGCTAGTTCCTGTGGTTAGACGTATATATGTGGGTGTCCCGTCATTCAAGAGTATAGGTTTAGTTTATCAAGTAGTTTCTCTAGAATTTGACCTCTTTTATCTATATTTTCATTTCCCCATAGAGGATGATGGCCATTCATATCTCCCATGATACATAAAGGAGTTGGTAATTGAACTACTAGGTCTTCTAGTTCTGTATAGGTTATTTCTTCGTTTGGTGGTAGGTAGATGGAAGCAACTGTCACATGAAAGTTTACTGCAATCCGTACTGCTATAACCTCTAGATTAGTCTGCAAAGGGTTGTTGTTGTTGTTTTGGGGGCTTTACGGCACAAGGACAGCAAAGGTCATAATGCGCCTAACTATGGTGATGTTAAATCTTGAATTGCATCTGTATAGATGCTATTCAAATTTATATTGTGTTGTATAGTTTTATATGTTTGAGGAAATCAAAAATTTTGGACACATGTGGTGTGTCTCCTAGTAGATCAGAAATGCTGAGAGAGGTGTTCGTCCTGGGAAATGAGATAAACATAGCTTGTCGCTGAATACTGTACTTGGGACAATCAATAAGTAGATGGTGGACAGTGAGCTGAGTGTTGCAGTTTGTACACAGTGGTGGGTCAGTGGCTGCCAGCAAATAAAGATGTGTCAGGTGTGTGTGTGGCCTATCCTTAATCGGGCTAATACAACTTCTTCATGACGGTTCTCACGGATACTAGATCTCCATGGTTTTAGATATTTTTTTACGCCAAGTAGCTTATTGTTGGCTTGATTCTGCCAGATATGTTGCCATAGTTCAAGGCATCGCTTATTTATAATGCACTTATAGTCAGATATAGGTGTAGTGAAGGATTGGTCTATAGGATCGGTAGCAGTTTTGGCAGCTAGGTCGGCCTGTTCGTTTCCGGAAATGCCAGCGTGACCAGGGATCCAACATAACAGAACCTGTTGTTTCTTCTGGTTTAACTTGGTCAGACTATTCCAGATCTGTCTAAGTAAGGGGTTATCATTTTTTGTATTGTGTTGTATAGCTTGGATAGTACTAATGGAGTCGGTATAAATAACGCTGTGGAGTATAGTTCTTGAGAGTGTGTAGTTTAAGGCTATGTGGATAGCACAGAGTTCTGCAGTATAGCTGCTACATTCGGTGGGGAGTTTTTTGGACAAAGTGATGTTAGGAAATACTGCTGCTGCACCAACATGCTTTTCACTTTTAGATCCATCTGTGTAGATCGGTGTGTACTGGCCGTGCTGGGTTCTCAGTGTGGCATGTATTTGAAGCAAGTTCTGTTGGGACATGGTGTGTTTTCCCCAGGCTGTGAATGAAAAGTCACACGGCGGTATATGATAGTTAGTTAGTTATTTGGTTTTTAGGAGCATTAGCAACTAAGGCCATATTGCTCCGGATATGCGGTGGTCATTCCCTGACCTTTCCGCATCATCCATATTTGGTGGTGACGGGCTCGAACCCCGGTCTAATCAAGAAGCGTGTGCTACGCACTGCTGCTCCTTCCCACCTGGCTACGGAGGCGCCAGGTATATGATACATCCATGGCGGGACTGCATGAGAGGCAGTAGGCTGTATCTTACTCAGGTCAATTTGCCAGTCAGCTTGTAGTGAGCGAAGACGTATCCCAATTGGTGGGTTTATTGATGGGTAGGCTCTATAAAGGTTTTCCCATTTAGGATGGAAAACACCATTCCAAGTGGGGTGGTTTGGATGCCCTTTGAGTTTTGCAGCATAATTTAATAAAAGCATTTGTCTCCGTAGCTGTAAGGGTGTTTCATGCGCTTCGGTATATAGGCTCTGAACCGGTGATGTACGGTACGCCCCCAGTGCAAGACGAAGAGCGCTGTGGTGTACAGGATCAAGCCAACGTAGAGCGCTTGGTCTAGCAGAGCTATATACGACAGAACCATAATCCAGACGTGACCGTATTAGTGCACGGTAGAGATTTAGCAGCGTGTAACGGTCAGCTCCCCACGTTGTGCCCGATAGAACTCTTAGAATGTTAAGCTTTTTAAGACAGTTAGTCTGGAGCGTTTTTATATGATCAAGGAAAGTGAGTTTTTGGTCGAATATCACACCCAGAAAGCGAACACTAGGGACCACTGGTATGACCTGATTTTCTAGTCTAAGTTCCGGATGTTGGTGTAGATAACGCTTTCTACAGAAGTGTATCCCAACTGTTTTTTGGTGTGAGAGACGAAAACCATTGTTTTGGGACCATTTAGCTATTTTGTTGATAGCACATTGCAACTGCCTTTCTATCATTCGCATGTTAGGCGAATGGCAGGCGATACTGAAGTCATCAGCGTACAGGGTAGTGGATATCGTTTGTGGTAGGTCGTGTGTTATAGAATTCATTATTATATTAAAGAGAGTAGCACTTAGCACTGACCCTTGTGGTACTCCTTCTTCCTGGATGAATTTTGAAGATAAGTGGTTGTGAACTCTAACTTGAAATGAGCGGCAATGCAGGAAGTTTCTGATAAACTGTGGTAGGTGTCCGCGAAATCCCAGATCGTATAGGGTTCGCATAATACCATATCTCCAAGAAGTGTCAAAGGCTTTTTCGATGTCAAAGAAGACCATTGCAAAATGTTCTTTTCGGACGAAGGCATCCCGGATGTTTATTTCTGTCTTGATCAAAAGGTCAAGCGTGGATCTACCTTCCCGGAAACCACATTGCACAGGATTTAGGAGATCATTTTGAGCTAGAAACCAGGTTAGTCGGCCGTTAACCATTTTTTCCATGACCTTGCTCATACAGCTAGTGAGTGCAATAGGTCGATAATGTTGCGGATCTGTAGGGTCTTTGCCTGGTTTTGGAAAAGCCAGAATGTACGCATGGTGCCATTTGTCGGGGAACGTGTTTTCTTTGAATATTCTGTTATAGAGGAGTAACAGAGTCTTGAGAGCCGGTTCGCTGAGTTTTGCTATCATGATGTAGTGGATTCCATCAGGCCCTGCTGCACTGAGTTTAGTAGACGATAGAGCATGATGCAACTCTGACATTGTGAAGGGGAGATTGTACGCAGAAATTGATACTGATTCAAAATTGATACGTTTTTTTTCAGCTTGTGCTTTGTGTGCCTGAAAATATTGCGAGTATGATGTTGCGGCTGATATGTTCATGAAAGTTTTACCCAGCGTGTTTGCGATATCCTCAGGTTTTGTAATATCATGGCCATTGACAGTGAGCATGGGACAGTTGACACGTGGGTGTTTTCCGTACATCCGCTGTATTTTTGCCCATATTGTTTGAGTTTTTGTCGTGCTTGTAATTGTGGATGCGAAGCGTCTCCATGCTTCCCTTCTACTAGTCTGCCTGACTCGTTTTGCCTTTGCTCTTGCCTGTTTAAAGCGGATGAGGTTTTCTGTTGTTGGGAACTTCCTGAAGACGTTCCATGCTTTGTTCTTCTGTTTTTTAGCTGCATTACATTCATCATTCCACCACACTTGATTTGGCCGATATTTTTGTGGATTGTTTTGGAATTGCTTTGTCTGCTGCCTGCAGTATTTGATTAGATATGTATTCTACTGCCAGGTTTATGGATGTCTGTTGGATCTGGTTTTCTTCTAGTATTGCTAGCTGCTTGTACACATCCCATTCAGCTTTTGAAAAGTTCCATTTAGGGATCCGATAAGAAAGGTGGGGAATGCTTGTGTTAATGCGACATATCACAGGATAATGATCACTGCCCAGCGGATTGCTGTGAATGGTCCATCCAAATAGTGGATATATGGTTGCTGTGCACAGGGAGACATCAATAGCTGATGTAGATCCTGTCGGAAGATGTGTATAGGTGTGAGCCCCATTATTCAGAGTTATCAGATTCTGTTGATTGAGTAATTTTTCATTTATTTGTCCACGCTTGTCCAGATTGTGGTTTCCCCACAGCGGATGGTGACTGTTGAGGTCTCCTAAGATACAGTAGGGTTTGGGAAGTTGTATTACTAATTCTTCTAAATCGGCATAGCTTATATTTTGGTTAGGTGGCAAGTATAGTGAGACTATGGTTAAATCAAAGTTAATATTGACTCGTGCAGCAACTGCCTCAAGGTTTGTTTTTAGCGGGAGTGGCTTTGAGGGTATCTGGGCATTGATGATCAATGCTACTCCTCCATGGGCAGGATTGTTTGAATTTTGTGCAACACGATCTTGACGATGTATTATGTATTTCCGAAGGGAAACATTTATATTTGGTGTCAGATTGGTTTCCTGTAAGCAAAAGGCAATAGGGTCATATTGTGAAAGAAGATCTTGGATGTCGGACAAGTTACTGCGATAGCCTCTGCAGTTCCACTGTAAGAAAGTAAGCATTATTTGGGTTTAGTGGAACCCTCGACTTCTTTTCGAGGGACAGAAGATTTGCCTCGGTCAAGTTTAACTTTCCCCTTCTTTGGGAAGTAAGGTTTCCCTGTATCCATGTCCTCATTGGAGAACAGTTCTAAAACCTGTTCGTCGTGATTCAAATTGTCTTCTGAGTCCATGTATTCTGTTTGATTTGAGTCAGGAGTAGTAGATACTGTGGTATTCTGTTGAATGGCATCAGGTTGTACTGAGATTGGCGTATTTATGGCTTTGGTATGTTTGTTTTTCGTATGGGGCGTTGGTACTGGGGACAGCAATGACCTTGCCCATTCAGCTAGTGATTTGCTTGGTGGTATAGTTACTTCCGTTTGGGTAGAAAATGATATATGTTTTGTGGTTATTTGTGCATAAGTGGGCTTACTAGTATTTGGAACCGGTAGGGATTTTTTGGCCTCTTGGTAGGTTACGTTATGTTCGGTTTTGTACCGCTGTATCTTTTTTTCACGCTGCCAAAGGGAACACTCTTTGGAATATGCTGGGTGTGCCTCTTTACAGTTCAGACAGATTGGTCTTGTGGCTGTGCAGTCAGTACTAATGTGTTCAGTGGATCCACACGTGGCACAGGCAGCTACTCCTCTGCAGACTGTCTGTGAGTGCCCAAATTTTTGGCATTTATAGCAGCGTAGCGGGTTCGGGATGTACGGTTTAACTCGGCAGTTAAGGTAGCCTGCTTTTATCACTGTTGGTGGCTTGGGATTGTCAAAAGTAAGTATTATGTTCCGTGTAGGAACTAGTATGCCATCTTTCTTTGTCATAATTTGTCTGACATTAATGATTCCTTGGTCGTGTAATTCTTGTTTTAGTTCTTCGTCTGACACGTTCATGAGGTCCCATTCGGTGATGACACCTCTTGACGTGTTCAGGGAAATGTGGGGTGAAACGGTGATAGAAGTTCCACCAAAAGTTTTCATTTTTTGTAGTTGCTCAGCCTGTCGAGCAGTGGCAACTTCAACTAGTAGGTCACCTGATCTTAGACGACGAACTGTCTTTGGAGTTCCTATTGTGCTTTCTAGGCATTTCTGCACTAGAAATGGAGAGAGCTTTCCAACTGGTTGTTCTTCAGTTGAATGAATAATCAAGAAGGTTGGAGTTCGGATTCTGCCTACGTCAGTCTTTTGACGTTTTGCTGCGACAGAACCAGACTCCTCTTGTTCTTGCCGTGTCAAGGTTTCTTCTATGCACCCAGTGTTTTTCTGGGTTTTACGGACTTCTTGCTCCATTTCGCCCTGGAAGGGAGACCTTTTCCCCTCCAGGTTACCAGCCCCGCCACGTGGAGGCAGGAGCAGTGCCACCTTTGTGACCAAGCGGTAGTGGGTTAGTAGTAATGCAAAATAAAAGAAAAAGAAGAAAGAAGGTTACTTTTCCTCCTGTTCAAGTAAAGTGATTTCTTTACTTAAGCTTATGTAATTGATTGTTAGTGTAACGCTGTAAATAAAGAAGACGATTTTATTTATTCAAGAGAGCGCAAATTCACTGGCAAAGACACTTGATCACAAAATCGCTTGGCACCTGGGGCCGTCTGCAAAGGGATCTGTTTAGTTGGTATACCGGAATTTACTAGGATTGCTACTCCACCATGTGCTGTACCACCTGTAATTCTGTCTTTTCTGTATATATTGTAATGTTTTAGTGTTATTTTATTCTGGGGCTTAAGATATGTTTCCTGTAAACATAGACTAATCGGATTGTACTCCGATAAGAGATCGTGGATATCTTCGAAATTGCTGCGGAATCCTCTACAGTTCCAGTGTAAGAATTTATTCATTATTTGGTTTTGTTAGTACTTTCAGCTTGTTTTCTTGAGGTTGTTGCCTTTGAGTTCTCTGTTTTTTGTCTTCCTTTTTTAGGGAAGTGTGGCTTTCCGGTATCCATCTCTTCTTCTTCTGCAAAAATTTCTAGTATTGTTTCATCTGTCTGATCCGTTTCTACTTCCATTTTATTTCTGTTTGCTTCAGTGGTTCTGACTTGTTTTGTAGATTTGGTAGTTTCTCTAGTTGGTGGTATCGTGATGGGCATGTTTATTGCCTGATCAGGTTTTTCTTTTGGTTCAATAAGAAGAGAACGTGCCCATTCTGACATAGATTTTTTTGGTGGGATCGTTACATCTGTCTGTGTTTCTATTGTTCTATAAGTTTGCGTTACTTGTGCATACGTTGGTCTGTTTGTCCGTTGTGGTTGTATTGTTTTTTTTGCTTCTTGGTATGTTACATTGTTTTCTACCTTATATTTCTGTATTCTTTTTTCTCTCTTCCATTCTTCACATTCTTTTGAGTAGGCATCATGTTCTCCTCTGCAATTTGGGCATCTTGAATTCTGTGCTGTACAGTCGTGTTGTGTATGCTCTCGTGATCCACATTTGGCGCAGACAGAAACGCCTCTACATACTGCTTGGGAGTGTCCGTACTTCTGACATTTAAAACATCGGACAGGGTTTGGAATATATGGTCTCAGTGGGCAGTTTAGATATCCAGCTTTAACTGTTTTTGGTGGTTTTGGAGTGTTGAAAGTCAGAATTATATTCCTCGTTGGGATAATTTCTCCTTCTCTTTTAATTGTTATTCTTTTCACTTGAATAACTCCTTGGTCTTTCAACTCTTCTTTTATTTCATCTTCGGGAACATTGAGAAGATCCCACTCTGTAATTACTCCTTTCGATGTATTCAAGGTGGAATGAGGAGTTACTGTTATTGGAATTTCTCCGAAATATCTCGCTTTTATTAGATGCTCTGCTTGTTTTTGATTTGTCATCTCTACTAATAGATCGCCTGATTTTAGTCTTCTGACTGTTTTAGGGGAACTAGCTATGCTTTCAAGAGTTTTTTGAATTCTGAAAGGTGACAAACTTCCGATCGGTTGTTCATTCTTTGAATGAATGACTAGAAACAGTGGTGCGACTAGAGGGAGATCCTCTGTACTTTGTCTCTTAGCTGTACATGAATCCATTTGATCTAGTTTTCTGCTAGTTTGTGTAGCAGAAACATGGTCTGTGTTTGCCATGTTTGCTCCTTTTGGCCCTTGGCTGGAGGACTTTTCCGCCAAGATTTCCGGCCCCGCCACGGGGAGGCAGGAGCAGTGCCGCTAGGAGGCCAAGCGGTTAGTGTTAGTTGTTTAGTGTTGCTTAAAAATATATGATAAAGGAAAAGAAAGGTGAATTTCCTTTCTGCGTTCTGACTTGTAGTTTTCAAGTATGGAACTGTTTTTGAAATGAAACGGTTGGGAGAAAGACAGGAACTTAAAAATAACTTTATTCACTTATCTAGAGCACTATAAGTCGCAGTAATGTCGCTTGGCCTCGAAAAACGCTTGGCACCCGGGGCCAATCTAGACGGGACCTGATGAGTGTGTGTGTGGTATGGGTGTTTAATGGTGCACAAGCTGCTGTGGCTATATTGCGCCTATTCATAGGTATGTTGAAAAGATAAAATAAATAATTAATGTGAAGACGGTTCAATCTTATTTCATGCCAGAAACTAATCAGAGTCACTTATACATTCCTATTTGTTTCAAATAACAGAAAAGTTCATTAATATTGGCATTTTCACCAATGATATCATTTAATGTTATCCGTTCACGGAAATTAGCCAGAGAATGAAATATTGAAGTTCGATGTTGTTGATAATGTGGACAGTCAATCAAAATATGTTTGACTGTTAGATGCTCAGAGCACTGTGAACAAAGAGGAGGATCATCGCCCGCCTGTGAGTAGATGGAGGTGAGTCAGATGAGTATGTCCTATTCTAATCCGCGCGAGTACCACTTCTTCTCGCCGAACTGTCTGAATGCATGAGTGCCAAAATTTTGGGTCCTGTTTTAACTGGAAAAGTTTGTTATTTGTTTGTTTATGCCATAGCTCTGTCCATTGTGCATGAAATGCTGTTTGAATTATAATATTATAATCAGAAACTGGAATAAAGGCAGAGGTTAAGTCTAGTGTTGATGGATTTTTAGCCGAAATATCGGCCAACTCGTTCCCTTTGATGCCTGAATGTGCTGGAATCCAGCAGAAGTTCACTCGTTGCTGACGATCTTCAATTTTCAACAGCAAATACTTGATTTGATTTAATATAGGGTGATCCTTATGAGAGAAATTCTGCATTGCTCTAATTGAGCTGAGAGAGTCGGTGTAAATTAAATATTTTGCAGATGGGTGAAGAGTCAAATTTTCTAGAGCTAATTGAATTGCATATAATTCCGCTGAAAAGCTGCTGTACTCAGGTGGAAGAGAGGCTGATATGATAGCAGAGGGAAACACTGCTACTGCTCCAACAGTTGAATGAGATTTGGAACCATCAGTATATATCGGTAAGAAGTCAAAACAGTTTTGAATATGGCTAGCATGGAGTTGCTGCACATTCAGAGTTGGTAGACGATTCTTTCCCCATTGGAGAAAATAATTATCACAGGCTGGTTGAGGAAATGGGGTCCATGGTGGGCAAGAATAATTCTTTCTGTACTGCCTACTCTGGAGAGGAACATTCCAATTTTCTGCTATTTCAAGGAGCCGTAGGCCTGCTGGGCATATTTTATTTGGTTTATTTCTATAGAGATTGTGAAATGATGGATTAAAGAGATATGGTTGGATGGGGTGCGGAGAACAGTTTCGTATTCTGACTGCATATTTAAGTAGTAACATTTTTCTGCGGAGGTAAAGAGGGGGCTCATGGGCTTCAATATATAGACTATAGGTTGGTGAAGTCCTATAAGCACCAAGAGCAATCCTCAGTGCATTGTGTTGTACAGGATCGAGCCAGCGTAATACACTCTTTCGAGCAGAATCATAAACTGGGGCACCGTAATCTAACCGAGATCTAATCAGTGCTCTATATAAGAGCAGCAAAGTTGTACGATGTGCTCCCCAAGACTGGGCAGATAGAGCTCTAAGCATGTTCAGCTTTTTCAGACAGGTAGTACGTGTTACTTTAATGTGCTCAAGGAAATTTAACTTGCTGTCTAATATTAATCCCAAGAATCTAGGTTGTAGCTGAATAGTTTCTTTGTCCAGAATGATTGCTGATTGAAATTTGGCCCATTTGGCTTTAGAAAATTTCCATTTTCTGCAGGGTTGGTATAATGGTAGTTGTGTAGTGAGCAGGTTACAGGTTGGTAATCGGGATGCTGGAATTTGATATCCGGAGTTCAGGGTCTATATGTAATTTGCGTTGGTTACAAAAGTGGATAGCAACTGGTTTCTGATGGGAAAGCCGATATCCATTGACCTCAGCCCATTTTTGAATTTTATTGAGGGACATTTACAATTGCCGTTCTGTAGATCTCATGTTCTGAGAGTGGCAAGAAATGGAGAGATCGTCAGCATAAAGATAGGCTTCTACAGTATTTGGAAGTTCTTTGGAAATGAAATCAATTCTAAGGGCAAATAGGGTTGCGCTCAAAACCGACCACTGTGGTACTCCTTCTTCCTGCAAGAATGTAGAAGAAAGGGAGTTTTGGTATCGAACCTGGAAAGAGCGGATCTGGAGGAAGTTCCTAATGAATATAGGCAGGTTGCCTCGTAGACCAAGATTATGTAGGTCACTGAGAATGCCATACCGCCAGGTAGTATCGAATGCCTTTTCTATATCAATGGAGACCATGACAAGGTGTTCATTTTTCACAAAGGCATTGCGAATTTCAGATTCGGCCTTGATCATCAGATCTAGAGAGGACCTATTTTTGCGAAAGCCATGTTGACAATTACTCAATAGTTGTTCAGTTTCAATGATCCAGCTGAGTCGACTGTGGATCATTTTTTCAAGACTTTTACCAAGGCAACTTGACAGAGAGATTGGCCTGTAACTATTAGGACTGGAAGGATCTTTTCCAGGTTTCAAAAAGGGCAAAACTGTAGCATGGTGCCAAGATGTTGGATAAATATTTTCCAGGAAGATCCGGTTAAAGAAAACTAGCAGAATTTGTAAGTTTTGCTCATCGAGATGCTGCAGCATGACATAATATATGTCATCTGGCCCAGCTGCACTGTTTCTCGTTGTTTTTATGGCTTGTAAAAGTTCACAATATTCAAGGGGCTGATTATACGGAAGTGATAATGAGGTTCTAAAGTTAATGGGCCTCTGTTCGGTGGAGGTCTTAATTTTTTGGAATTTCGGAGTGTAATTTGATACAGCAGAGACTTCGACAAAGGTTTTACCCAAGGCATTCGCTATATCTAGAGTACCAGAGAGTTCTTGTCCATTGTATGAAAGAATTGGGGAAGGGATGATTGGAAACTTCCCAGAAAGCTGTCTAATTTTCTTCCATATTAATCTGGAGTCGGTATTTCTGTTGATAGTACATGCAAACCGAGTCCAAGAATCTTTCTTGGCTTGCCTGTGAATGAACCGCGCTTTTGCCCTTAGCTTCTTGTAGCTAATTAAATTAGCTGTTGTCGGAAATCGACGGAATAAATTGAATGCTTTATTTTTTTCCTTCTTTGCTTTCGTGCACTCTTCGTTCCACCAGTAGTTGAAGTGCCGTCGGGTTGGGGGGTTTGATAATGGAATTGAGTATTTTGCTGCAACTAAAAGACTGGATGTGATATAATCAGTTACTTTATCTATAGGTTGTAGCTGAATAGTTTCTTTGTCCAGAATGATTGCTGATTGAAATTTGGCCCATTTGGCTTTAGAAAATTTCCATTTTCTGCAGGGTTGGTATAATGGTAGTTGTGTAGTGAGCAGGTTACAGACAATCGGAAAATGGTCACTTCCCATTGGAGCATCCATAGCGGACCACTGAATGACTGGAAACAGTATCGGAGAACAAATCGAGAGGTCAATTGCAGAGGTCTGTCCAGTAGGTAACTGTATATGGGTGTGTGTACCAGTATTAAGAATGGCAAGGTTTTGTTTATCTAGTAGAGTTTCAATCAGTCGGCCCTGTCTATCTAATTTAGAGGATCCCCATAAAGGGTGGTGGCCATTGAAATCCCCTAGCAAGCAGACTGGTGAGGGTAGCTGTACTAAAAGTTCTTCAATATCTTTGAAAGAGTAGGTATTGTTTGGTGGGAGATTGTTTGGTGTTGTTTGGTGGGTGGGACTGAGACTAGCATAAATGCAATCTCAGCAATCAGACGCACAGCAACGGCTTCAATTTTGGTTTGAAGAATGATTTGACTAGCAGGGATCTTTGAGTTAATCAAAATAGCTACACCACCACGAGCAGAGTCAGATGTATTCCGATCTCTTTGGTAAACTGAGTAGTTTTTTATAGAAACAGAAATTTTAGCAGTTAAATAGGTTTCCTGCAGACAGAAACCCACTGGAGAGTAGCGTCTAATTAAGTACTGAATGTCATCAATGTTGCCTCTAAAGCCTCTACAATTCCACTGTAAAATATAAGGTATTATTTGAGTTTAGAAGAAGCTGTACCTGACGTGGCTGTCTTGTGGCGTTCTGGCTTTGGTTTATTTCTTTTTGGAAATGTGGGGCGACCTGTGTCCATATCTTCTTCTTCTTCTGCAAATATTTCAAGAATCGGATCTTCCTGTTTAGATGGGTACTCTTGATCTGTTGATGTTTCCTGAATACTCTGTTTTGAAGTTGAACTGGTATTATTTGGTGTAGTAGCAATCATTGACGAATGAGGAGATTTTGCCGGAATCGTAAGAGGCGTATTACTTGCTTGATCTGAGTGCTTCTGGATATTGGACTGTTGCTGAGAAAGAACAGCTCGAGCCCAGTCGGAGATTGATATGTTGGATGGAACAGTAACATCAGTTTGCGTGGCTATTGTTTGATATTTTTTTGCAATACTGGCATAGCTACGGTTAGATATACTGGGTGCAATTAATTTTCTTGCTTCCTGATAAGTAACTTTGTTTTCGACTTTATATTTTACAATTTTTTTCTCCATTTTCCACTTCTCACATGTTTTAGAGTAAGCAGGATGGTTACCCTTGCAATTAGGACAAGTCACTTCTTTTGCCGAACAGTCGTTTTGACTGTGATCAGAAGATCCACAGTTGGGACAAGCTGGGTTAACTCTGCATGCCGTCTGAGAATGGCCATACTTTTGGCATTTGTAGCATCTCAACGGATTAGTAATATAAGGACGAATGCGACAGAGTAGATATCCTGCTTTTACTGTTGAGGGTAGATTTGGACTGTTAAAAGTGAGAATGATACTTCTGGTGGGTGTGAGTATATTGTCCCTTTTAGTCATGATTCTTTTGACAGCAATTACATTTTGTTCATTTAGCTCTTCTTTAATTTCTTCTTCTGTCACATTCAAAAGGTCCCAAGTAGATATAACACCCTTAGATGTATTTAGGGTTGCATGGGCAGTTACCTTTACTGGAATTTTTGCAAAGTTTGTCACTTTCAGGAGTTTTTCAGCATGCCTGCAGTTGACAGTTTCTACTAGTAAGTCCCCCGATTGCAATCTCTTAACCATCTTGGGAGACCCTGCAATACTTTCCAAGTGTTTTTGGATAAGAAAGGGGGATAGCTTACTAAGAGGCTGTTCTGATAATGAATGCATTATAAAAAATGCAGGAAACTTGGTCGCAGAGGAAATGGTTTTTAACCTCTTTGCTTGCGAAGAGTCATGCTCGTGCTCTGTGTTTAGCCGACTGCTTGTCGGTTCTAAACAAGGAAACATATTTTGTTCCATCTTGGCTCCTTTTAGCCCCTGGCAGATGAACTTATCTGCCAAGGTTACCGGCCCCGCCACAGGGAGGCAGGAGCAGTGCCTGGAGTGACCAAGCGAAATTAGTAGGAGTTAGTCTATTAGATATGAAAAAATAAAGAAAGGTTACTTTCCTTCCTTGCTCTCTACCAGTACTTTTGATACAAGAGCTACTAAATTAAAGGATTTCTCAAAGAGAGGAACGTAAAAGAGAACGCAGAATTCACCTATCAAAAAGTCGCAGTGAAAGCACAAATAGAAATCGCTCAGTCAATCGCTTGGCACCCGGGGCCGGGGACCTGAGGAGCGAACGATACAAATGCAGGAGAGTGCATCTATCTGCACCCCATGCCAAGGCAGAGATGGCTCTGAGTATATTGAGTTTTTTCAAGCAGAGAGTTCTGAGATAAGTTATGTGCATGGAAAAATTAAGTTTAGTATCTAATATTAAACCTAAAAAGCAGATATTGCTGGCAAGAGGGATTAGTTGGTCTTTTAATTTAAGTTCAGGCTCTGGATGTAATCTGCACTTTTTACAGAACTGAACTGCAATTGTCTTTTGTTTTGACAGGCGATAACCATTTTCTACAGTCCATGTGTCTAACTTATTTATGGAAAGTTGTAACTGTCTCTCTATGCTGTTAATGGTTGGCGAATGGCATGATATAGCAAGATCGTCGGCATACATATATATTTCTACAGTTTTGGGAATATTCTGTGCCATGGTATTTAGCCTAATTGCGAAGAGGGTAGGACTAAGTATGGACCCTTGAGGCACCCCTTCTTCTTGAATAAAATATTGTGAAAGTACATTCTGGTGACGAACTTGAAAAGTTCTGCACTTGAGAAAGTTCTGGATGAATTGAGGTATGTGTCCTCTCAACCCTAGGGTATACAGCTCTCGAAGAATGCCATACCTCCATGTGGTATCGAATGCCTTTTCAATATCTAGGCTCACCATTACCAGATGTTCATTTTTAACATATGCATTCCGAATGTTAGTTTCGGCTCTTACCATAAGGTCCAAGCAGGATCTGTTTTGTCGGAAACCATATTGGTTGATATTTAGTAGCATTTTGCTTTCTAGTATCCATTTTAATCTCCTATGTATCATTTTTTCTAGTGTTTTACTCAAACAACTGGTTAGGGAAATTGGTCAGTAGTTTTGTGGAAGCGATTGATCCTTTCCTGGTTTTGGAAAGGCAAGAATTACAGAATGATGCCATGAGGAAGGATAAACACATTCAAGAAATATCCGGTTGTAGAATACTAGTAGTAATCTTAAAGCTTTATTATTTAGGTGTTTAAGCATTATATAGTAGATTCCGTCCAGTCCTGCTGAGCTATTTGCTGATCTGTTCAGAGCTTCTTGGAGTTCAGCTAAGATGAATGGTTGATTTTAAGGAAGGGATTGAGTGGTGTTGAAATTTAATTTATATTTTTCTGCAGAGGTTTTGATTTTCAGGAAAGGATTGTCGTACGCAGAAGCTGATGATATTTGACTGAAGGTCTCTCCAAGGAAATCACCTATTTCCTTTGGGGAGGACAGTTCTTGTCCATTCTTAATCAAGATTGGAGCAGAAAAGGGAATGTACTTATTATTTAATTGTTGGATTTTCTTCCATATTAGCCGACTGCTGGTGTCCTTCGTGATGGTACTGGCAAATGTTATCCACGCTTCTTTTTTGACTTGTTTCCTGATTTGTCGTGCCCTTGCCTTTTGTTTTTTTATATAAAATGAGGTTGGCTGTTGTAGGAAATCTACGAAATAGGTTCCAAGCTTTATTTTTTCCTCGTTTTGCACTGTTACAGGCCTCATTCCACCAGTGTTTTGCATGTCTTTTTTGGTTTGCAGAGGATTGAGGAATTGCCTCAGAAGCTGCTGCCAAAATTTGTGCGGTGATGTGCTCTGTGACTTTATCTATTGGTTGTGTTTTAATAAATTGATCATCAAAATAAACACAGAATGAATATTTTGTCCAGTTCGCTTTTGTGAATTTCCATTTTACTCTGTAATCTGGAGGGTGGGATTGTTTTGTTTGTATTTTACATATAATTGGAAAATGATCGCTGTTGTGGGAATCATATAAGGTTGACCACTCCATACAGGGGAACAGTATGGGAGAACAGATTGACAGATCAATTGCTGAAGTGGAGCCTGTGGGACATAAGTTTGATGGCCAGTATTTAGCAAGGTTAACTGCTGTTGATTCAGTAATGTCTCTATCATATGTCCTCTTTTATCCGTGCTTGAAGATCCCCACAACGGGTGATGCCCATTGAAATCTCCAAAAAGGCAGAAAGGTTTTGGCAATTGTGCTATAAGATCTTCTAGTTCCTTAAGCATGAAAAGTCTGTTTGGTGGGAGGTATATTGAAACAAGAATTAGTGTTATTCCAAGCCCAATACGCACAGCAACAGCTTCTAAGTCAATCTGTAGAGAGATATGTCGAACTGGGATTTTAGAGTTAACTAGTATTGCTACTCCTCCATGTGCGGATTTTGCAGTATTCCTGTCTTTTCTGTACATTGCGAAGTTTCTAATTGACAGAGTTACCTGTGGTGTTAAATTTGTTTCTTGCAGACAAACACTCACTGGATTGTACTTATTAATCAGGTCATATGAGGGAGGGAGTATATGATGAGAGCCTTGTCGATCAATTCGGCCCTGGAAAGATTGTGCAAGGCTCAAGGGGTAGAATTTTTTTCAGCCTGGACTGTACTTGTTAACAGGAGAGATTGCTTCTACAGGGATGGGATACACTTAAATAGAAAGGGTGCAAGAATATTTGCTGATGCTATCGAGGCAGTGTTAGGTGGGTCGGAAAACTGCTAGCTTTGGGGGAGACAAAGACCAATAGATTGACAGTAGCCACTGGCAGAGGTGAAAGAGATTCTTGCACTGCTTCTATTAGAATAAGCAGAAGCCTGAAAAACAAGATGCATGATATTTCAGAGACTGCTGGGAGCCATTGCGGTACAAGTAAACATGTGGGTTGTGTTAGGGTAGTTAAGAATAGAAACAGGTGCAGGTATACTTGCGTGTACACCAATGCTAGGAGTTTAGTAAATAAATTTGATGGATTTGAGGTATTGCTCAAAACATCAAAGGCAGATATTGTTGGGATATCAGAGACGTGGTGTCACACAGATATAAGGGATGCAGAACTGGAATTTGGGGAGTACAACGTCTACAGAAAGTGTGTGTGTTATGGGGGTTTAATGGCGCATAAGCTGCTGTGGCTATAATGCGCCTATTCACATGAAAATGCTAAACACAAAATTTAAGCATAGCTAAAAACATAATTTAGGCATAACAGCTTGGTTGCGTTTACAGAGATACTTTAGAATTTATCATAAAGTCCAATTATTTTCAGATAAGAGAAAAACTCGTTGATGTTTGCATCATCTCCAATAATATGTTGCAATGTCATTGGTTCTCGTAGATTTCTCAGGGAACAGAGGACGGATGTTCTGTCCTGTTGATATTGAGGGCAGTCTATCAGAATATGTTTTACTGTTAAATTTTCTGAACAGTATGGACATTGAGGAGGATCTTCGCCTCTGAGCAGATGGAGGTGGGTCAGATATGTGTGTCCAATACGTGCCCGTGCAAGAACCACTTCTTCTCTTCGCACTGTTTTGGTGCTAGAGCGCCAATGCTTTGGATCCTGTTTCAACTGATAGAGTTTATTATTCTTTTGTGTGTGCCATAGCTCTTTCCACTTCGCGAAACCTGCTGTTCGTATGATGTGACAGTAGTCAGAGGCTGGAACCGGACTGGAGGTTAAATCAAAGGTTGACGGATTTTTAGCATTTTCATCAGCAAGTTCGTTACCCTTTATCCCCGAATGTGCTGGGATCCAGCAAAAGGTCACTGATTGATGACGTTCTTCAATTTGTAATAGGAGTCTTCCGATTTGATTTAACACAGGATGAGCCTTGTAGGAGGAGTTTTGCATTGCAGTTATTGAGCTGAGAGAGTCTGTGTATACAACATATTTTACAGATGGGTTGAGATTCAGGTTTTCTAAAGCTAATTTTATTGCATGAAGTTCTGCGGAGAAGCTGCTGTACTCAGGTGGAAGGGCAGCTGAGATGATAGTAGAGGGAAATACTGCCGCTGCTCCAACGGCTGAATGTGATTTGGAGCCATCAGTATATATGGGCAAAAAATCAACGTATTTCTGAATATGGCTTGCATGGAGTTGCTTCATATTGAGTGTTGGTAGACGATTCTTTCCCCATTTGTCAAGATAAGTATCGAAATATAACTGAGGAGGCGGAATCCATGGCGGTTGGGAGTAATTCATTAAATGTTGCCTGTTGAAAATCTGAACATTCCAACTCTGCATTAACTCAATGAGGCGTAAGCCTGCTGGTCTTATTTTACTGGGTTTATTTCTATAGAGGTTTTGAAGTGGTGGATTAAAGAGGTATGGCTGAACAGGATGATGACCACAATTTTGTATTCGGGCTGCATACTTTAGAAGCAGCGTTTTTCTGCGGAGGTGAAGGGGGGGCTCATCAGCTTCAATGTACAAGCTATGAGTAGGAGATGTCCTGAAAGCACCAAGTGCAATCCGCAATGCGCTATGCTGTATAGGATCCAGCCATTTCAATGTACTCTTACGGGCGGAATCATAAAGAGGAGCACCATAATCCAATCGGGATCTGATCAATGCTCTATATAAGAGCAACAAAGATGTACGATCTGCTCCCCAAGACAAGGCAGATAAAGCTCTTAGTATGTTCAGCTTTTTGAGGCAGGATATACGCACAGATTTAATGTGCTCAAGGAAATTCAGTTTCCTGTCAAGGATTAAGCCCAAGAATTTGATGCTGTTAGTCACTGGAACAGTAAAGTTTTGCATCTGAAGTTCGGGATCTGTATGCATTTTCCGTTGATTACAAAAGTGGATTGCAACAGTTTTCTGCTGTGATAGATGATAGCCATTTAACTCTGCCCACCTTTGGACTTTATTTAAACATATCTGCAGCTGCCGTTCAATGGATCTCATATTCAGAGAATGGCAAGAAATAGAGAGATCATCGGCATAAAGGTAGGTCTCAACAGTATTTGGAAGATCTTTTGTGATGGAATCGATTCTTAGGGCAAACAGGGTTGCACTAAGTATGGACCCTTGTGGCACTCCTTCTTCCTGTAAAAATGTCATAGAAAGCGAGTTGCGGTATTGAACTTGGAACGAACGAGTCCTGAGAAAGTTCCTGATGAATATAGGAAGGTTGCCTCGTAGACCTAGAGCATGGAGGTCACTGAGAATGCCACGACGCCAGGTAGTATCAAATGCCTTTTCTATGTCTATGGAAACCATAACAAGATGTTCGTTTTTCACAAAGGCATTACGAATTGCAAACTCAGCTTTGATCATGAGATCTAAGGAGGACCTGTTCTTTCGAAAGCCATGCTGATTATTGCTAATTAGTTGTTGCGTTTCGATGATCCAAACAAGGCGATTATGGATCATTTTTTCAAGTAATTTACCGAGGCAACTGGATAGAGAAATAGGTCTATAACTGTTAGGACTGGTAGGATCTTTACCGGGTTTCAAAAAGGCAAGAACTGTGGCATGATGCCAAGAGCTGGGATAAATGTTTTCCATAAATATCCGGTTATAATAGACCAGCAGTATTTGTAAATTTCTCTCACCAAGGTGTTGTAACATAATGTAAGAGATTCCATCTGGTCCAGCGGCACTGTTGCGTGTTGTTTTAATGACATGTATAAGTTCATGATATTGCAGAGGCTGATTATATGGAAAGAAAACTGAAGTTCGAAAGTTGATGGCTCGTTGTTCAGTCTGGGTCTTTATTTTCTGGAAATCCGGAGAATAATTTGATGCCGCAGAAACTTCGGCAAAAGTTTTAGCCAAGGCATTTGCAATGTCTTGAGGAGCAGATAGTTCTTGCCCATTCCATGAAAGAATTGGTGAAGGGGTGGTTGGAAATTTTCCAGAAATCTGCCTGATTTTCTTCCATATTAACCTGGAGTTAGTGTTTCTGTTTATGGTGGATGCAAACCGAATCCAAGAATTCTTCTTTGCTTCTCTTTGAGTGCGACGTGCTTTTGCTCTTAGTTTCTTGTAATTGATAAGATTAGCTGTGGTTGGGGATCTACGAAATAAATTCCACGCTTTATTTTTTAACTTCTTAGCTATTGTGCATTCTTGATTCCACCAATAGTTAAGGTGCCGTCGGGACTGGGGATTCGACAATGGAATCGAACATTTAGCTGCAGATATTATATGTGAAGTGATATACTCTGTGGCTTCATCTATCGACTGTGTTTGTATATATTGTTCATCCAGGGTGACAACTGATTGAAATTTGACCCAGTTGGCTTGAGAGAACTTCCATTTCCTGCAGGGTATGATTAATGGTGGTTGTGCAGTGAGCAGGTCGCAAATAATCGGAAAATGGTCGCTGCCCATGGGATCGTCTATAACAGACCATTCTATAATTGGATACAGAATCGGGGAACATATTGATAGATCGATTGCAGAGGTTTGTCCAGTTGGTAGTTGTATGTGAGTAGGTGCACCAGTATTAAGAACAGTAAGGTTTTCCTTATCCAGAAAGGTTTCAATTAAGCGGCCATGGATATCTAATTTTGTCGATCCCCATAAGGGGTTGTGGCCATTGAAATCACCCAAGAGACAGACAGGGGGTTCTAGTTGCATTAGCAGGTTTTCAAGGTCTTGGTAAGAGAAGGTATGACTTGGTGGGAGATAGACTGATACCAGTGTTAAAGCAATCTGGGTTATCAAACGTACGGCGACAACTTCAATTGTAGTTTGCAAAAAAATTTGCTTGGTCGGGATATTTGAGCTGACTAAGATGGCCACACCCCCACGGGCAGTATTTGAATTATTACGATCGTGCCGATAGATTACATAGTTCTTTATGTTGGTGGAAATTTGCGGAGTTAGATAGGTTTCCTGTAGACAGAAACCAACTGGAGAGTAGCGGTTAATTAAGACTTGAATATCGTTAAGGTTGCTACGAAATCCTCTACAATTCCATTGTAGAATGTAAGGCATTACTGATGTTTAGTAGAAGAAGCTGCTTCTGACTGTTTTTTTAATGTGACTGTCTTGTGACGTTCAGGCCTTGGTTTATCTTTTTTTGGGAATAATGGTCGACCGGTGTCCATTTCTTCTTCCGCATATATTTCTAAGATCGGTTCTTCCTGTCTGGATGAGTCAATAGTATCCATAGACGTTTCTTGGATATTCTTTTTTAAATTTGAGTTGCGATTATTCGGTATAGAAGAAATCACTGGGGAAGGAGAAGAAGTTGTAGCTGGTACTGTAAGTGCAGTATTACTTGCCTGGTTCAACTGTTTCGGGACATTGGACTGTTGCTGAGAGAGAACAGTCCGAGCCCAGTCAGAGATTGAGGTGGTAGAAGGGACTGTAACATCAGTTTGAGTGGCTACTGATTGATATTTTTGCGTAATATTGGCGTACGTACGTTTATTCATACTGGGAGCAATTAATTTCCGTGCTTCCTGAAAGCTCACTTTATTTTCAATCTTATATTTAACGATTTGCTTTTCAGTTTTCCATCTATCGCACGTCCTTGAGTAGGCAGGATGGTTTCCCTTACAGTTGGGACAAGTCATTTCTTTTGCCAAGCAGTCAGTTTGGGTGTGGTCAGCGGACCCACAATTAGGACAAACCTGGTTTCCTCTGCATGCCGTTTGAGAGTGGCCATACTTCTGGCACTTAAAACATCTCAATGGGTTAGGAATATATGGTCTAATGCGGCAGAGTAGGTAGCCTGCTTTTATCGATGGTGGTAGATTTGGCGTGTTAAAAGTTAGAATAATATTCCTTGTAGGTGTGAGTATATTTTCTCTTTTCACCATAATTCTTTTCACAGCAGTGACATTTTGATCTTGAAGCTCTTGTGTTAACTCCTCCTCCGTGACATTCAATAGATCCCAGCTGGATATAACACCCTTAGATGTATTTAGGGTGGCATGGGGAGAAACCTTTACTGGAATTCCAGCAAAACTTGTAAGTTTTAGCAGTTTCTCTGAATGTCTACTGTTCGCTGTTTCCAATAGCAGGTCGCCTGATTGTAATCTCCTGACTGTCTTAGGAGATCCTGCCAAACTTTCCAGTTGTTTCTGGATAAGGAACGGAGAGAGCTTACTGAGAGGCTGATCTGCAAGAGAGTGCATTATAAGAAATGCAGGACAATTTGTCGCTGAGGAAGTGGTTTTCAACCTCTTGGGTTGCGACGTATTATGGTCAGGGTCTAACTCTGGCCGAGAGCTTGTCGGCTCGAGAGGCGGAAAGGCATGTTGATCCATGTTTGCTCCTTTTAGTCCTTGGCAGATGAGCTTTTCTGCCAAGACTTCCGGCCCCGCCACGAGGAGGCAGGAGCAGTGCCCGGTGTGACCAAGCGTAGAGTATTAAGTGTTAGTAAAAGAAGTATGAAAAATAAAGAAAGGTAGCTTTTCTTTCTTGCTCTGTACAAGTACTTTTTGTGACAGTAGCTGATATAAAAAATAAATTTCTTAAGGGCAGTAACTTAATATAACTTTAAATCGCTTTTATATAATCACTTTTTAAGCACAGAGAAAACGCTCGATCACATTCGCTTGGCACCCGGGGCCGTCTACAGAAAGGATAGACAGGATAGGAAGGGGGAAGGGGTTATGCTATTAGTTAAGAAACACATAAAAACCAAGGAAGTGAAGCCAGTCGACATCGCTGGACAGTGCAGTGTTGAGTCAGTTTGGTGTGACATAGGCGTTGGGAGATCAAAATTGAGAGTAGGAGTGTGCTATAGGCCTAATGACTCTATTGAGTATAATAAGAAACTGTACAGGGAAATAGTGGGCCAGTAAATCAGAGTCTTATAATGGGAGATTTTAATTTCCCAGATATTGACTGGAATTTGGGGGCTGGTCACTCACACACTAGCAGGGCTTTTGTGGATTTATTGGATGATTGTTTTCTACATCTGCATGTTCGGGAGGCAACTAGAGGGAGTAATACTCTTGATTTGATTATCAGCAGTGATTCTTCATGCATTAAGAATCTGCAGATAAATGAACCACTAGGTGGCAGTGATCACAGTGTGCTGAAGTGGGATTTACTCAAAGAGGTAACTACCATTACGGGTAAAGGGAGGGTTATTGCTTGCGTAAAGGCGACTACTATGGACTGAGACAGTATTTAAATTCTATACAGTGGGACCAACTGATGATGTTACCAACAGCAAATTCAAAATGGGAAGCATTCAAAGAACTTATCTTGGAAGCTACTAGGCTTTACATACCAACTAAGAAATATTGTTCAAGGTTTAGGCCAAAATGGATGTCAGATGAACTAATGAGGCATATGGCAGTAAAGAAAAATGCATGGGATACTTACAAATTAACACATGACACAGAAGCCTATGACAGATACTAGTTGATATGCAACAAAGTTACAAAGGAGGTTAGGCAGGCGAAGGCAGATTACGAGAAATCCTTGGCAAGGGATGCAAAGAAAAACAGCAAAGAGTTCTTTACTTATGTAAACTCTAGAAGGAAGGGGATGAATCAGATTGGTCCACTTGATACTGATGAGTCAACTGTTGATGATCCTGCTCAGGTAGCTAACAAACTAAATGAATATTTTGCATCGACATTCACACTTGAGATTCAGTGAGGGGAATGCCAGAGATGTATTCAACTCTAGCAGTAAGCTACAGAATCTTGAAATAACTGGTAGTAAAGTGGAGGAGAAACTGTTGAAGATAAACACAAGAAAGGCACCTGGGGTAGTAGTAGTAGTAGTGGCACTTGATGCAAGAAAGCAAGTGTAGGAGCTTATGCAGCATCAGCCAAAAAAAAAAAAAAAAAAAAATATCACACCATACCCTCCAATTGCCTGTCCAGTTCCTCCTTAAATTTATTTAACCTATCAACTTCCACAACGACAGATGGAAGTTTGTTCCAGCAATTAACCACCCGCTGGCTAAAGGCAAATTTCCGCACATCTATTCTACATCTATCCTTTCTTAATTTGAACTTATGTCCCCGTAGGTTCGTATTCTGAACAAGTGGGAGGATCCCATCAGAATTCAGCGTGCTCAACCCATTCAAGGCCTTATAGACCTCAATCAGATCACCGCGCAGGTGCCTAGTCTCCAGCCACTGCAATTTGCAGAACTTAAGCCTCTCTTGGTAAGAGGATCCCTTCATTCCCCTCACCAATCGTGTTGCTCTTCTCTGTACACGCTCAAGCAAATCTACATCCTTCCTAAAATGAGGCCTCCAGACCTGTACGCAGTACTCAAGGCGTGGCCTGACCATTGCCTTATACAGAGGGACAATCACCTCCTTTTCCCTGCTAGCAAAATTCCTATATATCATTGACAAAACCCCATGACCTGCCCTAGCAGCCTGTCTACATTGCTCAGAAAACTTCATATCTGACTGCACAATTACTCCCAGGTCTTTTTCATTTTCTACCACCTTAAGTGTAGTACCACACAGTTGGTACGTTTCTCTGGGGTTACTTCTACCCATATGCAGTACTTTGCATTTGTCAAGGTTAAACTTCAGTTGCCACTTCTTAGCCCATCTGCCCAAATTATCTAGATCCTGTTGCAGTAGCACACTGCCATTACTGTCATTAACAACCCTGCCAACCTTCGTGTCATCTGCAAACTTCGACATTAAGCCTGATATACCTTCATCAATATCATTGATAAATATACAAAACAACAGTGGACCCAACACCGAACCCTGTGGGACTCCACTAATAACATTAGTCCACGAAGAGCAGCACCCATTGATTACCACCCTCTGTCTTCTCCCACTTAACCATCCTTTTATCCATTGTAGCAACTTACCCTTAATACCATTCTGCTCCAATTTGTACAGTAGTCTTCCATGCGCAACAGTGTCAAAAGCTTTCCTGAAATCCAAATATATGATATCAAAATTATTTTTTGCATCCAGTTCCTTTGTAACCACATCATAATATTCTATCAAATTTGTCAGACAAGACTTTCCCTTAACAAACCCATGCTGTGTCTGAATTATTGCTGCAGTCTTGTCTAGATGATCCTGCAATGCATCTTTAACCAGCGACTCCATTATTTTACCCGGAACAGAAGTTAAACTAACTGGTCTGTAATTATTCGTGTCACCCTTCGAACCTCCTTTGTGAATTGGGGATACATTTGCACATCTCCAGTCCGTGGGAACCTCCCCTGAATCCAAGGATGCTCTCATAATTATGGCTAAGGGTTTGCTTAGTTGCTTTGCCGCCTCCTTTAATATAACTGGATAGATCCCATCCGCCCCAGGTGCCTTTCTTATGTTTAACTTCAACAATTTCTCCTCCACTTTGCTCTCAGTTATTACAAAATCATTAAGCACACTGCTACAATTTGATAACCTTCTTCCATTTTCAAACTGTAATGATTCCTCACGTGTGAATGTAGATGCAAAATACTCATTCAGTTTTGTTTGCTATCTGAGCAGGATCATCAACAGTCGAACCATCGATGTCAAGTGGACCAATCATATTCAGCCCCTTCCTTTTAGAGTTTATATAAGTAAAGAAATCCTTGCTGTTTTTCTTAGCATCTTTTGCCAAAGATTTCTCGTAATCCGCCTTTGCCTGCCGAACCTCCTTTGTGACCTGATTACAGACTAGCTTATATCTGCTACAGGCTTCTGCGTCGCCTGATAATTTATATGCATCCCATGCATTTTTCTTCTCTGTCACGAGTCGCATTAGTTCATTTGATAACCATTTAGGCCTAAACCTTGAACAATATTTCTTCATCGGTATGAAAAGTCTAGTAGCTTCCACGATTAATTCCTTGAATGCTTCCCACTTAGAATTTACTGTTTGTAACATCGTCAGTCGATCCCACTGTACAGAATTTAAAAACTGTCTGAGACCACTGTACTCCCCTTTACGGAAGCAAAAACCCTTTCCTTTACCCCTGACGGTAGTTACCTCTTTGAGTAAATCCCACTTCAGCACACTGTGATCACTGCCACCTAGTGGTTCCTTTATCTGCAAATTCTTAATACACGAATGATCACTGCTGATAACCAGATCAAGAGTATTACTTTCTCTGGTTGCCTCTCGAACATGCTGCTGCAGAAAACAATCATCTAATAAATCCACAAAAGTCTGACTAGTGTGTGAGTGACCAACCCACAAGTTCCAGTCAATATCTGGGAAGTTAAAATCCCCCATTATAAGACATTCTGATTTACTGGCCCACTCTATTTCTCTGTACAATTGTTCATTGTACTCATTCGAGTCATTAGGCCTATAACACACTCCTACTCTTATTTTTGCTTTTGCAGTGCTTATGTCACACCAAACTGACTCAACAGTGCACTGTCCATCTATATCAACTGGATGCACTTCTATTGATTTTATGTTTTTCTTAATTAACAGCATAACACCTCCTCCCTTTCTGTCCTGTCTATCCTTTCTGTACACATTGTACTCCCCAAATTCCAGTTCTGCATTCCTTATATCTTTGTGACACCACGTCTCTGCTATCCCAACAATATCCGCCTTTGATGTCTTGACCAACACTTCAAATTCATCAAATTTATTTACTATACTTCTAGCATTGGTATACATGCAAGCATACATGCTCCTATGCCTATTCCTTGTTACCCTAACACATCCCATATACCCAACTATTCCAGGATGACTGCCATCCGTCCCTGAAACCCCCAACACCCCTCGCTCCAGGTCGCTTCTTATTCTAATAGAAGTTGTGCAAGAATCACCTTCACCTCTGCCTGCAGTTACTGTTAAACTATTAGTCTTTGTATCCCCCCAAGCTAGCAGTTTTCCGACCCACCTAACACTGCCTCGATAGCATCAGCAAATATTCTTGCACCCTTTCTTTTAAGTGTATCCCATCCCTGTAGAAGCAATCTCTCCTGTTAACAAGTACAGTCCAGGCTGAAAAAAATGGATGGATGGAGGGTGGATGGGATCTATCCAGTTATATTAAAGGAGGCAGCAAAGGAAGTAAGCAAACCCTTAGCCATAATTATGAGAGCTTCCTTGGACTCAGGGGAGGTACCCATAGACTGGAGATGTGCAAATGTGACCAATTCACAAAGGAGGATCAAAGGCTGACACAAGTAATTATAGACCTGTGAGCTTAACTTCTGTTCCAGAAAAATTAATGGAGGCACTGGTTAAAGAAGCACTGCAGGATCATTTAGACAAGACTTCAGTTATAGCACGGACACAGCATGGTTTTGTTAAGGGGAAGTCTTGCCTGACCAATTTGATTGGATACTATGATGCAGTCACAAAAGAACTGGATGCAGGGAATAAAATGCTTTGATATTATATACGTGGATCTTAGAAAGGCTTTTGATACTGTTGCACATGGAAGACTGCTACACAAATTGGAGCAGTGTGACATTGGAGGCAAATTGCTGCTATGGATAAAGGGGTGGTTGAGGGGGAGAAGACAGAGAGTGGTAATCAATGGACACTGCTCATCGTGGACTAATGTTATTAGTGGAGTCCCTCAGGGCTCTGTGTTGGGTCCATTATTGTTTTCTGTATTTATAAATGATATTGATGATGGTATATCAAGCTTAATGTCCAAGTTTGCAGACGATACAAAGGTTGGCAGGGTTGTCAAGGACACTACTGACACTATGCTGCTGCAACAGGATCTGGAAATGTTGAGCAGATGGGCTGAGAGGTGGCAAATGAAGTTTAACATTGACAAATGTAAAGTACTACACATGGGAAACAGCAACCCCAGAGCAACGTATCAACTCTGTGGTACTACACTGACAGTGGTAGAGAATGAAAGGGCTTGGGGGTGGTTGTGCAGGCAGATATGAAGTTCTCTGAGCAGTGCAGACGGGCTGCAAGAGTAGCTCATGGAGTATTGTCAATGATATACAGGAATTTTTCCAGCAGGGATAAGGAGGTGATTATTCCCTTGTATAAGGCAATGGTCAGGCCACACCTAGAGTACTGTATAGGTCTGGAGGCCTCATTTCAAGAAGGATGTAGAGCTGCTGGAACGAGTACAGAGAAGGGCAACAAGATTAGTGAATGGAACAAAGGGGTGCTCTTACGAAGAAAGGCTTAAGTTTTGCAAATTACAGTGTCTGGAGACTAGGCACCAGCGAGGTGATCTGATAGAGGTGTATAAAGCCTTGAATGGTTTGAGCATGCTCAATGCTGATGGGATTCTTCCTCTAGCTCAGAATAATCACCTGAGAGGGCATAAATTCAAATTGAGGAAAGACAGATGTAGGATAGTCATGCGGAAATTTGCCTTTAGCCAGCGGGTGGTTGGTTGGTGGAACAGACTTCCATCCCTTGTAGTGGAAGTTGATAGCCTAAATAAGTTTAAGGCTCAGCTGGACAGGTATTTTGAATGAACAGAGGGGTGAAGTGGAAGTGGGTTTTTTTTTTTTTTTTTTGGCTGATGCTGCATAAGCTTGCTTTCTTGCATCAAATGCCTCTACTAATGCTAATGCTAATATATATCATCAATATTGGCTCGTATGCCTCTGCAATTCCATTGAAGTATGTGCTGCATTACTTGCTTTTAGGAGTTATGTTTTGATCTGTGTTTTTTTGAAGCAGTTTGTTTGTAATGATCTGATTTATTTCTGTCTTTTTTGGAGAAAACCGGTCTCTCTGTATCCATGTGTTCTTCTGCATGAAGTTCTAATATAGTTTCTTATTGGTCAGTTTTATTGTCAACATCCATAGGTATAGGGAATTGTTTCTTGGTCTGAGCATGATCTATAGGTACTGTTTTTTCTGCTTTTTTTGTAGTTTCAGGCATGTTAGGTGGAACTGAAATTGGAGTATTAATTCCTTGTTCCAGTTGCTTGTGTTTGGCAGGTTGTGGCTTAGCATTAAGCACGGACCTGGCCCAATCTGCAAAAGAAATGTTTGGAGGGACTGCAATGTCAGTTTGAGTAGCAATAGAATGATTGTGTTGGGTTGCTTGTGCATACGTGCGTTTCGGCATAAACTGCATGATGTGCTTTTTGGCTTCCTGATACGTTACTTTGTTTTCTGTTTTGTATTTCTTTCCCCACTTTCCACATTTCACAATTTTTTGAATATGCCGGATGGTTACCTTTGCAATTGGGACAGGTGAAGGAGGTTACGGTACAATCAGCTTGAGTGTGTTCTGTTGAACCACAGTTTGGGCAAATCATAGTGCCACGGCATGCTACCTGGGAGTGTCCATATTTCTGGCATTTGTAACACCTGATGGGATTCGGTATATATGGACATATGACAATTCAGATACCCTGCTTTAACCATTGTTGGTAAGTTTGGGGTACTAAAGGTCAGTATTATGTTCCTTGTTGGCTTTAATTCTCCATCTTTCTGGATTAATATTCTTTTTGCATGTATTACTCTTTGATCTGTCAAATCTTGTACAATTTCATCCTCTGAGATGTTAATCAGATCCCACTCTGCTATAACTCCTTTTGATGTATTCAGAGTGGCAAGAGGCGTTATTTTCACGGGAATTCCACCAAACGTAGTCAGTTTCAATAATAATTCTGAGTGTTTTGGCTTCATTGTCTCTACCAGCAGATCTCCAGACTGTAATCGCTTTACCATCTTCGGTGATCCTGCAGCATTTTCCAAGCATTTCTGGATTAGAAATGGGGATAATTTGCTAACAGGAGAATCTGATAACGAATGAATAAGGAGAAAAGCTGGGTGATCTTGTTGACATAGATCTGTTTTTTGTCTTTTATTTTGATAAGAGTCATGATCGGGTTGGTCTTGATCAGTAGGTGATCTCAACTGATCAAGTGAGGGAAAGGTTTCTTTGTCCGTTTTATACTCCTTTTGGCTCTGAGGGTTGGCTTTCCCACTCAGGTTACCGGCCCCACCACGGGGAGGCAGGAGTAATGCCACGAGTGGCCAAGTGGTTGTTAGGTTAGTTGGGTTAGTAACTTTAATAAAATTAAAAGGAAAGTTGTCTTTTCTTTCCTGACTTAACTTACAACTTGTTAGATGAAGTCTACAGTGCTTTTTTTTAAGAACTTAAGAGAAACTAACGGGGAACTTAAAAGAAAAGTGATTCCTTTAAAATGGTAGGGGATAACAGGCATTATTAAAAGTGAGATGTGCATTATGTGAGATTTAAGCATTATATTCTGTCATACCATTTTATCCTTTTTAGGAAAGTAAAAACTGCATCGATATCAGATCTGTTGTCTAATATTTGTTGCAAAGTAGGTGTGATATGGGCTGCATGGTTTGATAAGAAGTTGGTTTCTGTACTCCATTATAGAGGTGCTAGACTGTGATTTGAGCATGGCAGTTCGGACAAGAAGGTGGATCTGAGGAAGAAAGAAGATAAAAGCGAGTAAGGTGTGTATGTCCTATTTCTTCTTGCAATCGTGACTTATTCCTTTCAGTTCGAGTGGAAACTAGATGGCCAAGACTGGAGTTCCGGTTTAATCCGAAGGAGTTTGTTGCCTTCTTGGTTTTGCCAGATGGTTTGCCAGTAATTCATACTGCACTTTATTATAAGACTTTTATAGTCGGTGAAATGAATTTTGAAAGTCATCAATTGGTTGCACAGTAGATTTGGCTGCATGGTCAGCACTCTCATTGCCAGGTATGCCAACATGGCTAGCAATCCAAAAGAATTTTACTACTTTTGTGTTCTTAGCTAGATCAGCCAGCAAGTTTTGAATATTACCAAGTAGGCAGATGTGATGCTTTCTTGGTTGCTGTAAAACAAGAAGGGCACTGAGAGAGTTTGTAAAAATCATACTATTGGTAAACCGGCACAATTTTATAGTTTATAGGGCCATTTGTATGGCATGTAGTTCAGCAGTGAAGATACTGCATTCTAAAGGTAACTGATTAGAGATTATAGATGATGGAAGGACAACAGCAGCACCGACATTATGGTCGGTTTTGGAGCCATCTGTGTATATCCTGGTATAAGATTCATATTTCTCAAATTGAGATTTATGAAGCTGATTTACATTCTGTAGAGAAATTATACTTTCCTCTATTCTCGAAGGGTTGGTTTGGTTTTTAATGGCGCATTGGCAGCTAAGGCCATAATGCGCCAAGTCAAATTTAAAATGCTACTAAACATTTTGGTAGCCAAGGCTACCACGTCAAGCTTATGTTAAAAAGGTACAAAGTAAAAGCATAAAAAGTATAAAACTTAGATCCTTGTATAAAGATTAATAGATTGTAAAAAGTTAAAAACGTCGGACATATTGTCTCTGTCACCTATTATCTGACTGAGTGTAAATGGCTCAGTCAAATTATTAAAAGCAGTAAAACACAAGCTTTGTGCTTCTATAAAAACAGGACATTCTATAAAAAGATGACTGACGGTTAAAATAAATGTTACACATCTCGCACATAGGTGGGTCATCCGCCCTCAGCAAATAGGAATGTGTTAGATGACTGACCTATGCGGAGACGAGCAAGAACAACTTCCTCTCTTCGGACCCTGTGTAGACTGGACTGCCATTGTGAAATTACAGGCTTTATGTGATGTAGTTTATTTGTGGCCTAACTGTGCCAAGAATCTTGCCATTGGGAATATAATTTAGAGCATATTATTTGCCTGTAGTCTGTATAGGGGACTGACAGGCAATGACTATCCAGGGAAAGAGCTGATTTGGCAGCGGTATCAGCTAATTCATTTCCCCGGATCCCAATGTGGCTTGGGATCCAGCCAAAGCAAATATCAAATTCCAATTCTACGAGAGAAAATAGAATCTGCCGGATCCTGGACAGGATCGGATGAGGGTTATACCTCACCGATACTAGAGCCTGTAACACGCTTAATGAATCGCAATAAATCATATACCTCTGGTAGTTGCGATTTTTAATGTGATCTAGAGCTGTGCATGCAACTCTGCAGTACAAATGCTAGTTTCTTGCGGGATCTTATAGGATAACGTTTTGTGAGGGAACACAACAGCAGATCCCACATAACATTCTAACTTTGAGCCATCTGTATAGATTGGTAGAAAGTTAGAATACTGCTGTCTATGTGATGCAAAGAGTTGCTGGTACACAGATGGTGGTGTAGTAGCCTTCTCCCAGATCTTAAGGGAGAAGTCACAAGTTGGAAAATAGGCATGCCAAGGTGGAAGGAATTGCCTTGGTGACTGGGCAACGTTGTCTACTGTCAAGTCTAGTTCATTCAACAACTCTTGGATCCGAATACCAAAAGGTTTGTTGGCAGTCCGACGGGTGTTATAGAGGTGTTCCCAGCGCAGCTCAAAAACGGATGGCCACGCGGGATGATCGGGCAGGGATTTCAATTTGTAGGGGTATTGTAAGGACAACTGCTTACGTCGAAGAGACAGAGATGGTTCATTTGCTTCAACGTAAAGGCTTTGGATAGGAGATGTGCGAAATGCTCCAGTGTCTATCCGGATGGCCTGATGGTGGATTGAATCTAACCACCGAAGTGCACTATCTCTTGCAGAACCATAAACCTGAGACCCACAATCGAGTTTCGAACGGACAAGTGCTCGGTAAAAATG
Organism: Mastigoproctus giganteus; assembly: GCF_048544385.1. Taxonomy (NCBI): domain Eukaryota; kingdom Metazoa; phylum Arthropoda; class Arachnida; order Uropygi; family Thelyphonidae; genus Mastigoproctus; species Mastigoproctus giganteus. The sequence continues at coordinate 162,886,699 of NC_143579.1, forward strand.
AAGAAGGGTAGAACGATCTGCGCCCCATGAAGTTGATGAAAGGGCACGAAGGATGTTTAGCCCTTTGACACATCTTGTCCTCAGCTGACGAATATGTTGTAAAAATGTCAGCTTTTTGTCGAAAATAAGTCCAAGGAATTTGAATTCTGCTACAACTGGAATGTTATTTTGCCCAAGCCTTAATTCTGCGTCAGGGTGAAGATTACGTTTGCGACAGAAGTGTACACAAACAGTCTTCTGTGATGAAAATCTGAACCCATTAGCCAAAGACCAAGCTGTAAGATGATCAATGGTTTTCTGCAGTTGCCTTTCAATGACCCTCATATTGCATGAATGACAAAATATAGCAAAATCGTCAACATAGAGGGCATTGTTTACTGTGGGTGGAAGTTGTTCTGTGATAGTTTATTATGATTGCGAAAAGCGTGACACTTAAAACGGATCCTTGTGGGACTCCCTCTTCCTGAGAGAAAACTCGAGAGGGTGGATCCTAAACGGACTTGAAATTGGCGATTCGAAAGAAAGTTTTTAATAAAAACAGGAAGGTTACCTCTAAGACCAAAGTTATAGAGGTCTTTTAAAATTCCAAATTGCCAGGCTGTGTCATACGCTTTTTCAATATCTAAGAAAACTGCTACCAAATGCTCGGACTTAATAAAAGCATCATGAATGGACGTTTCGAATCGGATTAAATTGTCCAGAGTGGATCTATTTCTTCGGAAGCCACACTGTGTCCTGGAAAGCAGCAGACCGTTTGTTTCTAAATACCATACAAGTCATGTATTAACCATTCTTTCCACGACTTTGCACAAACAGCTTGTCAGAGCAATAGGATAATAGTTACTTGGATTGCTAGGATCTTTTCCTGGTTTTGAGAAAGCAAGGACGATAGCCCTTTGCCAGGAATCCAGAAATTGTTTGTGAATAAAAATTCTGTTAAACAGAATTAAAGGGTGATCCTTAGATTGTGGTGAGAGGTGTTTTAACATTTTGTAGTGGATGTCATTGGGCCCAACAGCACTTGCATGCGTGAGAAAGAGTACTGCATTTAACTCTTCCTGTAAAAAGGGCTTGTTATACGATTCAAGCCCTTTTGAAGAGAAGTTCGGTGGGTTTTTCTCACTTTTCTTTTCCAGGGCCAAAAACTCTACGGGAAAAGCAGAGATTTTTGCAAATGTTTCCCCTAGACTATTTGCAACTGCAGTTCGATCTGTAATTGGACATCCATTGTGCTCGAGGATCACTGAAGGGCATGGTGAATATTTTCCCTTCATTTTCTGGATCTTATCCCAGACTATTTTTGAGCTAGCAGCCTGAGTTATGGAAGATGTAAAACGAATCCAAGATTTCCTTTGGCTCTGATGTCGTACATAATGCGCTTTCGCACGTGCACGTTTGAATGATATTAAATTTTCAGTAGTCGGATATCGGCGGAATATCCCCCAGGCTTTGTTTTGTGCTTTTTTTGCAGCCATTCATTCTGAATTCCACCAACGTTTGGGAAATAGTGGGAACCGGCTGGATGATTTTAGAATTGCAATTGCAGCTGCTTGGACAATCGTTTCTGTGACACGAATGACTGCTTCATTGATTGGCTCCTGACTGACTGTAGCGATGTCAAGGTTTGCCAGATGTTGAAAGGCATTCCAGTCAGCCTGATCAATCTTCCACCGCGGTAAACTAAATGGCAAACATGGTCTACCACTAGTTAGGGTGGTTATCACGGGGAAGTGATCGCTTCCATATGGATTTTCTTCTACTTCCCAAGTAAGTGAAGGAAGGAGAAAAGGGGAGCAGATAGAAAGATCAATGGCAGAGAAGGTACGGGTAGGCATGTGGAAGAAGGTGTTTGTTCCCACATTTAAGAGGGAGAGGTCATTGTCAGTGAGCATATACTCTATGACTCGTCCCCTTCCATTGATGTTAGCACTACCCCACAGAGTATTATGTCCATTGAAATCCCCAAGAATTAATCAAGGGGAAGGCAATTGCATGATAAGATCATCAAGGCCTTTCTGGAGGATGTCAATCCCAGGGGCAAATAAACAGAGCAGACAGTTAATAAGAACCCCACTGTAAGGCGAATTGCTACAGCCTCAATGCTAGTTGTAAGCTGCAAAGGTTGAAATGGGATATGGTTGCCGACCATTAACAATTCTATCCTTACGAATGATGGTAATGTTATGCATGGTGGGGTCATCATTTGCCTTTAAATAAGTCTCCTGTATGCAAAAGCAAGCTGGTTTGTGCTTTTGCAGGAGTGCCTTGATGTCATCAGTATTTTGTCGGAATCCACGACAGTTCCACTGTAGGAATTTAGCCCTTATTTTGGCTTGGTGGGTCCATCAGGCAGCTTGCAAGGTGCTGAGGGCTTACCTTTTTCAGTTTTGGCTTTATCCTTCCTGGGTGAAGTATGGACACTGGCCAGTGTCCATTTCCTCCTCAGCAAAGAGCTCCAAAACTGAGTCTTCTTGTACCTCCTTCTGCTCGACATCCATGTTTTCTTGGGTATTAAGGGATGCTTCACCTTTCTTATTCTTTTCTTTCGAAATTGCTTTTTTTACTTGTGGAGCATTAGGAGGTACCGATATAGGAGTGGCAGCTGATTGGTCCTTCTGTGCAGGTTTTTGAAAACTTAAGAGATAACGTACGATGGGAGTAAATGATTCATTTGGAGGGATGGTCATGTCCGTCTGAGTTCCAATGGAACATCTCCCTGCTACCTTCTGGGCTTAGGTAGGTTTGTTGATGCTGAGAGGTTTTACTGCTTTCCTTGCCTCCTGGTATGATATGTTTAGCTCTGCCTTCAGCCATTGAATTTCTTTTTCTTCTTTCCACCTCTGGCATGCTCATAAATAGGCTGGATGTTCTCCCTCACAGTTAATGCAGGTGGGTTTTGTCGCTGAACACTGTTGTTTCATGGTCCTTTGCACCACATCGAGCGCATGCAAGGACTCCACGGCAGGCCATTTGAGAATGTCCATACATCTGGCATTTAAAACACCGTAAAGGGTTCGGAACATATGGACGCACTGAACAGTTGATGTAGCCAGCTTTAATCTCATCAGGAGGTTTGGGTGAGTTAAAAGTCAGGATAATGCTCCTGGTTTTAATAAGTTTCCCATCCCTATGCGCACTAATTCTCTCGACAGCAATAACTCCCTGTGGTTTCAATTCCAAGCAGATTTCCTCCTCGGTTACGTCAAGAAGGTCCCATTCTGATATGACACCTCTCGATGAATTGAGTGTTCTATGTTGTGTCACTGTTATGGGTACTCCTCCGATTGATGTTGCTCGGAGTAGCTGCTCAGACTGCCTGTCAGTTTTAGTTTCAATTAAAAGGTCTCCAGAATGGAGCCTCTTAACTGGTTTGGATGAACGTGCTAACCCATCTAACCCTTTTTGTATAAAAAAGGTGATATTTTGCCAATCGGTGTTTCATTGGTAGAATGTATAATTAAAAATCTTGGAACAGGCCCTGATGATATTTCTGTTTGCTGCCTCTTTGTAGCAATAATGCTATCTGTATCTTTGTCTATGGTTTCAGATAGGGACTGGGTTGGGGCCCCTGAAGAAGTTAGTTTATCAGGATTCATAGAGTTTTTATATGGTTCAGTGCCGGGGCTCCCCACCCACCACGGAGCCCAAAGGGACGCCCACTACCCAGCATGCAATTAATGCGCTCGGGAGTGGAATGCCAGGGCTACCCAGACACCATACCTGCACCGCCGCCAGCCTGAATCCTGTCCCTCGGACCATGAGAGTAGGGGCGTGGCATTGACACGGTCTACCCTCGCAGGCGAACCTACTAGCCGATTGATCCTAGCCGGGACTTCCAGGACCACCCGTCTTGTCGAAGCAGGGGCCAAAGTGGTGTATTGAAGCTGGGCCCCTCAACCACAAGGATCCCCCCTTTCCAAATTTCCATGGGTCGCAGCACATGGCAAACACGCCGGATTCCATTGATGTTAGCCTGGAACCTAGACTGTGGGTGTTGGATCCCAGTGATGCTAGTCTGGAAGTCCAGCAGCGTCACTGGGAGGTCCCCTCACCACGTACAGGTGCCGACGTCGAGGGGCATTCTTGAAGGAGCAGATCATAGGTGGCAGGACAAAAAACCCATGGAGAAGTAGTGAAACTAGTGGTGGCTATTTTAGAAAGATCAAGCTGCCAATTATCATGTAGTGAGCCAAGATGTATGCCAGCAGGTCGATTTATTGATGGGTAAACAGCACACAAGTTCTCCCAATCTGGTGTAAATAGATGTTTCCACAATGGATGCAGGGATTGGCATTTTAGTTTGACAGCATAATTTAGCAGTAAAATTTGTCTTCGTAGAGAGAGTGGGAGATCATGAGCATCAGCATACAGGCTCTGCACAAGAGATGTGCAGTAGGCTCCAAGAGCAATGAATAGGCCACTGTGGTGAATAGGGTCCAAAACCTCAAAATGTTAGGTCTAGCAGAGTTGTAAACTGGAGATCAACAGTCTAACCTTGATCTTACAATAACATGATATAAATGAATGAGTGTATGACGGGCAGCACCCCATGATGTAGCTGATAATACTCTCAAAATGTTTAATTTCTTGAAACAGGTGGTTCTAAGTTGTTTAATATGGTCAAGAAAGGTCAATTTTTTATCTAAAGTTAACCCAATGACATGTTGAAGTTCATGATAGTGAAGAGGCTGGTTATACGCAAGGAAAACAAGTTTGAAAATTGATGGCTCGTTGTTCACTCTTGGTTTTTATATTCAGGAAATCCACAGAATAAGTTGAGGCCACTGAAACTTCAGCAACGGTTTTGCCCAAGGCATTTGCTATGTCCTCAGGAGCAGAGAGTTCTTGCCCATTCCATGAAAGAAATGGTGAAGGGGTGGTTGGAAATTTGCCAGAAATCTGCATAATTTTCTTCCATATTAACCTGGAGTTAGTGTTTCTATTTATGGTAGATGCAAACCGAATCCAAGAATTCTTCTTGGATTACCTCTGAATGAGATGTGCTTTGGCCCTTAATTTCTTGTAGTTGATAAGATTAGCTGTGGTTGGGGATTTATGAAATAAATTCCATGCTTTATTTTTTAACCTCTTTGCCTTTGTGCATTCTTTATTCCACCAATAGTTAAGGTGCCGTCAGGACTTGGGATTCGACAAAGGAATTGAACAGTTAGCTGCAGATAGTAGGGTTGAAGTGATATAATCTGGCTTCATCTATTGACTGTGTTCTTATAAATTTCTCATCCAAAGTGACAGCTGACAAAAATTTGACCCAGTTGGCTCAAGAGAACTTCCATTTCTTGCAGGGTTTGGCTAATGGTGGTTGTACAGTGAGCAAATCACAAATAATTGGAAAATGATCACTTCCCATGGGATCGTCCATAACAGCCCATTCCATGATTGGAAACAGAATTTGGGAGCATATTGAGAGATCAACTGCAGAAGTTTGTCCGGTTGGTAATTGTATATGAGTAGGTGTTGTGTGTGTGGTGTTTTCTGGCAAAAGGGATACTTTTGCCAGAAAGCCATATTGCACCTCGCAAATTAATTGAGTCACTTATGATAACTGCACAGTGAGCAGTTAGAAATGGTCATGCATTTTTATTTGTTTCAAATAGAAAAAGAATTCAGAAAGATTTGCTCTTTTACCTATTATGCTATTTAGAGAGAGAGGGGTTGTTGTAGATCTGAGATGAAACTAAAAGACATCCGTCGGGAATTGCTGAACAAGTTACATTCAAGGAGTATATTGTTGTTGTTGTTGTGGGGGTTTTCTGGCGCATAAGCTGCTTTGGCTATAATGCGCCTATTCCTTTATTGTAATAATATATATAATACATGAGAATTTCTTGTTATGTTAGAAGAGGCAAAAAATCAGAAATGACTAAAAACTCCAATTTTCTTCAGAAAGTTAAAAAATTCAGGGATATTTGCATTGTCACCAATGACATTCTCTAGAGTTATTGGTTTGTGAAGGTTAACCAAAGATAGCAGGGTTGTATTTCTGTCTTGATTATAGTGTGGGCATTCAATGAGAATGTGTTTCACAGTCAGATTTAGAAAACAATGTGGACACTGTGGTGGATCATCTCCTGTGAGTAAATGATTGGTTGGTTGGTTGTTTTGTTGTTTATTGGCACATTGACAACGGAGATCATAATGCGCCAGTTCATTTGTTATATTATGTCTTTGTATGTATATTGATTCTCTATATCTTATCGTATTAACTGCAGTTAAATATTTTCTGTGATTATATACTCTATCATTATTTATAGTAGATGGTAGATGTTGATTGTCTGCATGAATCTGAAAATGTCTGATACCCGTCCCTCGTCACCTAGGATATCTCTGAGGGTGATGTCTTGATTTCTTTTATATAATGATGAGAAAATCTTTCGTCGATCATTTTCATAGGTTGGGCATTCTATGAGTATATGTCTGATTGTTTGGGTAGTATTGCATGTTTGGCATCTTGGAGGTTCTTCTGCACGTAGTAAATAGCCATGTGTGAGGTGTGTATGTCCAATTCGTAGTCTAGTCAGAACAACTTCCTCTCTCCTTGATTTTCTTGTGCTTGTTTTCCAATGTTCAACTTTTGGTTTTATTTTATATAATTTATTTGAAGTTTGTTTTTGCCAGAGTTCTTGCCATTGTGTCAGAGAGCGGTTTTGAATGATTGGTTTATAATCCTGATACGGAACTGGGAAAGGTTGTTTCTGAAGGTTAGTTGTTGATTTTGCAAATCTATCAGCTTCTTCGTTTCCTTTTATCCCTTTGTGTCCTGGTATCCAGCAGAAAAGTATTTCTTGTTTTTCTTTTGTTAAATCCGTTAATATCTGTTTAATTTGCACTAGAACTGGATGGGTTGTATTGGTCGTGGTTTGAATGGCTTGTATTGCACTTAATGAATCAGAGTATATTACTGTTCTCAAATGATATGTGGTTCTGAAGTACTCCAGGGCTATCTGAACTGCTACTAATTCTGCAGTGTAGACGCTGCATTCTTTTGGAAGTTGGCGTGCCAGTGTAGTGTCTGGGAATACTGCCGATGCTCCTACATGGTTCTCTGCTTTTGATCCATCTGTATATATATTGGTAAATGATTGGGATATTTAGTTCTATGTGCTGCATGCAGTTGTTGAAAGTTAATGTCTGATAAGTTATTTTTATTCCAGGTTTGCGTGGAGAGTTCACAAGTTGCGGAGTGGTTTATCCATGGTGGTATTATGTGCCTTTCAAGATTTGCAACATTATCTACGTTAAGATCATATGTTGTCAGTAGCTCTTGCAGTCTGATTCCTAGAGGCTTGTTTGCACTTTTGCGATTCCTATATATGTTTTCAAATTTTGGTGAGATAATGATGCCCAAGTCGGATGATTTCTTGTGGATCTTATCTTGTATGCATAGAGTAGGGCCAGCTTTTGTCTCCTGAGGAACAATGGTAGTTCATTCGCTTCTGTATAAAGACTGTATGAAGGTGATGTGCGGAATGCTCCTGTTGCTATTCGTAGTGCACTATGGTGAATTGGGTCTAACCATTTGAGGGCGCTCTTTTTGGCGGAAGCATAAACAGGTGCTCTGTAATCTATTTTTGATCTTACTAGTGTTTTGTACAGATTGAGCAGGGTATAATGGTCTGCTCCCCAAGATAGTGATGTTAATACTTTAAGGATATTAAGCCGTCTCATACATTGTATTCGTAATTGCTTTATATGTTCTACGAAGGTTAACTTGTTGTCTAAAGTGAGTCCAAGGAATTTTACGCTTTGTTTGACGGGTATTTTGTGACCTTCTATTGTTAGTTCAGGGTCGGGATGTAAATTTCTTTTCCTGCAGAAGTGTACGCAGACTGTTTTTTGTTGTGAAATTCTAAATCCGTTTTTCTGGGCCCAACTACTGATTTTGTTAATTGCGCATTGCAGTTGCCTTTCTATTGTTCCCATATTCTGTGCTTGATACGATATACTGAAGTCATCTACATATAGTGCATGCGACACCGTGGATGGAAGTTGTTTTGTGATGCCATTTATTTTTATGACGAATAGTATAGCACTGAGGACAGACCCCTGGGGGACTCCTTGTTTATATATTTTTGACATGGTGTTCTGTACTCTGACCTGAAATGTTCTGTTTTTCATAAAGTTTTGAATGAAGTGCGGTAATTGTCCTCTGAGGCCTGTATCGTGGATGTCTTGTAGTATACCGTATCTCCAAGCTGTATCATATGCCTTTTCTATATCAAAAAATATGGTAACCATATGTTTTGAACTTATAAATGTATCTCTTATGTCTGTTTCTATTCTTACGAGGTGATCAAAGGTGGATCTATTACCTCTAAACCCGCATTGCATACTGCTTAACCAGTTGGTTGTTTCTAAAAACCAGATTAATCGTTTGTTGATAATTTTCTCCAAAACTTTGCTCAAGCAGCTAGTGAGCGCTATCGGTCGATAGTTGTTTGGGTCCTTCTGATCTTTATTCGGTTTTTGGAAAGCTAATACTATTGCATGATGCCAAGCTTCAGGATATTGCTCTTCTTGAAAAATGCGGTTGTACAGTTTAAGAAGGTTTTCTATTTCTTTTTGCTTCAGATGTTTAAGCATATCATAATGTATGTTGTCTGGTCCAACTGCACTTGATTTTGTTTTTGATAATGCTTCACGTAATTCATGCAATGTAATTGGTTGGTTATAGGAGTCAATATGTTTGGTGTTAAAATTAATTCTGTTTTTTTCAGTTTTCTCTTTATAGGTCAAAAATTCTTCACGATATGATTGTTTTGACGATACTCTGGCAAATATTTCTCCTAGTATATTAGCTGTCTCTGAAGGTTCAGTAATGCTTTCGCCATTCCAGTGTAATACTAAGGATGGTTGGTTTTTGTATTTCCCGTTCATTTTCCGTATTTTATTCCATATTGTCTGTGTATTTGTTGTTCTATTTATTGAGGAAGTAAACTGGATCCAGGAATTTTTTTTGGCTTGTTTCCTTGTGTACCTGGCTAGTGCTCGTGCTTGTTTAAATTTTATCAGATTTTCCGTTGTAGGACATCTCCGGAACTTATTCCATGCTTTGTTTTGTTGTCTTTTTTTTGTCATACAGTCCTCATTCCACCAGGATTTTGGATGTAGCGGGAAACGAGTTGAAGTTCTGGGTATTGTTTGCTCAGCTGCTTGTATTAAGGTATCTGTGACGTGTTTCACAGCTTCATCGACTGATTTTTCTTGAATGCTTTGTGAATTAAATATTGCGAGTTCTCTAAATTTTTCCCAGTTGCCTTTTTCTATTTTCCAGCGGGGTGGTCTGCTGGGATGACAGGGAGTATTTCTGATCAGTGTGGTGATTACTGGGTAGTGGTCACTGCTGTATGGGTTTTCTATTACTTGCCACTTTAACTCTGGTAGGAGTGAAGGGGTGCATATGGTTAGGTCTATTGCTGAGGTCGTACGACTAGGAAAGTGAAAATAAGTATGTTTACCGTTGTTAAGTAGAGAAAGATTATGGTGATCTATTATTCTTTCTATTATTCGTCCTCGTCTGTTGATGTCAGTGTTTCCCCACAGATGACTATGCCCATTCATATCTCCCATTATACAGAAAGGTGATTTGAGTTCGGAGATTAGTTGGTCTATTTCTTCAAAAGTTATATCTGATCCTGGTGGAAGGTACACTGAACAGATGGTTAACTTAAATCTTAGTGTTATTCTTACAGCTATCGCTTCGAGGTTGCTGTTTAAAGGAATGTGTTCAGTTGGGATGTGGTTATGAACCAAGATGGCTACTCCTCCATGTGTTGGCCCATCTCTTATTCTGTCTTTCCTATACATTGTATAATTTTTTACTGAAAGAGTTTCTTGATGTCTAAGGTATGTCTCTTGAAGACAGAAGCATATTGGCGTATGGTGTGTAATTAGATACTGGACATCGTCGTAATTGGTCCTTAGTCCTCTACAGTTCCACTGGATGAACTGATCCATTATTTGGTTTTTCTAGGGCTTTCGGGTTGTTCCCGAAATGGAACATTCTTATATTTTGTCTTATCTTTTTTAGGGTATTGAGGCCTGTCCATGTCCATATCTTCTTCTGTGAAAATTTCTAATACTGGTTCTTCCGTTGTGTTTATTTTTCCTATATCCATCTGTTTGGTTGTTTTGGTGTTTGCAGGTTTACCTCGGTCTTTGTTGTGGTGCTGATTTGTTGGTATTTGTTCTGTGTGAATAGAAATTTGAGTACTCACTATTTTCTTCTGTTTTTGTGCCTTCATTTCATTAAGTGATTCTTTTGGCAGCATGGAAATTTCGGTTTGCACTTCTACTGATTTGTATTGGATCACTGCTTGTGCATATGATGGCTTGTTTGTAGGCCATGGCTTTATTATTCTTCTTGCTTCTTGGTACGTTGTGTTGTGTTCTGTTTTGTATTTCTGAATTAGTTTCTCTTGTTTCCATTTTTCACATGTTTTTGAGTAGGCTGGATGTTCCCCTTTACAGTTTGTACATATCAAGGTGTTAGCAGAGCAATCTGTAGTCTCGTGTTCTTTAGAACCACATTTTGCACAGGTAGCCGAGTTTCTGCATGCCATTCGCGAATGTCCAAATTTCTGACATTTGTAACATCGCAATGGATTTGGAATGTATTGTCTTACTTGGCAGTTCAGATATCCTGCTTTTACTGTTGCTGGAGGTTTCGGAGTATTAAAGGTTATGATTAGAGTTCTTGTTGGAATTATATTTCCATCCCTTCGGATATTGATTCTCTTCACTGCTGTTATCCCTTGGCTTCTTAATTCTTCTATGAGCTCTTCTTCTGACACATTTAAGAGGTCCCACTCGGAGATCACTCCTCTGGAAGAATTCAGCGTGTTGTGTGGTGTTACAACTACTGGTAATCCTCCAAAGATTGTCGTAGCTAGCAACTTCTGGGAGTGATTAGGACTTTCTGTTTCTACTAGTATGTCCCCGGATCTCAGTCGTCGAACAGACTTGGGAGATCCTACTAGACCCTCTAACGTTTTCTGAATTACGAAGGGAGACATACGTCCTAATGTCTGATCTCCTGTCGCATGTATAACAATGTATGTCGGTATTTTTGGTGGGTCCATATCAGTCCTCTGTCTCTTTGCCTTTGTCTTTTCTGTATCTCTACTTGGTAGGGCTTTCTCTTGAAGCCCTGTAGTATCAGTAGTTATTTTACTACTCATGTTTGCTCTTTTGGCCCTGGGAGTGTTACTTTCCTCTCCCAGGTCAGATGCGGGGAAGATGCTATGTATTTTAAGGCCATTAGTATGGCGAATAGCTCGGCAGAATAGCTGCTGCATTGGTTTGGGAGTTGCTGTGAGATAACAGTGTGTGGAAATACCACTGCAGCACCAACTTTGGTGTCTGTTTTAGAGCCATCTGTATATATATGAAGGTATTCAGAGAACTGTGATGAGTGGGCTGCATGCATCTGTTTTATGTTGACATTTGCCAGAGTGCTTTTTCCCCATTGTTGAAAATAAGTGTCGCAGTTAGGCGTGAAAGTGCACCATGGTGGAATACTTATGCTATTATCCTCGTGTATGTTGTCAAAGCTTAGGCCCCATTTTGAAACAATTTCTTTTAGTCGTATTCCAGCTGGTTTATTTACTGTAGGTTTATTGTTGTAGAGAATTTCCCACTGTGGGTTAAAAAGATACTGCCAAGTAGGATGATGAGGAAGACTTCGGATTTTAATTGCATAGTTTAATAGCAGCATTTGCCTCCGGAGGTATAGTGAGGGCTCGTGGGTCTCTGCATATAAACTTTGGACTGGTGAAGTTCTGTATGCTCCTAAGGAGATTCGTAAGGCACTATGATGTATGGTATCGAGCCATTTGATGACACTTGGTCTACACGAACTATACACAGGGGCTCCATAGTCTAGTCTTGATCTGATTATAGCATGGTATAGGTGAAGTAGTGTGAACCGATCAGCTCCCCACTTCATTGCAGAAAGAACTTTGAGAATATTTAGTTTTTTTTGACAGGTTGTTCAGAGGCATTTGATGTGATCCAAAAAGTTAAGTTTTTTATCTAGAATGAGGCCAAGAAAACGTATACTATTTGCTAGAGGTATCAGCTGGTTTTCTAGTCTTATTTCTGGATCTGGGTGCATTTTTCACTTTCTACAGAAATGTATTGCCACTGTTTTTTGTTGTGATATTCTATAGCCATTGTTTTTAGTCCATAATTCTATTTTTTTCACTGCGCTTTGTAACTGCCTTTCAATCATGTTCATGTTTTGTGAATGGCATGAAATAGTAACATCATCTGCATATAGGAATGTTTCCACTGTTTTTGGCAAGTCTTTTGTAATAGAATTTATTTTGATTGAAAACAAGGTTGCACTCAGTACTGAGCCCTGAGGAACTCCTTCTTCCTGAGTATATATTTGTGACAGATTGTTTTGATATTTTACTTGGAAGGTTCTGACTTTCAGGAAATTTTTTACTAAGAGTGGTAAGTTGCCTCGCAAACCAATGCTGTGGAGATCTTTAAGAATGCCGTATCGCCAGGTAGTATCAAAGGCCTTTTCTATGTCGAGACTGATCATTATTAGATGTTCATTCCTTAGAAAAGCATTTCGGATATTTGCTTCTGCTTTTATCATGGGATCTAGAGATGATCTATTTTTACGAAAGCCGTATTGATTTATTTTAAGTACATTATGTGTTTCTAAAAACCAGGTTAATCTGTTGTTCACCATTTTCTCGAGGATTTTCCCAAGGCAACTTGTTAGTGCTATTGGACGATAACTTGTGGGAATTGTATGATCTTTGCCAGGTTTAGGAAAGGCAATTACAAGGGAGTGAAGCCAGGAATTTGGATAGTAGTTTTCCATGTAAATTCTGTTGTATAGCATAAGCAAAGCCTTTAGAGATTTTTGATTAAGTTGTTGGATCATTTCATAGTGAACTCCATCAGGACCTGCTGCACTCTTCCTAGACTTAGCCAGAGCTTTTTGCAATTCTTCTATATTGAAAGGTTGGTTATATGGTAGTTGTTGGCTGGTATTAAAGTTTAGTCTGTATTTTTCAGCTATAGTTTTCGTTTTCTGAAAGGATGGGGTATATGCCGATACTGCTGATATATTTGCAAAAGTAGTTGCAAGTAAGTTTGCAATTTCCTTGGAGTTAGTTATTTCCTGTCCATTCCAGATTATTAGTGGAGTTGGGACTGAAAGAAATTTCCCATTAAGTCTTCTGATTTTGTTCCATATGACACGGGTATCTGTATTTTTATTAATTGTGGAGGCGAATCGTATCCATGAATCCTTTCTACTTTTACGCTGGATATATCTTGCTCTGGCTCTAGCTTTTTTAAAATTTATGAGGTTGATGGAAATGGGATACTTTCGGAAGAGATTCCAAGCCTTATTCTTCTCTCTTTTGGCTATCCTGCATTCTTCATTCCACCATGCTGTGTCATGTTTATGATGTTTTCCAGATGACCGAGGAACTGTGGCTTCAGCTGCTATTAAAATTTGGTTTATGACATGAGCTGTAGCATTGTCTATGGGCTGAGTGGTGATTATTTGTTCATCTATTGCTGCAATTGTTTTATATTTAGTCCAGTTAGCTTTATGGAATCTCCATCTTTTTTGGCCATCGTGATGTGCAACATCATTTGTTAGTATTTTGCAGACCACAGGAAAATGGTCGCTATTCAGTGGATTCTTCAATATTGACCATTCAATCAATGGGTATAGGACAGGTGAACATATGGATACGTCAATTGCGGAGGCTGTTCCAGTGGGCAAATGGATGTATGTCTCAGTACCAGTGTTAAGGAGAGAGAGATTTTGCTCTTCCAGTAATTTCTCAATCAATTTACCACGTTTGTCTTGATGACAGGATCCCCACATGGGATGGTGACTATTTAAATCTCCCATGATACAGACCGGGGGTGGTAGCTGGGTTACTAATGCTTCTAGGTCTGAATATGCATACTCTTGATTTGGGGGAAGGTAGAGTGAGACCAGTGAGAAAGTAAACTGGATTGAGACTCTTACTGCAACTGCTTCCAAAGATGTTTGTAGTTGGAGGCGTTTACATGGAATTTTGGAGTCAATTAGAATTGCCACTCCACCATGAGCTCCACAGGAAAGGCATCGGTCTTGTCTATAGGTACCGTAACGGTTCACTGCTGTGTTTACTTGTGGAGTTAGGTTAGTTTCTTGAAGACATATACCTACAGGGTGATATTTATCGATTAGGTTGCGAATGTCATCAATGTTGCTGCGGAAACCTCGACAATTCCACTGTATTATTGTGCGCATTATATTGGCTTTGTAGTTGTATTTGTTTCTGACTTTTTACGAGTAGGGGTTTGCTTGGATCGCTCAGGCTTTTTCTCTTTTCTGGGAAAGATTGGGCGAACTTCCATCTCTTCCTCAGCATGTATCTCTAAGATTGGTTCTTCTGGGACTTCTTTTTCACATGTATCCATATGATCATGGACAGGGAGTTTGTCATCCATATCTATGTTTTTAGTATTTATGGTTGGCCGTGACGTGGAAGGCATTGTTGGAGGAATTGTAACAGGTGTATTTATGGCTTGATTAGAAGTTGAGATTGAAGATGATTTTGCTGATGGAGCTAGGATTGAGCGAGCCCAATCAGAAATAGAGATGTTTGGGGGAATTGTAACGTTGGTTTGAACTGAAGTGGTAGTGGTGGTGACAGCAGTTATTTGTTTATGTTGTTGGACAGTTGCTGCATATGAGCGTGTTGTTGTAATTGGTGATATTTGTTTCTTTGCCTCAGGGTAGGAGACTTTGTGCTCGGTTTTATACTTCTGAATCATTTTTTCTTTTTTCCATGTTTCACAGTCTTTGGAGTAAGCGGAATGGTTGCCTCTACAGTTTGGACACTGTAGGATTTGTGCAGAACATTCGGTATGGGTATGGTCTTTAGAACCACATGAAGCACATACAGCAATCCCTCGACATACTGTCTGTGAATGCCCAAATTTTTGACATTTATAACATCTGATTGGGTTCGGTATATATGGTCGGACATGACAGTTCAAATATCCGGCTTTTACAGATGTTGGTGGATTTGGCAAGTTGAAAGTTAGTATAATGTTTCTGGTTGGAAGCAGTGAACCATCCTTTTTAATTAGTATTCTTTTTACCTGAATAACATTTTGTTCTGAAAGCTCTTGTTTGATTTCTTCCTCGGATACATGTAAAAGATCCCATTCTGTTATAACTCCTTTTGAGTAGTTTAAGGTGGCATGAGGTGTTACTTCTATGGGAGTTCCTCCAAGTGTTTTCAATTTAAGTAGCTTGTCAGAATGCTTGGATTGAGTTGTTTCAACAAGCAGGTCACCTGATTTTAGTCTGCGAACCATTTTTGGTGAGCCAGCGATGTTCTCTAAACTTTTCTGAATCAGAAAAGGAGAAAGCTTGCTGACTGGCTGGTCAGTCAAAGAATGTATTATGAGGAAATGAGGCCAGATATTCTGGTCTGTATCCTTCTTTTGTCTCTTAGCAAAGGAAGGGGTATAATCTTCCTGCTCTCTAGAATGTGATGGGGCATTGAGCCCGCAAGAGTCAGTGTTGGTATAGTCCATCTTTGCTCCTTTTAGCCCTTGGCAGAGAGACTTTTCTGCCAAGATTTCCGGCCCCGCCACGGGGAGGCAGGAGCAGTGCCTGGTGTGACCAAGCGAAAATTAGTAGGTATTAGTAATATACTAGGAGAAAAAAGAAAGGTGGCTTTCCTTCCTTGCTCTGTACAGGGACTTTTGTTACGAGAGCTGTTATAAAATGAATAGATTTTTTAACGATAACAACAAAAAGGAACTGTAAATCGCTTTCTGGAAATCGCACTGGAAGTACTGAGAAGTCGCTTAGTCACAATCGCTTGGCACACGGGGCCTTAATTTGCAGTAATAAGCTTCTGATTTCATCAAGAACAGGGTGAACTTTATCTGAGGAATTACATAATGACATGATTGAGCTGAGTGAATCAGTGTAAATAACTGATTTTAAGGAACTGTCAGAATAGAGATTTTCTAAAGCTAGTTTAATTGCATATAATTCAGCAGAAAATATACTAAATTCTGATGGAAGGGAAACTGATACAGTTGTATTCGGAAACACTGCAGCTGCTCCAGCATTTGAATTAGATTTAGAGCCATCTGTATAAATTGGAGAGAAATCAGTATATCTTTGAGTGTGAACTGCATGAATTTGGTTGACATTTGATGCTTGCAAAGTATTCTTTCTCCATTGACAGAGGTAAGTGTCACAGGTTGGAAGAGGAGGAGGAGCCCATGGTGGCTGAGTATAAGTTGCCACCTGCTTTACGGAATGGATGGAAATATTCCAAACTTGCACCAATTCAAGAAGGCGAAGACCAGCTGGCTTTACTATACTAGGTTTGTTTCTGTATAGGATTTCTAATGGTGGGTTGAAAAGGTATGACTGAACGGGATGAAAGGCACAACTTTGTATCTTGACAGCATATTTGAGTAACAGTGTTTTCCTGCGTAAAGTTAGTGGGGGCTCATGAGCATCAATGTAGAGACTATGTGCTGGCGATGTTCTGAATGCACCAGTTGCAATTCTCAAAGCACTGTGCTGAATTGGATCAAGCCAGCGTAATGCGCTCTTTCTGGCAGAATCATAGATTGGAGCACCATAATCGAGACGGGATCTGATTAATGCCCTGTATAAACGAAGAAGCGAGGTACGATCTGCACCCCACGTTTGGGCAGATAAAGCTCTGAGTATGTTTAACTTCTTTAGACATGAGGTCCGTACATTTTTAATATGATCTAGGAAATTTAACTTGTTGTCTAGGATTAATCCAAGAAATCTGATGTTGCTGGTGACTGGGACAACGATGTTAGAAATTTGAAGTTCGGGATCTGGATGAAGTTTGCGTTGTCTACAGAAGTGGATGGCAACTGTTTTCTGCTGTGAGAGCCGATAGCCATTGAGGCTCGCCCATTGTTGAATTTTATTAAGTGCTATCTGAAGCTGTCTTTCAATAGACCTCATGTTTTGAGAATGACAGGAGATCGAAAGGTCATCTGCATAAAGGTAAGTCTCAACTGTATTTGGAAGCTGCTTAGTGATAGAATCTATTCTCAGAGCAAAAAGAGTGGCACTCAGTACTGATCCCTGTGGAACACCTTCTTGCTGGATGAAAGTTGTGGAAAGGGCATGTTGGTATTGAACTTGAAATGATCTAGTATGTAAGAAGTTCTGAATAAATATAGGAAGGTTGCCTCGGAGTCCTAGAAGGTAAAGATCACTAAGTATACCATACCGCCAGGTGGTATCAAAAGCCTTCTCTATGTCTATTGAAACCATTACTAGATGTTCACGTTTGACAAAAGCATTACGTATGGCAAATTCAGCCTTCACCATAAGATCTAAGCATGACCTGTTTTGACGGAAGCCATATTGGTTATGGCTCATTAGCTGTTCCGACTCAATAATCCAGACGAGTCTTCTGTGGATAATTTTCTCAAGAATTTTGCTGAGGCAGCTTGAGAGAGATATTGGTCTATAGCTATTGGGGTTGGATGGATCTTTTCCAGGTTTCAGGAAAGCCAAAACTGTAGAGTGATGCCAAGTAGCTGGAAAAACATTTTCTAAAAAAATGCGATTGTAAAAGACCAGGAGGCAACGCAAAGCTTTGTCATCAAGATGTTGTAGCATGATATAATAAATCCCATCTGGCCCGGCAGCACCATTTCGGGCGGTTTTAATGACATGTAAAAGTTCAGAATATTGCAGAGGTTTGTTATATGGGAGAAGACGGGCAGTTTTGAAGTGAATACCATGTTTTTCTTCAGTGTTTTTAATTCTTTGGAATGAGGTAGGATAGGCTGTTGCTGCTGAGATTTCGGCAAAAGTATTGCCCAAAGCATTAGCTATATCTACTGGATTAGAGAGATCTTTCCCATTCCAAGAGAGAATTGGAGAAGGTATGGTAGGAAACTTACCAGACAGCTGTCTAATTTTTTTCCATATTATTTTGGAATCAGTATTTCTGTGAAAACTTGAGGCAAAACGGATCCAGGATTCTTTCTTTGCTTGCTTTTGTATGAAGCGTGCCTTTGCCCTTAATTTCTTGTAATTAATGAGATTCACTGTGCTCGGACATTGCCGAAACAAATTCCAGGCTTTATTTTTTTCTCTCTTTGCTGTGGTGCATTTGTCATTCCACCAGTAATTATGATGCTTTCGGCCCGGAGGATTTGATAGTGGTATTGTGTTCTTAGCCACATTTAGAAGATGCGACGTGATGTATTCTGTCACTTCATCAATATGTTGGAGGCGGATTTTTTCTTCATCAAGATCGATTGATGATTGAAATTTTGCCCAGTCTGCTCGGACAAATTTCCACTTTCTGCAGGGCGGAATTGATGGAGTCTTTGCTTTCAGAAAGTTGCATACTATTGGGAAGTGGTCACTGCCCATGGGATCATTTATTACATACCACTCTATAGTTGGGACTAGTACTGGTGAACAAATCGAGAGATCTATTGCCGAAGTGTGTCCTGCTGGGAGCTGTACGTGTGTCGGTGCACCAGTATTGAGTATACTGAAATTTAGTGCCTCTAAAAAACTTTCAATTAATCGGCCCCGTCTATCCAATTTAGGAGAGCCCCATAATGGGTGGTGCCCGTTAAAGTCCCCTAATATACAGAGAGGTGGAGGTATCTGTATAAAGAGGTCTTCAAGATCTTTTAAAGAGTAAAAATGGTTTGGTGGTAGGTAGATTGAGACAAGTGTTATTGCATTATGGAGAGTTATGCGAACAGCAACAGCTTCAATTTCAGTTTGGAGTGTGATATGTCTAGTTGGGATCTTCGAGTTTACTAGGATTGCTACACCACCATGGGCAGCATTAGCCGTATTTCGATCTCTTCGATAAAGGCAATAGTTCTTTATCGAAGGAGAAATTTGTGAGGTCAGGTAAGTTTCCTGTAGACAGAAGGCAGCTGGAGAAAATCAGTTAATTAGGTATTTAATATCGTCAGTGTTGCAACGAAAACCTCTGCAATTCCATTGTAAGATACTGTGGTTCATTTAGGTTTAGTTGAGGATGATTCATCAGACTGTTTTTTGTTTGAGCACTTTTTCCGGTCTTTTTTTGGGAAGCTAGGGCGCCCAGTATCCATAGTGTCATTTGCATGGAGTTCTAGTATGGGTTCTTCAAGATCTGAGTGTACGTCTACTTCCATACTATTGGTGGATGATTCAGGTTTCTTGTTTTCTTTGGTAGTTTTTAATTTTTCTTTATCATGCGAGAGTGTCCGAGTATCAGTTGGGATGCTGATTGGAGTGTTGGTCGACTCACTGGTTTTAGTTTGATGTGTGTCTTTTCCTGAATTAGATAATGTATTTTTAACCTAATTAGCCATAGATGTGCTGGGGGGTATTGATACATCTGTTTGTACTGCTGTTGAAATAAAGCTTCTAGTGTGAGACGCATATGAACGACTGGGCATGGTCAACATAACCTGTCTGCGTGCCTCAGGGTATGTGACTTTGTGTTCAATTTTATATTTTTGAATTTTCTTCCCTGTTTTCCACATTTCACAGGATTTTGAAAATGCTGGGTGACTTTCTTTGCAGTTGGGGCAAATGGGACTTGATGCTGAACAGTCTGCTTGTGTATGTTCCTTGGAACCACAAATAGGACAAATAGCTTCTCCTCTGCATGCTTGTTGGGAATGTCCATATTTTTGGCATTTAAAACAACGAATGGGATTAGGAATATAAGCCCGAATTCGGCAGTTTAAATAGCCAGCTTTTACTGAGGATGGCAAATCTGGGGTACTGAAGGTTAAAATGATTGACCTAGTTGGGACGAGATTTCCATCTTTTTTAGTCATTATGCGTTTGGCATTGGTTACTTTTTGATTACTCAGTTCTTGAACTAATTCCTCTTCTGATATTGTAAGTAGGTCCCATTCCGTTATAACGCCTTTCGAGGAATTTAAGGTGTTGTGTGGAGTAATAGATACTGGCAGGCCACCGAATGTCGTTGTTTTGAGCAGCCACTCGGAATGTTTGGAGTTGGCTGTTTCAATTAATAGGTCTCCGGATTGCAGTCGTTTAACCATTTTTGGTGTTCCAGCAATCGATTCCAGAAATCTTTGGATGACGAATGGTGATAATTTGCCGACAGGTTGGTTGGAGAGAGAGAGTGTATCACCAGAAAGTTTGGCATTTCATTGCACTGAACTTCTCTTCGGAGCCTTTTCGGTTGGTTCACGTCTTCATCATTTGGTTTGTCTAGCCTTGAGTTTGAAGGCTCTAGAGGTGGATATTCATTTTTATCCATCGTTGCTCCTTTTAGCCCTGGGGGATAACTTTTCCCCCAGATTACCGGCCCCGCCACGGGGAGGCAGGAGCAGTGCCGCTCGGAGGCCAAGCGGTTGAAGTGTTAGTTGGTTAATAGAACAAGAAATATAGGAAAAAGAAAGGTGTGTTTCCTTTCTGTGTTCTAACTTGTGGTTTTCAAGTATAGAACTAGTTATAAAAGAAAGGCTTTTGGTAGAAACGTAGGAACTTAAGAGGAAATAACTTCAATCACTTTAGAAGAGCGCTCTATATATCACCAGAATATCGCTTGGCCTCGAAATACGCTTGGCACCCGGGGCCTTTGCTCTTGTAAATTTCCATTTCCTGCAGGGTTTAGTTAAAGGAGTCTGTGCTATCAATACCTTGCATACAATTGGGAAGTGATCACTGCCCATAGGATCGTTTATAACATACCACTCTATGGTCGGGACCAGTACTGGAGAGCAAATGGAAAGATCTATTGCTGAAGTATGTCCAGTTGGGAGCTGTATGTGAGTGTGCGTGCCAGTATTCAGTATGGTGAGGTTTAGTGCATCTAAAAGTCTTTCAATGAGTCGACCACGTGTATCCAATTTAGAAGCACCCCATAGGGGATTGTGCCCATTAAAGTCCCCTAATATACAGACAGGTGGAGGTATCTGTATGAGGAGGTCTTCAAGTTCTTTTAGAGAATAAGTATGGTTTGGCTGTAAATAGATTGAGACTAGTGTTATTGCAATATGGAGAGTTATACGAACCGCAACAGCTTCTATTTCCGTTCGAAGTGGGATATGTTTAGTTGGGATCTTTGAATTTATCAGGATTGCTACACCACCGTGGGCAGTATTTGCTGTATTGCGATCTCTTCGATAAAGGCAGTAGTTCTTTATCGATGGAGAAATTTGTGAGGTTAAGTAAGTTTCTTGGAGACAGAGAGCAACTGGAGAGTACTGGTTAATTAGACTATGGATATCATCTGTGTTGCAACGAAAGCCTCTGCAGTTCCATTGTACAATGAAGGCCATTATTTGTGTTTAATTGTTTGAGATGTATCTGACTGCTTTTTGAAGGCGATTGGTTTATGACGTTCCAATTTTTGTTTGTCTTTTTTTAGGAAAACTGGCCGACCAGTGTCCATTTCTTCTTCTTCTGCATGAATTTCTAATATTGGATCTTCCGGTAGAGTAGGAGATGTCGCTGGTATTGTAAGAGGAGTGTTACTTGCCTGATCTGAAAGCTTGGGGTTACTGGACTGTTGCTGAGAGAGGACAGCTCGAGCCCAGTCAGAGATTGATATGTTTGAGGGGACGGTAACTTCAGTTTGGGTGGATACTGTTTGTTGTTTTTGTGCAACATTTGCATAGGTACGTTTGGGCATGGTAGGAGCAATTATTTTCCTTGCTTCTTGAAAGCTTACCTTGTTCTCAACCTTATATTTAATAATTTGTTTCTCAGTTTTCCATCTCTCACAAGTTCTAGAATATGCAGGATGGTTACCTTTACAGTTGGGACATGTCTTTTCTGTCGCCAAACATTCAGACTGAGTATGATCGGAAGATCCACAGTTTGGACAAACTGGGTTTCCTCTACATGTTGTCTGAGAGTGACCATACTTTTGGCACTTGTAGCATCTCAAGGGATTGGGTATATACGGGCGAATACGGCAAAGTAGATAGCCAGCTTTTACTGTTGATGGTAGGTTTGGGGAATTAAATGTAAGAATGATATTCCTGGTAGGCATAAGGTTATTGTCTTTTTTAGTCATGATTCTTCTTGATGCAATAACATTTTGATCCTGAAGTTCTTGGGTTAATTCATCCTCTGTCACGTTCAACAAATCCCAACTAGAAATCACACCTTTGGATGTATTTAAGGTAGCATGGGGAGATACTTTAATTGGTATCCCAGCAAAATTTGAAAGTTGTAAGAGTTTCTCTGAATGTCTACTTTTCATTGTTTCTAAAAGAAGGTCTCCAGATTGCAGCCTTCTCACAGTCTTCGGAGATCCTGCAATACTCTCCAGGTGTTTCTGGATGAGGAAAGGAGATAATTTGCTGAGAGGTTGTTCTGAAAGTGAATGTAAAATTAAAAAGGAAGGAAACTCTTTGGTTGTTGAATTTGTTTTCAACCTCTTGGGTTGTGAAATGTCATGATCAATTTCAGTATGTGGCCGAGAGCTTGTCGGCTCTAAAGATGGATAATCATTTTGCTCCATCTTTGCTCCTTTTCGCCCTTGGCAGATGAGCTTTTCTGCCAAGGTTTCCGGCCCCACCACGGGGAGGCAGGAGCAGTGCCTGGTGTGACCAAGCGAGAAGTAGTAGGGGGTTAGTAATAAGAATATGAAAAAAGAAAGGTGGCTTGCCTTTCTTGCTCTGTACAGGTACTTTTGTAGCAAGAGCAGTTATAAAATAAATAGATTACTTAACGAGAGGAACGCAAAAGAACTATATATCACTGTTTGGAAATCGCACTATAAGGCACAGATAAATCGCTCAGTCACAATCGCTTGGCACCCGGGGCCAAGGAGTATATGTTTCACTGTAAGAGGCTGAGAGCAGTGTGCACACTGCAGAGGATCATTTCCTGTAAGCAGATAGAGATGTGCGAGGTGAATGTGACCTATACAAGTTCTGGCTAAGATTACTTCTTTTCTATTTTTACAAAGGCTAGAAGTCCATAATTGTGGTTCAGGTTTTATTTGGAATAGCTTGTTATTTGTTTGCATTTTCCACAGAAGTGTCTATTGTTCCATAGTTGTTGTTACTGGTGTAGAGGTTTTTCGGCACAAGGGCAACTGTGGCCAAAATGTGCCTATTCAAATATTTGGAATGGTACCGGAGTTTGCCTTATTTGTTATTAGATACATTCATAAAGTCTAGTTTGTTTGAGATAAGCGAAAAGCTCATTCAGATTGGCATTGTTTCCCAATAGGTGGGTTAGTGATAAAGGTTCTTGCATTTGTGTCAGGGAAAGGAAGGTAGTATTTCTGATATGGGAGTAATACGAACAATCTAACAGAATATGTCGAACTGTAAGTTGTGATGAACAATGCATGCATACAGGAGGGTCATCGCCCATGAGCAGGAACAAGTGGGTCAGGTGTGTGTGCCCTATGCGCAATCTTGCCAGTATTACTTCTTCATGCCTGTTTTTCCTCAAGCTCGAGCTCCATATTTGTGGTTCTTGTTTATGTTGGTGTAGAGGTTTTTCGGCACAAGGGCAACTGTGGCCAAAATGTGCCTATTCAAATATTTGGAAAGGTACCGGAGTTTGCCTTATTTGTTATTAGATACATTCATAAAGTTTAGTTTGTTTGAGATAAGCGAAAAGCTCATCGAGATTGGCATTGTTTCCCAATAGGTGGGTTAGGGATAAAGGTTCTTGCATTTGTGTCAGGGAAAGGAAAGTAGTATTTCTGATATGGGAGTAATACGAACAATCTAACAGAATATGTCGAACTGTGAGTTGTGATGAACAATGCATGCATACAGGAGGGTCATCGCCCATGAGCAGGAACAAGTGGGTCAGGTGTGTGTGCCCTATGCGCAGTCTTGCCAGTATTACTTCTTCATGCCTGTTTTTCCTCAAGCTCGAGCTCCATATTTGTGGTTCTTGTTTAATTTCAAATAATTTATTGTTTGTCTGTGTTTTCCAAATGTTTAACCATTGTTCCCTACAGATACTTCGGATATGTTTTAATAAATCTATATAAGGTACTTGGTAAGATGGAGGTGCGTTGCTCTTTGGGTGCTTAGCTGCCTGGTCTGCTGTTTCGTTACCTGTGATTCCAGCATGCCCTGGAATCCAACAGAAACTTACGGTATGATTCAGATTCCTCAAATGATTTAGACGAGACCGGATTTCTTTTATTATGGGATGTGGGGTTGAGAAATTGTTACTTATTGCGGAAAGCACGCTAATGGAGTCTGTATAAATTAAACTATTAGTGTTGAGACAAATATTGATATTGTATATAGCTAGGTGGATTGCATAAAGTTCTGCAGTATAACTGCTACATTCAGTCGGGAGAGATACAGATACTGTAAATGTGGGAAAGACTGCTGCAGCACCTACGGCATCATCTGATTTTGAGCCATCAGTATATATTAAGCAGCTCTGCGCATTGCTAGCGGCATGTGCTTCGTGCAATTTCTTGATGTAACAGCTTTCCATGGACTTTTTTCCCCATTGTTGGAAATAGGTATCACAGTAAGGTGGGTTTGAGGACCAAGACGGATCAGATATTTTGGTTTCTTTGAGCGTGTTTTCAAAATGAACATTCCAGCAATGCATCAAATCTTGTAGTCTAATACCAGTTGGTTTATTGTTATAGAATGTTACCCTTTCAGGATTGAAAAGCAGTGGTTGATTCGGATGATCTGGAAGGCTTTTAATCCTGGCTGCATAGGTGATGAGTAACATTTTCCTTCTGAGGTGGAGTGGTGGTTCGTATGCCTCTATATAGAGACTTTGGAACGGAGATGTTCGAAAAGCTCCAAGAGCAGTGCGAAGAGCACTGTGCTGTATTGTATTCAGTCTTGTAAGTACAGTTTTCCTAGCTGAGTCGTATACTATTGAACCATAATCTAGACGAGACCTGATGAGCGAACGATACAAATGCAGGAGAGTGCATCTATCTGCACCCCATGCCATGGCGGAGATGGCTCTGAGTATATTGAGTTTTTTCAAGCAGAGAGTTCTGAGATAAGTTATGTGCATGGAAAAATTAAGTTTTGTATCTAATATTAAACCTAAAAAGTGGATATTGCTGGCAAGAGGGATTGGTTGGTTTTTTAACTTAAGTTCAGCTCTGGATGTAATCTGCGCTTTTTACAGAAATGAACTGCAATTGTCTTTTGTTTTGACAGGCGATAACCATTTTCTACAGTCCATGTCTCTAACTTATTTATGGTAAGTTGTAACTGCCTCTCTATGCTGTTAATGGTTGGTGAATGGCATGATATAGCAAGATCGTCGGCATACATATATATTTCTACGGTTTTGGGGATATTCTACGTCATGGTATTTAGTCTAATTGCGAAGAGGGTAGGACTAAGTATGGACCCTTGAGGCACCCCTTCTTCTTGAATAAAATATTGTGAAAGTACATTCTGGTGACAAACTTGAAAGGTTCTGCACTTGAGAAAGTTCTGGATGAATTGAGGTATGTGTCCTCTCAACCCTAGGGTATACAGCTCTCGAAGAATGCCATACCTCCATGTGGTATCGAATGCCTTTTCAATATCTAGACTCACCATTACCAGATGTTCATTTTTAACATATGCATTCCGAATGTTAGTTTCGGCTCTTACCATAAGGTCCAAACAGGATCTGTTTTGTCTGAAACCATATTGGTTGATATTTAGTAGCATTTTGCTTTCTAGTATCCATTTTAATCTCCTATGTATCATTTTTTCTAGTGTTTTGCTCAAACAGCTGGTTAGGGAAATTGGTCGGTAGTTTTGTGGAAGCGATTGATCCTTTCCTGGTTTTGGAAAGGCAAGAATTACAGAATGATGCCATGAGGAAGGATAAACACATTCAAGAAATATCCGGTTGTAGAATACTAGTAATAATCTTAAAGCTGCATTATTTAGGTGTTTAAGCATTATATAATAGATTCTGTCCGGTCCTGCTGAGCTGTTTGCTGATCTGTTCAGAGCTTCTTGGAGTTCAGCTAGGATGAATGGTTGATTATAAGGAAGGGATTGGTTGGTGTTGAAATTTAATTTATATTTTTCTGCACAGGTTTTGATTTTCAGGAAAGGATTGTCGTACGCAGAAGCTGATGATATTTGACTGAAGGTCTCTCCAAGGAAATCGCCTATTTCCTTTGGAGAGGACAGTTCTCGTCCATTCTTAATCAAGATTGGAGCAGAGAAGGGAATGTACTTATTATTTAATTGTTGGATTTTCTTCCATATTAGCTGACTGCTGGTGTCCTTCGTGATGGTACTGGCAAATGTTATCCACGCTTCTTTTTTGGCTTGTTTCCTGATTTGTCGTGCCCTTGCCTTTTGTTTTTTATATAAAATGAGGTCGGCTGTCGTAGGAAATCTACGAAATAGGTTCCAAGCTTTATTTTTTTTTCGTTTTGCACTCTTACAGGCCTCATTCCACCAGTGTTTTGCATGTCTTTTTTGGTTTGCAGAGGATTGAGGAATTGCCTCAGAAGCTGCTGCCAAAATTTGTGCGGTGATGTGCTCTGTGACTTTATCTATTGGTTGGGTTTTAATAAATTGATCATCAAAATTAATACAGAATGAATATTTTGTCCAGTTCACTTTTGTGAATTTCCATTTTACTCTGTAATCTGGAGAGTGGGATTGTTTTGTTTGAATTTTACATATAATTGGAAAATGATCACTGTTATGTGGATCATATAAGGTTGACCACTCCATACTGGGGAACAGTATGGGAGAACAGATTGACAGATCAATTGCTGAAGAGGAGCCTGTGGGTAGATGGACATAAGTGTGATGGCCAGTATTTAGCAAGGTTAACTGCTGTTGATTCAGTAATGTCTCTATCATATGTCCTCTTTTATCCATGCTTGAAGATCCCCACAACGGGTGATGCTCATTGAAATCTCCAAAAAGGCAGAAAGGTTTTGGCAATTGTGCTATAAGATCTTCTAGTTCTTTAAGCATGAAAAGTCTGTTTGGTGGGAGGTATATTGAAACAAGAGTTAGTGTTATTCCAAGCGCAATACGCACAGCAACAGCTTCTAAGTCAGTCTGTAGAGAGATATGTCAAACTGGGATTTTAGAGTTAACTAGTATTGCTACTCCTCCATGTGTGGATTTTGCAGTACATGGATTTTGCAGTACCTGTCTTTTCTGTACATTGTAAAGTTTCTAATTGAGAGAGTTACCTGTGGTGTTAAATTTGTTTCTTGCAGACAGACACTCACTGGATTGTACTTATTAATCAGGTCATATATATCATCAATATTGGCTCGTATGCCTCTGCAATTCCATTGAAGTATGTGCTGCATTACTTGCTTTTAGGAGTTGTGTTTTGATCTGTCTGTTTTTTTGAAGCAGTTTGTTTATAACGATCTGATTTATTTCTGTCTTTTTTGGGGAAAACCGGTCTCTCTGTCTCCATGTGTTCTTCTCCATGAAGTTCTAATATAGTTTCTTCTTGGTCAGTTTTGTTGTCAACATCCATATGTATAGGGAATTGTTTCTTGGTCTGAGCATGATCGGTAGGTACTGTTTTTTCTGCTTTTTTTGTAGTTTCAGGCACGTTAGGAGGAACTGAAATTGGTGTATTAATTGCTTGTTCCAGTTGCTTGTGTTTGCCAGGTTGTGGCTTAGCATTAAGCACGGACCTGGCCCAATCTGCAAAAGAAATGTTTGGAGGGACTGCAATGTCAGTTTGAGTAGCAATAGAATGATTGTGTTGGGTTACTTGTGCATACGTGCGTTTTGGCATAAACTGCATGATGTGCTTTTTGGCTTCCTGATACGTTACTTTGTTTTCTGTTTTGTATTTCTTTCCCCACTTTCCACATTTCACAATTTTTTGAATATGCCGGATGGTTACCTTTGCAATTGGGACAGGTGTAGGAGGTTACGGTACAATCAGCTTGAGTGTGTTCTGTTGAACCACAGTTTGGGCAAATCATAGTGCCACGGCAAGCTACCTGGGAGTGTCCATATTTCTGGCATTTGTAACACCTGATGGGATTTGGTATATATGGACGTATACGACAATTCAGATACCCTGCTTTAACCATTGTTGGTAAGTTTGGGGTGCTAAAGGTCAGTATTATGTTCCTTGTTGGCTTTAATTCTCCATCTTTCCGGATTAATATTCTTTTTGCATGTATTACTTTTTGATCTGTCAATTCTTGTACAATTTCATCCTCTGAGATGTTAATCAGATCCCACTCTGCTATAACTCCTTTTGATGTATTCAGAGTGGCATGAGGCGTTATTTTCACGGGAATTCCACCAAAAGTAGTCAGTTTCAATAAAAATTCTGAGTGTTTTGGTTTCATTGTCTCTACCAGCAGATCTCCAGACTGTAATCGCTTTACCATCTTCGGTGATCCTGCAGCATTTTCCAAGCATTTCTGGATTAGAAATGGGTATAATTTGCTAACAGGAGAATCTGATACAGAATGAATAAGGAGAAAGGCTGGGTGATCTTGTTGACATAGATCTGTTTTTGTCTTTTATTTTGATAAGTGTCATGATCGGGTTGGTCTTGATCAGTAGGTGATCTCAACTGATCAAGTGAGGGAAAGGTTTCTTTGTCCATTTTATACTCCTTTTGGCCCTGAGGGTTGGCTTTCCCACTCAGGTTACCAGCCCCGCCACGGGGAGGCAGGAGTAATGCCACAAGTGGCCAAGTGGTTGTTAGGTTAGTTGGGTTAGTAACTCTAATAAAATTAAAAGGAAAGTTGTCTTTTCTTTCCTGACTTAACTTACAACTTGTAAGATGAAGTCTACAGTGCTTTTTTTATGAACTTAAGTGAAACTAACGTGGAACTTAAAAGAAGAGTGATTCCTTCAAAGGAGAACGCTTTAAATCGCTTTATAGAGCTCAGAGAATCGCTTGGCCACGGAAAACGCTTGGCATCCGGGGCCACTGTTCCATAGATGTTCTCTGTATGCTATGTCTATAATCAGGATATGGGACTAGGTCATTTATTGAGGATATGATGGAAGGATGCTTTGCAGCATTACCTGCACATAGATTTCCTGGAATACCACTGTGGCCAGGGATCCACGAAAAGATAAGTTTTCTGATGATCATGAAGAAGCATCAGCTTCTTCATGTTCAGCTTCTGTTACCAGTTCAGCTTCTGTTACGTTCATCAGATCCCACTCTGCAATTACTCGCTTGGAGGTATTTAGGGTTGCATGTGGGGGTGACCTGTATGGAACACATTGTATAGTGAATGGTACTTTACTATGGAGAATCCATCGTAACATGATTTGATTGTATAGTGAACCAATTGTAAAGCGGGGATCCATTGTATAACTATTTACGTGAAACTTCGGATAATTGGTGCAGCCGCATAATCGGGCCAAAATGCACTGGGCCCAATGTGTCCCAAATAACTGGAACAGACTATTTTTTAAAATTTTTTGTCACATATTCCTACCACTTTTCTTCCATTTCCACTTTTATCTTTGTTATTTATTTGTTACTTTGTTCATTTTCTGGTGTGTGTTTTTTTTTTTATATACTGGTACTATATGTTACGTGTTGTTGGATATTGTTTAATGCAGTCACTTATATTCATGGTTATCTTATTCTTTCTTTTTCCCCTAACATTATTTTTACAGTTATATATATATATATATATATATATATATATATATATATATGAGAGAGAGAGAGAGAGAGAGAGATCAGTATCTGTTATAAAAGAGATTACATCATTATGAAAATACAAACTTAAAAGAATTACCTGCAATTAATATACACACAAGGGCAAAAAGATGCAAATGCTTTTGGGAAATGCTATGATTATCCATGAAGTAGTCAAGCAAGTAGATGGCAACATGCTGAACAACTGTACACAGGTTTCTATTTTCACAAACTTTAAGCATCCACTCCACTAGATGCCTACGATAATGAAGTTGTGGTGAGCGGAAATGAATTACAGGTTGCTTCTGGCACAAAGAATAGAGATAACTGTGGATATCTGCAGCATATTCTGTAACCCACCACTCTTCAGAATGCATTTTCTGTATTCAACCACTAAAAGAAATTAGTTCTGTTAGCATGCGTTAATTTCATTTCACATACACAATTCTAATTACATTTAGTTTTTATTGTGTTCATTTAAGCATTTATAATTACAGACATAATATGCTGTTTTTGTCTTATAAATACCTGTTACTTATGGAGAAGATATATCAAATAATGTGGTATTAACCAATTACCATGGAAGGCAAAAAGCTCACAGTATATGCTGTGGGGTGAACAGGTCATGAAGATTTTAGAAGTGGTAAATGTCAATATTTTCTCTTTTGAAAGACTGGGCAGTCTACAATTCAATGATGAACTAGAAGTTACGTTTTGCAAATTTTGCACCATGGAGATCCTTTTTTTTGTAAAAAGATAGTTCAATAGACAGGTCCAATGCAGATTCAGGTAAGAACAATTTGTTCTTTATTTGATTATAAAGAACTCTGCATATGGAATGTTTAAGAGTAGTAAACACCACAGAGAAGCCTGATATATCTACATCAATATCATTGATATATATATATATATATATATATATATATATTGAAAACAACAATGGGCACAGCACTGAACCCAGGGGAAACTTAACTAATAACATTAATTCATGAAGAGCAGTGCCAATTGATAACTTCTGTCTTCTTCCACTTAACAATCACTTTATGGCAGTTGTTGTTATATTTGGGTTTTTTGGCACAAGGTCCTCTTCGGCCATATTATGCCTGTTCAATATTTACTTATTACAAATTTCACATGTTATTGTGATCACAGACTATTATAAAGATTTATCTGTTTCAAATAAGT
The DNA here is from genome assembly GCF_048544385.1 of Mastigoproctus giganteus. NCBI lineage: Eukaryota > Metazoa > Arthropoda > Arachnida > Uropygi > Thelyphonidae > Mastigoproctus > Mastigoproctus giganteus. The sequence continues at coordinate 162,917,543 of NC_143579.1, forward strand.
AAACAGGTGCTCAAAATTTGCTTCACAGCCAAGAATGTGATAAGGTTAACAGTTCCTGCAAGTGGGATAGAGAGATAAAGCTTGATTTTCTGGTAGTTGAAAGTTGGGGCATTCCAGGAATAATTCCAGGATTTATTTTTTGCTCTTTGCTTTGGTGCATTCTTCATTCCACCAGTAATTATAATGCTTTCGGCCCAAGGGATTTGATAGTGGTATTGTGTTGTTGTTGTTGTTGTTCTGGAGGCTTAATGGCACATAAGCTGCTAAGGCTATAATGTGCCTATTCACTTATTATATTAAAACATGAGTTTTCCCTAAATCAAAAGAAAATCTGAAATCAGAAATAATTGAAAAGCCCAGTTTGCCTGAGAAAGTCAAAAAATTCAGAAATATTTGCCTTATCACCAATGAGATTTTCAAGAGTTATTGGTTTATGGAGATTAACCAGTGAGATCAAGGATGAAGTTCTGGCTTGTTTATAATAGGGGCAGCCAATGAGAATATGTCTAACAGTCAAATTGTTAGAACAATGTGTACATTGTGGTGGATCATCTCCTGTGAGTAAATGAAGGTGGGTCAGATGGGTATGACCTATTCTTGCCCTTGAAAGGACTACTTCTTCTCGTCTTGATGTACGGACACTGGAGCGCCAAAATTTCGGCTCTTGTTTAAACTGAAAGAGTTTATTATTAGTCTGAGAGTGCCAGAGTGCTGTCCATTGTGATATGCAAGCAGCATGAACAGTTAGTGCATAATCTGATGCTGGAACAGGGATATTGGTTAAATCAAAAGTAGTTGGATTTTTTGCAGCTTTATCGGCCAGTTCATTGCCTAAAATACCAGAATGGGATGGAATCCAGCAAAAAGTGACCAGTTGGTTGCGTTCTTTAATTTGCAGTAATAAGCTTCTGATTTCATTAAGAATAGGGTGGACTTCATCTGAGGAATTACATAACGACATGATTGAGCTGAGGGAATCAGTGTAAATAACTGATTTGAAGGAACTGTCTGAACAGAGATTTTCTAAAGCTAATTTGATTGCATATAATTCAGCAGAAAATATACTAAATTCTGATGGAAGGGAAACTGATACAGTTGTATTCGGAAACACTGCAGCTGCTCCAACATTTGAATTAGATTTAGAGCCATCTGTATAGATTGGGGAGAAGTCAGTATATCTTTGAGTGTGAACTGCATGAATTTGTTTGACATTTGATGCTTGCAAAGTATTCTTTCTCCATTGACAGAGGTAAGAGTCACAGGTTGGAAGAGGAGGAGGAGTCCATGGTGGCTGAGTACATGTGGCTACTTGTTGTACGGAATGGACGGAAATATTCCAAACTTGCTCCAATTCAAGAAGGCGAAGACCAGCTGGCTTTACTATGCTAGGTTTGTTTCTGTATAAGATTTCAAATGGTGGGTTGAAAAGGTATGACTGAACGGGATGAGAGGCACAACTTTGTATCTTTACAGCATATTTGAGTAACAGTGTTTTCCTGCGTAAAGCTAGTGGGGGCTCATGAGCATCAATGTAGAGACTATGTGCTGGCGACGTTCTGAATGCACCAATTGCAATTCTCAAAGCACTGTGCTGAATTGGATCAAGCCAGCGTAATACACTCTTTCTGGCAGAATCATAGACAGGAGCACCATAATCGAGACGGGATCTGATTAATGCCCTGTATAAACAAAGAAGCGAGGTACGATCTGCACCCCATGTTTGGGCAGATAAAGCTCTGAGTATGTTTAACTTTTTTAGACATGACGTCCGTACATTTTTAATATGGTCTAGGAAATTTAACTTGTTGTCAAGGATTAATCCAAGAAACCTGATGTTGCTGGTGACTGGGACAACGATGTTAGAAATTTGAAGTTCAGGATCTGGATGGAGTTTGCGTTGTCTACAGAAGTGGATGGCAACTGTTTTTTGCTGCGAGAGCCGATAGCCGTTGAGGCTTGCCCATTGTTGAATTTTATTAAGTGATATCTGAAGCTGTCTTTCAACAGACCTCATATTTTGAGAATGACAGGAGATGGAAAGGTCATCTGCATAAAGGTAAGTCTCAACTGTATTTGGAAGCTGCTTAGTGATAGAATCTATTCTCAGAGCAAAAAGAGTGGCACTCAGTACTGATCCCTGTGGAACACCTTCCTCCTGGATGAAAGTTGTGGAAAGGGCATGTTGGTATCGAACTTGAAATGATCTAGTATGTAAGAAGTTCTCAATAAATATAGGAAGGTTGCCTCGTAGTCCTAGAAGGTAAAGATCACTAAGTATACCATACCGCCAAGTGGTATCAAAAGCCTTCTCTATGTCTATTGAAACCATTACTAGATGTTCATGTTTGACAAAAGCATTACGGATGGCAAATTCAGCCTTGACCATAAGGTCTAGGCATGACCTGTTTTGACGAAAGCCATATTGACTATGGCTCATTAGCTGTTCCGACACTATGATCCAGACGAGTCTTCTGTGGATAATTTTCTCAAGAATTTTGCTGAGGCAGCTTGAGAGAGATATGGGTCTATAGCTATTCGGGTTGGATGGATCTTTTCCAGGTTTCAGGAATGCCAAAACTGTACAGTGATGCCAAGAAGCTGGAAAAACATTTTCTAAAAATATGCGATTGTAAAGGACCAGGAGGCAGCGCAAAGCTTTGTCATCAAGATGTTGTAGCATGACATAATAAATCCCATCTGGCCCGGCAGCACCATTGCGGGCAGTTTTAATGACATGTAAAAGTTCAGAATATTGCAGAGGTTTGTTATATGGGAGAAGACGGGCAGTTTGAAAATGAATAGCATGCTTTTCTTCAGTGTTTTTAATTCTTTGGAATGAGGTAGGATAGGCTGTTGCTGCTGAAATTTCGGCAAAAGTATTTCCCAAAGCATTAGCTATATCTACTGGATTAGAGAGATCTTTCCCATTCCAAGAGAGGATTGGAGAAGGTATGGTAGGAAACTTACCAGACAGCTGTCTAATTTTTTTCCATATTATTTTGGAATCAGTATTTCTGTGAAAACTAGAGGCAAAACGGATCCAGGATTCTTTCTTTGCTTGCTTTTGTATGAAGCGTGCTTTTGCCCTTAACTTCTTATAGTTAATAAGATTGACTGTGCTCGGACATTGCCGAAACAAATTCCAAGCTTTATTTTTTGCTCTCTTTGCTGTGGTGCATTTGTCATTCCACCAGTAATTATGATGCTTTCGGCCCGGGGGATTTGATAGTGGTATTGTATTTTTAGCCACATTTAGAAGATGCGACGTGATGTAATCTGTGGCATCATCAATATGTTGGAGGCGGATTTTTTCCTCATCAAGGTCAATTGACGATTGAAATTTTGCCCAGTCTGCTCGGACAAATTTCCACTTTCTGCACGGTTGAATTGAAGGAGTCTTTGCTATCAGAAAGTTGCATACTATTGGAAAGTGGTCACTGCCCATGGGATCATTTATTACATTCCACTCTATGGTTGGGACTAGTACTGGTGAACAAATTGTGAGGTCTATTGCTGATGTGTGTCCTGCTGGGAGCTGTACGTGTGTCGGTGCACCAGTATTGAGTATACTGAAATTTAGTGCCTCTAAAAAGCTTTCAATTAGTCGGCCACGTCTATCCAATTTGGGAGAACCCCATAATGGGTGGTGCCCGTTAAAGTCCCCTAATATACAGAGAGGTGGAGGTATCTGTATAAACAGGTCTTCAAGATCTCTTAAAGAGTAAGAACGGTTTGGTGGTAGGTAGATTGAGATAAGTGTTATTGCACTATGGAGAGTTATGCGAACAGCAACAGCTTCTATTTCAGTTTGGATTGGGATATGTCTAGTTGGGATCTTCGAGTTTACTAGGATTGCTACCCCACCATGGGCAGCATTAGCGGTATTTCGATCTCTTCGATAAAGGCAATAGTTCTTTATCGAAGGAGAAATTTGTGAGGTCAGGTAAGTTTCCTGTAGACAGAAGGCAGCTGGAGAATATCGGTTAATTAAGTATTGAATATCGTCGGTGTTGCAACGAAAACCTCTGCAATTCCATTGTAAGATACTGTGGTTCATTTAGGTTTAGTTGAGGATGATTCATCAGACTGTTTTTTGTTTGAGCACTTTTTCCGGTCTTTTTTTGGGAAGCTGGGGCGCCCAGTATCCATAGTGTCATTTGCATGAAGTTCTAGTATGGGTTCCTCAAGATCTGAGTGTACATCTACTTCCATACTATTGGTGGATGATTCAGGTTTCTTGTTGTCTTTGGTAGTTTTTAATTTTTCTTTATCATGCGAGACTGTCCGAGTATCAGTTGGGATGCTGATTGGAGTGTTGGTCGATTCACTGGTTTTAGTTTGATGTGTGTCTTTTCCTGAATTAGATAGTGTATTTTTAACCCAATTAGCCATAGATGTGCTAGGGGGTATTGATACATCTGTTTGTACTGCTGTTGAAATAAAGCTTCGAGTGTGAGACGCATATGAACGACTGGGCATGGTCAACATAACCTGTCTGCGTGCCTCAGGGTATGTGACTTTGTGTTCAATTTTATACTTTTGAATTTTCTTCCCTGTTTTCCACATTTCACAGGATTTTGAAAATGCTGGGTGACTTTCTTTGCAGTTAGGGCAAATGGGACTTGATGCTGAACAGTCTGCTTGTGTATGTTCCTTGGAACCACAAATAGGACAAATAGCTTCTCCTCTGCATGCTTGTTGGGAATGTCCATATTTTTGGCATTTAAAACAACGAATCGGGTTAGGAATATAAGCCCGAATTCGGCAGTTTAAATAGCCAGCTTTTACTGAGGATGGCAAATCTGGGGTACTGAAGGTTAAAATGATTGACCTAGTTGGGACGAGATTTCCATCTTTTTTGGTCATTATGCGTTTGGCGTTGGTTACTTTTTGATTACTCAGTTCTTTAACTAATTCCTCTTCTGATATTGTAAGTAGGTCCCATTCGGTTATAACGCCTTTCGAGGAATTTAAGGTGTTGTGTGGAGTAATAGATACTGGCAGGCCACCGAATGTAGTTGTTTTGAGCAGCCACTCGGAATGTTTGGAGTTGGCTGTTTCAATTAATAGGTCTCCAGATTGCAGTCGTTTAACCATTTTTGGTGTTCCAGCAATCGATTCCAGAAATCTTTGGATGACGAATGGTGATAATTTGCCTACAGGTTGGTTGGAGAGAGAGTGTATGACCAGAAAGTTTGGCATTTCATTGCACTGAACTTCTCTTCGGAGCCTTTTTGCTTGGTTCACGTCTTCATCATTAGGTTTGTCTAGCCTTGAGTTCGAAGGCTCTAGAGGTGGATATTCATTTTTATCCATCGTTGCTCCTTTTAGCCCTGGGGGATAACTTTTCCCCCAGATTACCGGCCCCGCCACGGGGAGGCAGGAGCAGTGCCGCTCGGAGGCCAAGCGGTTGAAGTGTTAGTTGGTTAATAGAACAAGAAATATAGGAAAAAGAAAGGTGTGTTTCCTTTCTGTGTTCTAACTTGTGGTTTTCAAGTATAGAACTAGTTATAAAAGAAAGGCTTTTGGTAGAAACGTAGGAACTTAAAAGGAAATAACTTCAATCACTTTAGAAGAGCGCTCTATATATCACCAGAATATCGCTTGGCCTCGAAATACGCTTGGCACCCGGGGCCGTGGTATTGTGTCTTTAGCCACATTTAGAAGATGCAACGTGATGGTTTGGTTTGTTTGGATTTTTTGGCGCATTAGCAACTAAGGCTATAATGCGCCAAGACTAGGTAATATTTCAAAAATTTAAATTTAAACTCTCTGTGACCTAATTAGTAAGGCCACCGTGTCCAGATATATAATAACAAAGATGTAAGAAATAAATCAATAAAGACGTAACAATAACATAAATTAAATAATAAAAAACTTTAATTGATTTAAAATAGCTAAAAACAGCAGACACGTTGTCATTGTCGGATAAAATCTGACTGAGTGTATAAGGCTCAGTCAGACGATTAAAAGTGGTAAAACGGTTGCTGCTAAAATCTGGACAGTCAATTAAAAGGTGTCTGATCGTTAAAATTGTGCCACAGGACACACACACAGGAGGGTCATCAGCCCTCAGCAAAAACGAATGAGTTAAATGACTGTGTCCTATGCGGGCCCGGGCGAGAACAACTTCCTCCTTACGATTCCTGCGCAGACTAGACTGCCACGGTTCAATTACAGGCTTTATATGATATAATTTATTCGCAGTCTGTCTATCCCACGAGTCCTGCCATTGGGAGTGTATGTTTTGGTGTATTATTTGCCTGTAGTCTGTATAGGGGACTGACAGGCAGCGGTTATTATTGGGAATTGCTGATTTGGCTGCGGCGTCAGCCAAATCATTTCCCTTACTCCCAATGTGGCTGGGAATCCAGCAGAAGCAGATATCATATTCACATTCACGGAGGAAGTGAATCTTCTGCTGAATACTAGACAGAACTGGATGAGGATTATATCTCACAGATATTAAAGCCTGTAACATGCTGAGAGAGTCGGAATATATAATGAATCGTTGGTATTGGCATTCACTAATGTGATCCAAGGCTAACTCTATAGCATGCAGCTCTGCAGTAAATATGCTGCATTCAGAGGGAATCTGCTCCGATGTAGAGCTGTCTGTAAAGACAGCAGCAGATCCCACATATGATTCAGACTTCGAACCGTCTGTGTAGACTGGCGCGAAGTCGGAATATTCAGTTCAGTGTGCTGAATGAAGCTGCAGGTAGACAGATGATGGAGTGTCCGACTTTCCCCAATTTCTAAGAGATGTCACATGCCGGGACATGAGCATGCCAGGGTGGAAAGGGTTGCTTTGGTGTTTGGGCAACCTTGTCTACCTTGATATTAAGTTCTTTGAGTAGCTCTTGGAGACGAATACCAAAAGGATGATTGGCAGTCTTACGGGTATCTTATAAATTTTCCCATCGTGGCTCAAAAACGAATGGCCACGTAGAATGGTCTGGCAGGGATTTCAGTTTTAAAGCGTACTTTAAAGACAACTGCTTACGTCGAAGCGATAACGGTGGTTCGTTTGCTTCGACGTATAAGCTCTGGACAGGAGATGTGCGATATGCTCCAGTAGCAATCGTAGGGCCTGATGATGGACGGGGTCCAACCATCGCAGGACGCTGTCTCTGGCTGAGGAATATACCTGGGACCCATAATCTAGTTTGGATCGCACAAGTGCATGGTAAAGCCGAAGAAGGGTACATCGGTCTGCTCCCCAAGATGTAGAGGAGAGCGAGCGGAGAATATTAAGCTCACGTGTGCACTTTGTGCGGAGTTGACGAATATGATCCAAAAAGGTCAGTTTTTTTTTCAAATATGAGTCCCAAGAATTTTATGTTCTCTGCTACGGGAATGGCATATTGTCCGAGCCTTAATTCTGGTTCAGGACGAAGATTACGCTTACGAAAAGTGTATGCAAACGGTCTTGTCGGGCGAGAACCTGAAGCCATTAGCAAGTGCCCAGGAATTCAGATTATCAATGGCTTTCTGCAGTTGTCTTTCAATAACCCTCATGTTGCATGACTGACAAAAAATGCTAAAGTCATCGACATAGAGGGCACTGTTTACAGTTGGAGGAAGTTGTTCTGTGATTGAATTTATTTTGATGGCGAAAAGCGTGATACTTAATACTGATCCTTGTGGTACTCCCTCCTCTTGGCTGAAGGAAGGAGAGAGTGAGGATCCCACATGAACTTGGAAAGATCGATTGGCTAAAAAGTTTTTAATAAAAATTGGGAGTTGCCCCCTGAGACCAAGGCTATGCAGATCTTTTAAGATGCCAAATTTCTAAGTTGTGTCATACGCTTTCTCCATATCAAAGAACACCGACACCAAGTGTTCGCGTTTTAGGAAAGCATCCCGGATGGATGCTTGCAATTTAATAAGATGGTCCAAAGTGGACCGGTTCCTTCGGAAGCCGCACTGGATGTTGGAGAGAAGGTCATTTGATTCTAGATACCATATTAAACGAGAACTAACCATTCTCTCCAGGATTTTGCACAGACAGCTAGTCAGAGCAATAGGACGATAATTGGTGGTGACTTTTGGATCCTTTCCTGGCTTAGGAAAGGCAAGAACGATTGCCTTTCGCCAGGAGTCCGGAAACTGCCCTTCAATAAAGATTCTGTTATACAGAAGGAGCAGACAATCCATAGATTTTGGTGAAAGATGTTTAATCATTTCATAATGGATGCCATATGGTCCAACAGCACTTGCTTTGGAAAGAGTGAGGGCTCTTTTCAGTTCCTCTATAGTGAACGCCCCGTTGTAGGGATAGAGGCCCTTGGACTTAAAATTAAGTGCTTGTTTTTCCAGTTTATGTTTCAGGACCATGAACTCTGGGGAGTACGAGGATGTTGCGGAGATGTTAGAGAATGTTTCCCCAAGAGCATTGGCTATTGCAGTTGGTATGGTATGGTTGTTTATTGGCGCATTAGCTGCTATGGCTATAGTGCGCCTATTCCTAGGAGTATTATAAAATAATCTAGTTTAAATTAGTTTCAGTTTTGAAGCCTATTATATAAGATGATACACTCCAATTTGTTTTAAAAAGCAGAAAAGTTCATTAACACTTGCGACCTCTCCAACGACATGATATAATGTCAATGGTTCTCGACGATTAGCCAGATTTTGAAATATTGCAGCTCAATGTTGTTGATACTGTGGACAGTCAATCAGAATGTGTTTGACTGTTAGATGTTCTAAGAAGTGTGGACACTGAGGAGGATCATCGCCCATTGGTAGATGAAGGTGAGTCAGATGGGTGTGTCCTATTCTCATTCGTGTGAGTACCACTTCTTCCCGCCGCACTGTTTGATTGCTGGAGTGCCAGAACTTTGGGTATTGTTTCAGCTGGAAAAGTTTGTTATTCCTTTGGTTATGCCATAATTCTGTCCACTGTGCAGTGCATGCTGCTTGAATTAAGATATTATAATCGGGCGCTGGAATAGGGACAGAAGTTAGGTCTGAACTTGGACTTTTGGCAGATATATCTGCTACTTCATTCCCTTTTATGCCTAAATGTGCTGGAATCCAGCAAAACTTCACTAGTTGTTGACGGTTATAAATCTGCAATAACAAACTCCTGATTTTCATTAAAATATGGTGATTCTTTTGTGATGTATTCTGCATTGCTTTAATTGAACTCAGAGAGTCAGTATAAACTATATATTTCGCAGATGGATGTAGAGTCATATTTTCTAGAGCTAACTGTATTGCATACAGTTCTGCTGAAAAGTTGCTATACCCAGGTGGAAGAGAAGCTGATATGATAGCAGAGGGAAACACTGCTGCTGCTCCAACTGTTGACAGAGATTTAGAACCATCCGTATATATCGGCAAGAAGTCAGCATAGGTTTGAATATGGCTAGCATGGAGTTGTTGCATAGTCACAGCCGGTAAGACAATTCTTTCCCCATTGAAGAAAATAGGTATCACAGGTCAGTTGAGGAAAGGTAGTCCATGGTGGATGAGGGTAATTCTTTATCTGTTGCCTATTGTGGAGAGGAACATTCCAGTTCTGTGATATTTCAAGGAGCCGTAGGCAAGCTGGTTGGATTTTACTTGGTTTATTTCTGTAGAGATTAACCAGTGGTTGATTAAAAAGGTATGGCTGAATAGGATGCGAATAGCAAGTTTGTATTTTGGCTGCATATTTAAGTAATAACATTTTTCTACGAAGATGCAAAGGGGGCTCATGAGCTTCAATGTATAGGCTCCGAGTTGGAGATGTCCTGTATGCACCAATTGCAATCCGCAGTGCATTATGTTGAATAGGATCCAGCCAGCGTAGCACACTCCTTCAGGCAGAATCATAAACTGGAGCACCATAATCTAAACAGGATCTAATTAGTGCTCTATATAGGAGCAGCAAAGTTGTACGATCTGCTCCCCAAGAGAGGGCAGATAAAGCTCTTAGCATGTTGATCTTTTTAAGACAGGCAGTACGTATTAATTTAACATGCTCAAAGAAATTGAGCTTACTGTCCAGGATTAGTCCCAAGAATTTCATATTGCTGGCAATCGGAATGGTGGAATTTGAAATCCGAAGTTCAGGATCTGCATGCAATTTGCGTTGACAGCAAAAGTGGATCGCAACTGTTTTCTGTTGGGAAAGACGATATCCATTGAGCTCAGCCCACTTTTGAACTTTATTGAGGGACATCTGCAATTGCCTTTCGATAGATCACATGTTCTGAGAATGGCAAGAAATAGCGAGATCATCAGCGTACAGGTAAGCCTCTACAGTATTTGGGAGTACTTTTGTAATGGAATCAATTCTAAGGGCAAACAATGTTGCACTCAAAACTGATCCTTGCGGTACTCCTTCTTCCTGCGAGAATGTAGCAGAAAGGGAATTTTGATATCTCACCTGGAAAGATTGGCTCTTGAGGAAGTTCCTAATAAATATAGGTAGGTTGCCTCGTAGACCAAGATTATATAGGTCACTGAGAATGCCATACCGCCAGGTAGTATCAAATGCCTTCTCTATATCAATGGAGACCATGACAAGGTGTTCGTTTTTCACAAAGGCATTGCGAATTTCAGATTCCGCCTTGATCATCAGATCTAGGGATGACCTGTTTTTGCGAAAGCCATGTTGACAATTACTCAGTAGATGTTGAGTTTCAATGATCCAAGTGAGTCGACTATGGATCATTTTTTCCAGAATTTTACCAAGGCAACTTGACAGAGATATTGGTCTGTAACTATTAGAATTGGAGGGATCTTTTCCAGGTTTCAAAAACGCCAAAACTGTGGCATGGTGCCAAGAGGTTGGATAAATATTTTCCAGGAAGATCCGGTTAAAAAAGATTAGAAGCAGTTGTAAGTTTTTGTCATCGAGATGCTGCAGCATGACATAATATATGCCATCTGGCCCAGGGGCACTGTTTCGTGTTGTTCTGATGGCCTGTAAAAGTTCACAATATTGCAGAGGCTGATTATAGGGAAGTGATAGTGAGGTTCGAAAGTTGATATGTCTCTGTTTGGTGGCGGTCTTAATTTTCTGGAATTTTGGAGTGTAATTTGATGCAGCCGATATTTGAGTAAAGGTTTTGCCCAAGGCATTGGCTATATCTAGAGGAGCAGAGAGTTCTTGCCCATTGCAGGAGAGAATTGGGGAAGGAACAGTTGGAAACTTACCAGAAAGCTGCCTAATTTTTTTCCATATTAGTCTGGAGTCAGCGTTTCTATTGATAGTTGATGCAAACCTAGTCCAAGAATCTTTCTTGGCCTGCATTTGAATGTAACGTGCCTTTGCCCTTAGTTTCTTGTATCTAATTAGATTAGCTGTGGTTGGAGATCGACGGAATAAATTAAATGCTTTATTTTTTTCCTTCCTTGCTTTTGTGCACTCTTCGTTCCACCAGTAATTGAAATGCCGTCGGGACAGGGGATTTGATAATGGAGTTGAGTACTTAGCTGCAACTAAAAGACGGTATGTAATATAATCAGTAACTTCATCTATGGGCTGTAATTGAATAGTTTTTTTGTCAAGAGTGATTGCTGATTGAAATTTGGCCCAATTGGCTTTAGAGAATTTCCATTTCCTGCAGGGTTCATCTATTGGTGGTTGCGTAGTCAACAGATTACAAACAATTGGAAAATGGTCACTGTCCATGGTATCATCCAGAGTGGACCATTGCATAGCTGAAAATAGTATCGGGGAGCAAATCGATAGGTCAATGGCAGATGTCTGTCCATTAGGTAACTGTATATGGGTGTGCGAGCCACTGTTAAGAAGAGTGAGGTTTTCTTTTTCCAGTAAAGTTTCAATCAATCTGCCGCGTCTGTCTAATTTAGATGAACCCCATAAAGGGTGGTGGCCGTTGAAATCCCCTAGCAGGCAGATAGGGGAGGTTAGCTGCAATAAAAGTTCTTTAAGATCATTATAAGAGTAAGCATGGTTTGGTGGGAGATAAACTGAGACTAGAGTTAATGCAGTTTGAGTAATCAGACGCACAGCGACAGCTTCAATTTGGGTTTGGAGAGTAATTTGCTTAGCTGCTGGAATCCTTGTACTAATTAAAATAGCTACACCACCTCGAGCAGAATCGGATGTATTCCGATCTCGTCTATAGACCGAGTAGTTTTTGATGGAAATGGAAATTTGAGGAGTTAAATAGGTTTCTTGCAGGCAGAAACCAACTGGAGAGTAGCGATTAATTAAATAACGGATGTCGTCAATGTTTCCACGAAAGCCTCTGCAATTCAATTGCAAGATGTTAGACATTATTTGAATTTAGAGGAAGAAGCTGTACCTGACGTGGCTGTCTTATGGCGTTCTGGCTTTGGTTTGTCTCTTTTCGGAAAGGAAGGGCGACCAGTGTCCATCTCTTCTTCAGCAAATATTTCCAGAATTGGATCTTCCTGTTTGGATGGATACTCTGCCTCCATCGATTTGTCCTGGATAATCTTTTTCGAAGTCGAACTATCATTATTTGTAGTGGCATTCACTGGCGGAGATTGAGATTTTGCTGGTATTGTGAGAGGCGTATTATTTGCTTGGTCTGAGTGCTTAACGGCACTGGACTGTTGCTGAGAGAGGACAGCCCGATCCCAGTCAGAGATGGAAGTGTTTGAAGGAATGGTAACATCGGTTTGTGTGGCAATGGTTTGATTTTTTTTGTAATATTGGCATAGGTACGGTTAGGTATACTCGGTGCAATTAATTTTCTAGCCTCCTGATAGCTAACTCTGTTTTCAACTTTATATTTCACAATTTTTTTCTCTGTTTTCCACCTCTCACATGTCTTAGAGTAGGCCGGATGGTTGCCTTTGCAGTTGGGACAGATCATTTCTTTCACCGAACAATCACTTTGAATGTGATCGGAAGAACCACAGTTAGGACAAACTGGGTTGCTTCTGCATGTTGTTTGAGAGTGGTCATACTTCTGGCATTTATAACATCTCAACGGATTGGGTATGAAAGGACGAGTGCGGCAAAATAGATATCCAGCTTTTACTGATGAGGGTAGGCTTGGACTGTTGAATGTAAGAATGATATTTCTGGTAGGTGTGAGAATATTGTCTTTTTTTATCATAATTCTTTTTACAGCAATTACATTTTGCTCCTGAAGCTCTTCTTTAATTTCTTCCTCTGTCACATTCATCAGGTCCCAACTAGATATAACACCCTTTGATGTATTTAGGGTTGCATGTGGGGTTACTTTCACTGGAATACCAGCGAAAGTTGTCTTTTTTAGTAATTTTTCAGAGTGTCTGCCATTTATAGTTTCAATAAGTAAGTCCTCTGATTGCAGTCTCTTAACCGTCTTGGGAGTCCCTGCAATACTTTCCAGGTGTTTTTGGATTAAAAAAGGGGATAGCTTACTGACAGGCTGGTCAGATAGTGAGTGCATAATTAAGAATGCAGGTAAGTCTGTAGCCGAGGGATTGGTTTTCAACCTCTTTGCTTGCGACGAATCATGGTCATTTTCCGTGTTTGGCCGACAGCTCGACGGCTCTAAAGTTGGAAACACACTTTGTTCCATGTTGGCTCCTCTTAGCCCCTGGCAGATGAACTTTTCTACCAAGGTTACCGGCCCTGCCACGGAGAGGCAGGAGCAGTGCCTGGTGTGACCAAGCGAAAAGTAGTAAGTGGTTAGTAGTAAACTAGAAGAAATAAAGAAAGGTGCCTTTCCTTATTTGCTCAGTACAAGTGTTTTTGTAACAAGAGCTGTTTTTAAATGAATAGATTTATTAACGTCAAGAACGCAAAATAACTATAAATCACTTTTGAGAAATCGCAGTAATAGCACAGAGAAATCGCTCAGTCACAATCGCTTGGCACCCGGGGCCTATTGTAGTTGGATCTGCAATAGTGCATCCATTATAATCTAGGATTGAAGAAGGGTGGGATGTATATTTCCCCTTCATTTTCTGGATTTTATCCCAGACTACCTTAGAGTTGGTAGACTGGTTAATAAATGATGTAAAACGGATCCACGATTCCTTTTGACTCTGACGACGGATGTAGCGTGCTTTGGCTCATGCACGTTTGAAGGCTATAAGGTTGTTCGTGGTAGGATATCGGCGAAATATCCCCCACGCTTTGTTTTGAGCCTTTTTTGCTCTTGTGCATTGTGAATTCCACCAAGGTTTGGGAAATGGAGGAAACCGGGCAGATGTTTTTGGGACAGCATTAGCAGCAACTTGGACGATGATTTCTGTGATGTACTTTACTGCGTCATTGATCGGCTCCCAACTGACTGTACTGAGGTCGAAATTTGGCTGATGTTGGAAGGCATTCCAGTCACCGTGATCAAACTTACACCGTTGTAACCTAAAAGGAAGACACGGTCTCCCACTGTGTAACAAGGTTATTAGCATTAGCATTAGTAGAGGCATTTGATGCAAGAAAGCAAGCTTATGCAGCATCAGCCAAAAAAAAAAAAAAACCCACTTCCACTTCACCCCTCTGTTCGTTCAAAATACCTGTCCAGCTGAGCCTTAAACTTATTTAGGCTATCAACCTCCACGACAAGGGATGGAAGTCTGTTCCACCTAGCAACCACCCGCTGGCTAAAGGCAAATTTCCGCACGTCTATCCTACATCTGTCTTTCCTCAATTGGAATTTATGCCCTCTCAGGTGATTATTCTGAGCTAGAGGAAGAATCCCATCAGCATTGAGCATGCTCAAACCATTCAAGGCTTTGTACACCTCTATCAGATCACCTCCCTGGTGCCTAGTCTCCAGACACTGTAATTTGCAAAACTTAAGCCTTTCTTCGTAAGAGCACCCCTTTGTTCCATTCACTAATCTTGTTGGTCTTCTCTGTACTCGTTCCAGCAGCTCTACATCCTTCTTGAAATGAGGCCTCCAGACCTATACAGTACTCTAGGTGTGGCCTGACCATTGCCTTATACAAGGGAATAATCACCTCCTTATCCCTGCTGGAAAAATTCCTGCATATCATTGACAATACTCCATGAGCTACTCTTCCAGCCCGTCTGCACTGCTCAGAGAACTTCATATCTGCCTGCACAACCACCCCCAAGTCCCTTTCATTCTCTACCACTGTCAGTGTAGTACCACAGAGTTGATACATTGCTCTGGGGTTGCTGTTTCCCATGTGTAGTACTTTACATTTGTCAATGTTAAACTTCATTTGCCACCTCTCAGCCCATCTGCTCAACCTTTCCAGATCCTGTTGCAGCAGCATAGTGTCAGTAGTGTCCTTGACAACCCTGCCAACCTTTGTATCGTCTGCAAACTTGGACATTAAGCTTGATATACCATCATCAATATCATTTATAAATACAGAAAACAATAATGGACCCAACACTGAGCCCTGAGGGACTCCACTAATAACATTAGTCCACAATGAGCAGTGTCCATTGATTACCACTCTGTCTTCTCCCCCTCAACCACCCCTTTATCCATAGCAGCAATTTGCCTCCAATGTCACACTGCTCCAATTTGTGTAGCAGTCTTCCATGTGCAACAGTATCAAAAGCCTTTCTAAGATCCAAGTATATAATATCAAAGCTATTCCCTGCATCCAGTTCTTTTGTAACTGCATCATCGTATCCAATCAAACTGGTCAGGCAAGACTTCCCTTAACAAAACCATGCTGTGTCCGAGCTATAACTGAAGTCTTGTCTAAATGATCCTGCAGTGCTTCTTTAACCAGTGCCTCCATTAGTTTTCCTGGAACAGAAGTTAAGCTCACAGGTCTATAATTACTTGTGTCAGCCTTTGATCCTCCTTTGTGAATTGGGGTCACATTTGCACATTTCCAGTCTATGGGTACCTCCCGAGTCCAAG
Organism: Mastigoproctus giganteus; assembly: GCF_048544385.1. NCBI lineage: Eukaryota > Metazoa > Arthropoda > Arachnida > Uropygi > Thelyphonidae > Mastigoproctus > Mastigoproctus giganteus. Next base: position 162,933,322 of record NC_143579.1, read on the forward strand.
GAAGCTCTCATAATTATGGCTAAGGGTTTGCTTACTTCCTTTGCTGCCTCCTTTAATATAACTGGATAGATCCCATCCACCCCGGGTGCCTTTCTTGTGTTTATCTTCAACAATTTCTCCTCCACTTTACTCCCAGTTATTTCAAGATTCTGTAGCTTACTGCTAGAGTTGAATACACCTCTGGCATTCCCCTCGCTGAATAACTCCTCATGTGTGAATGTCGATGCAAAATATTCATTTAGTTTGTTAGCTACCTGAGCAGGATCATCAACAGTTGACCCATCAATATCAAGTGGACCAATCTGATTCATCCCCTTCCTTCTAGAGTTTACATAAGTAAAGAACTCTTTGCTGTTTTTCTTTGCATCCCTTGCCAAGGATTTCTCGTAATCTGCCTTCGCCTGCCTTATCTCCTTTGTAACTTGGTTGCATATCAACTTGTATCTATCATAGGCTTCTCTGTCATGTGTTAATTTGTAAGTATCCCATGCATGTTTCTTCTCTGCCATATGCCTCATTAGTTCATCTGACATCCATTTTGGCCTAAACCTTGAACAATATTTCTTAGTTGGTATGTAAAGCCTAGTAGCTTCCAAGATAAGTTCTTTGAATGCTTCCCATTTTGAATTTGCTGTTGGTAACATCATCAGTTGGTCCCACTGTATAGAATTTAAATACTGTCTCAGTCCATCGTAGTCGCCTTTACGGAAGCAATAACCCTTCCCTTTACCCCTAATGGTAGTTACCTCTTTGAGTAAATCCCACTTCAGCACACTGTGATCACTTCCACCTAGTGGTTCATTTATCTGCAGATTCTTAATGCATGAAGAATCACTGTTGATAATCAAATCAAGAGTATTAATCCCTCTAGTTGCCTCCCGAACATGCTGATGTAGAAAACAATCATCCAATAAATCCACAAAAGCCCTGCTAGTGTGTGAGTGACCAGCCCACAAATTCCAGTCAATATCTGGGAAATTAAAATCTCCCATTATAAGACTCTCTGATTTACTGGCCCACTATTTCCCTGTACAGTTTCTTATTATACTCATCAGAGTCATTAGGCCTATAGCACACTCCTACTCTCAATTTTGATCTCCCAATGCCCATGTCACACCAAACTGACTCAACACTGCACTGTCCAGCGATGTTGACTGGCTTCACTTCCTTGGTTTTTATTAACTTCTACAATGACAGATGGAAGTTTGTTACAGCAATCAACCACCTGCTGGCTAAAGGCAAACTTCTGCACATCTAGCTTATAACCATCTTTCCTCAATTTGAATTTATGCCCTCTCAGGCAATTCTTCTGAGCAAGAGGAAGAATCCCATCAGCATTGAGCATGCTCAAACCATTCAAGGGTTTATACACCTCAATCAGATCACCTCGCAGGTGCCTAGTCTCCAGACACTGTAATTTGCAAAACTTAAGCCTTTTTTTGTCAGAACAACCCTTTGTTCCATTCACTAATCTTATTGCCCTTCTCTGTACTCGTTCCAAAAGCTCTACATCCTTAAAATGAGGCCTCCAGACCTGTATAGAGTACTCAAGGTGTGGCCTGACCATTGCCTTATACAAGGGGATAATCATCTCCTTATCCCTGCTAGAAAAATTCTTGTATATCATTGACAAGACACCATGAGCTACTCTTGCAGACCATCTGCACTGCTCAGAAAACTTCAGATCTGTCTGCACAATTACCCCCAGGTCCTTTTCAATCTCTACCACTGTCAGTGTAGTACCACAGAGTTGATACATTACTCTGGGGTTACTGCTTCCTATATGTAGTACTTAACATTTTTCAATGTTAAACTTCATTTGCCACCTCTAAGCCCATCTGCTCAACTTCTCAAGATCCTGTTGCAGCAGCGTACTGTCATTAACAACCCTGCAAACCTTTGTATTGTCTGCAAACTGGGACATTGAGCCTGATGTACCATCATCAATATCATTTATAAATACAGAAAATAACAATGGACCCAACACTAAATCCTGAGGGACTACACTGATAACATTAGTCCATAAAGGGCAGTGTCCATTGATTACCACTCTGTCTTTTCCCATACAACCATCACTTTATCCATAGCAGCAATTTGCCTCCAATGCCACACTGCTCTAATTTGTGCAGCAGTATCAAAGGCTTTTCTAAGATCCAAATATAAGATATCAAAGTTATTCTTTGCATCCAGTTCCTTTGTGATTACATCATAGTATCGAATCAAACTGGTCAGACAAGACTTCCCCTTAACAAACCCATGCTATGTCCGAGCTATAACTGAAGTCTTGTCTAAATAATCCTGCAATGCTTCTTTAACCAGTACCTCCATTAATTTTCCTGGAACAGAAGTTAAACTAACAGGTCTGTAATTACCTGTGTCTCCCTTTGATCCTCCTTTGTGGATTGGGGTCACATTTGCACATCTCCAGTCCATGGGTACCTCCCCTGAATCCAGGGAAGCTCTCATAATTATGCCTAAGGGTTTGCTTACTTCCTTTGCCACCTCCTTTAATATAACTGGATAGATTCCATCCACCCCAGGTGCCTTTCTTATGTTTATCTTCAAGAATTTCTCTTCCACTTTCCTCTCAGTTATTACAAAATCATCTAGCTCACTGCCAGAGTTTAGTTCACCTCTGGCATTCCCCTCCCTGAATTGTTATCTGTAACAATACAGTCTAAGGGTAATTTCGTATGAAAAGGACATACATAAGTTCCCATTACAATAAAAGATTGGGGGTTAACACCATTTTCCATTAAAGAAACGATTATAACAGGAACCGTTTAGGATGGGATAATGATCAACAAAATCGGACAAAATGTGAGGTTCACATAAGCATTTTAAAAACACTCAATGCACGTCACTATCCTTCCATAAATTTTGGAAATTTTAGTTTAAATTAAAAATTAATTTTCAAATTATTTCATTTGTGTTTATGTTTTTTTTTTTTATGATCATGTTACCATTACACAATAAATCCAAACTGCGAGCAAATCGCTCGCTTCTCTATTGTCAGCCAAATCATTCTAAACATCCATTAATGTTGGCGCTGTCCCAAATCGGAAAAAAAACACATTTTCAAGCTCAAATATTCTTGCCAAAGCACCTGCCTATGTGTACCTATATAGCTATTTATTCATAATTTATAAAGTAGCTTTATATATATATATCGTATAATTCAAAATTCAATTTAATAACACTGTAATCACAAAAACCAATTTCGGCCTTTTGCAGTTTTTGACTGTTTAACACGTTGTACACTGTATTTTAACAAAAACAGTGTACTTTCATGAAAATGAAAAGCAAATTCATAGTGATATTTCTTATGTAACGTGAAACCATGATAAAAGACTTCGTCTAACATCACTGGGTAATAAAAAAAAAAAAAAAAGCACTACGTGAAAACACATACACCAGATTGTATCAAATACAAACTAGAATTGGGACAAAAGTGATTTCTCTTCTGTGGTATTTCAAAAAGATACATACCTATAAGTGATTCTTTTTTAATATTGGAAAACACGTCATTATAAAGATAAACATCGCCTTTTATCCACAACACGAAAAAAAAGGAACACCCCCAAACCGCATACAAAACAGATGGTAACGTTAGAGGTTGTTATTAAATAGTCTTTTCCCCCTACTGGTAAAAAAGCGATTTATTCTGATCGTCGATTTTATGTGAGACAAAAGATACTTATCGATAAATAACGAAATCATTTTGTATCTGCATTATACATCATTATGCATATTCTCAATATCCTACAGCGAGTTTTGAGCAGCAGCACACTAGGAAACTAGGATATCGCCAATTTCAGTAGCATTAAAACAAAATAGTAAAATATTACTGCACATCGGTTGGCTTTTGCATCAGTTATGATCATGGCAAAATTCCAAACTAAGTTTGCTACAAAATTCTTCCAAAATGTTTGATTACTCAGTTGATCGGGTGTTCTTTACCTGTGGCATTTCATTGTGTTTTACAGTATCACGTGCATTCGAACATATGACGTTCATACTAGCCAAGAAGCTCTCGATGTCCAGAAATGCCCAATCACTCCCAGATGTTGAAGCCTCTAGCCATAACAGAAGTATGAAATAAAATAAGGTATAAAAAAAGTCAGACAAATGAATATATATTTTTATTTCACAAAAGCTATTTTAGCCTTTTTCTGTAGAAATACTCTACAGAAAATAATTTTTTCTGTAGAAATTATTGAGGGAAATCTATTTAATTTAGAAACTTTATAAACTACTTCTCAAGCTGAAAAGGAGCCTTTATTTAAGGTCCCTTTTCAGCTTGAGCAACATACGTCACTGGCGATTACAACTAATACTGCCAATGTAAATATATATACTACACACAGTATATATATGTACATACAGTGTGCTCCATAAGTAAGGAAACATCTGCGACCAAATAACAACACTATTTTAAATATATATTTATTTAATGCTAGCACAATAGAAAGGGCATACATAAACTTTAAAAAAATAATAAGTAAACATCCGTTCAATATGTCTGCCATTTTGGCCTTTACAAAATTGTAGTCTTTTTGGTACAGAGCAACACACAGCAAGGCACAATTCTTCAGAAACATTCTCGAATTCTCTGATTATTGACTGCTGAAGATTCATCAAAGAACTGGGCTTATTACTAAATACTTTATCGTTTAAAAATCCCCACAAAAAGTAATCACAGGGAGTTAAATCCAAGAAGCGCGAGGGCACCATTCAATGGGACCTCACATTCGATCCGTTGTTGTTGTTGTTGTTCTTGGGTTTAAAGACACAAGGGCTACTGAGGCCAAATTGTGTCTATTCATTGTTTAATTGCATGACCCTATCCTTATAGTTGTTAAATTATATACTTTTGTATAGGCCAATACATTTTAAGTATATTAAAAGTTCTTCAATATTTGCATCGTTTCCTAGGATATGAGATAAATCATTGATACGTTAAGCCTGGAAACTGATTGAAAAGTGTTTGACCAGATGGTTGAATGCAAGGGATAATCAAGTAAAAAATGGCGGACGGTAAGCTAGCTGTTACAGAATGAGCACTGAGGTGGGCTTTGTCCCAATAAAAAGTAGAGATGGGTATGATGCGTATGTCCAATTCTCAGCCTTGCCAACACCACTTCCTGTCGTCTGTTTTGTGGGAAGCCAAAGAGCCACAGCATTGGTTCTTGTTTTTTTTTTTTTTTTTTGATTTGGTAGTTGTTGGCGCATCGGCTTCTGTGGCCATATTGCACCTCCCAAGGTTTTTGCAGTACTTTGATCCAAGCCCGAGGCGAGAATCGAACCCGCGACCTTTGGGTTGCCGGGCAGGTACTTTACCCACTCGGCTAGCCCGGTCGGCTGGTTCTTGTTTTATTTGGTAAAGTTTGCTGTTAGTATTCCTTTTACATATCTGTGACCAGTTGGATGAGGATGTTTCGCGGCAAAGTACGCACTTTCATTTCCCGGAATGCCAGAATGGCCAGGGATCCAGCTGTTGTTGTATTTGGGTTTTTTGGCACAAGGGCCTCTTGGGCCATATTGTGCCTGTTCAATATTTGCTTATCACAAATTTCTCATGTTATTGTGATCATAGGCTATTATAAAGATTTATCTGTTTCAAATAAGTAAACAGTTCCTCCAAATTTGCGTCATTGCCAAGAATCTGCAATAAGGTTATCAGTTTCTTCAAGTGAGATAGGGAGGTAAAGCTTGATTTTCTGGTAGTTGAAAGTTGGGGACATTCAATGAGAATATGATTTATTGTTAACTGCGACTGGCAAAAGAAACATTGAGGAGGGTTCTCTCCCATAAGCAAATACAGATGAGTTGGATGTGAATGACCGATGCGGAGCCTTGCTAGAATTACTTCTTGTCGCCTGCTTTTCGTGATACTAGATGTCCACAGTTTTGGCTCTTTTTTTATCTGCAGCAGTTTATTATTTATTTGAACTTTCCAGAGGTCGGACCATTGCTTCCTACATATGGTGTTTCAATGACGGATTTGTAGTCGGTGTAGGGCACTTTTTGTTGCCTGGAAGGGCCTGAGTCAGGGTGTTTAGCGGCGGCGTCCGCTTGTTATTTACCTGGAATGCCTTTTAAGGGCACAAAAGGTGATATAGTTGTACACGTTAGCACTAATTTGTAATATTAAGAGTAGGAGACCGGCAGAATTATTAACAAGTACAGGTCACTGTTGAACAAAAGCCGAGAATTAGGGTTGAATTTGAAAGTGTCTGCAATTCTGCCCAGACACGATAGGAGGGAGTATATGACGAGAGCCTTGTCGATCAATTTGGCCCTGGAAAGATTGTGCAAGGCTCAAGGGGTAGAATTTTTTTCAGCCTGGACTGTACTTGTTAACAGCAGAGATTGCTTCTACAGGGATGGGATACACTTAAATAGAAAGGGTGCAAGAATATTTGCTGATGCTATCGAGGCAGTGTTAAGTGGGTCGGAAAACTGTTAGCTTGGGGGGAGACAAAGACCAATAGGTTGACAGTAGCCACTGGCAGAGGTGAAAGAGATTCTTGCACTGCTTCTATTAGAATGAGCAGAAGCCTGAAAAACAAGATGCATGGTATTTCAGAGACTGCTGGGAGCCATTGGGGTACAAGTAAACACATGGGTTGTGTTAGGGTAGCTAAGAATAGAAACAGGTGCAGGTATACCTGCGTTTACACCAATGCTAGGAGTTTAGTAAATAAATTTGATGAATTTGAAGTATTGCTCAAAACATCAAAGGCAGATATTGTTGGGATATCAGAGACGTGGTGTCACACAGATATAAGGGATGCAGAACTGCAATTTGGGGAGTACAACGTCTACAGAAAGGATAGACAGGATAGGAAGGGGGGAGGGGTTATGCTATTAGTTAAGAAACACATAAAAACCAAGGAAGTGAAGCCAGTCGACATCGCTGGACAGTGCAGTGTTGAGTCAGTTTGGTGTGACATAAGCATTGGGAGATCAAAATTGAGAGTAGGAGTGTGCTATAGGCCTAATGACTCTGATGAGTATAATAAGGAACTATACAGGGAAAAAGAGTGGGCCAGTAAATCAGAGAGTCTTATAATGGGAGATTTTAATTTCCCAGATATTGACTGGAATTTGGGGGCTGGTTACTCACACACTAGCAGGGCTTTTGTGGATTTATTGGATGGTTGTTTTCTACATCAGCATGTTCGGGAGGCAACTAGAGGGAGTAATACTCTTGATTTGATTATCAGCAGTGATTCTTCATGCATTAAGAATCTGCAGATAAATGAACCACTAGGTGGCAGTGATCACAGTGTGCTGAAGTGGGATTTAATCAAAGAGGTAACTACCATTAGGGGTAAAGGGAAGGGTTATTGCTTCCGTAAAGGCAACTACGATGGACTGAGACAGTATTTAAATTCTATACAGTGGGACCAACTGATGATGTTACCAACAGCAAATTCAAAATGGGAAGCATTCAAAGAACTTATCTTGGAAGCTACTAGGCTTTACATACCAACTAAGAAATATTGTTCAAGGTTTAGGCCAAAATGGATGTCAGATGAACTAATGAGGCATATGGCAGAGAAGAAAAATGCATGGGATACTTACAAATTAACACATGACACAGAAGCCTATGATAAATACAAGTTGATATGCAACCAAGTTACAAAGGAGGTTAGGCAGGCGAAGGCAGATTACGAGAAATCCTTGGCAAGGGAAGCAAAGAAAAACAGCAAAGAGTTCTTTACTTATGTAAACTCTAGAAGGAAGGGGATGAATCATATTGGTCCACTTGATATTGATGGGTCAACTGTTGATGATCCTGCTCAGGTAGCTAACAAACTAAATGAATATTTTGCATCGACATTCACACATGAGGAGTTATTCAGCAAGGGGAATGCCAGAGGTGTATTCAACTCTAGCAGTAAGCTACAGAATCTTGAAATAACTGGGAGTAAAGTGGAGGAGAAACTGTTGAAGATAAATACAAGAAAGGCACCCGGGGTGGATGGGATCTATCCAGTTATATTAAAGGAGGCAGCAAAGGAAGTAAGCAAACCCTTAGCCATAATTATGAGAGCTTCCTTGGACTCAGGGGAGGTACCCATAGACTGGAAATGTGCAAATGTGACCCCAATTCACAAAGGAGGATCAAAGGCTGACACAAGTAATTATAGACCTGTGAGCTTAACTTCTGTTCCAGGAAAATTAATGGAGTCACTGGTGAAAGAAGCACTGCAGGATCATTTAGACAAGACTTCAGTTATAGCTCAGACACAGCATGGTTTTGTTAAGGGGAAGTCTTGCCTGACCAACTTGATTGGATACTATGATGCAGTCACAAAAGAACTGGATGCAGGGAATAACTTTGATATTATATACTTGGATCTTACAAAGGCTTTTGATACTGTTGCACATGGAAGACTGCTACACAAATTGGAGCAGTGTGACATTGGAGGCAAATTGCTGCTATGGATAAAGGGGTGGTTGAGGGGGAGAAGACAGAGAGTGGTAATTAATGGACACTGCTCATCGTGGACTAATGTTATTAGTGGAGTCCCTCAGGGCTCAGTGTTGGGTCCATTATTGTTTTCTGTATTTATAAATGATATTGATGATGGTATATCAAGCTTAATGTCCAAGTTTGCAGATGATACAAAGGTTGGCAGGGTTGTCAAGGACACTACTGACACTATGCTGCTGCAACAGGATCTGGAAAGGTTGAGCAGATGGGCTGAGAGGTGGCAAATGAAGTTTAACATTGACAAATGTAAAGTACTACACATGGGAAACAGCAACCCCAGAGCAACGTATCAACTCTGTGGTACTACACTGACAGTGGTAGAGAATGAAAGGGACTTGGGGGTGGTTGTGCAGGCAGATATGAAGTTCTCTGAGCAGTGCAGACGGGCTGCAAGAGTAGCTCATGGAGTATTGTCAATGATATACAGGAATTTTTCCAGCAGGGATAAGGAGGTGATTATTCCATTGTATAAGGCAATGGTCAGGCCACACCTAGAGTACTGTATACAGGTCTGGAGGCCTCATTTCAAGAAGGATGTAGAGCTGCTGGAACGAGTACAGAGAAGGGCAACAAGATTAGTGAATGGAACAAACGGGTGCTCTTACGAAGAAAGGCTTAAGTTTTGCAAATTACAGTGTCTGGAGACTAGGCACCAGCGAGGTGATCTGATAGAGGTGTATAAAGCCTTGAATGGTTTAAGCATGCTCAATGCTGATGGGATTCTTCCTCTAGCTCAGAAAAATCACCTGAGAGGGCATAAATTCAAATTGAGGAAAGACAGATGTAGGATAGACGTGCAGAAATTTGCCTTTAGCCAGCGGGTGGTTGGTTGGTGGAACAGACTCCCATCCCTTGTGGTGGAGGTTGATAGCCTAAATAAGTTTAAGGCTCAGCTGGACAAGTATTGTGAACGAACAGAGGGGTGAAGTGGAAGTGGGTTTTTTTTTTTTTTTTTTTTTGGCTGATGCTGCATAAGCTTGCTTTCTTGCATCAAATGCCTCTACTAATGCTAATGCTAATGCTAATGCCTATATGACGAGGTATTCAGCAAAACGCAACCTTCTGGTTGACTTTTTGACAGTAAAATAACTTAGACCGTATCTCTTTAAGAATCGGATGAGAGGGCGACATGGTAGTTTGAATGGCAGTGATTGCGCTTAAGGAGTCTGTGTATATCAGAGGTTGCTTTATACGGCTGTTGTGTATTCTATCTAGAGTCAGTTTTATTTCAAATAATTCTGCAGTATAGATACTGCATTCCGTAGGAAGAGACGCAGCAACTGAGGATTTTCCACATCTTAAAAAGAAATTGTCGCAAAGAGGTGAGAACTCAGTCCAGGGAGTTTCAGGAGTAGCAAGGTCTTGGATTATGTTGTGAAATTTAATATCCCAACTGATCCTGATTTCTTGCAGTCGAATCCCTGCAGGGCGATTTGCATTAGGCTTATTGTGATATAATTCAGCATATTGAGGATCAAACAGGTACTGCCAGCTGGGGTGGAATGGTATGCTTTTAATTTTTGCTGCATAATTACGCAATAAGGATTTTCTCCTAAGATGCAAAGGGGGTTCATTTGCCTCAATATACAGGCTGTGGACCAGAGATGTTCTGAAGGCTCCCACGGCTATCCTAAGAGCACTATGCTGTATGGTGTTCAGACGTATTAGTGAACTTTTCCTAGCGGAGTCATAGACAGGTGAGCCATAATCTAAGCGTGATCTTATTAAAGCTCTGTAGAGATGAAGGAGAGAGGTTCTGTCAGCACTCAAGGACTTAACAGAGACTGCTCTTAGGATGTTCAGTTTTTTAAGACATGTAGTTCGAAAGAAAGCAATATGGGAAGCAAAATTAAGTTTATTATCTAAAAATAATTCCAACAGACGAAAATTGTTAGTGACAGGAATCAGGTTGTTTTTTAAAAATATTTCTGGATCCGGGTGAAGTTTGCACTTTTTACAAAAATGAATTGAACTAGATTTCTTTTCTTATAGGGAATAGCCCCGCAATGCCCATGATTCGATTTTAGCGATGGAAATTTGAAGTTGTCTTTCAATGGTGTTCATGGTTTGGGATTGACAAGAAACAATGAGGTCATCAGCGAATGAGGTCATATACGATTCTATTGTATTCAGTACATCGTAAATCATGTTTGTAATTCTTATTGAAAATAACGTCGGACTAAGAATGGACCCCTGAGGAACACCCTCCTTTTGTTCAAATGATTTGGATAAATTGTTCATGTATCTAACCTGAAATGTTCTGTGGCATAGGAAGTTTTGTATAAAGTGGGGTAAATGACCTCTCAAGCCAAAAAAATGAAGATCTTGAAGTACACTATATCGCCAGGTGTTATCAAAGGCTTTCTCAATATCGAGATTGATGATGACCAGATGTTGTCCCTTATGAAGGCATTTCGGATATTTGCTTCTGCTTTATCATTATATCTAACGTTGACCGGTTCTTTCGAAACCCGTACTGGTTGTTATTTGGCAAGTTGTTAGTTTCCAGGAACCACGTTAGCCGCCTGTGAACCATTTTTTCCTGGACTTTGCCTAAACAGCTGGTCAAAGAAATTGGCCTGTAATTATGTGGACAGCTGCGATCCTTTCCTGGCTTTGGAAAGGCTAATATAATTGAGTGACGCCAGCAGTTTGGGTAAGTATTTTCTAGAAATATTCGATTGTAATATTTTAACAATACCCTTTTTGTTCTGTTGTTTAGTTGGCTTATCATGACGTAGCAGATCCCATCTGACCAGCAGCACTACTGGATGTTTTATTGAGCGCCACTAAAAGTTCTGTTAATGTAAATGGCTGGTTGTACTGGTGTGAAACTCTAGTGGAGAAATTGACCTTATGCTGCTCTGATGACTTTTTAATTTGCTGAAATATTGGATTGTAGGTGGATACGCCTGATATACTGGCAAATGATTCGGCTAAGGCATTTGCAATTTCTACCGGAGAGGACAACTCCTTTCCTTTCCAGTTTAATATTGAAGCCGGGGACTGGACATATTTGCCATCAAGTGTTTGTATTTTCTTCCAGATGAGTCTGATATCTGTGTCCTTGTTTATACTAGAGGAAAAGCTAATCTACGCTTCTTTTTTTGCTTTCCTTCTTATTTGGCGGAACTTGGCTTTCATTCTTTTAAAACTAATTACTGGTTGTGGGGAATTTGCGGAACAAATTCCAAGTCCTATTTTTTTCCTGTTTAGCGTATGTACAATCCAGATTCCACCAGTAATTATTGCGTTTGCGTTTCCCAGGCAAGGATTTTGGTATTGTAGAGTTGGCAGCTTGCAATATTTGATTAGTTATATGTTGTGTGACATAATCTATGGGCTGGAGTGGAATTATTTCATCATCTAACTGAACATTTGAAGCATATTCATTCCAGTGTGCCCTAGGAAATTTCCATTTGGAGCGACCCGGCAAAGGGGAGTTTACCCGTGTTTGCAGCTTGCAGAGAATTGGTAGATGATCACTATTTAGTGGATTTTCAAGAACAGACCACTCCGTATTGGTAAATGTGGAGGGAGAGCAGATTGAAAGGTCAACTGCACTCATGGATCCTGTAGAAAAATGAATATAGGTAGGCTCACCAGCGTTGAAAATGTGTGTGTGGTATGGGTGTTTAATGGCGCACAAGCTGCTTTGGCTATATTGCGCCTATTCATGGGAATGTTGAAAAGATAAAAATAAATATATAATTAATGTGAAGACAGTTCAATCCCATTTCAGGCCAGAAACTAATCACAGTCGTTCATACATTCCTATTTGTGTCAAATAACAGAAAAGTTCATTAATATTGGCATTTTCACCAATGATATCATTTAATGTTATCCGTTCTCGGAGATTAGCATGAGAATTAAATATTGAAGTTCGATGTTGTTGATAATGTGGACAGTCAATCAAAATATGTTTGACTGCAAGATGCTCAGAGCATTGTAAACAATGAGGAGGATCATCACCCGTGAGTAGATGGAGGTGAGTTAGATGAGTATGTCCTATTCTAATCCGTGCGAGTACCACTTCTTCTCGCCGAACTGTCTGAATGCACGAATGCCAAAATTTTGGGTCCTGAAATAAAGACAGAGGTTAAGTCTAGTGTTGACGGATTTTTAGCAGAAATATAAGCCAACTCGTTTCCTTTGATGCCTGAATGTGCTGGAATCCAGCAAAAGTTCACTAGTTGCTGACGATCTTCAATTTTCAACAGCAAATACTTGATTTGATTTAATACAGGGTGATCCTTATGAGAGAGATTCTGCATTGCTCTAATTGAGCTGAGAGAGTCAGTGTAAATTCAATATTTTTCAGATGGGTGAAGAGTCAAATTTTCTAGAGCTAATTGTATTCTATATAATTCTGCTGAAAAGTTGCTATACTCAGGTGGAAGAGAGGCTGACATGATAGCAGAGGGAAACGCTGCTGCTGCTGCTCCAACAGTTGAATGAGATTTGGAACCATCAGTATATATCGGTAAGAAATCAAAATAGTTTTGAATATGGCTAGCATGGAGTTGTTGCACATTCAGAGTCGGTAAATAATTCTTTCCCTATTGGAGAAATTAATTATCGCAGACTGGTTGAGGAAAATGGAATCCATGGTGGGTGAGAATAATTCTTTCTGTGCTGCCTACTCTGGAGAGGAACATTCCAATTTTCTGCTATTTCAAGGAGCCGTAGGCCTGCTGGTCGTATTTTATTTCGTTTATTTCTATAGAGATTGTGAAATGCTGGATTAAAGAGATATGGTTGGATGGGGTGCGGAGAACAGTTTCGTATTCTGACTGCATATATAAGTAGTAACATTTTTCTGCGAAAGTACAGAGGGGGCTCATGGGCTTCAATATATAGACTATAGGTTGGTGATGTCCTATAAGTACCAAGAGCAATCCTCAGTGCATTGTGTTGTACAGGATCGAGCCAGCGCAATACACTCTTTCGGGCAGAATCATAAACTGGGGCACCGTAATCCAACCGAGATCTAATCAGTGCTCTATATAAGAGCAGCAAAGTTGTACGATCTGCTCCCCAAGACTGGGAAGATAGAGCTCTTAGCATGTTCAGCTTTTTCAGACAGGTAGTACGTATTACTTTAATGTGCTCAAAGAAATTTAACTTGCTGTCTAATATTAATCCCAAGAATCTAATATTGTTGGCAATCGGGATGGTGGAATTTGATATCCGAAGTTCAGGGTGTATATGTAAGTTACGTTGATTGCAAAAGTGGATCGCCACTGTTTTCTGATGGGAAAGCCGATATCCATTGAAATCAGTCCATTTTTGAATTTTATTGGGGGACATTTGCAATTGCCGTTCAATAGATCTCATGCTCTGAGAATGGCAAGAAATGAAGAGATCGTCACCATAAAGATAGGCTTCTACAGTATTTGGAAGTTCTTTTGAAATGGAATCAATTCTAAGGGCAAATAGGGTTGCGCTCAAAACCCACCCCTGTGGTACTCGTTCTTCCTGCAAAAATGTAGAAGAACGGGAGTTTTGGTATCGAACCTGGAAAGAACGGCTCTGGAGGAAGTTCCTAATAAATATAGGCAGGTTGCCTCGTAGACCAAGATTATGTAGGTCACTGAGAATGCCATACCGCCAGGTAGTATCGAATGCCTTTTCTATATCAATGGAGACCATGACAAGGTGTTCGTTTTTCACAAAGGCATTGCGAATTTCAGATTCGGCCTTGATCATTAGATCTAGAGAGGACCTATTTTTGCGAAAGCAAAGTTGACAATTACTCAGTAATTGTTCAGTTTCAATGATCCAGCTGAGTCTACTGTGGATCATTTTTTCAAGAATTTTACCAAGGCAACTCGACAGAGAGATTGGCCTGTAACTATTAGGACTGGAAGGATCTTTTCCAGGTTTCAAAAAGGGCAAAAAACTGTAGCATGGTGCCAAGAGGTTGGATAAATATTTTACAAGAAGATCCGGTTAAAGAAAACTAGCAGCATTTGTAAGTTTTGCACATCGAAATGCTGCAGCATGACATAATATATGCCATCTGGCCCAGCTGCACTGTTTCGTGTTGTTCTGATGGCTTGTAAAAGTTCACAATATTCAAGAGGCTGATTATACGGAAGTGATAGTGAGGTTCTAAAGTTGGTGGGCCTCTGCTCGGTGGAGGTCTTAATTTTTTGGAATTTCGGAGTGTAATTTGATGCAACAGAGACTTCGGCAAAGGTTTTACCCAAGGCATTCGCTATATCTAGAGGACCAGAGAGTTCTTGCCCATTGTATGAAAGAATTGGGGAAGGGATGTTTGGAAACTTCCCAGAAAGCTGTCTAATTTTCTTCCATATTAATCTGGAGTCGGTATTTCTGTTGATAGTACATTCAAACCGATTCCAAGAATCTTTCTTGGCTTGCCTGTGAATGAACCGCGCTTTTGCCCTTAGCTTCTTGTAACTAATTAAATTTGCTGTCGTTGGAAATCGACGGAATAAATTGAATGCTTTATTTTTTTCCTTCTTTGCTTTCGTGCACTCTTCGTTCCACCAGTAGTTGAAGTGCCGTCGGGTTGGGGGGTTTGATAATGGAATTGAGTATTTTGCTGCAACTAAAAGACGGGATGTGATATAATCAGTTACTTTATCTATAGGTTGTAGCTGAATAGTTTCTTTGTCCAGAATGATTGCTGATTGAAATTTGGCCCATTTGGCTTTAGAAAATTTCCATTTTCTGCAGGGTTGGTCTAATGGTGATTGTGTAGTGAGCAGGTTACAGACAATTGGAAAATGGTCACTTCCCATTGGACCATCCATAGCGGACCACTGAATGACTGGGAACAGTATCGGAAAACAAATCGAGAGGTCAATTGCAGAAGTCTGTGCAGTAGGTAATTGTATGTGGGTGTGTGTACCACTATTAAGATTGGTAAGGTTCTGTTTATCTAGTAGAGTTTCAATCAGTCGGCCCTGTCTATCTAATTTAGAGGATCCCCATAAAGGGTGGTGGCCATTGAAATCCCCTAGCAAGCAGATTGGGGAGGGTAGCTGTATTAAAAGTTCTTCGATATCTTTATAAGAGTAGGTATTGTTTGGTGGGAGATAGACTGGGACTAGCGTAAACGCAATCTGAGTAATCAGACGCAAGCAACGGCTTCAATTTGGGTTTGAAGAATGATTTGGCTAGCAGCAAGCTTTGAGTTAATCAAAATAGGTACCCCACCACGAGCAGAGTCGGATGTGTTCCGATCTCTACGATAGATTGAGTAGTTTTTTTTTATAGAAACAGAAATTTGAGCAGTTAAATAGGTTTCCTGCAGACAGAAACCCACTGGAGAGTAGCGTCTAATTAAGTACTGAATGTCGTCGATGTTGCCTCGAAAGCCTCTACAATTCCACTGTAAAATATAAGGTATTATTTGAGTTTAGAAGAAGCTGTACCTGACGTGGCTGTCTTGTAGCGTTCTGGCTTTGGTTTATTTCTTTTTGGAAAGGAGGGGCGACCTATGTCCATATCTTCTTCTTGTTCTTCTGCAAATATTTCAGAATGGGATCTTCCTGTTTGGATGAGTACTCTTGATCCATCGATGTGTCCTGAATAATCTTTTTTGAAGTCGAACTATCGTTATTTGGAGTAGTAGCAATCACTGGCGAATGAGGAGATTTTGCTGGAATCGTAAGAGGCGTACTACTTGCTTGGTCTGAGTGCTTCAGGATATTGGACTGCTGCTGAGAAAGGATTGTTTGTTTGTTTGATTGAGTTTTATTGGCGCATCAGCAATTATGGCTATAATGCGCCAAACCCTTGTCATAAAAAGTAAATACTTTCAGTGACCTATTGAATTAGGTCACTACGTCAGATTATAAAAAACAAGTATAAACTGTAACAGATCAAGTAACAATAGTAAATCTTAAAATAATAAGATTTTTTAAATATGAATAAAAAGGTTTACTAATTTTAGGAAATTAAAAATAGCAGACACATGGTCATTGTCGGATAAAATCTGACTGAGTGTATACGGCTCAGTCAGATGGTTAAAAGTGGTAAAACGAGCATTTCTAAAACTGGTAGAGTCAACTAAAATGTGTCTGATTGTTAAGATTGTGCCACAGGACTCACACATAGGAGGGTCATCAGCCCTCAGCAAAACGAATGTGTCAAATGACTATGTCCTATGCGGTCCGGGCAAGAACAACTTCCTCCTTACGATTCCTGCGCAGACTAGACTGCCACGGTTCAATTACAGGCTTTATACGATATAGTTTATTCCCAGTCTGTCTATTCCACAAATCCTGCCATTGGGAATGTATCTTCTCGTGTATTATTTGCCTGTAGTCTGTATAGGGGACTGACAGGCAGCGATTATTATTGGGATTGCTGATTTGGCTGCGGTGTCAGCCAAATCATTTCCCCTAATCCCAATGTGGCTGGGAATCCAGCAGAAGCGGATATCATATTCACGTTCTCGGAGGAAGTGAATCTTCTGCTGAATGCTAGACAGAACCGGATGAGGATTATATCTCACAGATATTAAAGCCTGTAACACACTGAGAGAGTCAGAATATAAAATGAACCGTTGGTATTGGCATTTACTAATGTGATCCAAGGCTAACTCTATAACGAGCAGCTCTGCAGTAAATATGCTGCATTCAGAGGGAATCTGCTCCGATGTAGTGGTGTCTGTAAAGACAGCAGCAGATCCCACATATGATTCCGACTTCGAGCCGTCTGTGTAGACTGGCGCGAAGTCCGAATTTTCAGTTCGGTGTGCTGAATGAAGCTGCAGGTAGACCGATGATGGAGTGTCATACTTTCCCCAATTTCTAAGGGAAAAGTCACATGCTGGGACATGAGTATGCCAGGGTGGAAAGGGTTGCTTTGGTGTTTGGGCAACCTTGTTTACCTTGATATTAAGTTCTATGAGCAGCTCTTGGAGACGAATACCAAAAGGACGATTAGCAGTCTTACGGGTATTGTACAAATTTTCCCATCGTGGCTCAAAAACGGATAGCCACGTAGGATGGTCTGGCAGGGATTTCAGTTTGAAAGCGTACTTTAGAGACAACTGCTTACGTCGAAGCCATAACGGTGGTTCGTTTGCTTCGAGGTACAAACTCTGGACAGGAGATGTGCGATATGCTCCAGTAGCGATACGGAGGGCCTGATGATGGACAGGGTCCAGCCATCGAAGGACACTGTCTCTGGCTGAGGAATATACCTGGGACCCATAATCTAATTTGGACCGCACAAGTGCACGGTAAAGCCGTAAAAGGGTGCATCGGTCTGCTCCCCAAGATGTAGAGGAGAGCGAGCGGAGAATATTTAGCCCTCGTGTGCACTTTGTGCGGAGTTGATGGATATGATCCAGAAATGTCAACTTTTTGTCAAATATGAGTCCCAAGAATTTTGTGTCCGGTGCTACTGGAATAGCGTTTTGTCCGAGCCTTAATTCAGGTTCAGGATGAAGATTACGCTTGCGACAAAAATGTACGCAAACGGTCTTCTCCGGCGAGAACCTGAAGCCATTAACAAGTGCCCAGGAACTGAGACGATCAATGGCTTTCTGCAGTTGTCTTTCAATAACCCTCATGTTGGATGACTGACAAAATATGCTAAAGTCATCAACATAGAGGGCACTGTTTATAGTTGGAGGGAGTTGTTCTGTGATGGAATTTATTTTGATGGCGAAAAGCGTGACACTTAATACTGATCCTTGTGGTACTCCCTCCTCTTGGCTGAAGGAACGAGAGAGTGAGGATCCCACACGAACTTGGAAAGATCGATTGGCTAAAAGGTTTTTAATAAAAATGGGGAGTTGCCCCCTAAGACCAAGGCTATGCAGATCTTTTAAAATGCCAAATCTCCAAGTTGTGTCATACGCTTTCTCCATATCAAAGAACACCGACACCAAGTGTTCCCGTTTTAGGAAAGCATCCCGGATGGATGTTTCCAATCTAATAAGATGGTCCAAAGTGGATCGGTTCCTTCGGAAGCCGCACTGGATGTTGGAGAGAAGGTCATTTCATTCTAAGTACCATATTAAACGAGAATTAACCATTCTCTCCAGGATCCTGCACAGACAGCTAGTCAGAGCAATAGGACGATAATTGGTGGTGACTTTTGGATCCTTTCCTGGCTTAGGAAAAGCAAGGACGATTGCCTTCCGCCAGGAGTCCGGAAACTGCCCTTCAATAAACATTCTGTTATATAGAAGGAGCAGATAATCCATAGATTTTGGTGAAAGACGTTTAATCATTTCATAATGGATGCCATCTGGTCCAACAGCACTGGCATTAGAAAGAGTGAGGGCTCTCTTCAGTTCCTGCATAGTGAATGCCCCGTTGTAGGGATAGAGGCTCTTGGACTTGAAATTAAGTGTCTGCTTTTCGATTTTATGTTTCAGGACCAGGAACTCTGGGGAATACGAAGATGTTGCGGAGATGGTAGAGAATGTTTCCCCAAGAGCATTGGTTATTGCAGTTGGATCTGCAATAGTGCATCCATTATAATCTAGGATTGAAGAAGGGTGGGATGTATATTTTCCCTTCATTTTCCGGATTTTATCCCAGACTACCTTAGAATTGGTAGCCTGGTTAATAGATGATGTAAAACGGATCCAAGATTTCTTTTGACTCTGACGGCGAATGTAAAGTGCTTTGGCTCGTGAACGCTTGAAGGCTATTAGATTAACAGTGGTTGGATATCGGCGGAATATCCCCCACGCTTTGTTTTGAGCCTTTTTTGCTGCTGTGCATTGGGAATTCCACCAAGGTTTGGGAAATGGTGGAAACCGGGGCAGATGTTTTTGGAACAGCGTTCGCAGCTGCTTGGACGATAACTTCTGTGATGTACGTTACTGCATCATTGATAGGCTCTTGGCTGACGGTACTGAGATCAAAATTTGCCTGATGTTGAAAGGCAATCCACTCAGCCTGATTAATCTTCCACAGTGGTAACCTGAAAGGAAGACATGGTCTCCCACTGTGTAACAAGGTTATCACAGGGAAGTGATCGCTTCCGTATGGGTTCTCCTCCACTTCCCAAGTAAGTGAAGGGAGTAGAGAAGGGGAGCAGATAGAGAGCTCAATGGCAGAAAAGGTACGGGTAGGCATGTGGAAGAAGGTGTTTGTTCCAGTATTTAGAAGGGAAAGGTCATTGTCATTGAGTATACGCTCTATGACTCGTCCCCTTCCATTGATGTTAGCACTACCCCACAGGGTGTTATGTCCATTAAAATCCCCGAGAAGTAAGAAAGGGGGAGGCAACTGCGTTAAAAGATCATCAAGGTCTTCCTGGGAGATGTCAGTCCCAGGTGGCAAATAGATAGAGCAGACCGTTAATAAAAATCCCACCGTAAGGCGAATTGCAACAGCTTCTATGCTAGTTGTAATTAGCAAGGGCTGCACTGGGGTTTGGTTGCCCACAAGGATAGCCACTCCCCCATGAGAAGGACCATCCGCAATTCTATCCTTATGAAAAATGGTGATGTTATGCATTGTGGGATCATCATTTGCCTTTAGATAAGTCTCCTGCAAGCAAAAGCAAACTGGCTCGTGCTTTTGCACTAGAGCCTTGATGTCATCAATATTTCGCCGGAATCCACGACAATTCCATTGTAGGAATTTAGCCATTATTTTGGCTTGGTGGGTCCATCAGGCGCCTTCCGAGGTGCTGAGGGCTTACTTTTATCAGTCTTGGCTTTATCTTTTTTGGGGAAGAATGGACGCTGTCCCGTGTCAATTTCTTCCTCCCCAAAGAGTTCCAAGACTGATTCATCTTGTACCTCCTTGTTCTCTACATCCATTGTTTCTGTTATTACTGGAGGCTCTTTACCACTTGGTTTTGGTAGTGGTGGAGCACTAGGAGGTACAGATATAGGAGTGGCAACTGACTGTGGTTTTTTGGTGGGCTTTTGTGAACTCAATAAATAGCGTGCAATAGGGGTGAATGACTCTCTTGGTGGTATAGTCATCTCGGTTTGGGTCCCGACAGTGCACTTTGCAGAAAGCTGAGAAAGGACAGCTTGAGCCCAGTCGGAGATTGATATGTTGGATTTAACAGTAACATCAGTTTGCGTGGCTATTGTTTGATATTTTTTTGCAATACTGGCATATGTATGGTTAGGTATACTGGGTGCAATTAATTTTCTTGCTTCTCGATAACTAACTTTGTTTTCGAATTTATATTTTACAATTTTTTTCTCCATTTTCCACTTCTCACATGTTTTAGAGTAAGCAGGATGGTTACCCTTGCAATTAGGACAAGTCATTTCTTTTGCCGAACAGTCATTTTGACTGTGATCAGAAGATTCACAGTTGGGACAATCTGGGTTCCCTCTGCATGCCGTCTGAGAGTGGCCACACATTTGGCATTTATAGCATCTCAACGGATTAGGAATATAAGGACGAATGCGACAATTTAGATATCCTGCTTTTACTGATGAGGGTAGATTTGGACTGTTAAAGGTGAGAATGGTATTTCTGGTGGGTGTGAGTATATTGTCCCCTTTAGTCATAATTCTTTTGACAGCAATTACATTTTGTTCATTTAGCTCTTCTTTAATTTGTTCTTCTGTCACATTCAAAAGGTCCCAACTAGATATAACACCCTTAGATATATTTAGGGTTGCATGGAGAGTTACCTTTACTGGAATTTTAGCAAAGTTTGTCACTTTCATGAGTTTTTCAGAATGCCTGCAGTTGACAGTTTCTACTAGTAAGTCCCCTGAATGCAATCTCTTTACCGTCTTGGGAGACCCTGCAATACTTTCCAAATGTTTTTGGATTAGAAAGGGATATAGCTTACTAAGAGGCTGTTCTGATAATGAATGCATTATTAAAAATGCAGGAAACTCGGTCGCAAAGGAAATGGTTTTTAACCTCTTTGCTTGTGAAGAGTCATGTTCGTGTTCTGTGTCTAGCCGACTGCTTATCGGTTCTAAAGAAGGAAACATATTTTGTTCCATCTTGGCTCCTTTTAGCCCCTGGCAGATGAACTTTTCTGCCAAGGTTACCGACCCCGCCACAGGGAGGCAGGAGCAGTGCCTGGAGTGACCAAGCGAAATTAGTAGGAGTTAGTCTATTAGATATGAAAAATAAAGAAAGGTTACTTTCCTTCCTTGCTCTCTACCAGTACTTTTGAATACAAGAGCTACTAAATAAAAGGATTTCTCAACGAGAGGAACGTAAAAGACAACGCAGAATTCACCTATCAAAAAGTCGCAGTGAAAGCACAAAGAGAAATCGCTCAGTCAATCGCTTGGCACCCGGGGCCTACATGAATGGGACGCCAAGTTAGCTTAGGAGCACCATATCCGCGTTTGCAATAAGCCTTGATCCCGTCCCAGGACCAAAGGGAGGGAGACTTATTGGAATGCAGTTGACCCTAGCAGTAAGAACCACCCGCCGATTGATCCCAGTCGGGCCGGTCAGGGACCACCCGTCTTGTCGAAGCAAGGGCCAAAGTGGTGTATTAAGGCTGGGCCCCTCAACCACCAGGATCCCCCTTTCCGAATTCCACGGGTCGTGGCGCACAGCTGCACACGCCGGATTCCAAAGATGTAAGCCTGGAACCAAGGTATGGGCGTTAGATCCCAGTGATGCTAATCTGGAATCCCAGCAGCATCACTGGGAGGTCCCCTCACCACGTACAGGTGCCCACGTCGAGGGGTGTGAGTGGGTGCACCAGTATTAAGAACAGTAAGGTTTTGCTTATGTAGAAAAGTTTCAATTAGGCGGCTATGTGTATCTAATTTTGTTGATCCCCATAAGGGATGGTGGCCATTGAAATCACCAAACAGAGAGACAGGGGGTGGTAATTGCATTAGCAGGTTTTCAAGATCTTGGTAAGAGAAGGTATGACTTGGTGGGAGATAGACTGATGCTAGTGTTAACATAATCTGGGTTATCAAACGTACGGCAACTTGTTTGTTTGTTTGATTGTTTGTTTTACAGTTTTATGGCGCATTAGCATCTAAGGCTATAATGCGCGAAGTCAAAAAGATGTAGAATATAAAACTATAATATTACAATTGTTTGTATATTATTGTAAAAAAGTATACGATATAAAACGTTCATAAAGCATAAAACGATAAAAATATTCTAGATAGAATTATTTAGATTAATAAGTTGTAAAAACTTAAAAATGGCTGACACGTTATCATTGTCCGATAAAACCTGTCTGAGTGTATAAGGTTCAGACAGATGGCTAAAACATAAACGGCGGTCATTATAAAAGGACGGACATTCAATTAGAATAAGACGGACTGTTAAAATGGTGTCACAATTTCTACACATAGGACGATCGTCTGCCCTCAGCAGAATATCTAAGGGGAAATAAAACCAAAAAAGTGTGCCCTGGTAATTCTGAGGGGACCTTCCCTGATGCATTACCCGGCCACACAGGATTAACTTGATGGGACATCAGACGTCCAAAAACTTAACCACAGGACCGGATCAGTCCGTGTCCTCTTAAGATACAGTAGATCCTGGCTGCCTCCATGTGGCTAGGGATGGGAGTGAGGGGCTGTGACACAAACCTGCCACAGCCCCCTGCTGCTAAATGCCAGGTGCCGGCTAACACACAACGCAAACACAACACTAATGCACACCTAATTACATATTTCATCTATAAGATGCATTTTTTTTTTTTTTTTGTTTTTTTTGTTTTGAGTTAAATATATACGTGAAATTTTGATGCTCTTTTAAGTTCTTTTCTAAGCCGGCAACTTGGCAAAAAGCCTAACAAACGGCGGATATAGGGGAAACCCTGGAAGCCGCTAATAACTTACAAATACACTTTATCTGTATACATGTCGCGAATGGATATATATGTGAGAATGTATATAAATTGTATATAAATCTTGTATCATGTATATATAAATGGATGTATATAAATCTTGAGAATGTATATAGAATTGTGTGTATAAATAAATGTAAAAAATGTAAAAAATGCCCTCAGCAGATGTCTGCGTGGGTAGCACAGTGGTATCGTCACCGTCCTCCCCACACCGGGTGGAAAAGGCCTGGGTTCGAATCCCGTCGATGACGCGAGGAACTTTAATGGGCTGTTTTCACTCCGTGGCTGAGTTAGTTGGTCTCAGGCGTAGATAGCAAGGTTTTTCTCCCCAGTAACTGGGGTTATTTCGTCCAGCAAAACAGGCAAATCAACCATAGAACATACGCAATTTACAGATACAAAATACGGTAACCCTATAATATTTTTTTTTTTTTTTTTGCCCTCAGCAGATAGCAATGTGTCAAGTGACAATCTATGCGGAGCCGAGATAGAACAACTTCCTCTTTTCGGTTGCTGCGCAGACTAGACTGCCAATGTTCAATTACAGGCTTAATCTCATATAACTTGTTTGCAGCCTGTCCATGACATGATTGTTGCCATTGGGATACCAGTTTCTTTCGAATTACTTGCAGTGTAATCTCTATAGGGGACTAACAGGCACGAGTTAAAGAGGTTCGCTGATTTGGCTGCAAAGTCTGCCATATCATTTCCTGACATCCCAATGTGGCCTGGAATCCAGCAGAAACGAACATGAAATTCAGATCGTGCAAGGAAGTGTAGCTTCTGCTGTATCCGGGTCAGGACAGGATGAGGGTTGAACCTCATCGATGATAAAGACTGTAATGTACTCAGAGAATCGGTATATATATAATATATTTTTTGTGGTTGGAAATTTGTATACGATATAAGGCTAGCTCAACCGCTAGCAGCTCTGCAGTGAACACACTGCATTCGTTGGAGATCTGCTCAGATACCGTGGTGTCTGGGAAAACAGCTGCAGATCCGACAGACATTTCTGACCTCGAGTCATCTATGTAGACGGGCAAGAAGCCAGCATGTTCAGAGCGCTGTGCTAAAAAGAGCTGCAGGTAGACGTTGGATGGAGTACTGTCCTTTCTCCAATTGTTAAGGGAGAAGTTGCAGTTCGGGACACGAGCATGCCGGTGTGGAAAAGGTTGCCCTGATGATGGGGCATCATTGTATAATGTGATAGACAAATCATTGAGTAGCCTTTGGATACGAATACCGAATGGCTGATTGGCAGTCTGGCGAATGTTGTATAGATTTTCCCAACGTGGCTCAAAAACGGGTGTCCACATCGGATGGTCTGGCAGAGATTTCAGTTTCAGAACATAGTGTACAAACAACTTCTTCCTGCGAAGCGATAACGAGGGTAGTTGTTGTTGTGGGGGTTTTATGGCGCATAAGCAACTTTGGCTATAATGCGCCTATTCTTTTAATGTAATAATATATAAGAAATTCTTGTCACGTCAGAAAGGGCAGTAATCAGAAATGACTAAAAACTCCAATTTTTTTCAGAAAGTTAAAAAATTCCGGAATGTTTGCATTGTCACCTATGATATTCTCTAGAGTTATTGGTTTTCGATCGTTAACCAAAGATAGCAGGATTGTATTTCTGTTTTGTTTATAGTATGGCCATTCAATGAGAATGTGTTTCACTGTCAAATTTAGAGAACAATGTGGACACTGTGGTGGATCATCTCCTGTGAGTAAATGAAGATGGGTCAGGTAAGTATGACCTATTCTTGCTCTTGAAAGAATTACTTCTTCCCGTCTTGATGTCCGGATACTGGAGAGCCAGATTTTCGGAACCTGTTTAATCTGTAAGAGTTTATTATTCGTTTGGGAATGCCATAGTGCTGTCCATTCTGATAGGCATGCAGTATGAATCATTAGTGCACAGTCTGAGGCTGGGACAGGGATATTGGTTAAATCTAAGCTGGTTGGGTTTTTTGCAGCTTTATCAGCCTGTTCATTGCCTAAAATACCAGAATGTGCTGGTATCCAGCAGAAGGTGACCAGTTGGTGATGTTCTTTTATCTTTAGTAATAATTTTCTAATCTCATTTATAACAGGGTGAAATTTATCTGAGGAATTACACAAAGCCTTGATTGAGCTGAGGGAATCAGTGTAAATTACTGATTTTAAAGAGCAGTCAGAAGGGAGATTTTTTAAAGCTAATTTAATTGCGAATAATTCAGCTGAGAAGATACTGAAATCAGGAGGAAGGGCTGCTGATACAATTGTATTCGGAAACACTGCAGCTGCTCCAACTTTTGAATTGGATTTAGAGCCATCTGTGTATATTGGTAAAAAATCAACATACGTTTGAGTGTGAACAGCATGAACTTGTCTGATATTTGATGATTGCAAAACATTCTTCCCCCACTGACAGAGGTAAGTGTCACAGGTTGGTAAAGGAGGTTGAACCCATGGTGGTTGAGTACATGTGGCTACTTGTTGTACGGAATGGATGGATATATTCCAAACCTGCAGTAGTTCAAGAAGGCGGTGACCAGCTGGTTTTCCTATGCTAGGTTTATTTCTGTACAGATTTTCTAATGGTGGATTGAAAAGATAAGGCTGGATGGGATGCGAAGTACAACTTTGTATCTTGACAGAATACTTTAGCAATAGCGATTTCCTACGTAAAGATAGTGGCGGCTCGTGAGCATCAATGTAAAGGCTATGTGCTGGCGATGTTCTGAATGCGCCAAGTGCAATCCTCAGTGCACTGTGTTGTACTGGATCAAGCCAGCGTAATGCGCTCTTTCTGGCAGAGTCATAAATGGGAGCTCCATAATCAAGACGGGATCTGATTAATGCCCTGTATAATCGAAGAAGGCAGGTACGATCTGCACCCCACGTTTGTGCAGATAAAGCTCTGAGTATGTTTATCTTTTTTAAGCAGGCAGTACGTACTTTTTTAATGTGTTCTAAGAAATTTAGCTTGTTGTCCATGATTAAACCTAGAAATCTAATGTTACTAGTGACTGGGATGGAAATATTAGAGATGTGAAGTTCAGGAT
Source organism: Mastigoproctus giganteus (assembly GCF_048544385.1). NCBI lineage: Eukaryota > Metazoa > Arthropoda > Arachnida > Uropygi > Thelyphonidae > Mastigoproctus > Mastigoproctus giganteus. Next base: position 162,959,641 of record NC_143579.1, read on the forward strand.
CCAGATGAAATTTGCGTTGTCTGCAAAAGTGGATAGCAACTGTTTTCTGCTGTGATAGCCTATAGCCATTAAGGCTGGCCCATTGCTGTATTTTATTTAATGATATCTGAAGCTGTCGTTCAATAGATCTCATATTTTGGGAATGACAGGAGATGGAAAGGTCATCTGCATAAAGGTAAGTTTCGACAGTATTTGGAAGTTGTTTGGTGATAGAATCTATTCTTAGAGCAAAAAGTGTGGCACTCAGTACTGATCCCTGTGGAACACCTTCTTCCTGAATGAAAGTTGCAGAGAGGGCATGTTGGTATCGTACTTGAAACGATCTACTGTGTAGAAAATGCTTTATAAATATAGGAAGGTTGCCCCGTAGACCAAGAGAGTAAAGATCTCTTAGTATGCCATGCCGCCAGGTGGTATCAAAAGCCTTCTCGATATCTATGGAAACCATTACTAGATGTTCATGCTTAATAAAGGCATTACGAATGGCAAATTCAGCCTTAACCATAAGGTCCAGGCATGACCTGTTTTGACGAAAGCCATACTGACTATTGCTCATTAGCTGTTCTGACTCAATGATCCAGACGAGTCTACAGTGGACAATTTTTTCTAGAATTTTGCTGAGGCAGCTGGAAAGAGATATTGGTCTGTAGCTATGGGGATTGGTTGGATCTTTTCCGGGTTTAAGGAATGCCAAAACAGTAGAATGATGCCAAGAAGTTGGATAGACATTTTCTAGAAAAATACGATTGTAAAAGACCAGAAGGAGACGCAAAGCTTTGTCATTAAGATGTTTTAGCATGACGTAATAGATTCCATCTGGTCCGGCAGCACCATTGTGGGCTGCTCCAATAGCATGCAAGAGTTCGGAATATTGTAGGGGTTTGTTATACGGCAGAAGGAGGGAAGTTTGGAAATTAATAGAGTGCCGTTCTGCAGTGTTTTTAATTCTCTGGAAAGGTGGAGTATAAGCTGCTGCCGCTGAGATTTCAGCAAAAGTTTTGCCCAAACTATTTGCGATATCCAGAGGACCAGATAGATCTTGCCCATTACAGGACAGAATTGGTGAAGGTACGGTAGGAAACTTACCAGAAAGCTGTCTAATTTTTTTCCATATTATATTGGTGTCAGTGTTTTTGTTAATGCTTGATGCAAAACGGGTCCAGGATTCTTTCTTGGCTTGCCTTTGTATGAAACGTGCTTTTGCTTTTGACTTCTTATAATTTATTAGATTGGGTGTTGTTGGATACTGCCTAAACAAATTCCAGGCTTTATTTTTTGCTTTTTTGGCTTTTGTGCATTGTTCATTCCACCAATAATTATAATGCCTACGAACCGAGGGATTTGATAGTGGTATTGCTTCTTTAGCCACATTTAACAGATGTGACGTGATGTATTCTGTCACATCATCGATAGACTGGAGACGGATTTTTCCCTCATCAAAAGATACTGATGACCGGAATTTTGGCCAGTTTGCTCTGGCAAATTTCCATTTTCTGAAGGGTTTAGCAGGAGGAGCCTGTGCTATTAATAGGTTGCATACGATTGGGAAGTGATCACTACCCATTATGTCATTTAAAACATACCATTCTATGGTCGGGACCAGTAATGGAGAACAAATGGAGAGATCTATGGCTGAGCTATGTCCACTTGGGAGCTGAACGTGGGTGTGTGTGCCAGTATTGAGTATAGTGAGGTTTACTGCCTCTATTAGGCTCTCAATGAGTCGTCCTCGTCTATCTAATTTAGGATCGCCCCATAAGGGATGGTGCCCGTTGAAGTCCCCTAACATACAGAGAGGTGGAGGTATCTGTATAAGGAGATCTTCAAGATCTTTTAAACAGTAAGTATGGTTTGGCTGTAAGTAGATTGATACTAATGTTATTTCAATATGGAGCATTATACGCACAGCAACGGCTTCTATTTCAGTTTGAAGTGGAATATGTTTAGTTGGGATCTTGGAATTTATCAGGATTGCGACACCACCATGGGCAGCATTTGTTGTATTACGATCCCTTCGATAAAGGCAATAGTTCTTTATCGAAGGAGAAATTTGCAAAGTTAAGTAAGTTTCCTGAAGGCAAAGGGCAACTGGAGAAAATCGATTAATTAGATCTTGGATATCGTCTGTATTGCACCGAAAGCCTCTGCAGTTCCATTGTAAAATACAAGGCATTATTTGTGTTTAGTTGATGGAGCTGATTCTGACTGCTTTTTGAAGGTGACTGGTTTATGGCGTTCTAATCTAGATTTATCTTTTTTGGAGAAAACTGGCCTACCAATGTCCATTTCTTCTTCTTCGGCATGGATTTCTAAAACAGGATCTTCCTGAATAGATGTGCCATCTGTGTCCATGGTTGGGTCCTGAATAATTTTCACAGTATTTGTGTTTGTAATACAAGATGTGGTAGCAATCACTGGTGGAGGAGTTACCGCTGGTATTGTCAGAGGTGTATTATTTGCTTGGTCTGTGGTCTTGGATTGTTGCTTGCATACATTTGGTTGCATGTCAGAGAGGACATTTCTAGCCCAATCTGAAATTGATTTATTAGTAGGGATTGTGACGTCGGTTTGAACGGAGACTGCTTGATATTTTTTTACAGCATTTGCATAGGTAATATTCTGGTTTATATTTGGTGCAACTAGTCTTCTTGCTTCTTGATAACTGACTTTGTTTTCAACCTTGTATTTTACTATTTTTTTCTCGGTTTTCCACTTTTCACAGGTCTTTGAATATGCAGGATGGTCGCCTTTGCAATTTGTACATGTCATTTTTGTAGCAGTACAGTCATTTTGTATATGGTCTGAGGACCCACAGTTGGGGCAGACAGGAATTCCTCGACATACAGTTTGAGAATGCCCATACTTTTGGCATTTATAACATCTTAAAGGGTTGGGAATGTATGGGCGAATGCGACAAAATAAATAACCTGCTTTTACAGAGGAGGGTAAATTTGGCGTATTGAAGGTGAGAATAATATTTCTTGTAGGTGTCAGTTGATTATCTTTTTTAATCATTATTCTTTTCGCTTCAATTACGTTCTGTCCCTGCAGTTCTTGAGTTATTTCTTCCTCGGTGACAGTTAATAAATCCCAACTCGATATGACACCCTTAGATGAATTTAGGGTTGCGTGAGGGGATATTTTTACAGGAATTCCAGCAAAGCTTGTCAGTTGTAGAAGCTTTTCAGAATGTCTTTGATTCATGGTTTCTATGAGTAAGTCTCCTGATTGCAGTCTCTTCACCGTCTTGGGAGATCCTGCTATACCCTCTAGATGTTTCTGTATAACAAAGGGAGACAATTTGCTCATAGGCTGGTTACTGAGAGAGTGGAAGTTTAGGAAAGATGGGCAGGGTTGCTCCATCCGATCTGTCTTCAATCTCTTTGGGTTGTCATTATTCATGTCATTTTGGTTTGTGTTATCCATGATTGCTCCTTTTAGCCCTTGGCAAGTGGACTTACTTGCCAAGATTTCCGGCCCCGCCACGGGGAGGCAGGAGCAGTGCCGCAAGGAGGCCAAGCGGTTAGAAAAGTTAGTTGTTAGTAAAGAATATAATATATATAACAAAAAGAAAGGTGAATTTCCTTCCTCTGTCCTTACTTGATACTTTACAAGTGGAGAACTTATTTATGAGAAATAAACTGCTGATAGAAAACGATATAAATAAAAAGAACTTTTATCTCTCAGAAATATCACTCTTTGATTCGCACTAGATACGCTTGACCTCGGATTCGCTTGGCACCCGGGGCCGCGATAACGAGGGCTCATTCGCTTCGACATATAGGCTATGGTCAGGAGAAGTTCGAAATGCTCCAGTGGCAATACGGATCGCCTGATGGTGGATGGGATCCAACCATCGGAGTACGCTGAGTCTAGAGGATGCGTATACCTGGCACCCGTAATCTAACTTAGATCGTACGCGTGCACGATAGAGGCGCAAAAGGGTACAGCGGTAAGCGCCCCAAGAATGTGAGGAGATTGTACGTAGGATATTCAAGCCTCTAGTGCAGTACGCACGTAGTTGACGGATGTGTTTAGAAAGGTCAACTTTCTATCAAATATAAGCCCCAAAAATCTAGTCTCAGGTACTACTGGAATAGCATTTTGTCCAAGCCTCAGTTCAGGTTCAGGATGAAGAGTGCGCTTTCTGCAAAAATGCATGCAAACAGTCTTTTGTGGAGAGAACCTGAACGTTATTCGTTGCCCATGAGTTCATATGGTCAATGGCACGTTGCAGTTGCCTCTCAATTACCCTCATGTTGCAGGAATGACAGAATACGCTAGAATCGTCAACATAGAGGGCAAACGTACGGCAACAACTTCAATATCAGTTTACAAAACAATTTGTTTGGTCGGGATCTTTGAGCTGACGAAGATGGCCACACCTCCACGGGCAGCATTTGAAGTATTACGATCTTGTCGATAGATGGCATAGTTCTTTATGTTGGTGGAAATTTGAGGAGTTAGATAGGTTTCCTGTAGACAGAAACGAACTGGAGAGTAGCGGTTTTTTAAGACTTGAATATCATTAAGGTTGCTACGAAATCCTCTGTAATTCCATTGTAGAATATGAGGCATTATTAGTGTTTAGTAGAAGAAGCTGTATCTGACTGTTTTTTTAAGGTGACTGGCTTGTGACGTTCTGGCTTTGGTTTGTCTTTTTTGGAGAATGGTCGACCGGTGTCCGTATCTTCTTCCGCATGCATTTCTAAGATAGGTTCTTCTTGTCTGGATGAGTCGAGTGTATCCATAGATGTTTCTTGCATATTCTTTTTTAAATGTGAGCTTCGATTATTCGATGTAGAAGTAATCACTAGGGGAGGAGGAGATGTTGCTTGTACTGAGTATTATTTGCCTGGTTCAACTGCTTAGAGATATTGGACTGTTGCTGGGAGAGAACAGTCTGAGCCCAGTCAGAGATTGAAGTGTTTGAAGGGACTGTAACATCAGTTTGGGTGGCCACTGATTGATACTTTTGCGGAATACTGGCGTATATACACTTAGTCATACTGGGAGCAATTACTTTCTTGCTTCTTGAAAACTTACTTTGTTTTCAATCTTATATTTCACAATTTTCTTTTCAGTTTTCCATTTGTCGCATGACCTGGAATAAGCAGGATGGTTGCCTTTACAGTTGGGGCAGACCATTTCTTTTGCTGAGCAATCACTTTCAGTGTGGTCAGAGGACCCACAATTGGGACAAACTTGATTTCCTCTGCATGCCGTTTGAGAGTGGCCATGCTTTTGGCACTTAAAACATCTCAATGGATTAGGAATGTAGAGCCCAATGCGGCAAAGTAGATAGCCTGCTTTTATCGATGATGGTATATTTGGCATATTGAAAGTGAGAATAATGTTCCTTGTAGGTGTAAGTGTATTGTCTTTTTTAGTCATAATCCTTTTGACTGCAATGACATTTTGGTCTTGAAGTTCTTGTCTTATCTCCTCTTCCGTGACATTCAATAGATCCCAGCTGGATATCACCACTTTGGATATATTTAGGGTTGCATGGGGAGAAGCCTTTACTGGAATTACAGCAAAGTTTGTAAGGTTTATCAGTTTCTCCAAATGTCCATGATTTATTGTCTCCACTAGTAGATCTCCTGATTGCAGTCTCTTGACTGTCTTAGGAGATGCTCCGAGACTTTCCAGATGTTTTTGGATAAGAAACGGAGACAGCTTACTGAGGGATCGATCGGCAAGAGAGTGCATTATGATAAATGCTGGGAAATCTGTCCCTGAGGAATTGGTTTTAAACCACTTGGGTTGCGAAATGCCATGTTCTGTTTCCATGTCTGGCCGAGAGTTTGTCGGCTCTAAAGGCGGAAAACCATTAAGGTCCATCTTTGCTCCTTTTGGCCCTTGGCAGATTGTCTGTTCTACCAAGATTTCCGGCCCCGCCACGGAAAGGCAGGAGCAGTGCCTGGTGTGACCAAGCGCAAAGTAGTAAGTGTTAGGAGGAAATTAGAAAAAATAAAGAAAGGTGCCTTTCCTTTCTTGCTCTGTTGTTGTTGTTGCTTGGGTTTTATTGGCGCATTAGCGACTAAGGCTATAATGCGCCAAAACCTGGTCATAAAAAGTAAAATTTTCAGTGGCCTAATGATTTAGGTCACTAAGTCAATGTATAAAAACAAGTATAAACTAAAAGACAAATATCAGTAAACAAGTAACAATAATAAGGTAGATTTTTTTAAATATGAGTAAAAAGGTTTACTGATTTCAAAAAGCTAAAAATAGCAGACAAATGGTCATTGTCGGATAAAATCTGACTGAGTATATACAGTTCAATTAGATGGTTAAAAGCGCTAAAACGGATATTGCTAAAATCTGGACATTCAACTAAAATACGTTTGGTTTTGATTTTATTGGCGCATTAGCTACTAAGGCTATAATGCGCCAAGACCAGGTCATATATAAAAAATTTTAAAATTTCAATGACCTAATTAGTTAGGTCACTATGTCAAAATGTATAACAAATGTATAAAAAGTATAAAAGAAAAATGTAAATTTTATATACAAGCAAAAATGTTTATTGATTTTAAAAAGCTAAAAACAGCAGACACGTTGTTATTGTCGGTTAAAATCTGACTGAGTGTATACGGCTCAGCCTGATGATTAAAAGCGGTAAAACGGATATTGCTAAAATCTGGACAATCAATTAAAATGTGTCTGATAGTTAAAATTATGCCACAGGACTCACACATAGGAGGGTCATCAGCGCTCAGCAAAAACGAATGAGTCAAATAACTATGTCCTATGCGGGTCCGCGCAAGAACAACTTCCTCCTTACGATTCCTGCGCAGACTAGACTGCCACGGTTCAATTACAGCTTTATACGATATAGTTTATTTCCAGTCTGTCTATTCCACAAATCCTGCCATTGGGAGTATATCTGTTGATTTATTATTTGCCTGTAGTCTGTATAGGGGACTGACAGGCAGCGATTATTACTGGGAACTGCTGATTTGGCTGCGGTGTCAGCCAAATCAGCAATTTGCGGAGTTGACGGATGTGATCCAGAAAGGTCAGCTTTTTATCAAATACGAGTCCCAAGAATTTTGTGTCCGCCGCTACTGGAATAGCATTTTGTCCGAGCCTTAATTCAGTTTCAGGATTACGCTTACGACAAAAATGTACGCAAACGGTCTTCTCCGGCGAGAACCTGAAGCCATTAGCAAGTGCCCAGGAATTAAGGCGATCAATGGCTTTTTGCAGTTGTCTTTCAATAACCCTCATGTTGCATGACTGACAAAATATGCTAAAGTCATCAACATAGAGGGCACAGTTGTTCTGTGATGGAATTTACTTTGATGGCGAAAAGCTTGACACTTAAAACTGATCCTTGTGGTACTCCCTCCTCTTGGCTAAAGGAACGAGAGAGTGAGGATCCCACACGAACTTGGAAAGATCGATTGGCTAGAAAGTTTTTAATAAAAATGGTGAGTTGCCTTCTAAGGCCAAGGCTATGCAGATCTTTTAAGATGCCAAATGTCCAAGTTGTGTCATATGCTTTCTCCATGTCAAAGAACACTGGCACCAAGTGTTCCCGTTTTAGGAAAGCATCCCTTTCTTGCTCTGTACAAGTGTTTTTTTAACAAGAGCTGTTTTTAAATGAATAAATTTATTAACGTCAAGAAAGTAAAATAACTATAAATCACTTTTGGGAAATCGCAGTAATAGCACAGAGAAATCGCTCAGTCACAATCGATTGGCACCCGGGGCCAGCAGCAGTAGCACTTCCACCATAAAAACCGTAGACAAACACCATATCGGCATATTGAGCATGTGTGAAGATGTTCTTAACAACACTTCTAACACCAAACAGCGTCAGAGATTATAACTGCTTCTTTGGTCACATCTGATTCAGGGAGCTGTGCGCGCCAGTTTCAAACAGCTGTATCTCCGTATCCATTGTGAATTGGATATGTGTTTAATTGAACTTTTTTACTTCGAATAATCGATACTATAACCTCCCAAAATATTTAATATTCCTCCTGAATCACCCTGTATATAAAATATATATTATATTATTTATTTTATTATATATATAATCTCTTTATATTTACAAATAATGCATGTTATCCTGTTATGGTCCTTCTGGCTGTACCAGGGCTTGTTATCAATAAACTGATTTTAATTAAAATTATTAACAATAAAGGATTAATGATTTATTGTTCCAAAACAGCCATATGGGCTAGCAGGGAATAAGGTAAAGAGGAAAAAATTAATTATCAAAGAAAGTTCTCCTATGTTCACACATAAACACACTAATAACAGTTTGAATTAAAGAAGAAAGAAGACCTTTCAAAATTCTGGTTCAATGTTCATAGCTACGTATACCTAACATATCAAAAGCAGGCATTTTAGTAGAAAAGTTAAGACCAACGGTCTTGCGTCCTTTGTGTTATTTGGTAAATTTATTCATTTCTGACCGGATTTCTTTTTCATGTACAATGAAGAGTGCGATTTGGGATTTTTAGGGATTTATTGGATTGATTGATTGATTGGTTTGGTTTTTTATGGCGCATTGGCAGCTGTGGCCATAATGCGCCAAGACTAGGTAATATTTAAAAAGTTTAAATTCTCGGTGACCTAATTAGTAAGGCCACCATGTCGAAATATATAATAATGTAACAAAAGCATAAATTAAATACAATTAAAAACTTTTATTAATTTAAAATAGCTAAAAACAGCAGACACATTGTCATTGTCAGATAAAATCTGACTGAGTGTATACGGCTCAGTCAGATGGTTAAAAGCGGTAAAACGGATATTGCTAAAATCTGGACAGTCAATTAAAAGGTGTCTGATAGTTAAAGTTGTACCACAGGACACACACATAGGAGGGTCATCAGCCCTCAGCAAAAACGAATGAGTCAAATGACTATGTCCGATGCGGGTCCGGGCAAGAACAACTTCCTCCTTACGATTCCTGCGCAGACTAGACTGCCACGGTTCAATTACAGGCTTTATACAATATAGTTTATTCCCAGTCTGTCTATTCCACAAATCCTGCCATTGGGAATGTATCTTTTGCTGTATTGTTTGCCTGTAGTCTGTATAGGGGACTGACAGGCAACGGTTATTATTTGGAATTGCTGATTTGGCTGCGGCGTCAGCCAAATCATTTCCCTTAATCCCAATGTGGCTAGGAATCCAGCAGAAGCGGATGTCATATTCACGTTCACGGAGGAAGTGAATCTTCTGCTGAATGCTAGACAGAACTGGATGAGAATTATATTTCACGGTTATTAAAGCCTGTAACACGCTGAGAGAGTCAGAATATAAAATGAACCGTTGGTGTTGGCATTCACTAATGTGATCCAAGGCTAACTCTATTGCGTGCAGCTCTGCAGTAAATATGCTGCATTCAGAGGGAATCTGCTCCGATGTAGTGCTGTCTGTAAAGACAGCAGCAGATCCCACATATGATTCCGACTTCGAGCCGTCTGTGTAAACTGGCGCGAAGTCAGAATATTCAGCTCGGTGTGCTGAATAAAGCTGCAGGTAGACAGACGATGGAGTGTCCGACTTTCCCCAATTTCTAAGGGACAAGTCACATGCCGGAACATGAGCATGCCAGGGTGGAAGGGGTTGCTTCGGTGTTTGAGCAACTTTGTCTACCTTGATATTAAGTTCTTTGAGTAGCTCTTGGAGACGAATACCAAAAGGACGATTGGCAGTCTTTCGAGTGTTGTACAAATTTTCCCATCGTGGCTCAAAAACGGATAGCCACGTAGGATGGTCTGGCAAGGATTTTAGTTTTAGAGCGTAGTTTAGAGACAATTGCTTACGTCGAAGCGATAACGGCGGTTCGTTTGCTTCGACGTATAAGCTCTGGACAGGAGATGTTCGAAATGCTCCAGTAGCTATACGGAGGGCCTGATGATGGACAGGGTCCAGCCAACGAAGTACACTGTCTCTGGCCGAATTGTATACCAGGGACCCGTAATCAAGTCTGGATCGTACAAGTGCACGGTAGATGCGTAGTAGGGTGCATCGATCCGCACCCCAAGATGTAGAGGAAAGAGAGCGCAGAATATTCAGCCCTCTTGTGCACCTTGTGCGGAGTTGACGGATGTGATCCAGAAAGGTTAACTTTTTATCAAAGACGAGTCCCAAAACTTTTGTATCCGCCGCTACTGGAATAGCATTATGTCCGAGCCTTAATTCAGGTTCAGGATGAAGATTACGCTTGCGACAAAAGTGCACGCAAACGGTCTTCTCCGGCGAGAACCTGAAGCCATTAGCAAGTGCCCAGGAATTAAGGCGATCAATGGCTTTTTGCAGTTGTCTTTCAATAACCCTCATGTTGCATGACTGACAAAAAATGCTAAAGTCATCAACATAGAGGGCACTGTTTACGGTTGGAGGAAGTTGTTCTGTGATGGAATTTACTTTGATGGCGAAAAGCGTGACACTTAAAACTGATCCCTGTGGTACTCCCTCCTCTTGGCTAAAGGAACGAGAGAGTGAGGATCCCACACGAACTTGGAAAGATCGATTGTCTAAAAAGTTTTTAATAAAAATGGGGAGTCGTCCCCTAAGACCAAGGCTATGCAGATCTTTTAAGATGCCAAATCTCCAAGTTGTGTCATACGCTTTCTCCATGTCAAAGAACACCGACACCAAGTGTTCGCGTTTTAGGAAAGCATCCCGGATGGATGTTTCCAGTCTAATAAGATGGTCCAAAGTGGACCGGTTCCTTCGGAAGCCGCACTGGATATTGGAGAGAAGGTCATTTGATTCTAAGTACCAAATTAACCGAGAATTGACCATTCTCTCCAGGATTTTGCACAGACAGCTAGTCAGAGCAATAGGACGATAATTGGTAGTGACTTTTGGATCCTTTCCTGGCTTAGCAAAGGCAAGAACGATTGCCTTGCGCCAGGAATCCGGAAACTGCCCTTCGATAAAGATTCTGTTATACAGAAGGAGCAGACAATCCATAGATTTTGGTGAAAGATGTTTAATCATGTCATAATGGATGCCATCTGGTCCAACAGCACTTGCTTTGGAAAGAGCGAGGGCTCTTTTAAGTTCCTGAATAGTAAAATCCCCGTTGTAGGGATAGAGGCCCTTGGACTTAAAATTAAGTGCTTCTCTTTCCAGTTTATGTTTCAGGACCAGGAACTCTGGGGAATACGAAGCTGTTGCAGAGATGTTAGAGAATGTTTCCCCAAGAGCATTGGCTATTGCAGTTGGATCTGCAATAGCGCATCCATTATAATCTAGGATTGAAGAAGGGTGGGATGTATATTTTCCCTTCATTTTCCGGATTTTATCCCAGACTACCTTAGAATTGGTAGTCTGGTTAATAGATGACGTAAAACGGATCCATGATTCCTTTTGACTCTGACGGCGAATGTAGCGTGCTTTGGCTCGTGTGCGCTTGAAGGCTATTAGATTAGCAGTGGTAGGATATCGACGGAATATCCCCCACGCTTTGTTTTGGGCCTTTTTTGCTGCTGTGCATTGTGAATTCCACCAAGGTTTGGGAAATGGTGGAAACCGGTCAGATGTTTTTGGAACAGCTTTCGCAGCTGCTTGGACAATAATTTCTGTGATGTACTTAACTGCATCATTGATAGGCTCCTGACTGACTGTACTGAGGTCAAAATTTGCCTGATGTTGGAAGGCATTCCAGTCAGCCTGATCAAACTTCCACCGTGGTAACCTAAAAGGAAGACATGGTCTCCCACTGTGTAACAAGGTTATCACAGGGAAGTGATCACTTCCGTATAGATTCTCCTCCACTTCCCAAGTGAGTGAAGGGAGTAGAGAAGGGGAGCAGATAGAGAGATCAATGGCAGAAAACGTACGGGTAGGCATGTGGAAGAAGGTGTTTGTTCCAGTATTTACAAGGGAAAGGGCATTGTCATTGAGCATACGCTCTATGACCCGTCCCCTTCCATTGATGATAGCACTACCCCACAGGGTGTTATGTCCATTAAAATCCCCAAGAAATAAGAAAGGGGGCGGCAACTGCGTTACAAGATCATCAAGGGCTTCCTGGGAGATGTCAGTCCCAGGTGGCAAATAAATAGAGCAGACCGTTAATAGAAAACCCACTGTAAGGCGAATTGCAACAGCCTCTATGCTGGTTGTAATTAGCAAGGGCTGAACTGGGGTCTGATTACTCACAAGGATAGCCACTCCTCCATGAGCAGGACCATCCGCAATTCTATCCTTACGAAAGATTGTGATGTTATGCATGGTGGGATCATCGTTTGCTTTTAGATAAGTCTCCTGCAAGCAAAAGCAAACTGGCTCATGCTTTTGCAGGAGGGCCTTGATGTCATCAGTATTTCGCCGGAATCCACGACAATTCCATTGTAGGAATTTAGCCATTATTTTGGCTTGGTGGGTCCATCAGGCGGCTTCCGAACTGCTGAGGGCTTAATTTTATCAGTCTTGGCTTTATCTTTTTTGGGGAAGAATGGACGCTGTCCCGTGTCCATTTCTTCCTCCGCGAAGAGTTCCAAGACTGATTCATCCGGTACCTCCTTGTGCTCGACATCCATTGTTTCTGTTTTATCTGTTTTATCTGTTAGCTCTTTACCACTTGGTTTTGGTAGTGGTGGAGCACTCGGAGGTACGGATATAGGAGTGGCAGCTGACTGTGTTTTTTTGGTGGGCTTTTGTGAACTCAATAAATAGCGTGCAATCGGAGTGAATGACTCTTTTGGTGGTACAGTCATCTCTGTTTGTGTACCGATAGTGCACTTCGCAGAAACCTTCTGGGCATATGAAGGTTTCCCGCTATTTATTGGTTGCATGCGTCTTCTGGCCTCTGGGTAGGAGATATTCAGCTCTGTTTTTAGTTTTTGGATCTCTTTTTCATCCTTCCACCGCTGGCATGCTCTGGAGTAAGCAGGGTGCTCTCCTTGGCAATTTATACAGATCGGTTTAGAAGCTGAACATTCCTTGCTCTCGTGATCTTTTGAACCACATCGAGCACAGGCAGGGTTACCACGACAAGCCGTTTGTGAATGGCCGTATTTTTGGCATTTAAAGCACCTCAGTGGGTTTGGGATGTAAAGCCGCACTGGGCAGTTTAAATAGCCTGCCTTGATGGAACTTGGAGGCCGTGGGGTGTTAAATGTTATGATGAGAACTCGGGTAGGGACGAGATTCCCATCCTTCCGCATTGATATTCTCTTGACAGCCGTCACTCCTTGGTCTTTTAGTTCAGAGCAGATCTCTTCCTCAGAGACATGAAGAAGATCCCACTCTGAAATGACTCCTCGTGAAGAGTTCAAAGTTTTGTGGGGTGTTACACTGATTGGTATTCCCCCTATGGATGTCGCATTCAGGATTCTTTCTGCTTGCTTTGCACTGGAAGCTTCGATTAAAAGATCGCCAGAACGCAGCCGTTTTACAGATTTTGGTGATCCTGCCAGCCCTTCTAATCCTTTCTGGATAAAGAAGGGTGACATCTTCCCAATTGACTGCTCTCCGGTAGAATGGAGTATGAGGAAAAGCGGTGTAATAGGTGGTCGTTTATCCTCAGTTCTGGCTCTTTTGGCAGAATTGGTGTCATTCTCATCTGATCGGTTAGGTAGGGGCCTTGTTGGGGCCCCAGAAGAAGGATTTAAATTACTCATGAGAGTAAAGAAAAAATGTCTGATGCCTAAGTACCTCACCCACCACGGAGCCCTACGAGGGGGCGCCCACTCGTGAACTAGCAGGTACTGCGTACACGAATGGGACGCCGAGTTCGCTTAGAACACCATACCCACGTTACCAATAAATCTTTATCCCGTCCCAGGACCATAGGGAGGGAGACTTATTGGAACGCAGTTGACCCTAGCAGTATAAAACCACCCGCCGATTGATCCCAGTCGAGCCGGTCCGGGACCACCCGTCTCGTCGAAGCAGGGGCCAAAGTGGTGTATTGAAGCTGGGCCCCTCAACCACCAGGATCCCCCTTTCCGCTTCCACGGGTCGCGGCGCACGGCTGCACACGCCGGATTCCAACGATGTAACCCTGGAACCAAGGTATGGGCGTTAGATCCCAGTGATGCTAGTCTGGAAAACCAGCAGCGTCACTGGGAGGTCCCCTCACCACGTACAGGTGCCCACGTCGAGGGGGGATTTATTGGAGAAATCGTATTTCTACGTAGTGGTAATTTCAGTGTGTAGTGTCTTTTAACAACATGCTAAAACAAAGTAACTGATAAAAGCAATGTTTAAAAGCCACACAACAAAAGAGGTTCCTTTAACTCTTTTAACAAATAACCAATTTCTTTGAACATCATTTTCTTTTCATTCAAGTAACACTTGACTTTGATGAATTTCAAATTTGCAGATGTTAGAAAAGAGAATATTTCTGATCATTACAGAACTTTTAAAATACTGCGTCGTTCTGTTTATAAAAGAATTTATAAAAATACCAAAATAGGCAACATAAAAAAACATTCATAAAAAGAGGCATCCAAATTGATCACTTGAAGAGGCTGATGCAACTGGATTCATTAGTTAGCAATCTTTATTATCAGCGTACATGCAGACAAAGTCCGTCAGCATACATAAGTTACAGTCATCACCAGACCGGTTATCACAAGGACAAACATATTTCTTAGTTCAATAATGAAAAAAGTAAAATGTCTGAACTAAATATCAGGTCAACAACAGTGGTACGTCTAACCGTGCTAGTTGATTGGCAACCCATTTTGGAGCTGAAAATGTTTTCAAGTGATTCATAAATTCTTTTTGGTGTAGAATAAAGACATCCTAATCCTTCTTTATGATAATTCAAGAACTGCAGTAAAACGGCCTCGACCTGAATTTCCTTATTTGACTTAACCTCATGGACAACTGAGAGAGAGAGAGAGAGGGGGGGGGAGAAGGGAGCAACAAAGATAGAGTTATTCTCCCAGAAATACTTTAACTTCCACATAATCTGACAAACTTTTAATATTTCAGAATTATTGCTAAAAAGAGAATGATAATCAGAGTTTTTTGATATAACTTGCTTGGATAAACATTTTATTTCCTTATTGTTACTTTAATTGCTACTCAGGGAACAATTAAAGTAACAATAAGGTTTATTTAACTATACAACTTGAATAAAAAAAAAATTAATTATTATAATCGTATTTGTCAATCTTAATGAAAGTTTGTTATTATTATTATTATTCGCCATATGGTGCAAGGATGCCTGAGGCTTATGCTGCACCAGCCAAAAAAAAATTCCCGAGTTACCCTTAGAGAGAGAGAATGTGTCAGAAGTAGAAAGGAATCACCAAGAAAGAGAAGAATGGTGATAGTCAGCTGAGGACCCTGGGTGTGCCAAGCCCATACTCACCAAATGTGAGCCCCTGGGGGTTATTAAATGTGTAGATATTTTATCGAGTATTGAAAATAACAATGAACTTCCATTAAGATCTAAAGATATAAGTATGATTTCAAAGTAGAGAAATTTTGTCTCTGGGAAAGACTGTTTCTTCATTTACGAAGAATAAAATGGTTTGACTTTTTTTTGAAGGCGTTGAAAAAAGACTCTTCAAAATCTTTGTACAGCTAAGTACCATTCAGTGAGTACTATCTAGTGTAGTACCACAGCTAAGTACCATCTGGTGTAGGCATGATAACTACTGCTATCCTTGACTCCTTTTTTTAGGTCAAAGCTAAATTCAACATAAAGTAAGAAGCGACATTTAATGTGACTGTAGTCCAATTTATATGTTTTTTTTTTATTTGCATACGGACCGATCTACAATTGTGCCTATGCAAAGTCCAGAATAATCAGCGCATAATTCTATCCCTACACCTCTGATCCAAGAATTCTTTAAGAATTACTCCAGTGTCTGATGGATTTGAATCTAGATCTTCCCCCCTGAATGAGTTGCAAGTACAAATCCATCAGAGTGTTACACTAAACAGGAGTGACCGCTGGAGTGTTTCCAAATACGTACGTATACTATATAATAAGTCGCGGATTAGTGGCAATGAATCTCTAACTCTTAACAACACTTTTGCTTCTCACTGATACGAGGGTCTCGTAAAACACTAACAGGTCCAGTTGGGCCTTTTAACTAGCATTAAGTCTGAAAATCCATTATACAACTTTATAACGGATGTTCAAAATTATGGTATTTTTCACCATGATGAAAGACATAACCTTTCATCGATAACGCCTTTTTTCTAGAGCAGAAATTCATAATTTTTTTAGGATGCGATCCATATTCGTAAATCATTAAACTTTCTAATACGATCTAAATAATTAAAAAATACTAACATCTAAAATTAAATAAATAATTAATAATGTAAAAATTCACAACTACACTTCAAATTATTATAACTGAACATACAAGATGCACGAGGTGTGACTCGGTTCATTGTTGTTGTTGTTATGGAGGCTTAATGGCACATAAGCATCTATGGCTATAATGTGCCTATTCACTTATTATTTTAGGAGATGAGGAATTTCCATAAAATCAAAAGAAAATTTTAAATCAGAAATTATTAAAAAGTCCAGTTTGCTTGAGGAATTCAAAAAATTCAGAAATATTTGCTTTATCACCAATGAGATTTTCAAGAGTTATTGGTTTACTATTATTTATCAGTGAGATCAAGGATGTAGCTCTGTGTTGTTTATAGTAGGGGCAGTCAATTAGAATATGTCTAACAGTCAAGATGTTAGAGCAATGTGTACACTGTGGTGGATCACCTCCTGTGAGTAAATAAAGATGTGTCAGATGAGTATGACCTATTCTTGCCCTTGAAAGGACTACTTCTTCTCGTCTCGATGTACGAACACTGGAACGCCAAATTTTCGGATCTTGTTTAAACTGAAAGAGTTTATTATTAGTCTGAGAGTGCCAGAGTGCTGTCCATTGTGATAGGCAAGCAGCATGAACGGTTAGTACACAATCTGATGCTGGAACAGGGATATTGGTTAAATCAAAGGTAGTTGGATTTTTTGCAGCTTTATCAGCCAGTTCATTGCCTAAAATACCGGAATGGGCGGGTATCCAACAAAAAGCAACCCGTTGTTGACGTTTTTTGATTTGTAGTAACAAGCTTCTGATTTCATCTAGAACAGGGTGAACTTTATCTTCGCAATTACTTAGTGACATGATTGAGCTGAGGGAATCAGTATAAATAACAGATTTTAAAGAACAGTCGGAACAGAGATTTTCTAAAGCAAGTTTTATTGCATACAATTCAGCAGAAAATATACTAAAATCTGATGGAAGGGATACTGATACAACTGCATTTGGAAACACTGCAGCTGCTCCAACATTTGAATTAGATTTAGAGCCATCTGTATAAATTTGGTAGAAATCAATATATCTTTGAATGTGATAATCATGAATTTGTTTGAAGTTTGTTGCTTGCAAAGTATTCTTTCTCCATTGGCAGAGGTAAGTGTCACATGTTGGAAGAGGAGGAGGAGCCCATGGTGGTTGAGCAAAGGTTGGTATCTGCTGTACTTTCCGGATGGAAATATTCCAAACCTGCACCACTTCAAGAAGGCGAAGACCAACTGGTTTAACTATGCTGGGTTTGTTTCTGTATAGGTTTTCTAATGGTGGGTTTAAAAGGTATGACTGAACGGGATGAGAGGCACAACTTTGTATCTTGACAGCATATTTCAACAACAGTGTTTTCCTGCGTAAAGTTAGTGGGGGCTCGTGAGCTTCTATGTAGAGACTATGTGCTGGCGACGTTCTGAACGCACCAATTGCAATTCTCAAAGCACTGTGTTGAATAGGATCAAGCCAGCGTAATGCACTCTTTCTGGCAGAATCATAGATTGGAGCACCATAATCGAGACGGGATCTGATTAATGCCTTGTACAACCGAAGCAGGGAGGTACGATCTGCACCCCACGTTCGGGCAGATAACGCTCTGAGTATGTTTATCTTTTTCAGACAGGAAGTCCGTACATTTTTAATATGATCTAGAAAATTTAATTTGTGGTCAAGGATTAATCCTAGAAATCTGATGTTAGTAGCGATTGGGATGGAGACATTGGAAATTTGAAGTTCAGGATCCGGATGAAGTTTTCGTTGTCTGCAAAAATGAATTGCAGTTGTTTTCTGCTGAGAGAGTCGGTAGCCGTTGAGGCTGGCCCATTGTTGTATTTTATTTAGTGAAATTTGAAGCTGTCTTTCAATAGATCTCATGTTTTGGGAATGGCAGGAGATGGAAAGGTCATCTGCATATAGATATGTCTCAATTGTGTTTGGAAGCTGTTTGGTGATGGAATCAATTCTAATAGCAAAAAGAGTGGCACTCAATACTGATCCCTGTGGAACACCTTCTTCTTGAATGAAAGTTGAAGAGAGGGCATGTTGGTATCGAACTTGAAATGATCTAGTATGTAGAAAGTTCTTAATAAACACAGGAAGGTTGCCACGTAGTCCGAGAAAGTACAGATCACTAAGTATACCATGCCTCCAGGTGGTATCAAATGCCTTCTCTATGTCTATTGAAACCATTACTAGATGTTCATGTTTGACAAAAGCATTACGGATGGCAAATTCAGCCTTGACCATAAGGTCTAAGCATGACCTGTTTTGACGAAAGCCATATTGACTACCGCTCATTAGCTCTTCCGACTCGATGATCCAGATGAGTCTTCTGTGGATAATTTTCTCAAGGATTTTACTGAGGCAGCTTGAGAGAGATATGGGTCTATAGCTATATGGGTTGGATGGATCTTTTCCAGGTTTTAGGAATGCCAAAACTGTAGAGTGATGCCAAGAAACTGGAAAAACATTTTCTAAAAATATACGATTGTAAAAGACTAGGAGGAGGCGCAAAGCTTTGTCATTAAGATGTTGTAACATGACATAATAAATCCCATCTGGTCCAGCAGCACCATTGCGGGCTGTTCTAATGACATGTAATAGTTCAGAATATTGCAGAGGTTTATTATATGGGAGAAGGTTTGAAGTTTCAAAATTAATACCATGCTTTTCTTTAGTGTTTTTAATTCTTTGGAATGAGCTAGTATATGCTGATGTTGCTGAGATTTCTGCAAAAATATTGCCCAAAGCATTGGCTATATCTACAGGATTAGATATATCTTGCCCATTCCAGGAGAGGATTGGAGAAGGTATGGTAGGAAACTTACCAGACAGCTGTCTAATTCTTTTCCAAATTATTTTGGGATCAGTATTTCTGTGAAAAGTGGATGCAAACCGGGTCCAGGATTCTTTCTTTGCTTGCTTTTGTATAAAGCGTGCTTTTGCCCTTAATTTCTTATAATTAATGAGATTGACTGTGCTTGGGCACTGCCGAAACAAATTCCAGGCTTTATTTTTTGCTCTCTTTGCTGTGGTGCATTTGTCATTCCACCAGTAATTATAGTGCTTTCGGCCCGGCGGATTTGATAGTGGTATCGTGTCTTTAGCCACATTTAGAAGATGCGACGTGATGTATTCTGTCACATCATCAATATGCTGGAGGCGGATTTTTTCCTCATCAAGGTCAATTGATGACTGAAATTTTGCCCAGTCTGCTCGGACAAATTTCCACTTTCTGCTGGGTTGAAATGAAGGAGTCTTTGCTTTCAGAAAGTTGCATACTATTGGAAAATGGTCACTGCCCATGGGATCGTTTATTACATACCACTCTATGGTTGGGGCTAGTACTGGTGAACAAATTGAGAGATCTATTGCTGAGGTGTGTCCTGCTGGGAGCTGTACGTGTGTCGGTGCACCTGTATTGAGTACAGTGAGATTTAGTGCCTCCAAAAAACTTTCAATTAGTCTACCTCGTCTATCCAATTTAGTAGAGCCCCATAATGGGTGGTGCCCGTTAAAGTCCCCTAATATACAGAAAGGTGGAGGTATCTGTATAAAGAGGTCTTCGAGATCTTTTAAAGAGCAAGTACAGTTTGGTGGTAGATAGACTGAGACTAGTGTTACTGTACCATGGAGAGTTATACGAACAGCAACAGCTTCTATTTCAGTTTGGAGTGGGATATGTTTAGATGGGATCTTTGAATTTACTAGTATTGCCACACCACCATGGGCAGCGTTAGCAGTATTTCGATCTCTTCGATAAATC
Organism: Mastigoproctus giganteus; assembly: GCF_048544385.1. NCBI lineage: Eukaryota > Metazoa > Arthropoda > Arachnida > Uropygi > Thelyphonidae > Mastigoproctus > Mastigoproctus giganteus. The sequence goes on from NC_143579.1 coordinate 162,979,669, forward strand.
CAATAGTTCTTTATCGAAGGAGAAATTTGTGTGGTTAGGTACGTTTCCTGTAAACAAAAGGCAACCGGAGAATATTGGTTAATTAGGTATTGAATATCGTCTGTGTTGGAACGAAAGCCTCTGCAATTCCATTGTAAGATGTTGTGGTTCATTTTGGTTTAGTTGAGGATGAATCATCTGACTGTTTTTTGTTTGAAGAGGATTTTTTTCGGTCTTTTTTCGGGAAAGTAGGGCGTCCAGTATCCATCGTGTCATTTGCATGAAGTTCTAGTATGGGTTCTTCATGATCTGGGTTTACATCTACTTCCATACTACTGGCTGATGATTCAGGTTTATTCTTATCTTTAGCAGTTTTAAGTTTTTCTTTGTTATGCAGAACTGTCCGAGTCTCAATTGGGAATTTTTCTGTGTCATTTGAGACTGTCTCAGTATCATTTGGGATACTAATTGGGGTGTTGGTGGCATTGCTGGTTTTCGTTTTAGAATTTTCTTTTCCTGTGGTTGATATGGTTGCTTTAACCCAATTAGCTAGCGAGACGTTGGGCGGTATCGACACATCTGTTTGAATTGCAGTTGTATGAAAACTTCGGGTTCGAGAGGCATAAGATGGACTTGGCATGGTCAGCATTATTTGTCTGCGTGCCTCAGGATATGTGACTTTGTGTTCTACTTTATATTTTTGGATATTCCTACCTGTTTTCCACATTTCACATGTTTTAGAAAATGCGGGGTGATTGCCTTTGCAGTTGGGGCAGATGGGAATTGCGGCTGGACAATCTGCCTGCGTATGATCCTTTGCTCCACAAATAGGGCAGATGGCGTCACCTCTGCATGCCTGCTGTGAATGGCCATATTTCTGGCATTTAAAACAGCGAAGAGGATTTGGGATGTATGGACGAATTCGGCAGTTTAAATATCCAGCTTTTACTGAGGATGGCAAATCAGGAGTACTAAAAGTTAAAATGATGGAACGAGTTGGAATGAGATTTCCATCTTTTTTTGTCATTATTCTTTTAGCGCTGATTACCTTTTGGTTGCTAAGTTCTTGTACTAATTCTTCCTCAGACACAGTAATTAAGTCCCATTCTGTGATGACACCCTTTGATGAATTTAAGGTATTGTGGGGAGTAACAGATACTGGCAACCCACCAAATGTCGTTGTCTTTAATAGCCACTCCGAATGTTTTGTGGTGGCTGTTTCAATCAGGAGATCTCCGGATTGGAGTCGCTTTACCATTTTTGGTGATCCTGCAATAGATTCTAGATGTCTTTGAATCACGAACGGAGATAACTTACCCACAGGCTGGGTAGACAGAGAGTGCATCACCAAAAAATTGGGAATATCTGAACAGTGTGTTTCTGTTCGAAGCCTTTTGGGTTGGCTATTTTCCTTGTCTTCGTTACCATATTCTGGTCTTGAGCTTGAAGGCTCTAAGGGTGGAAAATTTGTAGAATCCATGATGGCTCCTTTTGGCCCTGGGGGATTATCTTTTCCACCCAGGTTACCGGCCCCGCCACGGGGAGGCAGGAGCAGTGCCACGAGGTGACCAAGCGGTTGGGTTAGTAATTAGTATTTATAGAAAAAAAAACAGAAAGGTGGATTCCCTTTCTGGGCCTTTCCCTACTTCTTGTAGAGTGAAAGTGCTACTTGGATATACAAAGAAATCAAGAAAACGGTTTTTGAAACAAAAATAGAATCTGTTTGCTCAAATACTCTTTGCAGAAATCGCTTTTAGAAATGCACTACAAATCGCTTGGCCACGGAACGCTTGGCACCCGGGGCCGACTCGGTTCAGATAAATGTTCGTTGCTTGTGAGAGAAGTTTAAAAACAGATAAATTTATTAGTGCTATTTATGTAAACGCCAGCATTTTTGTTGTTTAGTACTTGCTTCGAGGCAGCTAAGATTAAGGCGTTGTCATTGTACTGTGTCTATAAATCATGTGTTTTCTATGATGATATGTCTCTTTGTTGCATGAACTATCTGAGTTTCTGAAGGAAAAAAAGTTCTGCAGCACGTACAACAAAAGTTAATTTGTTTGTAAGTGAAAATGGGCCAATAAAAAATTCTTCTTCTCCTGACGGGATGCGAATCCAGGCCTTTTCCACAGCGTTAGAAGAATATGATGGTGCGATAAAATTTCCGAGCCACGGTGGCTTAGTAATCCGTTTGGCAATATGTACAAAGGCGTTGTTGTAGAGCAATGAAATGCCTTTGGTCATTTCTCAATGATTTTTTTCCTACACGCAAACGAAAGGTAGTTTGAGCAAACGTCCCATGGGATGCCCGTTTGAAAATAGTCACTTCAAGTCGGTTGTCGGTTTTCTGAGATCACTTCAAGGTGATCTAAGAAAACCGACAACATCACCTTTTGAGTAAGTACCTGCACCGTTGCCTTTGTGAGAATGATTCCACTGTTTAAAACGTTTCTGTTTCGAATTCAAAGTACTGAAAACTGACTCATGGAGAGGAGCCTTGCTGGTTATTGTTTCATGGAGACTTGCTGTTTATTAGACAAAAGTTGTTCTGCACATTTCTACCTTTGCATGTTCTACAAAAGTAACAATAGTCAAAGAACCCAAATGCCGACCGGGCTAGCCGAGTGGATCAAGTACCTGCCCGGCAACCCAAAGGTCGCGGGTTCGATTCTCGCCTCGGGCTTGGATCAAAGTACTGCAAAAACCTTGGGAGGTGCAATATGGCCACAGAAGCCGATGCGCCAACAACTACCAAATCAAAAAAAAAAAAAAAAAAAAAAGAACCCAACAAGAAGAAATTTTTCTGATGGATCCACAAAGAGTTTTGAATGGTATTTTTCACAGCATTGTCATTTAGATAAATCTATAAATATAATGAACGCCACTTGTTACAGGTGGTCTTCCATGAGCATTTCCTCAACTTTCTTCACACGTTCTTTCCGTGCCAGCAGTTGTTGGGCGCCATGGAAAATTTGCATTGTGAGAAGTAATGTATCTCCTACTTCAACTGCCCATACAATTTGCGAAAACACTATTGAGATGGCAATCTCCTTCTTATATTTCACTAATCTCCTCCAATTGTTCAGGCTTTTTAACCTAAAAAATATATCTATTCTTCTTCATAGACTGAATAGATCTATAAAGTCGCCTGTTATCGCATACTCTGTGAAATTGGAGCTGGCTGACGCGATTTGAACACAAATAAAAATTAGGCAAACTAAAAACCTGAAATTATTTAATAAAATTATACAGCTTCAAAACTATATACATTTAAATATCTCACAGTTTTAAAACATTTTCATACTTTTTTATTATCCCTCCTCGTCTTGCCGTCTCTTTGTTTGGAGGATGGCCTGTTATCTTGGCTATTTTGTGGCCTTTCTCTAAATTGTTCTTCAGTGCTGCTTCCAAATTTTTCCCCACATTTTCCATCCAAGGTATTTTCGGTTTTTCTACGCTACGTTGGTTGATTTTTTAAAAATTTGGTTCTTGGTTGTACGGGATTAGGTGCATCAATCTAGGCCATATTGCACCCTATATAATATGTCTGTAATTTGCTTGTGTTTTGTGATCGAGTTGCTGTTCGCTAGACGAAACACCCAAGATTTTTCGTCCAGCAAACAGCAACCAAAAATTCAAAACCAAACTAAACCAAATCTCAGGCGAGTGTAGCAAGGTTTTCCCTCCCAGGAAAACCTGGGAGGGAAAACCATGCTATACTCGCCTGAGATTTGGTTTAGTTTGGTTTTAATGCACCATCAACGTAGGTTATAATGCGCCAACAAAGGTAAATGAATAAAAAAACAGTTATAAGAATGATTAAAGATAAAAAGGTGATAAAATAGTATAGTGACCCATGAAAATTGGTCACTATGTCAAAAAAAGAATTATAAGCTATATGAGAATAGAAAATTCTCAATTATCAAACAGTTATAACGATATATAAGTAAGTATTAAAATATATGAAATAAAATAGTATATTTTAAATAGAACTAAACAAGTTAATTAATTTTTAACAGTTAAAAACAGCTGACGTGTGGTCATTGTCAGACAGTATCTGACTGAGTATAGGGCTCAGTCAGATGGTTAAAAGCGGTAAAAGATATACGTCATTCATGTCTGAAACGTGGACATTCAGTTAAAATATCTTTAATGGTTAAAACGTGTCGTAGTCCTCACATATTGGAGGGTCATCCACCCTTAGCAGGAATGCACGCGTGAGATCTCTATGTCCTTTGCTGAGGCGAGCAACAGAACAAGCCTTCCTTCGGGACAAGAATTTCTGTTTATCTGTGGACCAAAAGTTTTAAAAGCAATAATTCATATAGACTAACGTTTTTGAGATCTGCTGACCATTTTAAAATTTTTAATTTTTGACAGCAAAAAAATTCTTGTTGGACATTCACGGAACCAGAAGAGCAAAATTTGCATACCGTACAGATATGCAACTTTTGCTGGGATACCTTCTGAAATTCCTTAAAAAGCAAAATTAATTCTTTTATTTATTTTAGAATTAGAAATTAAATAGAACAAATAACAGCAAAAAAAGGCTGAAAATTAACTGAGTGAAGAAACCTATCGGTGTCTCTCCTTTCTCAGAACCCTCTTTTATTTCCCAAGGCTACTTACAGACTTTGATAAAATGATGACAGACAAATCTTCAAACATAAAATTAGGACAGAATGAAAGCTCCGCCTATATTCCACGTTATTTTCAGTATGGGACACTAGCATCATGCAGTGAAGGCCATTTGCTGCTTCTCAGCATTCTGTCTGTGGTTATCGCTCATTACGAAATATTAATTTACGTCGTTTTGTCATAAATATATGATAAAGTGAGACAACTGTGGACAAAAATGACAAAGGCAAAGGTCTTATGTCATTTGCCTCACCAGGTATAAGAAACAAAGATATAAATCTGTTTCTTGCTTTTATTTCGTAAATGTGAAGTAAAACTCATTATATTCGATAATTCCATATTCAGTTAAAATAAATAAACAAAAGAAAAACTTAGAATATATAGGGAAAATGTTTTGAACATAATAAGAGCGAACCAGTAATCTTTTCAAAAATGCAAAACTAATTACGGTACAAGGAATTTTGAAATCGAACCTCTCTCTCCCACTTTTAGTGTATGCTCTCAACTCCACTGCATTTTTGAAATTGTCAGGACAACATTATTTGTTCTTGAGAAGCGGAGAACACAAGATGAACGGAAGATGTCCATTCCTTTAAACCTAAAGTGGTGACAATTTGTTGACTATTTATAATCAAAAGACCATATAAACGATTTCAGGAAACAGAAAATCTATCACAAAGATGTCATTTCTTCAGAGGAAAATCGATATATTGTTATCGATACAAGTTTCCATTGAGACCCAGCTGCACATCTACTGCTGTTTCGAGGCAAAGTATTTAAGGAGTGTTCGAGAAAGGGTTTTTTTTTTTTTTTTTTGTAAAAAATCAGCGGTCTTCACGGGATCTTTGTTTTCTCCAAGTGCAGGTCAAAAGAAAAGCCTACTTGAACCTCATCTAGGCCCAGACAAGGTGCAGACTACACATTAAGTCTAAAAGGCCCTCATGATGTTACATGTTTCGCTGATTTTACATTGTTTACTCTGCTTTCTCTCTAGAGAGAAAGAGAGTAAATAATGTAACATCACAGCAAGGGGAGAACATATGAGTAATAATGACAGCAATGATAATATCACATCATGCAAGATTTACTTTGGTGTATCAATGCTTGGATCTGCAGAGGAAACCTCTTCGCTCACCTTAGAATTCTGTCTCTTGTTCAACTTCTGAAAGTGTATTTTTATCTGTTCTGTACGCGATATGTCTTCTCTTGTCTGGTGTTTGCAAGGATGAAAAAACAGAAAAAAAGAGTTTTTTAAGATGCTTAATGGAAAAAAATTCTGATGGCGAAAGTATGAAATCCCCCCCTCGCTGTTCTTTACTAATCCTGATATTTCTTCTAATATCCTCTCTATGCTTGACTCCTTTATCCAAACTCTTCCTACTATTAACCCTTCTTTTCTCACGGGCTTGTTCTCACTCTTGCCGAGGAAAGAGTACGGGCAGTCCAGCTAGCATTCATTGCAAGTGAAATATACAGCCCGCCTCATCTTGGCAAGGACTACTAGTAGCCCGCCGTTTTCCTGGTGACTGCTGCTGGATGGTTGCTAAGAGGTCAGTCATACAACACAAACGCGACACCGCACTGTACACATACCCTACATAAATAAATAAATCTTTATTTGTCCTACCAAATTTAAAATATAGGTGTACATTGGTAAGTGACAAATTCCCTTCACGGCAGACAATGCCAGGGGATTATCATAAAATGCGAATAAAAGAATGTCTAAAATATACAAAAAGGTTAAATATACACGAAAAGATGACATTTAAACTACATTACTCTTTCACTACATTTCTGTCTAGAGTCCTGGCAATTGTAATACAAAAGTTCATCTTAACATCACATCCACTGATCAACTTGTGCGAGATATACATTATTCAATTGCGTACACACAGTTCGACAGAAATTCACACAACTACTAGGCAACAGTAGCCTCAGCGAGCCACACTGCGGTTTGTTTCCTATATTTCGGGTCTTCTATGAGCCTTAGTAGGTCAATTCCGATATGTGTTAGGCACTGAATTGATTCTAACGCACTGGCGGGTATAAACCTGTCGGCCATCTTCAGTCTGTTGGTCTTCATTCTCAAGGATTTTGTGCCTCTCAATGCAGATGGCGGGATGTGCCACTCACAAAGCTGACAGAAGCATGGTGATGATATTGTGCCAGTCATCATTTTGATTGTAGTTATTAATCGTTTCCAGGAAATGATGTCTGGTAAACGCTGCAGTTTTAGCTGTTCAGAGAGCTGCGTGGTCCTTAACTGTTGAGGGAGGTGGTGCTTATGGTTTGCCCACTTCAGCAGCCAGAATTCACTCGCATATATTCTCCTAATGTGGGTAGGGGTGGCTGACGCCCATAATACTCACGATGGCTTAGTAGTGTTTATGCTTCTTCACAGTGACATTCGGCGGGTTTGTATCAAACCCCGAAACCCGACGAAGGTATTCCTGAACTTTGGCCAGAAAGGGCCAAAATTGAGGAATACCTTAACCACTTTGGCCAGTGATATGCCAACACCCTGAGAAAGTGGATATAGTATATGCGCATTTTTCCGCTAACTCTGTTGTTGTTATTTGCTTTTTAGGAGCATTAGCAACTAAGGCCATATTGCTCCGGGGATATGCGGTGGTCATTCCCTGACCTTTCCGCATCCTCCGTATTTGGCGGTCACGGGCTCGAACCCCGGTCTAATCAAGAAGTGTGTGCTACGCGCTGCTCCTGCCCACCTTGGCTTGGTTTGGTTTGGTTTGGTTTTGGTTTTATTGGCGCATTAGCTACTAGGGCTATAATGCGCCAAGACCATGTCATTAATAAAAATTTAAACTTTCAGTGACCTAACTAGTTAGGTCACCATGTCAAAATAAATAATAACAAAAGTATAAAAGATAAATCAATGGAAAAGAACAATAAAATGTAAATTTTATATGGCAGTAAAAATGTTTATTGATTTTAAAAAGCTAAAAACAGCAGACACATGGTCATTGTCAGATAAAATCTGACTGAGTGTATAAGGCTCAGCCAGATGACTAAAAACGGTAAAGTATAAATCACGTTCATGTCTAAAACGTGGACATACGGTTAAAATGTGATTAATAGATAAAATGGTGTCGCATTGCTCGCACATAGGACAGTCATCTGCCCTCAGCAGAAAAGAATGTGTAAGATGACTGTGTCCTATGCGGAGACGAGCTAGAACAACTTCCTCCTTACGAATCCTGCGCAGACTAGACTGCCACGGTTCAATTACAGGCTTTATACGATATAATTTATTCGCAGTCTGTCTATTCCACGAATCCTGCCATTGGGAATGTACCTTTTGATGTACTATTTGCCTGTAGTCTGTATAGGGGACTAACAGGCAGCGGTTATTATTGGGAATTGCTGATTTGGCTGCGACGTCAGCCAAATCATTTCCCCTAATCCCAATGTGGCTCGGAATCCAGCAGAAGCGGATGTCATATTCACGATCATGGAGAACGTGAATCTTCTGCTGAATGCTAGACAGAACTGGATGGGGATTATACCTCACAGATATTACAGCCTGTAACATGCTAAGAGAGTCGGAATATAAAATGAACCGTTGGTATTGGCATTTACTAATATGATCCAAGGCTAACTCTACAGCGTGCAGCTCTGCAGTAAATATGCTGCATTCAGAGGGACTCTGCTCTGATATAGTGCTGTCTGTAAAGACAGCAGCAGAGCCCACATATGATTCCGACTTCGAGCCGTCTGTGTAGACTGGCGCGAAGTCGGAATATTCAGTTCGGTGTGCTGAATGAAGCTGCAGGTAGACGCATGATGGAGTGTCCGACTTTCCCCAGTTTCTAAGCGACAAGTCGCATGCCGGGACACGAGCATGCCAGGGTGGAAAGGGTTGCTTGGATGTTTGGGCAACCTTGTCTACCTTGATATCAAGTTCTATGAGTAGCTCTTGGAGACGAATACCAAAAGGACGATTAGCAGTCTTACGGGTATTGTACAAATTTTCCCATCGTGGCTCAAAAACGGATAGCCACGTAGGATGGTCTGGCAGGGATTTCAGTTTAAAAGCGTAGTTTAGACACAACTGCTTACGTCGAAGCGATAACGGTGGTTCGTTTGCTTCGACGTATAAACTCTGGACAGGAGATGTTCTATATGCTCCAGTAGCGATACGAAGAGCCTGGTGATGGACAGGATCCAGCCATCGAAGGGCACTGACTCTGGCTGAAGAATATACCTGGGACCCATAATCAAGTTTGGATCGCACAAGTGCACGGTAAAGCCGAAGAAGCGTGCATCGGTCCGCTCCCCAAGATGTAGAGGAGAGCGAGCGGAGAATATTAAGCCCGCGTGTGCACTTTGTGCGAAGTTGACGGATGTGGTGCAGAAAGGTCAACTTTTTATCAAATACGAGTCCCAAGAATTTTGTGTCCGCTGCTACTGGAATAGCATTTTGTCCGAGCATTAATTCAGGTTCAGGATGAAGATTACGCTTGCGACAAAAGTGTACGCAAACGGTCTTCTCCGGCGAGAACCTGAAGCCATTAGCAAGTGCCCAGGAATTAAGGTGATCAATGGATTTCTGCAGTTGTCTTTCAATAACCCTCATGTTGCATGACTGACAAAATATGCTAAAGTCATCAACATAGAGGGCACAGTTTACAGTTGGAGGAAGTTGTTCTGTGATGGAATTGACTTTGATGGCAAAAAGCGTGACACTTAATACTGATCCTTGTGGTACTCCCTCCTCTTGGCTGAAGGGACGAGAGAGTGAGGATCCCACACGAACTTGGAAAGATCGATTGGCTAAAAAGTTTTTAATAAAAATGGGGAGTTGCCCCCTAAGGCCAAGGCTATGCAGATCTTTTAAGATGCCAAATCTCCAAGTTGTGTCATACGCTTTCTCCATGTCAAAAAACACCGACACCAAGTGTTCGCGTTTTAGGAAAGCATCCCGGATGGATGCTTCCAATCTAATAAGATGGTCCAAAGTGGACCGGTTCCTTCGGAAGCCGCACTGGATGTTGGAGAGAAGGTCATTTGATTCGAGATACCATATTAAACGAGAATTAACCATTCTCTCCAGAATTTTGCACAGACAGCTGGTCAGAGCAATAGGACGATAATTGGTGGTGACTTTTGGATCCTTTCCTGGCTTAGGAAAGGCAAGAACGATTGCCTTTCGCCAGGAGTCCGGAAACTGGCCTTCAATAAAAATTCTGTTATACAGAAGGAGCAGACAATCCATAGATTTTGGTGGGAGATGTTTAATCATTTCATAATGGATGCCATCTGGTCCAACGGCACTTGCTTTGGAAAGAGTGAGGGCTCTTTTTAGTTCCAGAATAGTGAAATCCCCATTGTAGAGGTATATGCTCTTAGATTTAAAGCTAAGTGCCTGTTTTTCGATTTTATATTTCAGGACCAGGAACTCTGGGGAATACGAAGATGTTGCCGAGATGTTAGAGAATGTTTCCCCAAGAGCATTGGCTATTGCAGTTGGATCTGCAATAGCGCATCCATTATAATCTAGGATTGAAGAAGGGTGGGATGTATATTTTCCCTTCATTTTCCGGATTTTATCCCAGACTACCTTAGAATTGGTAGACTGGTTAATAGATGATGTGAAACGGATCCATGATTCCTTTTGACTCTGACGGCGAATGTAGCGTGCTTTGGCTCGTGCACGCTTGAAGGCTATTAGATTAACAGTGGTAGGATATCGACGGAATATCCCCCACGCTTTGTTTTGAGCCTTTTTTGCTGCTGTGCATTGTGAATTCCACCAAGGTTTGGGAAATGGTGGAAACCGGGCAGATGTTTTTGGAACAGCATTCGCAGCTGCTTGGACAATTATTTCTGTGATGTACGTTACTGCGTCATTGATAGGCTCCTGACTGACTGTACTGAGGTCAAAATTTGCCTGATGTTGGAAGGCATTCCAGTCAGCCTTATCAAACTTCCACCGTGGTAACCTAAAAGGAAGACATGGTCTCCCACTGTGTAACAAGGTTATCACAGGGAAGTGATCACTTCCGTATGGATTCTCCTCCACTTCCCAAGTGAGTGAAGGGAGTAGAGAAGGGGAGCAGATAGAGAGATCAATGGCAGAAAAAGTACGGGTAGGCATGTGGAAGAAGGTGTTTGTTCCAGTATTTAGAAGGGAAAGGGCATTGTCATTGAGCATGTGCTCTATGACCCGTCCCCTTCCAGTGATGTTAGCACTACCCCACAGGGTATTATGTCCATTAAAATCCCCAAGAAGTAAGAAAGGGGGAGGCAACTGCGTTACAAGATCATCAAGGTCTTCCTGGGAGATGTCAGTCCCAGGTGGCAAATAAATAGAGCAGACCGTTAATAGAAATCCCACTGTAAGGCGAATTGCAACAGCCTCTATGCTGGTTGTAATTAGCAAGGGCTGAACTGGGGTCTGATTATTCAGAAGGATAGCCACTCCTCCATGAGCAGGACCATCCGCAATTCGATCCTTACGAAAGATTGTGATGTTATGCATGGTGGGATCATCATTTGCCTTTAGATAAGTCTCCTGCAAGCAAAAGCAAACTGGCTCGTGCTTTTGCAGGAGGGCCTTGATGTCATCTGTATTTCGCCGGAATCCACGACAATTCCATTGTAGGAATTTAGCCATTATTTTGGCTTGGTGGGTCCATCAGGCGGCTTCCGAGGTGCTGAGGGCTTACTTTTATCAGTCTTGGCTTTATCTTTTTTGGGGAAGAATGGACGCTGTCCGGTGTCCATTTCTTCCTCCACGAAGAGTTGCAAGACTGAATCATCCGGTACCTCCTTTTCCTCTACATCCATTGATTCTCTTAATTTTGGTTGCTCTTTTTTACCACTTGGTTTTGTTAGTGGTGGAGCACTAGGAGGTACGGATATTGGAGTAGCAGCTGATTGTGTTTTTGTGGTGGGTTTTTGTGAACTCAATAAATAGCGTGCAATCGGCGTGAATGACTCTCTTGGTGGTATAGTCATATCTGTTTGTGTACCGATAGTGCACTTCGCAGAAACCTTCTGAGCATATGAAGGCTTCCCGCTATTTATTGGTTGTATGCGTTTTCTAGCCTCTGGGTAGGAGATGTTAAGCTCCGTTTTTAACTTTTGTATTTCCTTTTCGTCCTTCCACCGCTGGCATGCTCGAGAGTATGCAGGGTGCTCTCCTTGGCAGTTAATACAGTTAGGCTTAGGAGCTATACATTCCTTGCTCTCGTGATCTTTAGCACCACATCGAGCACAGGCAGGGTTACCACGACAAGCTGTTTGTGAGTGGCCGTACTTTTGACATTTAAAACACCTCAGTGGGTTTGGAACGTAAATCCTCACTGGGCAGTTTAAGTACCCTGCCTTGATGGAACTTGGAGGCCTTGGGATGTTGAATGTTAGGATGAGAACTCGGGTAGGGACAAGATTCCCATCCTTACGCATGGATATTCGCTTGACAGCTGTTACTCCTTGTTCTTTTAATTCAGAGCAGATCTCTTCTTCAGAAACGTGAAGAAGATCCCACTCTGATATCACACCTCTTGAAGAGTTCAAAGTTTTGTGAGGGGTTGTGATGATGGGTATTCCCCCTATAGATGTGGCTTTCAAAAACTTTTCAGCTTGATTAACATTTGATGCTTCTATTAGAATATCTCCAGAACGCAGCCGTTTTACGGATTTGGGTGAACCTGCCATCCCTTCTAATCCTTTCTGGATGAAGAAGGGTGACATTTTCCCAAGTGACTGCTCTCCGGTGGAATGGAGAATGAGGAAGAGAGGTGTCACAGATGTTGTTTTCTCCTCAGTTCTGGCTCTTTTAGCTGAATTACTTTCGCTCTCATCTAACGATCGATTAGGTAGGGGCCTTGTTGGGGCCCCAGAAGAAGAATTTAAATTACTCATAGGAGTAAAGAAAAAATGTCTGATGCCTAAGTACCTCACCCACCACGGAGCCCTACGAGGGGGCGCCCACTCGTGAACTAGCAGGTACTGCGTACACGAATGGGACGCCGAGTTCGCTTAGAACACCATACCCACGTTACCAATAAGTCTTTATCCCGTCCCAGGACCAAAGGGAGGGAGACTTATTGGAACGCAGTTGACCCTAGCAGTATAGAACCACCCGCCGATTGATCCCAGTCGAGCCGGTCCGGGACCGCCCGTCTTGTCGAAGCAGGGGCCAAAGTGGTGTATTAAGGCTGGGCCCCTCAACCACCAGGATCCCCCTTTCCGCTTCCACGGGTCGCGGCGCACGGCTGCACACGCCGGATTCCAAAGATGTAACCCTGGAACCAAGGTATGGGCGTTAGATCCCAGTGATGCTAATCTGGAAATCCAGCAGCATCACTGGGAGGTCCCCTCACCACGTACAGGTGCCCACGTCGAGGGGCCCACCTTGGCTACGGAGGCGCCCCGCTAACTCTGATCTCAATACTACAATTGTTGGAAGTTGGGACATCCCTTATCCGAAAGTAGAGATCAGTGGATCATCAGTAGAGAAGGACATTGATGAGGGAATAAATGATACGTACATTAACGTATCCAGTTAATTATTTGTATCTATATTACTATCCGCGGGCGCATGCTAAATGATCAAATAATAATTAACAGATATTTACATACACATGTTTAAGAAATTTTCACAAATGAACTAATAAAAGCTCTGAAAATGGCAACTATTTCTGTAAGTGGACTCACGAATACTATATTTTTAAATGAAGAGACAAACTGAAACACATCTTTTCAGATTCATTAATCTCTTAAATTGTAAAGCTAGTACTATCTCTAGTGAATTGCATTTATGCTATTTCACAATAACCCAATCATTTGAAAGCATTAATAATCTTAACATGAATGCTAAATGTTCAAACCTTTTAGCAGATTACAGGCCGAAATATAATTCGAGGACTATATAATTAGCTCAGATAAACAAATAAATGTCTTTACCTAACTGCAGAAATTTAAAAGAGGTCAGGTCCTTTTTAGCGAAAACATTATGGTCATCATTGGGTTGTAATGGCTGCGCATGTAGAAATCGAAATTATTTGTGCTGAAAATTCACGTTTAAATTTTGTACAATTTTTATGCTTTTTATATAATTTTTAATTACACCGTACATAATTTTAAAACCGAATATACAAACTGGAAAAACATAAAATAAAACATTAATAATAGTCACGATCGTGTCACAATCTCAGTAAGATATGTATGAACTGTTGCATAACTTGCAAAATAAATTCAGTTGGGAAATTTTTTATGTCCCAGTAAGAGCTACGTGATGACAGTCAATACGTGAAATCTTCGCGTCTGTTGAGACGCGAAGAAAAAAGCCGTTCAGAAATGCTCCGATATATCACTGAAAAAGTTTATATTAAGTTCACACTATCAGTGCAGATAGCAGAACCTTACACAGAAAATCTGGTTTCCTTTTTCACTATTTAGAATAATGAAATATAATTTTGAACACCCACCCCCCACCCATCCACTACTGAATTGTACTTCCGGTTCTAATAGCCTATTTTACTTGTTCTGTAAACCTGAACAATGCACTCTGTGGAGACATCACAGCCAAATAAAGATACTTTTTTTTTTAATTTATTCATTTTATTATTATTATTTTTTTTTACGCAGGTCAGTAATTATCTTTCTTCAGTTCTTATTTTTTGTCACAAATTTATTTATTTTGAAATTGGTTTAATCATCCGGTTTTTTTTTTCTTTCTTTCTCATCATTGCAATCATGGCTCTTTAGGCAACAGGTTTAGTTTGAAAGCGTATTTTTTCCACATGATACTCAATTGAAATCCCAGTGAACGTATTTTCAATAAATTTTATTGTTATTTTCAAGAGTCTGTCGAGAAATTTCTAGACTTCATATTTCGGCGTATATTTATTTTCCCTGGACAGATTACTTCAGGTCTAATGCGTGTTCATTTATTTATTTATTTTGAAATAGGTTTAATTATCTGTTTTTTTTTTGTTTTTTTTTTTCTTTCTTTCTTATCATTGCAATCATGGCTCTTTGGGCAACAAGTCCCTCCCACTCACCTCCTACAGAAATATATATATAAATGAAGTATATTTCTGATATTCTGGCATTACCTCGAGAAGGAACAGTTGGATCTACACCAAATTTTCAGCCTACGTTCTGTTTGTTCGTGTGAAATTTTAGTCCCAGTTCCAATTCCGTATCATCTACGCCCCCTCCATCCTCTGTACCAAAGAAGCAGCAGCTCCGATCCCTTTCAAAATTTTAGGTCGAATTTTATGTCGATAGGTTTGCCCATTTCTACCGTGTATCAATCTTATCCTCTAAGAAGAATTGTACACAAATCACATTTCAACATGAACATCACGTGTCGAAGTTTTGGTAAATATTTCTCGGATACAGTTATAAGGGATTTTAACCCTGGGGTATTTTATTTGATAATGGAACGCGCCTGAAGTGTTATGCTTATTATTACGTAAAGTTTTTTTTACTTAATGCCAATGTGGAATATCCTACGCCATGGTGGGTAACACAGTTGGTAGGATCGCCATCAGCCCCAAACCGGGTGAAAAAGACCTCAATTTGAGTCCCGTCGATGACGTGAGGAATTATATGAGCCTTTTTCGCAAAGTGGCTGAGTTATTCGGTCTCAGAAGAAGAAAACATGTTTTTCATCCAGCAAACAGAAAATCGACCACAGAACACACGCAATTTGCTGACGCTGATGCTCCTAAAACTCTACAACATGTAAAGTATAATTACCGTAATTTTAACTTACACTGTCCTACCATTAATATCCGGACACCTGCCTTTAGGCAAAAAAGAGCTTTTATTGTGTCATTTAATATTTTGTGCTGAAACCTTTCGCTTTTATGACGGCCTTCAATATTCGCGGCATACTCTCAACCAGATTTTTATAAAAGTCAGGTGATATGTTCCTCCACTCGGCCTTTAACGCAGCCACCACTTCGGCTGGTTCTTTGGGCGATCTCGATACACTTACCCGACGTTCCAATACATCCCAAAGATGCTCGATAGGGTTCAGATCAAATCTCTGGGCTGGCCAATCCAACTTTTCCATATCTATGTCCTCAAAGCACTATGTTACGACCCGAACAGTATGGCACGGTGCGTTGTCTTTCTGATACAGGTATGAGCCTTCCCCGAAGTATTGCAATAATGTTGGAAGTGCATAATTGTCCAGGCTGTCCTGATATTACACAGCATTCATGGTTTTGTCGATAACGACTAATGGGCCCAAGAAAAACTATAAAAGGAGCCACATACCATGACACAGTCTCCACCAAACTCCATTGTTGGAAGGATACAATCAGGAAGGAACTGTTCCCCTGGAATTCGCCACACCCAAGAACGGCCATCGGACTGGCAGAGTGCGAACCTCGACTCGTCTGTCCATAGGACTGTTTTCCACTGCTCCACAGTCCAGGATTCGCTCTCCGTACACCAAGTTAATCAGCGTCTATCATTTGTTGTGGTGATCAATTCTGTTGAACTGTTGAGGTAATTCTGTTGAACGTGTCATCTTGCATGCCCACTTTTGCAATTGTCTGTTTGCAGCCCAGTGTGCACATTTAAAGCAGTTTCTGTGACGTGTTGTATGCATAGGACCTGTTTCCCCATCCATGGAGGGGCGTCCGGATATTAATGGTAGGGCGGTATGTTCACGTGTAATATTATATTCATCTATATCCCTAGATATAAAATGCGTTTGTCAATCAAAAATCTATATTAATGTTTGTTTGTTCTTTACTTTTCCTTATTATTTTTTAAAGTCTGACCTTGCATCACTAGTAGCTACTAACAGTTCGATTTTCTGTTGTAATTGTCATTATAATCTAAAGTAACGTTCAGTTCAGAATTGTGATGTAGTTCAAGCGTGAAAGCATAATTTTAATTTGAGTTTTAATTTTATATTAATAATTTTGGTTTTTCTAGTCATTGTTATTATTATTAGAATAATAATAATAACAATACTTATTTTTTGTTTTATTTTTATTTTCCTTCTTTCCGGTTATTTTTATAGTTGCTTCAAATATTTGCAATATTTTATAATTACTAAATGTTGCAAATCGATTAAACTTTCCGCTTCCTTTTCTACTTTCTTAATATTCATTGCACAATGCATTCAGTTGTTCAAATTTCAAGCGAACACCGTTAAAATCGAAACTACAAAGTTTCAATCGGAAAAAAAATCAAACAAATATTCGCGTATGTAAAAGTACATGGCATGTAAATAAAACTGCGTTGTTCTTTAGCAAATAAATCGGCTAACTTTCAGAAACAGAAGGAAAAGACGCGACTCAAACTGGATGAAAAGTTCATATTGAATCAGTTGATAAGGTGATGGTTGGCTGAATAGAGTTTCTTGCTCAATAACAACAATATCAAGGAGTGTAATTTTAATAATAATAATAAATAAATAAATAAATAATAATCTTCATGTTTACTCCCCGAGACGGCCACAGAAGGTAATAGCAGTTGCTTTTTTCAAGAATATTATTTCGTGAATTCGAAATAATGCTGAGTACTCGGTCACGGCCATGTTGGCTCGGTTTACTGAACATCGATGTTTTGTTAGTTGCTGGTTTATTCACGAGCCACTGTTTTTATTCTATATTTGGAGATATGAATATTATTATCTCTGTTGTTTATCAAGTATGATAATGATTTATTGCTTTCATAGAATTAAAGACTTTTTCCGGCCCCGCCATGGGGAGGCAAGATGCTTGGTGTGACCAAGCGAAGATTAGTAAGGATTAGTAATCCTTACTAATCTACAAGATTAGTAAGGATTACTAATCTTGTAGTAAAATCAAAGAACTCGTTGTCGCCCTACAGAAATCGCTCAGTGAAAAACTTAGTCTGGTCTCAATACGCTTGGCACCTGGGGTCTTGGTTGGATGTTAGTTGATTATTCGGACAATCTCGATACACCAGAAATACATAATGTGAAAATCCCAGCAGGGTTGCATATCCGAGATAATCATACCGCACATCTGATGCCGACTACCATGACAATTTTAAATGTAATTTTAAATGTAAATAAATTTTTCGTCTTGCCCATTGATGCACTGAACTGGACACTGCGTTCCTACGTATCTGCCCACCTGCTTTATATTGCACAGTACGAATACGTGATGTTGTAACTAAAGAAGTTCTGTTTTCATTAAAAGTGTAAGGACCCAGCCTTACAATAAATTATAAAGTTTGTTAAATATTGGAAGAATTAATTGTGGCGAATATAGTTAGTTTCAGTCAAGTATCATTTGTTAAGAAACACTGAAATTCGAAGGTTAGTCCAAACACTCCCCAGTTAGTTAAATCTCGGTTGTAAAGAATTCCTTAAGCGAGTCAGTAAAAGTAATTATAATGGACCGAAACAAATCCCACTTAAGACAGGAGCATATACTCTATAGAAAGGGCACTGAGTGCGGAAGTGGCCCTATTAATAAATTTCACGGTTCGACCTCTAACAGGTGTGGGCGACGTAGTAATGGGGGTGAGGTCACAAAGAAAGCCTGAAACTCTCTTAGCTGACCGGAACTTACGTTTAATTTCTAGAATGTACCAGTAATTTCCAGACTAACGGAAGTTCGGTCACACTAGGAAAAAGAAAACACGCCCACGGAAATGAAGGGAGACGAATAGGATCACGTAGGAAAGGATGGGGAAGTCAACGATTGGCCAGGAAGAAAGCGGTGGGAATTTTGAGAGAAAGGAGAGAAGGGAAAAAAAAATTGATATTGGGAGCATTCGGAGAGGAGTTTTTGTGGTGGAAGCAGTCCTGGGGAGATGGAAGCTGTAGTGGGAGAATTTATTATAAGAATTTATTTTGTGAAAGTCTAGAGTCGGAAGTATCGTTCCCTTGAAGAAGTTAATGCAGTCTATGGAGGAAGAATGGTGAAACGCCATAGAGGCAAATTTCTCGATTGAGCAGTTGAGTGACTAGTCGACCCGGAAGGTATCCCAGTCTTCGGACGCAACGCAGATGGAGGAAGAAAGGAGATAAGATTCGGTATTATCTTCAGCTGTGCAGTACCCGGTAGAGAAACCCAGGATAGATTACTGTGTTCCCCGGATGAGCAACCTTTCGCTTTCCAGTCCAAACCCCGAGCAGATAGGAAGAGAGACCGAGCAGGGAGGAATACCAGACCATTGCGTAAGTGCTAGAATAAGTACTGAGAATATAAGTTGTAAAAAGGGGAACTAATTTAATAATGAAAAGGACTCTAGGAGGACGCTATAAATTTTAAGAGAGAATGTCAAAGTACTAAATATATATACATATATATTTGAACGAGTGTAATAATTAAGGAGTGATAATTCAATTTAGTATAGAGATCAGAGTAATGCAATTTAAGAGTAAGTTAATCTGTAGTAGGAAGTAAAAATTTTGTCCTTGAATTATTGTGAATGTTAAATTGCTGTGAGTATGACTTATTTGGGGTAGAAAATGATTAAACAGGTAAACAATTAAATGAGCATCTAGCCCTAATTGTGAAATAGTGGATTAACTGAACGGAAAGGTAACTAAGTAAATTGGTTGGATATTGTTGACTGTTGACATGTTTGCAAGTAAGGATTCTTGAATGAATATATATGTATTTCCTAATAAGTTGGGAAACGAGCACTTATGAAATTATATTTTTGTCTGTTCATTGGCTGATGGTGGTTTATTGACTTACATGGACTGTTAAGGAGCAAAGAGACAGATTGTGCGTTGTGAGGGGTAATAAATGCCCGGACCTACTGAAATCTTTGTAGAGCAACATGAAGAGACACAGTGATATATATATATATATATATATATGTAGATATATATAAGTATTAGGATTTAGTAGTTCTTTTGATAACAAGGTTGACTGTAAATTACAAGATATATACACATTTAAAAATTAGTAAAATAACAAGTGTCAAACTAAATACTGTATTCTGTTAAAGGTTATTGTAATTTTCTTATATATAATATGACAATAAAAAACAAATTTGTATATTCTACATTCTTGTGTGTGTGTCTGTCATTTCTAAACTCAGCCAGTCCAGTGGAAGAATACCTTAATATATTAGGGGTCCCCGTGAGTCTGGGAATTTTCTGAAATCAATCAAGTCAGGTGTTAAAGTGGGAGGGGTTAAAATGAGGGGATATAAAAAATATATATATAACATAATATAATATAAATGTAGGCCCCCTTTGAAGAACAGGATTCTCAATAAAAATATAAAATAAAATAAAAATTCAAATCCCCCCCCCACAAAAGGACAGGTGCACCTAATAAAGTGGGCACTCGGTGTATATAGCATTTATCGTCCGGTCAACATTATTAATACTAATAATACTTTCAAGACAGCTCTTCCATTCTTGTTATTATTTTATAACGTGGAATAAATTAATTAACTCAGAATAAATATTTTTTTGCTGTACAGAAAAAAAATAAATAAAACACTGCCATCTTTTACATCGTGATTCCCAGCCACAAAAGATAGAGGTATCACCAGTCAAATATTATAATTTATGTATTTTATAAATAATATTATATTTCTCCTTAATTCTTTTGAAGTCGGCGGGTGACTTATTGCTGATGACCTTAAAGTTTATAAGGCCATTTCATCTATTTACAACTGTTTTGCATTCTGCCAGTGTTTGACATAGTGAATGATTAGTTTCGGCGTAAACTTAGGGTTTTCAGCATTACCAAATGTAAATACAGTATTTTCATCTGTTCTAGAATTCGGCACATGGACAAGAGGATTCTGTTACTGATTAAGCTTTGATTTTTTTCTTCCAACCTACTAATACTACTATATAATAAACATAACATATGTGTTAATACTAACGTACAGTCGGTCCTCGTATAACACGTGTTTACATTACACGAATTCGATCATACACGATTTATAAATAGGGGAACGTTATCTTATATAACACGAACCGAATTCGCTTATACACGATTCGCCTTTGTGTTTACAAGAAATGGCAGTCGAACGCGGAATCACCCCAACTGAACGCAACACGATAGGAACGAAGAAGATTCTGAAAATGTATTTATGTTTTTTATATCAGTGAAGGGGAAACACATTTCACCATAATAACGTAAAAACCAACACAATTCCAGCTATCGATATAATCGCAAATGCAATTAGATGGAGTTTACTACCAGTTTATAACAGATTCCACTAGCAGAAACGCAACTGGAAATTGTTTTTATTGTTTTATGGTAGTAACCCCCAGAAATGTGCTTTAGTAAAATGTGAGGTGTTAATAGTGTCTTGACGGTGTTGTTTATTCAGTTGCTACACGCGCGCAGCTTTGTTTATGTGTATCAAGCGTGCCTCCTCGTTTTGTAATTGTGCTTTGTTCCCTAAAAATGAGTAAAATACTTAAAAGGTGTGAAAAGCAAGCGTTCTGGCTAAGACACTGCAGATTCAGAGAAAAAAAAAAAAAACAATATCGATAAACAGAGGCGGACTGGATCAAAAATTCTTAACTGGGAAAATTTATAGTGGCCTCATACTACGGTTTATGGCCAAAATCACACCGGCCTCCGGCCCACCGTGGTTTCCCCCGTAAGGCTTCTGTCCGCCTCTGTCGATAGAGAAAAAATATGAAATTGTGAAACGCTTTGAGCGAAATGAAAGGCCATGTGATATTGCACGTGCTATAGACCTAAATCAGGCAACGCCGAGAATTACAAAGAATGCAGAGAAAATAAAAACAACTTTGATAGCAGGAACAACTCAAAGTGTAATTAAAAATCCATTAGATTAAGACAAAGAATTTGAAGAGATGGAACGGCTGTCATCTGTTTGGATAGAAAATCAAACAAAAAGCAAGTTTGCTTACGATAGAAGCAAAAGCATTAGCAATATTTTATTACGACTTACGTATTATAATTTATACTTACGTATTATAAAATACGTAAGTATTTTATTACGACTATTTTATTTAATATAATAAATTTTTTACGAATAAAATACGTATTTTATTCGTAAAAAATACTTTTTTAGTATTAAAAAATACTAAAAATACTTTATTATAATATTTTTATTACGTATTTTAATCGTTATAAAATACGTTAAGTATTTTATAACGTTTAAAATTACCCGATTATTTATTGTTTGGTAATGTTTTGGTTCCAAATGTGTGTTCAATCTTGGGTGGTCGGCACCTAACCCTACTTTTCCCATAGGGCCTGTTGTTTATATTGCACGATTTCGCATTGCACGAGGGTTTCTAAGAACGCAACTATCGTGCTATACGAGGACAGACTGTATTGACTATTAGCTACTTAACATTACAATGTTGTTGTTGTTGTTGTTGGCGTGGAGGCTTAATGGCTATTATGTCCAAATCGTGCCACTAACTTTGAAATGATAAAAGTTTATTTTTAGATAAGTGAACAGTTCATTTAAATTGGCGTCATCTCCAATGAAGTGGCTTATCCTCAGTGGCTAAGCAGGGGATCGGAAGGAGGAGATTCTAGCAGTAATTCTCCACTTATCGTAAAACATATTATTATGTGTTATCAGCACGATAATGAACACATCCTAGAATGATATGTTTTACGATAAGTGGAGAATGGCAATATAAAGAGTGTGGTGGATCATCTCCAAACAATAACTAATTTCTATTAACACAGAAATTGTTTTAGGAGAAAAATTAAAGCAAATAAACGGAGTTCAGTTGTATAACACTATTTTATACATAATTTAATGCGTAAATATTCTAGACGTTATTAAAATAAACTCTATTTTCTAAATAAATAATTGACATATGGTATTAAATTACAAATGACTCTGACTCTACAAGTGAACTATTTTTAAGCACATTTAATTAGATGAGTGGCTGTTTCACGGTGCAACCGCTCAAATTGTCGGTAAATGGTAGGAGACGAGGAGTATAAATGTCCAAGAATAAGCTGACTCAGTTACAAGTGCTGACATGTTTTCTGATAACTGCAGAGTGGCCGTAAGTTAAGTGCTTTTTTTTAGGTGTTTCTAAGTCACTATGTTTGAAGTGTTCTAAGAAACATCTCAAACATGGTGACATGATGAACAAGAATACTTAATACGCAACTTGATAATTTAATTAGCGGAATGGTAGTACCACCATGCAATCACTCTAGTTTCGAAGAAATTCTGGTAGATGGTATTAGAGCGCATGTCGAAGAATTCACTGACAGAGTTGCAGTCATTAGAATTCAGAAATATCTCACAAAACGGATCACACTTACAACATGTAATTTAGGGCCAATTTGCAATTACCACACAGCATGTCAAAACTTGCATCTCTGTCAGCTTATTCTTCGACATGCGCTCTCCTACCATCTATCAGAATTTCTCCAAATCTTGAGTGGTTGACAGGTGGTACTGTATTAAGAACACATGCATTTCTCTCGTATTGAATGCACGAAAACAGTATGTATTCAACACGGAAGAAATGTATACAGAATCAGCTGTTTCTGAAAATGATAAAATCTATTTATTCAGTCCAAATATTACGCAATTTGAATTAAAATATTTATTTTTGGGTTACGCAACTTGTCGAACGCAGTAACAATAATATTCGGCATTGAACGCATGACAACAGTACGCGTTAATCGATGTTGAGTATTCGATGAATATTTTGCAAAAAGACCATGAAGGAATGGAAAACTCACAGATGGGGGAGATAATAGAAAATAGATTATCTTCTTCTTCTTCCTCTATGATATTTTATCAACAAATTCATCTGAATTCTTTCCTAAATCCTTGATGATGTTTAGGAGATTTTCTGGTAACTTGGAATGGAGGAAAAAATGTTGTAGGATTACTCTAAGAGAGAGAGAAAGAGCATAGGATGCACCTGGTTTCTCGAATGATTTCTTCGACTAGATATTACTTGTTATTTTCTTCCATTATTGTGAAATTATATAATGTTATATTTAAAATACCAAATTAATCAAAATATCTAGTTTTCTGCAAACACGGGGATTTTATTATGGTATAGAAACCTTCAACGTTTTCTAAGTGCCATCTAGAGCCAGCGTCATGGTGCTTCATCGGTGAGTGGTCATGAGAAAGGCATCAGTCATTATGATTCAGAAACAGAAGCGATTAGATCGTAATGACTGATTCAGGACGACAAGGTTCTTCATCGGATGGAGCTGTCACACTACTAGAACATTTGACATTTTTTCGTGGCATTTTCTGCATACGTGTCTTGTCAACTATTCATGGATTTCAGCAAGTTTGGGGTTTTTGAACTTAAGAAATTGAACAACACTTTGCACCTGGTTATATGCCGACGTCGCCATTTCAAACAGCTACCCAACAAGAATCAGAAGTTGATCGGTGCTGCCACCTAGTTATTTAATGGACACACAGACACATACACGACATTTTTCGCATAGAGATGGTTTGCTAGCACCTTTTCTAAATGAGAAACAGATTTCTGATTACTTTATGATCCCTCGTAATATATAATTATATTAAATACATGCTGCTATACAGGCAAAAGAAAGCACGAATCTAGTAGACAAAAAATGCAGAATTGACAATTTTTTTACCTCAGGAAACTACCGAACTGAATGGTAACCTGTCCAACCTGTTGATATCATGATTTGTTACGCGATATAGAAGGCATTACCCCTTCACGTGAAACTTCACAACTTGCTTGTAGTATTTTTATATTTGAGCGAAGTTTGGCATCTTAATGCAAATTTCTTTCAAAATTATTTAAATCACATAAATCGAAATAGTTGAAAAGACTGTGGAAATACTGCACATTTTCGTTCCGAAACGATATTAGCAATTGTTGTTTTTTTAGGAGAAAAATAAAATAAAATAAATGGAGTCTAAATAGTAAAATATTAAAACTATTTGCTTTACTATTTATTTTTTTATTTTTATTTATATTTTTTAAATTTTATTTATTTTTAAAAATTTTATTTAGTTTTAAAATTTTTATTTATTTTTTATTTTTATTTATATATTTTTAAATTTTTATTTATTTCTTTATTTTTATTTTATTATTATTATTTATTATTTATTTTTTTTTTTTTGCTGTGGCCATATTGTGCCTTTCGGTTGGTTTTTCCTGATTTACATTTCTTCCCCTTTTGTTGTTTTATTAAAAACATTGATCACAGTTTTGACTAATTTGATTAAAGCGCTGTATAAGCAAAAAAATAGGGGAAAATTTACAATCCTTCAAATTTTCACTATCCTTATATCCTGTAATACGTTTCAAAATCACGCTGTCATGCTTATGCACGAGAGAAGAAAATGCTACATAGCTGAATTTTAAGACAAACCGAAGTAAGTTTGCAAGTTAGGGATCATTATTATAACGTCTCATATTCTGAAATCCTTCACGAGTTGCCTTCTTCCAACACTTCGATTAAGACACTTTCCCATTAAAGAAGTCTCCTGTCACTTATTCTCAGCTCGTACCACCACCCAGGCGGCACAGTTTCGAAGCCATTTGGTGGTGGTACTCAGCTGAAAACCTTCCTTCCTTTTTCTCCCCATTCTCATTTAATTCAAGTATATACCGATGTAGCTGCAATATATTTTTCAGAAATATAAGTATTAACAGTGGTCTTAAGACTTTTGGGCCCCGCGTGATAACAGTTCTAGTGGGTGTCCCTTTTCAGACGAAGCCACATGGGTTATATGTAAATGAATAGGGCCCTACGATCTGATCTTGGGTCCCCCCCCCGCCTTTGTTATTGTGCGAAAAACAAGTTGACATTGAATATTAAAGAAAACACTGTGGAAGCAGATTTTTAACAGATTTTGCTTTTAAAGATAGTTTATAACACATTTAGTTTATTACAGTTTGTTTATTCATGCTCTGTTCTTAAAATAAAGAATCAGCTGTTTCTGAAAATGATAAAATCTATTTATTTAGTGCAAATGTTACGCAATCCGAACAAAATATTTATGTTTGGGTTACGCAACTTGTCGAGTAGGTCGTTTCAAAATAGAAATGGTCGCTCTATTTCAGGTAATGAGTATTAGTTATATTAGTTACATCATGTGATCTTTAGGCTTGAGTTTCCTACAGTCATTAGACTGATCAGTCTTAAAATGACGGAAATTTCGTTACAAATTCAAATTTATGATCTTTAGAAGTAAAACTGTTATGCAGTTGGTTCCAGGTGAACATTATAGCTTTGCACTAAAACCAGCTATGGTTGTGATCACAATAGAAGCCGAATAACTATTTCTGAGAATTGATTTCATGAGTGTCCTGAAAAAATAAATAAATATATGCGATTACACTTCAAATTACTTTACTTATACATTTAATTATCACCAGATTGATGAAATGAACTCTATGTGATGCTTGTGTTGAGAAAAATACAAGACATGAGAGAGAAGTCTATTTTTAGACATAACTATTTTTTTTTTTATTTAAATCGTTTAAAGAAAACTGAGTCAAATGATGAGTTTATTATGATTTAGGGACAGTATGTGGTAAAATGGCATTGCTAAAGACAAGAAATAAATATATGGTACGTATTGTCGCATTTCCCAAAAAAAAACAGCTAACTTGCCAACGTATTTATAAATCTGATGCCATTTTCTACGTATCAATGAACTTGTTCGCTTTCTTTCATTACCGAAGGAAAACCATTCCGAAAGCGAACTATTTTTCCTTTTACTACGTGCTCAATGGAGCGTCTCTTTTCCTTCTTTACTCTCTAATCTCGTGAAAACACGGTTTGTTCACGTGTTCTGTGAGCCCACGTGGTAGCTCGTTTAGCGATTTAAACAGTATGCGAGGAATCTTTATCTGGAAAACTTTTGTTGCTATACGAGTTGGTTGGACTTTTACGACATCCGGATGACGAAGTGAAATCTGAGCTTTGACCTCGATTTACTCTATTTTGCTTCTCTTTCACGTGTTGAAAATGCTTAATAATACTTACATTAAACTGGCCACTCACGGGCCTCTTTTGGTAGCCAGTCGCAGCTGCGAAGGTTATCTAAACTTGCGTATAAAAACGGACGACGCCTGTAGCCCTCCGTTTACTGATTAATTCAAGATCGAGCATCCAGTGATCCAGACACCCCAAGCGGCCGCGGTAGCAGCTCACGGATTATTCGAGGAATCTCAGATCTTGAATTAGAGTTTTCTACTCCGTCATTTTCAAAACCGTGGCTCGCCTCGTTATTTCAACATTTTCCTCTTTCAAGTTGTCAGCGTTGCCAACCTATGCGAAGTGCGACGGGACTTAGGTGGAACCCGGAGTCCGTGAGCCGTTTCCTGGATAATTTGAATACTTCCAAGGGCAGTCGACTAGGTAATAGCGGTAACGTTTTGGAACTCCAGGTGCTCACACAGCTTCATCACGTACCGTGAAGTAAGTACCATTTATATAAACAGCCATTTTGTTTACTCTGTTTCGTTTGTTCTGACTTTAGTATTGTCACTTAATGAAGAGAAAATCAAAAAAGACATTTTCGCAGTTTGATCATCTGTCATTTAATACGATTACGTATATGTATGTTTTCAGAGATTACCAGATTAATCACAATAAAACTGGCATTATTTTGGTCGCTTTCTTAAGTCTTCAAAAACGTATAGAACAGGAATAGGCAACAAACCCCATGACCCTTGAACCCTTTCATGCATGTGGTGACTTGCATAAAAAAAAGTATAGCGTTAAGCCTTTATTTCCTATTCTGCAATGGAATTTTAATATTTGGTGATTCACGCAGCATCAGACAAAATTGTTTTTGTTTGTTTCTTTGGTTATTTTCATTTTTCTTTGAATTTGGGAGCGGACCCACATATCACATCCTCCCAGATAATGTCTGCCTAACCGAAAAAATGCAATTGGTGAATTAGGTGGGCAAAGTGTGTGTGCTGCTGCAGATACAAATTTTGGGAGGTCTTCGTTCAAGGTGAATTCAGCCAGCTCTGTGGGGAAAACCTCGCAACAGTATTAAACACGATTATTGCTTAACAGCTGATAAAATACCACTAAATTTGAAAACAGTTAAGAACCGGAAGTCCGGCAGACGTTAGCCGATTTATTGATAACTTGACCTTGACTAATCAAGATGGATATGCAGCACGAAGGCGAATTTCTTCTTACCAATTTTCTCAGAAAAATTTAAACAACACACATTTCTATTCCTTTTTTTTTTGAGTTCATCATAATCCATTGGCACATGACAATATTATAGAAACAAATGGAAGTTTATAAGCCACAGTAAGAAAAAGGAGAGGCTTTTCAATTATTTTATTGGAGCATAAGGTGCTGTGGCTATAATGCGCCTATTCATAGGAATGAGGATTAAAAGTTTATCCTCAGTCTCGAAGGTTTAGCAAAATAACATTTTTGCACATGTAAGCTCGAAGTGCACGTTGAAAAATCTATCGACAAGCAAAATAGCAGAATAGTGCCACATAAACAAATCGTAGTTTTTTTTATAATGCTGATGTACCTGTGCAAGAATTAAAAGTCATACAGAGATGGACCTCTTGGTAGAACAGTTGGTAGGATCGACGTCCTCCGCACACCGAGTGGAAAACACCAGAGGTCGAGTTGCGTTGATGACGAGGGGAATTTTTCGGGGTCTTTTTCACAACGTGTTGAGATAGTCTGTTTCAGGCGAGGATAGCATGTTTTTTTTCTCCCGGAAACTCTGGTTTTCCATCCAGCAAACAGAAAATCGACCTCAGAAGACATGCAATTTACAGACAATTTACACGGAGCAATATGGCTGTAGTCGCTATTGATCCTAAAACCCTACAACAAACATGCCCAAAAAGAATTTGCTAATTGTATAAGTTCTGGTTATGAACAGAATGAAGGAAATTCGCAAACACCTACTAAAAGACAGCTAATACATGTTGGGCACACATTCTTCCCTGTCCTGGCCAGGACAGCCATTAGGTCTTTGCTGTTTTTCTACACCATGGAAAAAGTAGGAAATTTCCTCAACATGGAGTATGGGGAGGATGGTGACGATACCACTGTGCTACCCGCGCAGACGAAAAGGTTAGTAAGTAGGGTTAAAGTAATTTTATTAGCACATCCCATGTCAGAAAAAGGATTTGTACACAATGTAAGAATAAATTTCGTCAAAAAGGGGTATAATGAAGAGATAAAAGTAAGTGTAACAAAGGAGTATATTTTAAACAGATGTAAATAAGTTTATCAGTTTTAAATAGTTAAAAACAGCTGACAAGTGGACATTGTCAGAGAGTATCTGAGTGTATAGGGCTCGGAACAGATGGTTAAAAGGGATAAAAGATATACGTCGCTCATGTCTAAAACGTGGACATTCGTTTAAATTATGACTAATGGTTAAAATGGTGTCGCAGAAAATATGATCCTATCGCCCTCTGCCTACAGAAAACCAATCTAACGCCACATATAACTGTTTCTCTCTGGAACTACATAATTCGTCGGCAAGATCGTGTTGTAAACAACCTGAGTAATCTGGCACATATAGGTGTAGCGTTGATAATCAACGCTCAAATACCCTCCAAACCACTCGCATTAAAAACAAACCTTGAGCCAGTTGCAGTACGAGTCAAGTTAATTTTGACTTTTAATTTTGACTTGACTATTGTCTCGTTATACTTGCCTCCTAATCAAATTATAAGCTAAGCCGACCTAGACGAACTAGTGGTACAACTTCCTCAACCCAATTTCATACTAGGGGACCTCAATAGTCATCATCCGTTATGGGGAAATCAAAACATGGATAAACGTGGACAAATTATAGAAAAATTACTTGACTAGCACATTTGATTACTCGTAATAATGGTGCACCATTTATACGCATTTATCTACAGGATCTACTTCAGCTATTGATATCTCTCTGTGCTTAGCATCCTTATATCCTCTATTTAGATGGATTATTCATAGCAATCCGCTGGGTAGTGACCATTACCCAGTGATATGCCAGATTGACACAAACATCCCTAATTTTCTAACAGAACTGTCAAATGGAGCTTTTTCAAAGCAAAATGGAACATGTACAAGCAACTAGCAATACTAGAAGAAAAGCAGGTCCAGCAATCATCCATAAACTTGGTTACAGAATATATATCTAACCAAATACAGGCAGAAGACCAAGCGATTCCAAAGCAATCCAACAAAATATCAGCACGCTGATTGTTGTTGTTGTTCTGGAGGCTTAATGGCACATAAGCTGCTAAGGCTATAATGTGCCTATTCACTTATTATATTAAAACATGAGTTTTCCCTAAATCAAAAGAAAATTTGAAATCAGAAATAATTGAAAAGCCCAGTTTGCCTGAGAAAGTCAAAAAATTCAGAAATATTTGCCTTATCACCAATGAGATTTTCAAGAGTTATTGGTTTATGGAGATTAACCAGTGAGATCAAGGATGAAGTTCTGGCTTGTTTATAATAGGGGCAGCCAATAAGAATATGTTTTACTGTCAAATTATTAGAACAATGTGTACATTGTGGTGGATCATCTCCTGTGAGTAAATGAAGGTGGGTCAGATGGGTATGTCCTATTCTTGCCCTTGAAAGGACTACTTCTTCTTGTCTCGATGTACGGATACTGGAGTGCCAGATTTTTGGATCATGTTTAAACTGAAAGAGTTTATTATTAGTCTGAGAGTGCCAGAGTGCTGTCCATTGTGATATGCAAGCAGCATGAACTGTTAGTGCATAATCTGATGCTGGAACAGGGATATTGGTTAAATCAAAAGTAGTTGGATTTTTTGCAGCTTTATCGGCCAGTTCATTGCCTAAAATACCAGAATGGGATGGAATCCAGCAAAAAGTGACCATCAGCACGCTGAAAATTATGGTGGAACAATGTGGACCAAAATACGACTTATGTACTCAAAACATCCCCGCATCACCCTTCCCATACTCACTGTACACAGTCGTGATAACAATACCAGTGGAGATTGCGAATACATTGGGCGAATCTCTCTGTTCATGAAAATCTCAGCCACGAAATCTTGCGTGCCTCCTTTTCAGATATACAAGGCACAGGCTGAGAAACATTCCATCAACTTCGAATCAGCATCTAGTGCTGCATACAATCTCCCCTTCACAATGTCAGAATTGCACCATGCTTTAGCCATTACCAAACTTGGTGCAGCAGGACCAGATAGAATAAACTACATCATGCTAGCACAACTTATTGAACCAGCCCTTAAGACATTGTTACTTTTTTATAACAGAATTTTCAAAGAGAACACCTTCCCGGACAAATGGCATCACCCTTATGTTTTTTTTGGCATTTTCAAAACCAGGAAAAAATCCTACAAATCCACAACATTGTCCACCTATTGCATTCACCAACTGTATGATCAAGGTCCTGGAAAAAATGATCAATGCCCGCCTAACCTGGTTTCTAGTCCAAAAAAACCTAGTTAACCCGGTACAATGCGGTTTCCGTGAAGGTAGATCCACTCTTGACTTACTGATCAGAGCAGAAATAAACATCCGCGATGCCTTTGTACGAAAAGAACACCATGTCATGGCTTTCTTTGACATAGAAAAGCTTTTGACACAGCTTGGAGGTACCGCATAATGCGAAACTTATACGACCAAGGATTATGCAGACACTTGCCAGGGTTTATCAGAAACTTCCTCCATCATCGCTCTTTTCAAGTTACAGTCAATAACCAATTATCTTCCTTTTTTTTCCAGGAAGAAGGGGTCCTACAAGGTTCAGTCTAAGTGCCACCCTATTTAACATAATAATGAACTCCATAACACAGGATCTAACAAAAAGAGTGTCCACTACCCTCTATGCCGATGACTTCAGTATCTCCTGCCATTGCGAATTGTAGAAAGACAGTTGCAGGGTGCCATCAACAAAATTGTGAAATAGTCCTAAAACAATGGTTTTCGCTTCTAGCCACAAAAGATTGTCGGGATACACTTCTGTAGAAAGGGTAACTTACATCCAGACCCGGATCTTCACCAAGAATATCAAATCATCCCAGTGGTTAGTAGTGTCCGCTTTTTTGGTGTGGTTCTTGACCAAAAACTTACCTTCCTCGAACATATAAAAGAGCTAAGGATTACTTGCCTTAAGAAGCTAAACAACTTACTATCTGGCACAACATGGGGAATTGACCGTTACACGCTACTGCATTTGTATCATGCATTAATACGGTCACGCCTAGACAAGGGCTCTGTGGTCTACAGCTCTGCTAGACCAAGTGCCTTACGTTGGCTTGATCCCGTACACCACAGTCCTCTTTGTCTCGCACTAGGGGCATTCCGTACATCGCCAGTCCAGAGCTTATATGCTGAAGCAACTGAAGCATCTTTAAATCTACGCAGACAAATGCTTCTGCTAAATTGAGCAGCAAAAGTCAAAGGGCAACTGGACAACCCTACTCTGAATGGACTTTTTTTTCCGCCAAAATGGGTGAACCTTTACAGAGCCTACCCATCAACAGGGTACGCCTGCGTTCCCTGCTCAGTGACTGGCAAATCGACCTTAGCATGATACAGCCAACTTCTCGTAAAGTCCCACCTTGGATGTATCACATACCGCTCTGCGGTATGTGATACATCCAAGGTGGGACTTTACGTCCAACGATGTAAGTTGGGACTTTACATCCAAGGTGGGACTTTACATCCAACGATGTATGTGATAGCTCTGCGAGCTATCACTTACATCGTTGGGGAAAACACACCTTATCCCAGCAGAACATACTGCAAATTCATGTCGCATTGAGAGCCCAGCACGCAGAGTACACGCCAGTCTATACGGACGGATCTAGAAGTGACACCCATGTTGGTGCAGCAGTAGTATTTCCCAACCTTACGATAGCCAAAAAACTCCCCATTGAATGCAGTAGCTGCATTGCAGAACTCTACGCTATCTACATAGAATTAAATTTCACCTTCTCAACAACTATTTTGCACAGTGTTATCTACACAGACTCAATTAGTGCTATCCAAGCTATACAGCAGAATAAAAATCATCATAACCCCTTACTCGTACTCATTTGGAATACCATGGCCAAGTTAAATAAGAACAAACAACGATTTCTCTTCTGTGGGATCTCTGGTCACTCTGGAATTGCTGGAAATGAACGTGCTGACCTAGCTGCAAAACATCTATATGTCCTGTAGATCACCCCTTTAGCATACCACTCCGATTTCAAGTTAATTATTAAGAAGCGATGTCTGGAGCAATGGCAACACATCTGGCAAAATCAAGTTGGTAACAAACTACCCCGTATAAAGAAAGATCTCAAACCTTTGAAGTCGAGCATACGTGAGGACAGACACGAAGAGGTAGTATTAGCTCGACCGCAAATAGGCCATACACATCTAACATATCTTTATCATCTTGCAGGCACTTCTCCACCACAGTGCACAAGGTGCAACACTGAGCTCACTGTCCACCATCTACTTATTGATTGCCCCAAATACAATTCTGAGCGACAAGCTATGTTTACCTCATTTTCCACGACGAACACCTCTTTCAGCATTTCCTAACTCCTAGCAGATACACCACATGTGACCAAAATTTTTCGTTTCCTCAAACAGATAAAACTGTACAACGCATTATAAATTTGAATAACATCTATACAGATATAACTATGTATTTAACATCACCATAGTGACCTTGCTGCCCTTGTGCCGTAAAGCCTACAAGCAAACAAAGAAACTGGTGTCTAAGTAATATACTTCGGTGCGTGCACTTTTGAAGATTATATGTGGTGGGTTAACGACGAAATTTCCCCCATGCCTTGTTTTGCGCCTTTCTTGCTGTTCTGCATTCAGCATTCCAAGTTGGTTGGTTGTAGTACGGTTTTAGGCGCGTCAGCATCTTAGTTCGTATTGCGCCTTGTATATAATATGCCAGTAAATTGTGTGTTATCTAGTTGATTAACAGTTTTCTGGATGAAAGACCCCAGTTTCGGGGTAGGGGCAGATGCTACACTCACCCGAGACCGACTAACTTAGCCAATTTTTGTTAAAAATTCCTCACGTCGTTGAGAGGATTCGGACTCAAGTCTTTTTCGACTCGGTGTGGAGAGGACGGTGATAATACCAACTGTGCTAACTTCGGTTTCGATAGACTGTGCACTACACACTTCTATGTGTATAGAATTTTCGTTAGAGTGAGAATGTGAGAATTTTCGTCAGACGGATGTTTTGCAGCATCATCCGCACGTTCATTTCCTCCTTATCACACCTTAGGAAAAAAAAACTGTTTTTTTTTCCTAAGGTGTGATAAGGAGGAAAGAATTTTTCATACATACGGATGAGATGGATGATCTTCTGTCTGTAAAGCATATATTGCACTTAATGAGTCTGTGAAAATGATACTTTTTAGGAGGGAAGTTTTGGCAATGTGATCTAGTGTGAGACTTATTGCAAACAATTCAGCACTATAGATACTGCACTCTATTGGAAGAGACTGTGAAATTATGCTGTTTGGCAATACGACTGCAGCACCAACGTGTGCAGCCGTCTTGGATCCATCAGTGTACAGATGAGAATAGTCAGAGAATTGCGTTACATAAGAGGAATGTAGCTGTTTTATATGTTGATTTGGGATATTGTTCCGTTTCCATTTTTTGAGCACCATGTCACAGTCAACTGAACCCTCACATCCCTTCCACCATGATTTCCCACGGTGGAATGGATGCTGGGTTATCATTGGTAGACTTTATCCATACTTAAGTTCAATTGTGAGAGTATTTCTTTTAGTCGGATGCCTGCAGGTTTGCATGCGTTAGGTTTATTCCCATATAAGGTTTCCCATTTCGGTTTATACAGATATTGCCATGTTGGATGCCAGGAAGGCTTTGAACTTTCGCAGCAAAGTTCATAAGAAGAACTTGTCTACGAAGACTGAGTGGGAGTTCATGGATCTCTGTGTATAGACTATACACAGGTGAGGTACGAAAGGCTCCGGAAACAACACGTAATGCACTGTGATGAATTGGATCTAACCAGTTCAACACACTTTTCCTAGCTGAGGAGTAAATGGGAGAACCATAATCTTATCATTGCCCAATAAACGTGCAAAAGTGAATAACGATCAGCTCTCATGTCATGGCTAATACAGCTCGTAGAATGTTTAATTTCTTTAAGCACATTGTACGTAGATATTTTATGTGTTCTAGGAAATTTAATTTGTGATCCATGATTAGTCCTCTTTTTGAGTGGAATTTGTTGATTGCTTATTCTTAGTTCTGGGTCAGGATGCACCTTTCGTTTTCTGCAGAATTGTATTGCCACTGTCTTTTGTACTGAGATTCGATATCCAATATAGATGGACCAGGACTCTATTTTGTTAATAGCACATTGAAGCTGCCTCTCGATTGTCCGCATATTCTGTGAGTGACATGACATTGTCAGGTCGTCGGCATATAGGTAGGTTTCAACTGTTGCTGGAATAACTTCTGTTATAGGGTTGATTTTGATATCGAAAAGGATTGCACTGAGGACTAAGCCTTGGGGGACCCCTGTTCTTGATTGTATATTAGAGACAGAATATGATGGTAGCGAACTTGAAAAGTTCTTTTAGCCATGAAATTTTTAAGGAACTTCGGTAGATGGCCTCGAAGTCCTAATTTGTGCAATTCATGAAGGGTACCATATCTCCAGGTAGTATCGAACGCCTTGTCAGTATCAAGGCATATCATTACAAGGTGTTTGTTTCGGAGAAAGGCATTGCGTATGTTTGATTCAGCTTTTGTCATTATGTCCATTGTTGATCTGTTCTTCGGAAAACCGTATTGACTAGGACTAAGGAGGTTATGGAAGTCAAAGAAATTATATTAACCGATTATTCAACAATTTTTTTTAACGTTTTACCTGAACAGCTAGTGAGGGCAATGGGGCGATAACTATATGGGTTAGAATGGTCCTTCCAAGGTTTTGGTTGTTATGCAAATTTCACGACACAAGGGCAACTATGCCAATATTTTTCTGTCAGAGTCACTGTTCATTTTAATGATTTATGGGTATATCAAAATGTATTTATTATTCCAAGATGTTTAATATATATAAAGAGCTCACTTAGGTTTGTTTTGTCACCAAGTATATGAAAGAGGGTTAGAGGAGCTTGCAAGTTTACTAATGATTGGAAGGATGTGGTTCGAACGGCTGAATAGGATGGACAATCAATCAGTGCCTTACTGTAAGTGTATCTGACAGACAGAGCAGAGCGGAGGATCTTCTCTTAGAAGTAAATGTTTGTGAGTGAGGAAGGTATGCCCAATGCGCAGTCTTGTCAATATAATTTCTTCCTGTCTATTTGTACGTGAGCTAGAATGCCATGAACATAGATCTTTTTTTATTCTGCGGAGTTTATTGCACGGTTGGTCCCTCCAAAGTTGTTTCCAAATGGAGGTATATTTGTGGTATAATCTGTAAATGGTACAAACTGAAAGTTATCTTGTATATTAAGATCTGGATTTTTTGCGGCTTGGTCTGCATGATTATTTCCTGGGACCAGGTTCTGGAAAGGCCAGTACAAACGAATGTCGCCAAGAGTCTGGATATGTATCCTCAAGGCATATCCTATTATAAAGCAGTAGGATCATGGATAAGGAATTTTCGGTGAGGTGTTTTATCATTTGATAGTGGATTCCATCCGGACCTGCTGCACTTTGCTTAGATTTGGCTAGGACTTTGTGAAATTCATTTATAGTAAAGGGTTGGTTGTATGTAATCTCATGAGCTGCAAGGAAATTAATTTTGTATTTTTCGATTTGAGCTTTATATGTTTGAAAGATTGGTCTGTATGATGTTGTTGCTGATAATTCCTCAAATGTTTCTCCTAGTAGATTTGCAATTTTTTTCTGGTTCAGTAATGTCATGACCTTTCCAGCTTATGATCGGTTTAGGGACGGTTGTATATTTGTCTAATTTTATTCCAGATTATGCTGCTGTCCGTATTTCTATTAATTTTGCTTGCAAAAGATATCCAGGACTCTTTCTGAGATTTCCGGCGTATATAACGTGCTTTTGCTCTGGCTTTCTTATATTTTATGAGATTAGTGGTGGTGGGATACTTTCAGAATTGATTCCAAGCCTTATTTTTTTCTTTCTTTGTTTCCAAGCATTCTTCATTCCACCACTGCTTGTAATGTTTATGGAACTGGTTAGCTGTCTTTGGTATTGCAATATTTGCTGGAGAGATTATTTGATTTGTGACATAAGTAACCGCACTATTGATATCCGAATGCCTTATAGTTTTGTTATCTAAAGAAGCAACACATTGGTATTTTTCCCAGTTTGCTTTGCAAAATTTCCATTTTGTACCTCTTACAGATTGCGGTACGTCATTTGCTAGTAGGTGGCACACAACTGGATAATAATCACTGTTGTAGGGATCATCAGAAACAGACCAGTCAAGAAGAGGAAAGAGAGCTGGGGAACAGATGGTGAGATCAATTGCGGAGGTAGTCCCTGTTGGTAAATGGACATGGGTTGGTTGGTTGGTTTGGGTTTTTAATGGCGTATTGGCAGCTGTGGCCATAATGCACCAAATCAAAAATAAAACTAATACAAAAATATTGGTCAGCCTTAGAACAGGCTACCGTGTCAAAAAGGTAAAAATGATACTGTGGTTAAAGGTTATATAAAAGGTATAAAATATAAACTTAAATCTTTGTGTATAAATTGATCGAGTGTAAAAAGTTAAAAACGTCAGACACGTTGTCTCTGCCAACTAAAATCTGACTGAGTGTAAATGCTTCAGTCAGATTATTAAAAGTTCTAAAAAAAGATTGTCTAAAGACAGGGCATTCGATAAAAACGTGAGAAACAGTTAAAATAACGTTACACGTCTCACACACATAGGTGGGTCATCCGCCCTCAGCAAAAAGGAGTGTGTTAGATGACTATGACCTATGCGGAGCCAAGCAAGAACAACTTCCTCTTTTCGGAACCTGCGTAGACTGGACTGTCATTGCATGATTACAGGCTTAATATGGTGTAGTTTATTCGCGGTCTGTCCGTGCCAAGAGTCTTGCCATTGGGAATATCATTTAGAGCGTATTATTTGCTTATAGGGGACTGACAGGCAATGATTATCCAGGAAATGGCTGATTTAGCAACGGCATCAGCCAATTCATTTCCCCGTCTATCATCAGTGGCCTACCATCCAGGGCTAATGGAATTCGATATATCCCCAATACGATGACCCCGAAATTCGAAATGACCCCAATACATATATCAATATGTATTGGGGTCATTTGTCATGGATGGGTTTCCATGATAGTATCCTGAAGTATGTTAGTAAAATTCAGGTCCCAGCTTGTGATAAGAGCTTGAAGCCTAATGGCAGATGGTTTATTGAGCGGTGGTTTACTTTCATAGAGTTCACTCCATTTAGGCGTAAAGAGATGTTACCACATGGGATGATGTGGATTGTTTTGTTATGGAGGCTTAATGGCACATAAGCTGCTAAGGCTATAATGTGCCTATTCACTTATTATATTAAAACATGAGTTTTCCATAAATCAGAAGAAAATCCGAAATCAAAAATAATTAAAAAGTCAGTTTGCCTGAGGAAGTCAAAAAATTCAGAAATATTTGCCTTATCACCAATGAGATTTTCAAGAGTTATTGGTTTATGAAGATTAACCAGTGAGATCAAATATGAAGTTCTGGCTTGTTTGTAATAGGGGCAGCCAATGAGAATATGTCTAACAGTCAAATTGTTAGAACAATGTGTACATTGTGGTGGATCATCTCCTGTGAGTAAATGAAGGTGGGTCAGATGGGTATGACCTATTCTTGCCCTTGAAAGGACTACTTCTTCTCGTCTTGATGTACGGACACTGGAGCGCCAAAATTTCGGCTCTTGTTTAAACTGAAAGAGTTTATTATTAGTCTGAGAGTGCTAGAGTGCTGTCTGTTGTGATAGGCAAGCAGCAGGATGATGTGGAAGACTGCTGATTTTGGCTGCGTAATTTAGTAACAGAACTTGTCTTCGAAGATGTAGCGGCGGTGCGTAGGCTTCGGTGTGGAGGCTTAAGATTGGTGAAGTACAAAAAGCGCCAGTGCAACTCGTAGGGCACTATGATGTACGGGATCGAGCCGTTTCAGTGCACTCGGTCTGGCCGAGCCATATGCAGGAGACCCATAGTCTAACCTGGATCTAATCAGCGAGCGATATAGGTGTAGCAACACGTAACGATCTGCGCCCCATGACATAGAAGAAATTACTCTGAGAAGATTTAGTTTTCTAAGACAACTTGTACGAATATGTTTTATATGTTCCAGGAATTTTAATTTTTTATCAAGTATTACACCAAGGAATTTAATACTAGACTGGGAAGTAATACGATGAGAATCTAACTGAAGGTCTGGATCACAATGTAAAGAACGTTTGCGACAGAAGTGTACGGCAGTTGTTTTTGGTTTAGAAAGTCGATATCCGTTGTTTTTAGCCCAAGAGACTATTTTGTTAATGGTACCTTGTAGTTGTCTTTCAATTAGTCGCATATTTTGAGAGTGACATGAGATGGCTAGATCGTCAGCGTATAGGTATGCGTCAACTGTATTAGGTATACACTTGGTTATGGCATCAGTCCTAATGGCAAAGAGTGTGGCGCTCAACACTGAACCTTGGGGAACTCCCTCTTCTTGTACATATGCTCGAGACAATGAAGAATGGAATCGGATCTGAAACGATCTATTCCCTAGAAAGTTTTTAATGAATTTCGGCAGATGATCCCGAAGTCCACATTTATGTAAGTCCTGAAGAATCCCATATCGCCAAGTTGTATCGAAGGCTTTCTGTGTCAACGCA
The DNA here is from genome assembly GCF_048544385.1 of Mastigoproctus giganteus. Lineage (NCBI taxonomy): Eukaryota > Metazoa > Arthropoda > Arachnida > Uropygi > Thelyphonidae > Mastigoproctus > Mastigoproctus giganteus. The sequence continues at coordinate 163,019,023 of NC_143579.1, forward strand.
TATCATGACTAGGTGCTCATTTCTGAGGAAAGCGTTCCGGATATTTGTTTCTGCTTTGATAATGAGATCAAGCGTAGATCTTTTTCTCCGGAAGCCATGCTGGTTTGGACTTAGAATGTTTTCCGTTTCTAGAAACCATGTCAGTCTAGCGTTAACTATTTTTTCCAATGTTATTCCCAGACAACTGGTTAGAGAAATAGGGCGGTAATTTCTGGGATCTGTGTGGTCTTTTCCTCGTTTCGGGAAAGCTAGCACATAAGAATGGCACCAGCTAGCAGGGTAATACTCCTCTAGAAAAATTGTGTTATACAGTTGTAAGAGGGCAGTTAACGAATCCTCACTTAAATGATAGATCATGCAGTAAAAAATTCTATCAGGGCCTGGAGCACTGTTCTTCGATCGGGCAAGTGCACTGCGCAATTCAATCATGGTCAGAGGTAGGTTATACGAATATGGGACGGCAGTATTAAATTTTAGTTTGCATTTTTCTGTCCGGAATTTTGACAATTGAAGTGCTGGTTCATATGTGGCAACAGCTGAAAGTGTTTCAAATGAAGTACCTAAGACAATGGCAATCTCTACAGGTTCAGAAATTTCCTTCCCTCTTACAAGTAGAATAGGAGAAGTTGTTTGCGAGTATTTGCCATTAATTCGTTTGATTTTTTTTCCAGATTATAGAAGTATCTGTGGATCTGTTCATGGTGGAAGCTTAACGTGCCCATGCTTCTTTTTTACTCTCTCGTCTTATATGACGAGCTTTAGCTCTGGCTCTCTTAAACTGTAGGAGGTTGGCTGTGGTTGGATATTTTCGAAACAGATTCCAGTACTTATTCCTTTCTTTTTTAGCATTGTTGCATGCTTCATTCCACCACATTTTTGGATGAAGCCGGATTTTGGATGAAGATTTTGGAATAGCAGACTCAGATGCTTTCATTATTTTTAGTGTAGTATATCTGACTGCAGAATCAATTGTGAGGGTTGTAATGAGGGAAGTATCTATTTGACTATTTCCTGGTATTTATTCCAGTTAGCCTTGTCAAATTTCCAGGTTGTCCTAATGTCTCACTGGGGAAGAGAACTTGAGCTGAAAGTACACATTATAGGAAAGTGATCGCTACCACAAGGGGTATCAGTAACAGTCCAGTCTATGATAGGAAATATCGCTGCGGAGCATATTGAAAGATCAATAGCTGAACTTGAACCAGATGGAGAGTGTACGTGTGTGTGATCACCGGTGTTTAGAATAGTTAGATTATGTTTATCTAAAAATTTTTCTATTATCTGTCCTCTAGAGTCAAGATGTTGTGAACTCCATAGGGGGGGGTGATGGCCATTCCAGTCACCATAATACAAAAGGGAACAGGTATTTGCTTTACTATATCATCAAAATCATCAAGGCTGTATGTATGGTTTGGCGATAGATACGACGAAACTGATGTTACTGTTATACCAATGGTGACACGAACTGCAACCGCCTCTAAAGATGTTTGCATGGGGATAGGTTTACAGGGAACTACAGAGTTCACTATGACTGCTACTCCTCCATGAGCTGAATTAGAGGAACTTCTATCTTTTCTATATATAGTATAATGCTTAATTGTCATATATACTGTATTTTTGAGATTGGTTTCTTGAATGCATACTGCAACAGGCTTATATTTATTTAATAGATCGTAAAAGTCATCTAAGTTATCACGGATCCCTCCTCAATTCCATTGAATAACTGACACATTGTTTGGTTTTAACTGGTGTCTGCTAATGTCCGTGAAGTAGTCTGCTTACGCCTGTCTATTTTTGTCCTTTCCTTCTTTGAGAAAACTGGTCTGCCTGTGTCAGTGTCATCTTCTGGATGAATTTGAAGAATTGTACCGTCTTCGCCTGCTTTTTCATCGATGTCCATGGCATCAAATCTGAGTTTGTATTTATCGGTTCTTTCAGCGCTCTTGATTTGTTCTTTCTGTTACTGATTGGGATTCTTATCTGGAGGTATTGTTACTGGTGTATTTACTTCTTGAGTTGCATATCTGGAGGGAGATTGTTCCTTGGATGAAGAAAGTACTAATTTAGCCCAACCAGATATAGAGATATTTGGAGGGACTGAGCAGTCAGTTTGAATTGATACTGAGCGTAGTCGTTGAGTAACTGACGCGTATGTAGATGATTTAACAGGAATTGTAAAGTGTTTTTTTACCTCTTGATATGACACCTTATGCTCTATTTTATATTTCTGAATATTCTTCTCTCGTTTCCATTGATCGCAGTCCTTAGAGAAGGCAGAATGATTACCATGACAGTTAAGACAGTTTTGAGTTTCCTTGTTACAGTCGGTATGTGTGTGTGTTCTTTTGAACCACAAACAGCACAAGTGACTACACTTCTGCATACAGTTTGCCAATGACCAAATTTTTGGCATTTGAAGCACCGTACCGGATTGGGAATGTATGGTCTAACATGACATCTGAGGTATCCAGCCTTTATAGTTGTGGGGAGAATTGGTGTTTTAAAAGTCAGTATGACTGTGCGAGTAGGGACAAGCTCTCCACCTCTTTTGATAAAAATTCTTTTTGCATGGATTACATTTTGGTTGTTTAATTCATGGAAAAGTTCATCTTCCGATCCATTTAGGAGATCTCATTCTGATATTACCCCTTTAGAGGAGTTCAAGGTGGCATGTGGGGTAACTTTTGTGGGAATTCCACAAAGGTTAGAACTTTTCAGGAGTCTCTCAGCATGTCTGTGTTCATTCATCTCCCTAATAAATCTTCAGATCTTAATCGACGAACCATTTTTGGAGGGCCAGCCACGTTTTCGAGACATTTCTGAATCAAAAATGGAGATAACTTACTCAGTGGTTGGTCTGTGGAGGAATGCAATATTAAAAAGAGAAGAGCAGAATAATCTGTCCCTTTTTTTTTTGTTTCTTGGCGTGGGATGGGTTTAAGTCATGATCTAGGTCATGCATATCTAGATCTGGATCAGTAGATCCGCAGCTGGACTGTTTTGTATTTTCCATCATTGTTCCTTTTAGCCGTGGGAGAGTGGATTTCTTCTCCCAGACTTCCAGCCCCACCACGTGAGGCAGGAACGGTGCCACCAGTGACCTAGCGATAAGGAGAGATTAGTTGTTAGTGTGTTAATAAGTTATTCCGATATACAAAAAGAAAGGTGTCTTGCCTTTCTGTCAAGTGAACAAACTTTATTTCAGAAATGCAAAATTAAATAAATTCAGAAAAATAACACTATTCTATAATCAACTGCTCTTTTAAGTAAATCGCTTCGGAATCGGTATAGTCACTGTCTTGTCACTCGGGACCCCTTGCTCTCGTGGTTTTGGCATTACATCAAGCACAGGCAGGCAGGGTCGCAACAAGAGGTTGTTTGCGAGTGGCTGTACTTTTTAACATGAAATTCCACAGTGAATTTGGAATGTAAATCCTTACTGTGCAGTTTAATTTGCCTGCCTTGATAGGATTTGGAGGCCGTGGAATGTAACAAGAGAAATCGAGTAGGAAAGAGATACCAATTGTTTCGCAATAATATTCGCTTGATAGCTGCCTCTCTTGATATTTCAATTCAGAGTAAATCTCTTTCTGAGTCGTGAAGATCCTACTCTGATATAACACTACATAAAGAGTTCAGGGTTTTCTATGGAGTTACTGCGATAGGTATTTCGCTTATAGATGTGGCTCTCAAAATTGACTGAACATGTTTATGACACAAGGCTTCGTTTAAAAGATCTCCAGATTGTAGCCCTATTCACAGGTTTTTGGGTGATCCTATTTTAATAAAGAGTGGCTTTTTTCCGATTGCCTGCGCTCTGGTGGAATGGAGAATGAGAAAAAGTGTTGTCACTCATGGTAGTGTATCCTGTTCTGGCTCTTTTAACAGAATTGGTGACAGCATCTCATATTCGATTAGGTAGAGGCCTTGTTGGAGCCCCAGAAGACAAAGAGGATTTATGTTACCCATATGAGTAAAATAAAAATTTCTGATGCCCTAAGTACCTCACCAACCACAGAACTCTACTAGGATACCATCACTAACTAGACGACAATGCGTATACATTTGACTATTAGTAACAACAGCATGCCAATTGATCCCAGTCGGGCTAGTTCAGGACCTCCTGTCTTGTCGAAGCAGAGATCAATGTGGTGTATTAGGGCTGGGCCCTCACTCACCGGGATTCCCCTTTCTGAGTTTCCACGGGTTGCAGCGCATGGCTGCAAACTCCTGGTTCCAATGATGTAACCATGAAACCTAGGTATGGGCTTTGGTTCCCAGTGATGATAATCCAGAAGCCGAGCAGCATCATGGTAGGTTCCTTCACAACGTAAAGGTGGCCAAATCGAGGGGGGAAACTGTGTATACCATACACTTTTGATAATTGTTAGTGTTACTGTGGTCCAGGGCTAGCTCTATTAGCATTACAACTCACTGGCGTATATACTGCACTCGTGAAAGATTTTCTAAGACATCTATTTGGGAAGAATGCAGCGGGTCACACAGATTATTTTGATTTCCAGCCAGCAGTGAAGGCAGCCATTAAATCATTGTAAGCAGATCGATGGGCAGCATAGAGTTACAGGTAGACACATGTTGATGTGCTGGCTTTCCCCAATTATTAAGGGAGCAATTGCATGGTGTAAAGTTGGCATGCCAGGGTGGAAGCCTTGTTGACTGGAGAACGTTGTCTACCGTAATTTTACGCTCTTGGATATGAATACCAAAGTGATGGTTGGCAGTCTGAAGAGCATTATAGAAATTATCCCATTGTGGCTCGAAAACGAATGTTCCCCGTCAGGCATTTATCATGAAATGCCAGTTAGTAAAGCAAGGATATCTTATTTGATGGGAATCCAGGTGAGTTCCATGATACAAAAGGCTTTGTTTATCATATCATATTTTAAACTGCTTTTAGAATCTCCACATATGGAATTTCCTGAAAATGATGGCGTATATATTTATTTGTTTCTTTTATTTTATTTAGGAATTCGTAAAATAGATTGCAGTTATCCCATTGTTGAAAACCAACTTCACATACCTTCTGCGAAGGTTCACCAGTAAAAAACACAGATCTTCTGGGCAAACGGCTCGCAATCTCTTTGTTGTAGGTGGGCTTCAGGAAACAGTCTTTCGGTGATCCCGTTAAAGGGTCTGGATCTTAAAGTTTTAATTCTAAAACTAATACCGTCAAAATGAGAGGCATGGGATATGAACCCGTTGCTAAGAAACCTGATGAACAGAGTACTGACAGGTAGGTCTACATTCAAGTGAATGTGCTAAAAATTTGGATTGGTTAAACTGTATATTGGTGTTCTTGCTCAATATCACCAAAATTCCGTTCATGCATTTTTTATATTTTTAAAAATTCTATTTTAAATGTTATGGCAGAGAATTAATAAAGAACGAGTGATTTTTGGTAAATACATTTTCATTTAAATCTCTAATCCAATAGTTTTAACAGTAGAAGCTGAAAAGCTAGAGCATTCTTAAATAGCTTTTATATGTATTTTATAAGAACACTCACAATAGAATATATTATAATGAGTACTGTTTTAGCGGTCCGCGGCGTGACCCATATCCGTGTGTATTTTGTTGTTGTTGTTGGGTTTTAGAATCATCAGGGACTAAGGCCCATAATGCCTTATTGCGTTTTTTGCCATATTGTGTTTTGTGATCGATTTTATGTTTGCTAGACGAAAAACCCGAGTTTCCGGGAGAAAAACCATGCTACCCTAGCCTAGTTGGTTGGTTGTTGTTGGAAGTATTATGTTTTTCGAAGAATTATGCCTATAAAACTAATCCATGCAAACATAAATTCCTTCGAGGTTATATTTACAAATTATAAGCGAGTTCTATAATACTAGCAAATACCATAAATAAAACATGTTTTTATTGAGAGATTAATGAATAAGGTTTACGAAATTGTAACAGGGCAATACGTGTCCATATATGTATACGTGTGTGCTTTGGGAATGCCACTAGAATGAACTTTTCCCTTAGCATAAATAATTAAGATTTGTTTTGCACATAGTATGGTTACTTAAAGAGATTGCCATAAACAATGAGTTCTTTCTTTCTTTCTTTCTTAGGTCGTCCGCGTTTTCCTCCTGGACGAGCAAATCTGCTACAGAAAAACAGACCTTTAACTGGTCCGAATGGAAGAAAGAAAGTGACAAAAAAACCAGTGGTACCAGCACTGCCAACAGTGGTAGCAGCAGTAGTGGTGTAAATCCATGGGGTCCGGTGTTCAAAAACCGCGAGAAATTTGTTGAAATGCATTTTCATTAAAATGCACTTTTGGCGTGTCTTGAATGTATAGGCTTTCTGATTTGAAAATAAGTTAATATATTTTCATTATTTGATTCCATTTTAATGTCATTTATATCAATCCCACTTAGTCTGGTGCATTTCACGGCATAGCAATGAAAGGCAGTCCTTACAACTTCCTTAATGTGATTGAAATATGAGAATCACCAATGCAAAATAATATTTTTTTATTTCTGAATCTGTTACTCTTGAAAAATAAAGTAACTCTTTAACAATGTGTTTATTTTCACTTCACCAGATCACTATTATTTTTTTATCATATTTTAACATACTTGGTTAAAATTTAGTCCTCGAATAATAAATAATTAACACACCTTGCTAATAGAAAAAAATACTGGTGGCCTTAATTATCATATGCACTGTATAATTTGAAGTTTCAGTTTTAATTACAACTTAGATACGTCATTCGTTACATGAACTGATTCCAAAAGAACATACAATACTGTAATGCAATTCAATTTATTAATTTCAATTCAATTTTAATTTTATTTAATTATCTGCTGATATTCATTTGCGATATATATCGCATAAAAATGCTAACAAATAAGTGAACGAAGCTTCTAGATGGTATAAGGTCCTAGATATCATTGGCTCATGCTGTAATCTGAATCCAACTTCAGTCTAATTCTTAATCCGAAAAATTTGATTGCAGGTGTATAAACTTTTCAAATTGTCAGATGAACAATGACTATATAACAACAGTAGTGTAAATATAAAAAACTAATTAAAATATAAGATATTTATGAACCAGTTATCGGTTCACTTAAGACCCTTAAGTATTAACTGGAACATCAGTTCAGATTCATTTAATCTGGTAATAAAAATACAGTTAAATATATTAACTTATAACAGAGTATAAAAATTGTGCGATAGCAAGAGTATAAAACTTCGCCGTATGTATAATATACAGCGTCTTAAGATCTCATCTGAATAACCTCAGTAATAAATTTAAAGTAGTCAGTTCCTTTCATTAATTCCTCCACTAAAGAATTAATTCGAGTAGATGACAAAGCTCTTTTACACCATATCCCCATTGACACAATAAGGGAATTCACTGGAGAAATTCCAAATTCGCTTTTGCAGTTTTTGGAAACTTTTTCAAAGGTAGAACCTCCAGATATAACTTTATTATAGCGAATTCGATCATACGGACCCATCACAGCTTCCATATCACATTGCTCAGCTACTTCCTTGAAGACATTGAAGCATTCGCCTGTATTATCAATAAAGACAACAATGGCCCCATTTTTCAAGTTTGAGAACACCTCCTGGAAAAAAATGAAACAAATTACTGCTAAAAAAAAGCTTTTATCTGACTAATCTCCATAAAATTTAATATAATTTTAGATTACAACCATGCGAAACTAAAATATCGTATTTTCCAGATATACTGGATCACAAAGGATCAGTTATTACTGATCCTTGGTTGTGATCAGTCATTACTGATCCTTTGTGATATTTGAACACGGACACGCGTGTTTCTTTACATAGAATCGTTCCGTCAAGATGAGGATGATTAACTGTCTAGCGGTGTCATTTGGAACTTCGGAGCCACCTTTGGCTCTAGTATCATAGGTTGTCGACCCCTGTTCTAAACAATTCTGATATGGCGCATTGATAGCCAGATAAAAGTACAAGAAATGATTTCTACAGTAAACAAACACAACGCAAAGCAAAACAAAAGTCAAGGAACTAACAAGGTCTTTATTTTAGAAGTTGATTTTTTATAAGCCCGTGCCTATAGCTATATCTAATAGAAAATTCGAAAAGTAACGTCTACATGAGTTCTCCTAATTGAAAAGTGTTTTCAGTGAGTATTAATAAAATAAATAAACTAATTGAAAAAAAAAAAAACAGATTTAAAATTAAAATCAATAACGGCTGAGTATAAAACACAGAAGTTGTCTGTCTATAAACATTGCAGCTTTGATAACAATTAAAGCAATAATTCATAGATGAAAACATAAATATTCACATTCTGTAAGATATTATGCATTGTGGTATACACTTTATTTGTTAAATTTTCAGCGAAATGCAAGCACATACGAATTCTGGCGTTGTTTCTATCTCTTCTAGAATTTTATCCAACAATTCTTTGCAGAATTCTTGCAGAATTCGTGTTGAAATAGAGCAGAACAGAAAGCGTGGAGAATATCCTATTACAAATTGGATCTTTTAGCAACAGTGATGAACAAAAAAAAAATTAACAAAAAAAAAAAAAAAAAAAATTAGGGACCAAACAGTTTATTTTTTCTTTTTAATTGCTTTTTAATTGAGTATCTTAAGCTCTTTACATATTACATGTATATTATCCTGAGACTTTCGGTTTACAATGCTTGGAGTGTACAATGTAGTGTATATCCATTGAAAGGACTGGGACATCAACAAGGTTCCTTGAAAGGACAAAGACATCGACGAGATTTCTTGAAAGGACAAAGACATCGACGAGATTTCTTGAAAGGACAAAGACATCGACAAGGTTTCTTGAAAGGAAAATGACATCGATATCATAAAGGTTTCTCAAAATGGAAGTGTTATTTATTTGTCGATCAATACCGAAGCGTTGATCGACAAATAATGCAAAGTTTCATTTGAAAATGTTCTTAAACCTATATAAAGCAAACAAAAGTTTTAATTTCTTCAAAACCGAATTAAAGAATTTTACAGCACTTAAAAAATATATATTTTTAATATTATGACGGAAAGTGTATCTGCAAAAAAACTAATTAAACACAAACAAACAAAAGGACAATTCAGATATACTAAGAAATATAGAATAATTTAAGATATTGACGACGTACTTAATTAACTGAGTTTAATTAGATTTCATTGAATTTAAAGCATACTTATCGTACAAATGTTTTTAATTCGAGGGCGTACGATAAATGAGAAAAGATAAAAAGAGAAAAAACATAAACATGAAAAAAAATTTAACAAAAAAATCATGAAAGAAAAGAGGGCATCAAAAACAGAAAACATGAAAGAAACACTTGGTTACCAGAAGAATAATGCAAATAAAATCCAATAAATTAACTTTTAAATAATCACAAAAGAAATGAACACCTTTTTAAAAACATCAAGCTGAATTTTATCATTTATTAATTCATAGTTTTCAGTTGCTAAGTACTAAAATTATCAAATGTACGCTTACCTTCCAATTTTTCGACTATTTTTTTTTTGAAATTTATCTTCTAAATTCTCCTTGCCTCCGATATTTCGAGAGAGTGAGAGAATAAAAAAGAAGAACAGATATAGGGTCCAATGCATGGGCACAACAATGAGTTCTGACACAGTCGTGTGTCTTCCATGAATATGAATAACTAACATAGTACACGAGAATCCAAGTTGTGACAACGGGCCCGATTGGGGCAATTTTGCCGCTTTTGTCGCTTTTGTCACGTCCTGAAAATCATACAAATATTGCGAGAGCCAACAATTGGTCGAGAACAAGATCAAAAGCGACTGAGTAAATTGCCTCCGATATTTCGAGAGAGCGAGAGAATAAAAAAGAACAGATATAGGGTCCAATGCATGGGCACAAAAGGGATGATTGATGGGATGATTGATCCATAGGAAAGGGATGATTGATCCATAGGATAAAAGCTACCGCGAAATCACCTAATACGAAAACCCTCTATTATATGGATCATTCATCTCTTCGATATTAGATAAAGAAACTGAAGAAAATGGAGAGAATAAAATTGGAAGAGAAGAAACGGGAATGAATCAGAAGAATATTAAGAATAACAGTTATTTTTGAAGGTGCATCAACATCTATAGTGCGCCATGTTTGTGTTCTGTGGTCAATTTGCTGTTTTCTGGACGGAAAACCTGAGTTTCGGGGAGAAAAAATAATGCTACCCTCAAATGTGATCGTTGTTATGGGGGGTTTAATGGCGCATAAGCTGTTATGGCTATAATGCACCTATTCATTTATTATATAAAAAAATGATAAAAAAAATGAGAAATTTTTAACCTGTGAAAGAAAGAAATCTGAAATCAGAAACGATTAAAAAGTCCAGTTCGCCTGAGGAAGTTAAAAAATTCAGATATACAAATTTTGTATTTGCCTTGTCACCAATGAGATTTTCTAGTCATTGGTTTACAAAGATTAACCAGTGACAGCAAGATTGAAGTTCTGTCTTCTTTATAGTACGAGAAGTCAATCAGAATGTTTCACAGTCAGATTTATAGAACAATGTGGACACTGTGGTAGATCATCCCCTGTGAGTAAATGGAAGTGGGTCAGATGGGTATGACCTATTCTTGCTCTTGAAATGACTATTTCTTCTCATCTTGATATACGGACAATGGAGCGCCAAATTTTAGCATTCTGATCAAACTGAAAAGGTTTATTGTTAGTCTGCAAGTGCCAGAGTGCTGTCCATTCTGACAGGCATGTAGCCTGAATGGTTAGTGCACAATCTGATGCCGGAACAGGGATATTGATTAAATCTAAGGTAGTTGGATTTTTTGCAGCTTTATCAGCCAGTTCATTGTCCAAAATACCAGAATGTGCTGGAATTCAACGGAAGTGACCAGTTGATGGTGTTTTTCAATTTGTAACAATAAGCTTCTGATTTCATCTAGAACAGGGTGAACTTTATCTGAAGAATAAGATAATGCACTGATTGAGCTGAAGGAATAGGTGTAAATCACAGATTTTAAACAACAGTCAGAACAAACATTTTCAAAACCTAGTTTGATTGCATATAATTCAGCTGAAAAGATACTGAATTCAGATGAAAGGGTTGGTGAAATAATGATATTTGAAAACATTGCTGCTGCTTCAACATTTGCATTAGATTTAGAGCCATCTGTAGAAATTGAGGAAAAATCAGTATATATTTGACTGTGAACTGCATGAAGTTGTCTGACATTTGATGCTTTTAAAATATTCTTTCCTCATTGACAAAGGTAAGTGCACAAGTTACTAGAGGAAAAGAAGCCCATGGTGGTTGAGAGCAAGTTGTTATCTGTTGTACGGAATGGACGGAAACATTCCAAACGTGTTCAAGAAGACAAAGACCAGCTGGTTTTACTATACTAGGTTTATTTCTGTAGAGGTTTTCTAATGGTGGATTGAAAAGGTATGATTCAACTGGAGGATGCAAAGCACAACTTTGTATCCTAACAGCATTCTTTAGTAATAGTGTTTTCCTAGGTAAAGTTAGCGGGGGCTCGTGAGCATCAATGTAGAGACTATGTGTGGGCTACGTTCTGAAAGCAATAAATGCAATCCTCAAAGCGCTGTGTTGAATGGGATCAAGCCAGCGTAATGCACTCGCTCTGACAGAATAATAGATGGGAGCTCCATAATCAAGGCGGGATCTGATTAATGCCCTGTACAGCCGAAGCAGGAGGGACAACTGCGCCCCATGTTTGGGCGGATAAAGCTCCGAGTATGTTTAACTTTTTTAGAGAGGAAGTACGTACATACATTTTTAATATGGTCTATAAAATTTAACTTGTTGTCAAGGGTTAATCCTAGAAATCTAATATTATTAGTGACCGGGATGGAGACATTAGAAATTTGAAGTTCAGGATCCGGATGAAGTTTGCATTGCCTACAAAAATGGATAACAACTGTTTTCTGCTGCGAGAGTCGATAGCCATTGAGATTTGATTGGATTTGATTTTGATTTTTGTGCCGCAAAAACAGCACGGTTATAGTGTCCCCTGGAAAGATTAAAATTCAAAAAAAAAAAACATAAGACTGGTAACTTTTAAAAAGGTTACTTCGTCGAAAAGTGCATATATATATACGGACATATCAATAAATAAAATCAGTACAATGATAAAAGCAAATTGTATATTTCATATGAATGTATATACAAGGGTACTAGGAAAGTTTTGCAATATGACGCAACAATGAATCACAGGAAGCTGCTTGTTGCTGCATGTTGAGACATGTTCATACGTGCATAGTAGCCGCCGCGCCAAGTCGATGGGCTCAGTTATTCATTAGTAGTGAGAGTGTAAAGTGCTTGCGATGGCATCGTGGTCACGAAATGAGATAAGGACAGTTTTGCGGTATAATTTCGTGCGTGGTTTAACCATAGACCAGTGCTTAGAAGAAATGACTCTTGCACTAGATGATGATTGTCCACATCGTACAACGATATTCAGGTGGTATAGAGAATTCCAAAGGGGAAATTTCACTCTGGAGGATTCTGAGAGGCCGGGAAGGCCACGAACGTCAGTTACGGAGGAAAACGTTACTGCTGTGAGGAAAATGCTTGACGAAAACAGGCGAGTGACCTACCAACAGATAGAGGATACTTTGGGCCTAAATGCACCAGCAATTCGTTCGATTCTGCAAGATCATTTGCACGTGAAGAAACTTTGTTCTCTCTGGGTGCCGCATCAACTGACTGAAGAGCAGATGACACGACGTGTGACTTGGTGCCGGGAGATGTTAAAAAAGTTTGATAAGGGACAATCTCGGTATGTGAACAACATCGTGACAGGTGACGAGACTTGGCTGTACTATTACGATCTGCCGACCAAGGCTCAAAACAAAGTTTGGGTCTTTGATGATGACGACACACCCGTAATTGTCAGAAAATCCCGATCTGTCAAGAAGAAAATGATAGCTGTATTTTTCAAATCGAGTGGAATTGTGGAACGTGTCGTTTTGGACACGCAGAAGACAGTCACAGCTAAGTGGTATACTGAACAATGCCTGCCTAAAGTCATTGGATCTATGAAGAACCTGCGGCCAAAGTCAAGAATGGACACCTGGTACCTCCATCACGATAATTCTATAGCTCACCGCGCCAAAGCCTGCACCGAATATTTGACCACGACAGGACTGAAACTTCTCGAACACCCTACAGTTCAGACCTTGCTCCCTGCGACTTTGCACTGTTCCCGCATGTGAAAATGAAGCTAAAAGGGAGGCGGTTTTCCAGTGATGAGGACCTTCTACGGGCTTGGGACAACGAGTGTGCTTTACTCCCTAGTGAAACTTGGCAGAACTGGTTTAAAGATTGGTTTCGGAGGATGGAGAGGTGTATTGAATGTAGAGGAAATTACTTTGAAAAAATTAAATAAACAAAGCTGTATTGCAAAACTTTCCTAGTACCCTTTGTATATTAATCGATTTTAAAAATTTAAAAACTGCTGACACATTGTCATTTAAAACCTGATTGAGTGTATATGGCTCAGTCAGATGTGTAAAAGCGGTAAAACGAGCATTTCTAAAACTGGTACAATCACATAAAATGTGTTGGACGGATAAAATGGTGTCGCATTGCTCCCACATAGGAGGGTCATCAGCCCTCAGCAAAAAGGAGTGTCACATGACAGCGTCCTATGCGGAGCCGAGCAAGAACAACTCCCTCTTTGCGATCCCTGCGTAAGCTGGACCGCCAAGGATGGATCACAGACTTAATTCGACATAGTTTGTTTGTAGTAATCAGTCGATGCCACGAATCTTGCCACTGAGATTGTAACTTATTACGGATCACTTGCCTGTAGTCTGTATAGGGGACTAACAGGTCAAGATTATCCGTCAGGGCGTCTACGTGGGTAGTACAGTGGTATCGTCACCGTCCTCCCCACACCGGGAGGAAAAGACCCGGGTTCGAATCCCGTCGATGACGCGAGGAACTTTAGTGGGCTTTTTTCACTCCGTGGCAGAGTTAGTCGGTCTCAGGCGTAGATAGCAAGGTTTTTTACCTCAGAAACTGGGGTTTTTTCGTCCAGCAAAACAGGCAAATCGACCAGAGAACACACGCAATTTACAGACACGAATACGGGTTAATGTAATCATTTACGGGTAACCCTAATATAGTAATTTTTTTTATATCCGTCAGGGCTGCCGATTTGGCTGCAATGTCAGCCAAATCATTTCCCCTAATCCCGATATGACTGGGTATTCAGCAGAAGCGGATATCGAATCCACCTACATAGAGACTGTCTATTATCTGCTGAATTCGGGACAGGGTTGGATGATTAGTGCGTGACACCGCTGATAAAGCCTGTAGTGCCCTCACTGAATCGGCATATATAATACACCGTTGGTAACGGTGTTTTCTTATGTGATCTAGAGCTAACTCTATCGCATGCAGCTCTGCAGTGTAAATGCTGCAGTCAAGGGGTATCTGCTTTGATATGGTATTATTTGGAAAGACAGCAGCAGATCCCACATACGATTCTGACTTCGAGCCGTCTGTGTAAACTGGCTGTTGTTGTTGTTGTTGTTGTTGTTTTTTGGTGCAAGGGCTGCTTAGGCCATATTGCACCTATCACTGTTATAAATGGTACATATGCATGGTGGTTGTGATGGCATTACTTAAAAACGATCATATAATTCGATAATTTTTGTGAAGTGAAAGAACTCCAGTAGATTAGCGTCGTTACCTATGATATGGCAGAGTGTCAAAGGTTCTTTAAGGTTTGGTAGAAAGCTAAAAGAGACTTGGCGGGCAGTGGTGTATAAAGTACACTCAATAAGAATATGCTTTATTGTGAGTGGACAATTGCACTGTGTGCATTGTGGAGGATCATTACCTGTGAGGAGATAAAGGTGGGTAAGGTGACTATGGCCAATTCGCGCTCTAGTTAAAATTACTTCCTCCCTCCTGTTCATACGGAAACTGGAGGTCCACGATTGCGGTTCAATTTTTATTTGGCGGAGTTTATTGTGTGTTTGGGCTTGCCATTGAATTCTCCATTGTTCTTTACACATTCTTTGAATGTTACTTTTGTAGTCAAGATATGGGACGTAATGCTGTGATAATTCTCTGTCGGATGGATGTTTAGCGGCATAGTCTGCACGTTCGTTTCCTAGTATCCCAGCATGGCCTGGGATCCAACAGAAAATGACCACTCGTTGGAGTTCTTGAAGATGCATCAGTTTGGATTTTATGAGCTTTATTAAAGGATGTGTTTTAGAAGAATTTTTCTGTAAAGCTATAATCGCACTCTGGGAGTCTGTATATATCATGCTTTTATGGATGGTCAGATGGAGGATATTTTCCACTGCAATTTTGATGGCGTATAATTCAGCTGTATAGCTGCTGCATTCATTGGGAAGTGATACAGAAAAGGTTTTATGAGGGAAAACGGCTGATGCACCCACTCCACTCTCAGATTTTGATCCGTCAGTATATATTTTTGAAAAATGCAGATAATTTTGTGTATGGGCTATATGGAGTTGTTGTATATTAACATTTGCAAGAGAGTGTTTTCCCCAGTTTAGAAAATAACTGTCACAGAGTGGCATAATACACCTCCATGGGGGATCCGTACTGCTTAAATCTTGAAGAACTTTATCGGGATCTATATTCCAGGTTTCTGATAGTGCTTGAGCTCTGAGAGCAAAAGGTTGAATTGCTCTTGGTTTATTTCTATAGAATGTTGTGAACTGTGGGTCGTTAAGTATCGGCCTAATGGGATGGGTAGGTAGACTTTGGATTTTAGTTGTATAGTTAAGAATTAACATCTTTCTTCTGAGGGTTAGAGGAAGTTCATGAGCATCAATATAAAGACTTTGGACTGGTGAAGTTCTATAAGCGCCTGTAGAAATCCTCAGGGCAGAGTGTTGAATTGGTGCAAGTCGCGCTAGCACACTTTCTCTAGCAGAATCATACACCGGGGCACCATAATCAAGGCGAGATCTGATTAGGGCTCTATACAAATGCAGTAACGTGTACCGATCTGCACCCCATGATGTAGAAGAAATGACTCTGAGTATGTTCATTTTTTTCAGGCAAGACGTCTTTAGATGTTTAACGTGCTCTATGAAGTTCAACTTACTATCAAAAGTCAGACCAAGCAGACGAATGCTGCTCACAACTGAGATAGTTTGATTTGTTAAGTGTACTTCTGGATCTGGATGCATCTTCCTTTTGTTGCAAAAGTGAACTACTTTAGATTTTGAACAAGAGAGTCTATACCCATTCTGTGCCATCCATAACTGAATATTATTAATTGAAATTTGGAGCTGCCGCTCAATGAAAGTCATGTTTTGAGAACTGCAAGAAAAAGTGAAATCATCGGCATAGAGGTATGAATTCACAGTGCTGGGCATATATTTAGTCATATGGTTTATTCTTATTGCGAATAAGGTGGCACTGAGCACAGAGCCTTGTGGGACCCCTTCTTCTTGTATATATGTTTGAGAGAGAACTTGTCGGTATCGGACTTGAAAAGATCTGTGCTGAAGAAAATTCAATATGAAGTACGGTAAGTGGCCTCTCAGGTCAAGGGAATGCAGATCTCTTAGGATACCAAAACGCCATGTGGTGTCGAAGGCTTTTTCTACATCAAGGCATACCATGACGAGATGCTCATTTCGAATGAATGCATTCCTGATGTTTGTTTCCGCTTTGACCATGAGATCCAGGGCTGATCGATTTTTTCTGAATCCAAATTGATTGTCAGAAATTATATTCTTAGAGTCGAGAAACCAAGTAAGTCGACGGTGAATTATTTTTTCCAGGGTTTTGCTTAAGCAGCTGGTGAGAGAAATAGGTCTATAGTTTTCAGGAATGGAATGATCTTTTCCTGGTTTCGGAATTGCTATTATATAGGAGTGGTGCCAGGAACTGGGGAAACAATGTTCAAGAAAGATGCGATTGAAAAAAGTGAGCAGTGAACAGACCGATTCTTTATTTAAGTGTTGGAGCATTATGTAGTATATTCCGTCGGGGCCTGCAGCACTGTGTTTTGAGCTAGATATGGCTTCTTGAAGTTCAAGCATTGTAAGCGGCTGATTATAAGGTAAAGTACATTTACTCGTAGATCTGAAGTTCAGTTTGGACTTTTCAGCTAATGCTTTGATCTTCTGGAATGATAGATCATATGCTGTTGAGGCAGATAGCTGTGAAAAAACAGTCCCTAGGGCATTGGCTATATCTACAGGAGAAGAAAGATCCTGTCCATTCCAGTTCAGAATTGGAGAGGATAATTGGGGAGCTTTGCCACTTAGTTGTTTTATTTTCCGCCATATTATTCTTGAATCAGTATTCTTATTAATCGTGCTCGCAAATCGAATCCAAGATTCTCTTTTAGCTTTCTTCCTAATGTGACGGGCCTTGGCTCTGAGTCTCTTGTAGTTTATAAGATTGGCGGTGGTGGGATATTTTCGAAACAGATTCCATGCTCGGTTTTTTTCTTTTTTTGCACCTTTGCACTCTTCGTTCCACCAATAGTTTGTGGTTCTATGGGTTGTTGACTGTGATTGTGGAATCGCAGTGCATGCAGCAGCGAGTATTTGTCTTGTGATGTGATCGGTAGCTGTGTCAATAGGACAGGTTTCGATGATCTGTTCATCAAAGGACACTCGGGAAGTGAATTTTGCCCAATCTGCTCTGTGAAATTTCCATTTTACATAGTTTTGGGAAATTATGGATTGTGCTGTTTGAATTTTACATATTAGCGGAAAGTGATCACTATTTAGCGGGTTGTCGAGGGCCGTCCACTCAATACTAGGGAAGAGGATCGGAGAGCATATCGAAAGGTCTATTGCAGAAGTTGTACCCGTAGAGAGATGGATGTAAGTTGGCAAGCCAGTATTTAGTATAATCAGATTTTGTCTGTCAGCAAGCTGTTCGATAAGTTGTCCTCGTCTATCTGCATTGGGAGAACCCCACAATGGATGGTGTCCATTGAAGTCACCCAATAAACAGATAGGGGTTGGCAACTGCTGAATAAGATCCTCCAGTTCATGGATGGTATAGGACTGATTGGGCGAAAGGTAGATAGAAACAATTGTCAAAGTAATACCAATCACAATACGTGTTGCAACAGCTTCGATGGAGGTTTGTAAAGGAATTAATCTGCAAGGTACTCTGGAGTCTATGAGTATGGCTACCCCTCCGTGAGCATTATTTGTAGCAGTTCTGTCTTTTCTAAAGAGTGCATAATTTTTAACTGAGAGTGACACATGACGTGTTAAATTTGTCTCCTGTAGGCAGATGCCTACGGGATGATAACGATCAATTAACTCGTGGATATCATCAATGTTACTGCGAATTCCTCTACAGTTCCACTGTATGATTTGGTGCATTATTTGGTTTTGTTACTTGAGGAAGATTCTGAGTCTTTTTTATTTCCAGGCTGTTTGTGGCGATCGAGTTTCATTTTCTCTTTTCTTGGAAAGTTTGGGCGTCCGGTATCCAAGACATCTTCTGCATGAAGATCTAGGATAGGTTCATTTGGGTCAGCATTGTTATCAGTGTCCATATTTTCTGAAGTGATATTGTTTGTCTTCCTATTTGTAACTGAGTCGGTTTTTGACTTTGAAATATCTGGTGGTCTATGTGGGGTTGCTGGTGGGACTGAGACAGGGGTGTTGTTGGCTCTATCTACTACCTTTAGCTCTTTTGGAGTCTGTTTCATTGATGGTGACAGTATAGATCGGGCCCAATCTGCAATCGACATTGTTGGGGGAACTGATACTTCAGTTTGTGTTGCTGTTGTTTGGTGTTTTTGCATTGCTGCTGCATAGGTGTTCTTAGGTGCGTTAAGCATAATTTGCTTTCTTGCCTCTTGGTATGTGACTTTTCGTTCTACCCTGTACTTTTGGATTTTTTTTTCAGTTTTCCATAGATCGCATGACTTGGAGTAGGCTGGATGCACGCCTTTGCAATTCAGACAGTGCGGTGTTTTGGCGTCACAGTCTGTGTGCGAATGTTCTTTCGACCCACAGTTTGGGCAGGCTGGATCTCCTCGACAAGCCATTTGTGCGTGACCAAATTTTTGACACTTGTAGCATCTTATAGGATTCGGGATAAAGGGTCGTACTCGGCAGTTGAGATAGCCGGCTTTGACACTGGATGGCAAGATAGGTGTTCCGAATGTCAGGATGATGTTGCGGGTGGGAACAAGTTCTCCATCTTTCCTGATCATGATGCGCTTGGCTTGTATTACTTTCTGATGTTTGAGTTCTTGGGCCAGTTCATCTTCTGTTACATTTATCAGATCCCACTCAGCAATTACTCCCTTGGAAGTATTTAGTGTTGCATGAGGGGTAACTTGAATGGGTAGCCCGCCAAATACTGTTAGTTTCAACAGTCTCTCAGAATGTGCACGACTCACTGTTTCTACCAAGAGGTCTCCAGATCTTAGTCTTCTCACCATTTTGGGAGAGCCCGCCACATTTTCCAAACATTTTTGTATAAGAAATGGTGAGAGAGTGCTCATAGATTTGTCCGACAGACTATGTAAGATAAGGAATGATGGGCATTCCTGTTGGTCTGTGTCTGTACGCAGTCGTTTAGACTTTGTTACATCGTGAGAAATTTCATGATCAGCATTGTTGATGGTACTGGATGAGCGCCTAGGCTGCTCAAGCTCTGGGTAATTGTCGTAGTCCATGTTAGGCTCCTTTTTGCCCTGGGAGGTTGACTTTCCCTCCCAAGTTTCCGGCCCCGCCACGGGGAGGCAGGAGCAGTGCCGCAAGGAGGCCAAGCGGTTAGATAAGTTAGTTGGTTAGTAAAATAGAGTAAATATATGTAATTAAAAAGAAAGGTGAGTTTCCTTCCTTGTTCTTACTTGTGATTTTTCAAGTATAGAACTGAATTATAAATGAACTTCCAGTAAAAAACGATATAACTTAATATAAACTTTTATCACTTGGAAAGATCGCTATATATTCGCACTTTGAACGCTTGACCTCGAATTCGCTTGGCACCCGGGGCCGTGTAAACTGGCAAGAAGTCAGAATGTTCTGCACGGTGTTGTGAATAGAGCTGAAGGTAGACAGAAGACGGAGTATTAGACTTTGTCGCAATCTTGAGCGAGAAGTCATATGCTGGTGTTTGTGCATGCCAGGGTGGAAGGGGCTCCTTTGGTGATCGAGCAACCTTGTCTACCGAGATGTTAAGCTCATTGAGTAGCTCTTGAACACGAAAGCCGAATGGGCGATTGGCGGTCCGTTGGGTTCTAAAGATTTTCCCATCGTGGCTCGAAAACGGATATCCACGTGGGATGGTCTGGCAGGGATTTCAGCTTGAAGGCATATTGTAGAGACAACTGCATTCGTCGAAGCGACAAGGATGGTTCATTTGCTTCGACATACAGACTTTGGACAGGCGAAGTTCTAAATGCACCAGTAGCAATAGGAATGGCTTGATGATGGATGGGGTCAAGCCAACGAACAGCGCCATTTCTGGCAGATGCATACACCTGAGAACCATAATCTAATTTTGAGCGTACTAGCGCACAGTATAAACGGAGTAGAGTGCTTCTCGTGCACTTTATACGTAGGTGACGAACATGTTGGACAAATGTCAGCTTTTTATCAAAAATGAGTCCCAGGAATTTCGTCTCTGATACAACTGGAATGGTGCTTTGTCCAAGTCGTAATTCAGGCTCAGGGTGGAGGTTACGTTTGCGACAAAAATGGACACAACTGGTCTACTCCGGTGAGAACCTAAAACCATTGGCCGTGGCCCAGGAGTTAAGACGGTCAATAGCTTGTTGCAGTTGTCTCTCAATAACTGTCATATTGCATGAAAGTCATCGACGTAGAGGAAGTTGTTCGGAGAATTAATTTTAATGGCAAAAAACGTGACACTTAAGACAGATCCTTGTGGTACCCCCTCCTCTTGGCAAAAGGGCTGCGAGAGGGAGGATCCTACACGAACTTAGAAATAACGGCAGGATAAAAAATTTTTAATAAACATGGGAAGGTGGCCTCTTAGACCGAGGTTGTAAAGGTCTTTTGAAATACCAAATCTCCGGGTTGTGTCGTACGCTTTTTCCATGATAAAGAAGATGGACACCAAGTGTTCTCTTTTAAGGAAAGCATCTCGGATAGATGTTTACAGTCTAATTAAGTGGTCCTGTTTGGACCTGTTTCTTCGGAAGCCCCACTGAAAGCGGGGGAGAAGGTCGTTGGATTCTAAATACCATAAGATACGAGCATTGACCATTCTCTCCAATATTTTGCACAGACAGCTGGTCAGAGAAATAAAACGATAGTTTTTTGTAGATTTCGGATCCTTTCCTGGCTTGGCAAAAGCAATTATAGTTGCCTTGTGCCAGGTATCCGGAAAATGCTCTTCAAGAAAGATTCTGTTTTACGGGAAGAGCAGATGGTTCATGGATTCTGGTGAAAGATTTTTTATCATTTCATAATGGATGTTGTTTTCTGGTCCAACAGCGGTAGCCTTTGTACGGGCAAGTGCAGTTTACAGCTCATGAATGGTAAATGGCCCATTACATGGGTAGGAACCCTTCGATGTGAATTTAAGGGCCTGTTTTTCAGTGTTGTGTTTTAAGACCAGAAACTCTGGGGAGTAGGATGATGTCACAGAGATGTTAGAAAATGTTTCTCTAAGAGCATTGGCTATTGCAGTAGAGTCTGCAATAGTACATCCATTGTATTCAAGGACCGATGAGTGGTGTGCTGTGTATTTTCCCTTCATTTTCCGGATTTTTTCCCAGACCACCTTAGCGCTGGACGTCTGGGTGATGGATGATGTGAAACGGATACACGATTCACTTTGACTCTGACGGCGGATGTAGCGTGCTTTGGCTCGTGCACGTTTAAAGGCTAATAGGTTTATCGTGGTAGGATATTGTCGAAATATCCCCCAAGCTTTGTTTTGAGCCTCTTTGGCTGCTGTGCATTCTGGATTCCACCATGGTTTTGGAAAGGGAGGAAACCGCGTGTGAATGTTTTTGGAATTTAGTTGCAGCTGCATTGAAAATATTTTCTGTTATGTACATAACTGCATCATTGATAGGCTCCTGACTGACTGCAGAGTTGTTAAACTTTGCCAGGTGTTGAAAGGCACTCCTGTCAGCCTGATCAAACTTCCACCGCGGTAACCTGACAGGAAGACAACGTCTCCCAGTAATTAAGGTGGTTATCACGGGGAAGTGATCACTTCTATATGGGTTCCCCTGTACCTCCCAAGTAAGTGAAGGGAGAAGAGAAGGGGAGCTGACAGAATGATCAATGGCAGAAAACGTACGGGTAGGCATGTGGAAAAAAGTGTTTGTTCCCACATTAAGAAGGGAGAGGTCATTGTCAATGAGCATACGCTCTATGACTCGTCCCCTTCTATTGATGCTAGCACCACCCCACAGGGTAGTGCTAGCATTAAAGTCCCCAAGAAGTAAGAAAGGGGGAGGCAACTGCATTACGAGATCATCAAGGTCTTTCTGGCAGATGTCAGTACCAGGTGGCAAATATATAGAGCGAACGGTTAGTAAAAACCCCACTGTTATTTGAGTTTTTACTGCCTTTATGCTGGTAGTAAGTCGCAGAGGCTGAAAAGGGGTATGGTTGCCCACAAGGATTGTGACTCCTCCCTGAGCGGGTCATCCCCAATTCTATCCTTGCGAATGATAGTAACGTTATGCATCCTGGGGTCGTCATTTGCCCTTAGGTAAGTCTCCTGTATGCAAATGCAAGATGGTTTGTGCTTTTGCAGGAGTGCCTTGATGTCTTCTGCATTTTTCCGGAATCCACGACAATTCCATTGTAGGAATTTAGCCATTATTTTGGCTTGGTGGTTCCTTCAGGCGGCTTCCGAGGTGCTGAGGGCTTATTTTTGTCAGTCTTAGATTTATCCTTTCTGGGGAAATATGGACGCTGCTCTTGTCCATGTCCTCCTCAGGAAAGAGTTCCAAGACTGTTTCTTCATGTACCTCTTTCTCCTCAACATCCATTTTTTCCTGAGAACTAGGATATACGTCAGATTTCTTATTCTTTTCTCCAGAAACTTGTGTTATAACTGGTGGGGAATTAGGAGGTACAGATATTGGAGTGGCAGCTGAGTGGTCCTTTTGTGCGGGTTTTATTGAACTTGGCAGGTAGCGAGCAATAGGAGTGAATGACTCCTTTGGTGGTATCGTCATTTCGGTCTGAGTTCCGATGGAACATCTCCCTGCTACCTTCTGAGCGTAGGTTGGTTTATTTGTATTTTTGGAAGCTGTCTGGTGATGGAATCTATTCTAAGAGCAAACAGTGTGGCACTCAGTACTGATTCCAGGGGAACATCTTCCTGCATGGACGTTGCGGAGAGAGCATGTTGGTATTGAACTTGAAACGATCTAGTATGTAGGAAGTTCTGAACAAATATAGGAAGGTTTCCCCGCAGGCTAAAAGAATAAAAATCACTAAGTATGTCATGCCGCCAGGTGGTGTCAAAAGCCTTCTCTATATCTATTGAAACCACTACAAGATGTTCACGTTTGACAAAGGCGGAATGGCGAATTCAGCCCTGACCATAAGATCTAAGCATGATATATTTTTACGAAAGCCATATTGACTATGGCTCATTAGATGTTCTGATTCAATGATCCAGACGAGTCTTCTGTGGACAATTTTTTTCTAGGATTTTGCTCAGGCAGCTTGAGAAAGATATTGGTCTATAGCTATGGGGATTGGTTGAATCTTTCCCAAGCTTTAGGATTGCCAAAACAGTAGAGTGATGCCAAGAAGCTGGAAAAACATTTTCTAAAAATATATGATTGTAAAAAACTAAAAGCAGGCGCAAAGCTTTTTCATCAAGATGTTGTAGCATGACATAATAAATCCCATCTAACCTGGCAGCACCATTGTGGGCTGTTCTAATGGCATGCAAAAGTTCAGAGTACTGCAGAAGTTTGTTATATGGAAGAAGGCGGGCAGTTTGAAAATTAATGGCATGCTTTTCTTTAGTGTTTTTAATTCGTTGGAATGACGCAGAATAGGCTGATGCTGCTGAGATTTCTGCAAAAGTATTGCCGAAAGCATTAGCAATATCTAAGGTACTGGATAGGCCTTAGGTCTTGCCCTGGTTAGGTCTTGTCCTTTCCAGGAGAGGATTGGAGAAGGTATGGTAGGAAACTTACCAAATAACTGTCTAATTATTTCCAATATTATTTTGGGATGTGTTTCTGTTAAAGGTCATTGCAAAACGGGTCCAGGATTCTTCCTTGGCTTGCCTTTGAATAAAACGTGCTTTTGCCCTTAACTTCTTATAATTAATGAGGTTGGTTGTGGTTGGACATTGTCGAAATAACTTCCAGGCTTTAATTTTTGCTTTCTTTGCTTTTGTGCATTCCTCATTCCACCAATAATTATAATGCTTGCGACCAGGGGAATTTGATAATGGTATTGTGTCCTTGGGCACTTTTAGGAGATGCTACGTGATGTAATCTGTTACATTATCAATAATCTGGAGATGGATTTTTTCCTCATCAAGAGAGATTGATGATAGAAATTTTGCCCAGTTGCACTAACAAATTTCCATTTCTTGCGGAGTTTGTTTGAGGAGTCTTTCATATTAAAAAATTGCATATGATTGGAAAGAGGTCACTGCCCATAGCATCATTTAAAACATACCACTCTATGGTCGAGACCAGTGCTGGAGAACAAATTGAGAGATCTATTGCCGAGGTGTTTCCAGTTGGGAGCTGTATGTGAGTGTGTGCACCAGTATTGAGTATGGTGAGGTTTAGTGACTCTAGAAAGCTTTCAATGAGTTGACCAAGTCTGTCTAGTTTAGGCCCGACCCCATAAGGAGTGTGCCCATTAAAATTCCCTAATATACATTGAGGTGGCAGTATCTGTATGAACAGATCTTCAAGATCTTTTAAAAATAAGTATGGGTGGTGGTATTTAAACTGAGACAAGTGTTATTGAAATGTGGAGAGTTATATGAATAGCAACAGCTTCTATTTCAGTTTGAAGTGAAATATGTTTAGTTGGGATCTTTGAATTTATCAGGAATGCTACACCACCATGGGCAGCATTTTCTGTATTACAATCTTTTCGATAAAGGCAATAGTTCTTTTTCGAAGGAGAAATTTGCGAAGTTAGGTAAATTTCCTGAAGGGAAACTGAAGAATATCGGTTAATTATATCACGGATATCATGTGTTGCAACGAAAACCTCTGCAGTTCCATTGTAAAATACAAGGCATTATTTGTGTTTAATTGATGGAGCTGTATCTGACTGTTTTTCTGAAGGCTTATGACGTTCCAATTTTGGTTTATCTGTTTTGGAGAAAACTGGCCGGCCAGTGTCCATTTCTTCTTCTGGATAGATTTCTGGAAGGGGATCTTCTTGTATGGATGTGCCATCTGTGTCCATGATTGTGTCCTGAATATTTTTCATTACATTTGCGTTTGTATTATGAGATATGGCATCTATCACTGGAGCAGGAGATGCCGCTGGCATTGTCAGAGGAGTATTATTTGCCCTGTCAGAGAACTTGGATTGTTTCTTAGGTATACTTGTTTGTTGCTCAGATGTTGTTGTTGTTGTTATTGTTATTTTTGGCGCAAGGGCTGCTCAGGCCATATTGCGCCGATCAGCGATGTGGACGATACTCATGATGACTGTTTTGCAAACAATCAGAACTGATCATATAAGTTTATCCGTTTGATAAATGAGAAAAATTCTGTGAGATTGGCATTATTACCTATGATATGACAGAGGTTTAAAGATTCTTTAAGATTAGGAAGAAAACTGAATGAGAGTTGCCGGGCATGCGAGTATAAGGTGCATTCAACAAGAATGTGCTTCATTGTGAGTTGAGAATTGCAGTGTGTACACTGAGGAGGATCATTGCCTGTGAGGAGGAATAGGTGGGTAATGTGACTGTGACCAATTCTTGCTCTGGCTAGGATTACTTCTTCCTTTCTGTTTTCCCGGAAGCTAGAGGCCCATAATTGTGGATCTGGTTTTATTTGAAAGAGCTTATTATCTGGTTTATTTTGCCATATAAGTGTCCATTGTTCCTTACATATTCTTTGTATATTAGATTTGTAGTCAGCATATGGAACGAGAGCACATGATGACTCTGAATTAGAAGGATGTTTGGCTGCATAATCTGCACATTCATTTCCAGGTATCCCAGTGTGGCCTGGGATCCAGCAAAAGATAACTACAAGCTGGCGTTCCTGAGTGTGTATCAACATATCTCTTATAGTTTTTATTAAAGGATTCTTTGGTGGGGAGGTGTTTTGTAGGGTTATAAGTGCACTCTGCGAGTCCGTATATATTATACCCTTTTTGATGGACAGATGGAGAATATTTTGTAGGGCAAGCTTGATGGCAAATAACTCAGCTGTATAACTGCTGCATTCTGTGGGAAGTGATAGAGAGATGGTGTTAAAAGGGAATACTGCTGCAGCACCTACTGCGCTATCAGACTTTGATCCATCGGTATATATTTTTGTAAAAAGAGGATAATTCTCTGTGTGAGCACTATGGAGTTGTTGTATATTGATATTTGCCAGGGAATGCTTCCCCCAGTTTACGAAGTAATTGTCGCAGGATGGTATAGTATAGGCCCATGGGGCGACTGGACAGGTTGGATCTTGGAGGACGTTTTCGAGATGGACATTCCAAGTTTCTGATAGTGCTTGTAATCTGATACCAGTAGGCTGAACAGCACTGGGTTTATTTCTATAAAAGATTTTAAACTGTGGGTCACTAAGTATAGGCCAAATTGGATGGGTAGGCATGCTTCGAATTTTAGCTGCATAATTCAGAAGTAACACCTTTCTTCTGAGACAGAGTGGAACTTCATTGGCTTCAATATAAAGGCTTTGTACTGGCGATGTCCTAAAAGCTCCTGTAGCAATCCTGAGGGCAGAATGTTGAATAGGTGCAAGGCGTGTAAGTACGCTTTCCCTGGCAGAGTCATAAACTGGGGCACCATAATCAAGACGAGACCTAATTAGAGTTCTATACAATTGAAGCAGGGTATAGCGATCTGCACCCCATGTTGTCGAAGAAAGAACTCTGAGTATATTCATTTTTTTCTGGCAAGTAGTCCGCAGATATTTGATATGTTCTAAGAAATTAAGCTTACTATCAAAAATGAGGCCCAGGAGACAAATACTTTTCATGACTAATATAGGATGATTCGTTAAGTGAAGCTCTGGTTCAGGATGCATCTTTCGTTTGTTGCAAAAATGAATGACACTGGATTTCTGATGTGATAGTCGGTATCCATTCTGTGTCATCCATAATTCAATATTGTTAAGAGAGGTTTGTAGTTGCCTTTCGATGAAGTTCATATTCTGTGAACTGCAGGAAACAGTCAGATCATCGGCATAGAGATATGTGTTTACAGGGACTGGTATGCATTTGGTTATATTATTTATTCTTATTGCAAATAAGGTAGAACTCAGAACTGAGCCTTGTGGGACTCCTTCCTGTTGTATATAGATTTGCGAGAGGACTTGCCGATAGCGGTATTGGTATTGGTATTGGTATTTTTGGGCACAAGGGCAACTAGGGCCAAAATGTGCCTGTTCTTATGACCTGTTTTTATATAAAATTTGGTTCCAGTTTGTAATCATAGAAAATCATATATTTGTATCTGCTTAAGAAAGGTAAATAGTTCTTTTAAATTCGCATTGTTTCCAATAATATGGGCAAGTGATAGAGGCTCTTTCAGTTGTGACAGTGAAGGGAAACTATTTTTTCGGAAATAGGAATACTGCTTACAATCTAAGAGTATATGCTTGACGGTAAGTGGTAAAGCACAAT
Source organism: Mastigoproctus giganteus (assembly GCF_048544385.1). Lineage (NCBI taxonomy): Eukaryota > Metazoa > Arthropoda > Arachnida > Uropygi > Thelyphonidae > Mastigoproctus > Mastigoproctus giganteus. The sequence goes on from NC_143579.1 coordinate 163,046,810, forward strand.
GAGTGCATTGAGGTGGGACCGACCTCCTGCTTGAGTAGATATATATGGGTTGGATGTGTATGCCCTATGCGTAATCTTGCTAGCACAACCTCTTCTTGTCTGTTTTTTCTTAAGCTAGATTTCCATAGTGCTGGTTTCTCTTTGATTTCAAGCAATTTGTTGTTCGTTTGTGACCTCCAGATTTCAGACCACTGGATTGTATTGATTTTTTTAATGTGCTTCAAATAGTCTACGTATGGTACATGGTAATGTGATGGTATTGCACTGTTTGGTTGTTTGGCTGCCTGATCTGCTCTCTCGTTACCTGTGATACCAGAGTGCCCTGGGATCCAGCAAAATAGCACTGCATGATTCTTACTTCGTAGCTGGTTTAAGCAGGAAAAAATTTGTTTTATGACCGGATGCGATATTGAAAGTTTATTGTCCAAAGCGGATACTGCACTCATGGAATCTGTGTATATTATACTGCTAGTATTGTGGGAAGTGTTTATATTTTCTAGGGCTAATTTTATTGCGTATAATTCTGCAGTGTAACTGCTACACTCAACTGGTAATGATATTGAAACCGTAAAAGTGGAAAAGACAGCTGCAGCACCAACAGAAGACTCTGTTTTCGAACCGTCTGTATATATTATACAGCGTTTAGCATTGTTGAGGGCATGGTCTTTATGTAGCTGTTTAATACTTTCATATGGCAGGGATTTTTTTCCCCATTGCTGAAAATAGTTATCACAGTGAGGGAGAGTTACAGACCAGGGTGGATCAGGTACATCTTTCTCTTGAAGCATATTGTCAAAGTTTATGTCCCAGGCATGTATCAATTCTTTTAATCGAATACCAGTGGGTCTATTTTCTGTAACTTTGTTGTTGTAGAACGTGATCCAATCAGGGTTGAGAATCAATGATCGAAGAGGATGGGCTGGAAGGCTTTGAATTTTGGCTGCATAATTAAGGAGCAGCATTTTCCTTCTAAGGTGAAGTGGAGGTTCATACGCCTCTACATACAGACTCTGGACAGGGGATGTTCTAAAGGCTCCTAGCGAAGTGCCGATAGCGGACTTGAAAAGTTCTATTCTGAAGGAAGTTTTGTATGAAATATGGTAAGTGGCCTCTGAGGTCAAGGGAATGTAGATCTTTCAAGATACCAAAACGCCAAGTGGTGTCAAAGGCCTTTTCTATGTCAAGGCATACCATAACGAGATGCTCGTTTAGGATAAACGCATTCCTGATGTCTGTTTCAGCTTTGACCATGAGATCCAGGGATGATCGATTTTTCCTGAATCCAAATTGGCTATCAGATATTAAATGTTTGGAGTCAAGATACCAGGTTAGTCGGCGGTGTATCATTTTTTCCAGGGTTTTGCCCACGCAGCTGGTAAGAGAAATAGGTCTATAGTGGTGAGGGACAGAGTGATCTTTCCCTGGTTTGGAAATTGCCAGTACATAGGAGTGATGCCAGCATGTGGGGAATGAATGTTCAGTGAAAATACGATTGTAGAAAGTTAACAGCAAGGATAATGCTTTGTTATCTAAGTGTTTAAGCATTGTATAATACACTCCATCTGGACCAGGAGCACTGTTCTTTGAGGTATGTATAGCTTCTTGAAGTTCAATCATAGTGAGGGGCCGATTATATGATAGACACGATTTGGTTTTGAAGTTCAATCGAGATTTTTCAGCTGAAGCTTTAATCTTCTGAAATGACTGGTCGTATGCGGTCGATGCAGACAGCTGTGAGAATACAGAGCCTAAAGCATTTGCAATTTCTGCAACTGTCCATTCCAGTTGAAAATTGGGGAGGATGGAGGAGGAAATTTGCTATTTAATTGTTTTATTTTTCTCCATATTATTCTAGAATCTGTATTTTTATTAATTGAATTTGCAAATCGGATCCAGGAGTCTCTTTTTGCTTTTTTCCTGATATGGCGAGCCTTGGCTCTGAGTTTTTTATAATTTATAAGATTATTGGTAGTAGGATGTTTGCGGAATATATTCCAGGCTCGGTTTTTTTCTTTTTTGGCACTTCTACAGTCTTCATTCCACCAATAATTTGTGGATCTACGAGAGCTTGACTGTGACTGTGGAATGGCAATAGACGCAGCTGCTAGGATTTGTTTAGTGATATGGCTGGTGACTATGTCAATTGGACAAGATTCAATTATCTGATTATCAAATGATACATGATAAGTATATTTTGCCCAATCAGCCTTGGAAAATTTCCATTTCATGCAGTTTTCTGAAGTCACAGAGTGTGAAGTTTGAATTTTACAGATTAGTGGATAGTGATCACTGTTCAGTGGATCATCCAAAGCTGTCCACTCGATACAAGGAAAAAGGATTGGAGAGCATATAGATAGATCTATTGAGGACACAGTTCCTGTTTGGAGATGAATGTAAGTTGGTGAACCAGTATTTAGGATGGATAAATTCTGCCTGTCAATGAGCATTTCAATAAGTTGTCCCCGTCCATCTGCATTGGGAGAGCCCCACAATGGATGGTGTCCATTGAAGTCGCCCAATAAACAGAAAGGGGTTGGCAACTGCAGTATTAGATCTTCAAGTTCATGAATAGTGCAAGGCTGAGTGGGCGGTAGATAGATAGAGACAACTGTTATAGTGACTCCAATTGCTATTCGCGCAGCAACCGCTTCAATAGAGGTTTGCAAAGGAATACGCCTGCAAGGGACTCGTGAATCTATGAGAATAGCAACCCCACCGTGAGCTTTATTTGTAACTGGTCTATCTTCTCTGAAAAGAGAATAATTTTTGATCGAGAGAGATACCTTAGGAGTTAAATATGTCTCCTGTAAACAGATGCCAACTGGATTATGACGTTTAATTATTTCCTGGATGTCATCAATATTGCTACGCAAGCCTCTGCAATTCCACTGGACTACATTATTCATTGTTTAGATTTAGATGAGGGAGCTGAGTCTGTCTGCTTTTTAAAAGTCTGTTTACCGCTGTCAATTTTGATTTTATCTCTTTTTGAGAAAACTGGTCTCTTGTCTATTTCATCTTCCGGATGGATCTCCAGAATCGTTTCTGTTTCTTCCTGACTGGGGATTTCATTGGTATCCATAAGGATGGAGTCAACTGTCTGTTTGCTAACGGGATCTGGTTTCTCTGTTTGAACGGATATTACAGGGGCTGCATGGACAGCAGGTGGTATGGTGATTGGCGTGTTGTTAGCCCTGCTTGATATATGTTGCTTTGATGATTGTGGTGCAGAAGAGAGCAGGGATCGAGCCCACTCAGCAATAGAGATGTTTGGTGGAATTGATGTGTCAGTTTGGATGGATACTGAATGAAATTTTTTAGAGGCTTCGGCATATGTACGTCTAGGCATCTGTATTTGCAGTTGCTTTCGTGCTTCTGGGAACGAGACTTTGTTTTCTATTTTATATTTCTGGATTTTTTTCTCGTATTTCCACTGTTCACAATTTTTGGAGAAGGCTGGATGGTTGCCTTTACAGTTGGGACAAAGAGAAGACTGGGCATTACAATCAGTTTGGGTATGCTCTTTCGATCCACAGTTTGGGCAGACTGGGTCACCTCGACAGACTGTTTGTGAGTGTCCAAATTTCTGACACTTATAACATCTTATTGGGTTTGGAATGTATGGCCGTATGCGACAATGCAAATACCCTGCTTTCACTGACGAAGGTAGGTTTGGTGAGCTGAATGTTAGTATGATGCTCCGAGTTGGAGTTAGCTCGCCATCTTTTTTCATCATGATTCTTTTGGCCTGTGTGACTTTCTGTTCCTGCAATTCCTGTACAATTTCCTCCTCTGAAACATTCATTAGGTCCCATTCTGAAATTACGCCTTTGGATGTATTTAGTGTGGCATGTGGCTTGACTTGAATTCCACCTTGACTTGAATTCCACCAAATGAATTGAGTCTAAGTAGAGACTCAGAGTGTTTAGAGCTTGTGGTCTCTACAAGCAAGTCGCCAGATTTTAGTCGCCTCACCATTTTCGGGGAACCAGCTACATTCTCAAGACATTTTTGAATTAGAAATGGCGATAGATTGCCTAAGGGTTGGTTTGTCAGTGAATGGAGAATCAGAAAACTCGGATGTTCAATTCGATGAGTATCCGTTTTCAGTCTCTTTGGATTGGTAGAGTCGATATCAGGTTGATGCAAATCCGTATTATTCAGATTTGCAGTCTTAATCGGGGGGAAGTTGTCATATTCCATGTTTTGCTCCTTTTGGCCCTGGGGGTTTGCTTTACCTCCCAGGTTTCCGGCCCCGCCACGGGGAGGCAGGAGCAGTGCCACTAGGTGACCAAGCGGCTGAGTTAATTGGTTAGTACTGTTAGAAATAGAAACAGAAAGGTGGCTTCCCTTTCTGGGCCTTTGCCTACTTCTTGTAGTGCGAAAGTGCTGCAGTAATTTATAAATAAAGAAAACGGTAGTTGGAACGAAATATAATTTGTTCAAAGGCTCTTTGGATATAACGCTTTTTGGAACGCACAAAAATCACTTGGTCACGGAACGCTTGGCACCCGGGGCCTGTTGCTCAGAAAGAACATTTCTAGCCTAATCAGAAATTCATTTGTTAGTGAGAACTGTTACATCACTTTGAGTGGAGACTGTTTGATACTTTTTTACAGTATTAGCATAAGTCATATTTTCGGTTATAGTAAGCGCAACTAGTTTTCTCGCTTCTTGGTAACTAATTTTGTTCTCAACCTTGTGTTTTACTATATTTTTCTCTGTTTTCCACTTTTGACGTCTTAGAATATGCAGGATGGTTACCTTTGCAATTTGGGCAGGTCATTTTTGTAGCTGTACAGAGGATTCACATGCATTCCTTCCACAAGGCGTGGAAGGACAGTGATCGAATAACTGGCCGAGAATTAAATGAACAGGTGGATATCAACGTGGACTGTATTAATAACTTGAAGAAGACATCAACTTTTTTTTTTTATATAGGTATAAAGTGATAATAGTTTAGGATCATTTCAAGTTCATTTTTTTGAAATGTTGATCTAAAAAAAAAATGTTTTAACTACAAACTCAGACTGGTGAAACGAGAGGAAAACTGGATGGAAAACACCCGGGTCTTCAACAAAGAAGGGGGCCTCATAAGTAAACAATCTATACATAATGGATTACACGTATTATTGCAAAATCTTTGACAGTATCTCTCAACACCGAAACATAGCATGAAAAAAAAATATATATATATTAAAAAAAATAATAAAAAATAGCTTCTAACGTCTCTCTTTTTATCTTGCTCTCAAGTCTGAGTTTGAATTCCGTCGGAGACTGGAAGAGGTCTTAACAGTCTTTAAATCTGCTGTAGTCAATCGATCACAAGCTGATAGGTCAGGGTTTTTTTTAATTATTTATTATTTTTTTTTTTGGCATGAGTTAGTCTAGGTTTTTCAACCCCCATCCATAACATGAAAAATTAGCAAGTGGATACGCCTGTACGCTTGTATAATTATAATACGGTTGCGAATGACCAAAGATGATGATGCGCCGAAAAACAAATGATATTTACCTCCATCTTTCTACCGAAGAAATAATAGATATTAAATGAATATTTTGCTTTCCTTCTTTTAACATGCATTTCCAGCTTAAAATATATTTGAAAAAATATTTAAATACCATTAAACACGAAACATGACAATAATTCTAAATAAATACAGTAACGTTAGAATTCAACTCTTATTGGAAAAACTAAATTCCATTTTGCTTTCAATTAAATCAAGAACGCAAAACAAAATCAAAGAATAGCACTCTAAGAAGCGATGAGATAAGAGAAACTATACGCTATAATATTCCTATATAAAACATGTAAACCATTTCGTTATACTGTATATAAGTTTAATTCATTATTTAATTTAAAGTGTAACCCTTTGAGGTGCTCAAATAAATTCCTGCAAGGAACTTATTTGAGTTGCAAGGCAGTATTCAACACAATGTAAAGAATTTGTTACTATTTTACTGTTATGTCATGATGGGAAGCAGCACCATGCGCAAAATATGCTCAATCCAAATTCAAAATTCATCGTATACGGGTAGCTGTTTAAACTCATTTCAACAAACGAGAGACGAAAGATCAATGAAATTCGATGTCCTTTCCAGGGGTTAATGACGTTCTAAGCTGCTGTCATTGATCGCTCAAAGTCTAAAGTATTTATGGAATGCTATTTTAGGCGTTCCAAACTGTGACCTCTGCTTCAAGGTTGAAGAAAGACATAAGAAGTAATTAATGCGTCATTACCATCAAGCCCAGATACTTGAAACATTCGCTGATGTCTCAAGGACGGTGTTTATCTAATGTAAAATTACACATAAAATATTTAAAAAATGGACACGTAAACGCTAAGATAACCCCAAATTAAGGGAGCCGGAAAGTGAGTTGACCGTTAAGACCGAAAATGAATCACATCACTTTAAATTGTAATAACATGAAAACCACTTCTCCCAATGCCTTCCTATCATGGTAAAGGAAGCAGAATTTTAAATTTAATTTCGTAATTATTTTTCAACAAAATAATATCCGATCTGGTACTTTTAGTAGTTACCCGCGTAATGTAGATAATTGAACGCATAGATAGGAACTCTCGCACATTTCTATATATATATATAGAAATGTGTGTTTCAAGCGCCAAAGAAACTAAGGTTATGAAGCATCAGTATACTGCGTCTGTAACTGCGCGTAATCATTGGTCGGCTTGCTGTTTGCTGAACAGAACATCTGGCTTTCCGGAATTAAAAACCATGCAACCCTCACCTGAAACCGACTGATTTAGTCCCTTGTCAAAAGACCCAAACAAATATCTCGCGCCATTAATTTTAGAAGCGACTACATTGTCCACGTAGTCAACCAAAAATAACTAAATCGAATAACAACTTCACCAGGAAACAAATTCGTTATCCATTAAAATTTTAATGGTACTGCTGTGACCAGTTTCTGAACTGTTTTGTTCCATCATCAAACAGCATGTAAGTTGTCTTTAAGACAACTTACATGCTGTTTGATGATGGAACAAAACCTTAAGACCTTGTGTCCAGCGTTGAACCGATGTACCGATTCTAAAACTAAAATTCAATGTGAAGGGGGACTATTTCAATTATTCCAAAAACTCTAACTATTCCAATTTCTTTCTTTCTTTCTTTTTTTTTTTTTTCAGCATAATCCGAGACATAAGTTTGTCCTTATAGTCATGTTACAGATTAATTAAATTTTCTACCGCGCCCTATAAGTGCAAACAGTTGTGAATCATATTTATCAATTTTCAAATGATAATTATCTTTCTACAATTAACAACAAAAGCCCACGCTGACAATCAATGCATTGGTAAGGAAGAACACTTTTGATGTACACCTTGTGTAGCTACGACCATAGCTACAGAAGGTGTACATCAGAAGACTGCAGAAGACTGGTATCACTGCTTTAAATACGTAAGCACATAACGTATAAATTCGATGTTCGATATATTTTTTATAAGTTCATCTAGAACACTCTTCGTATTTTAAATAAATAATAATACATCAAATTATAATAAAAAAATAACTAAAAATACAAAAGATAAACATTGAGAATGGAAAAAATTATTTCAAATAGATGCATATCACCTAAAATGATTTCCCCACATCTCCACCCTCCCATTTTGTTCTTTCTTAAAATAGAAGTTGATTTATTGTCCGTTGACTTCGAACTTTGCTTTACGTGTCACAGTGCATCGTACGCATTCTGTATTTGCAGCGTTTTATGAACTCTACACCTCTATTATGTCGCCATCTCTTGTTCAATTTTGTAACTAAACGTTTACTGGAGATTTAGCAGAATAGTTTAATTTCTGAGAGAAGGAATGGAAAACAATAGGATCGAAACCGAGGGTAATTTAATACTTCTAATTCACGTGTATGGAATTTTGAATTTCATTAATTAATTAAACAATTAAAATCAAATGAAAGTTCCTTAAAGCGCATTCTGTTTTTTTTTTTCTACGCAACTCATGTACACAACCGCAATTTTATTTATTAATTTTAATTTCATTTAGGTGAACATTGAGAAAGCAACATTTAAGCGTGAAAATTATACTTATTTATTAAAATAAATAAGAATAATTATATATTTATTAAAATCTTATTTATTAAAATAAATAAGAATAATCTAATAAAAATCCCTTTAAATTTGTATAGTCACTAATTTTATTATTAAAAATGCGAAGAAATGCATTTTACTTATTATTTTCAATCCAACCAGTATAATATTATTATTATAAAGTAATAATATTATTATATTATTATAATATTATTATAAAGTATATTAATATAATAATAAATCACATATTACATTTTTACAATATAGTTACAGTACAATTTACAAATATTTCACATTTTGTATATTATCAAGGACAGAGTTATTTTTTGCAGAATCAGAGTTGATTCTGCAGAGTAATTTCTGCAAAAATAAATTATATATATATATATCCTCCGTGACAGCATTGTTTTCACACTTCTCACTTGTTTGATGAGGTATAGATTCGAAATCCATGGGAGAGTGAAAGAATAATTAAGCAAATGTGTACTGACTAAGATGGCCATAAAATCAACGGCAACTAGTATTAGTATTAATTACTAAACTTGCTTTCTCGCATCATTTCCACTACTTAATAGTAATAGTGGCAAATGATGCGAGAAAGCAACCAAAACATAATTTTAGATTTTTACCTATCCATCCCCTCCAATAGTTTGTCTAGTTCTTCTTGATTTTATTCAACCTATCCACAACGAATGGTTTGGATTTTATTGGCGCATTAGCAACTAAGGCTATAATGCGCCAAGACCAGGTAATATATCCACTGTGACTGATCTCTTAGCCACCACCAGCTCTATCCTCTCTGCGTTGGAATCTCATGAATGTAGACCTCGAAGCAGCTGTTGTTGTTGTTGTTGATTAATGGTTTTAAGCACAAGGGCATCAATGGCCAAGATGTGTCTTTCCAAGTTTTTGATGTACATCAAACATTTTTTCAGATTTGTTTATCAAATCTGATTTGCCGAATAAAATTAAACAATTCATGTATATTCGCGTTATTGTCTAAGATCTGTTGAAGGGTAACTGGATTCTGGTTATTGTATGAACTCTGAAAACAAAGCAATCTGGAATTTCTGAATCGAGGGCATACCAAAAGAATGTGTTTTACTGTAAGTTGAACTTGGCATTGAAAACAGAGTGGGGGATTTTTGTTTGCCAATAGATGAAAATGAGTAAGATGAGTATGGCCAATTCTCAGTCTGGCAAGTATTACTTCTTCTCTGCGACTCTCTCTGATGCTTGAGTTCCATATTTCTGGATTAGGTTTTATTTCATGTAGTTTATTGTTGACTTCATTTTTCCATATTTGGGTCCATTCATTTTCACTTTCTCTAATAATGATTGGACTAAAATCAGTGTGTGGAACTATCATTGTTCTGTTTGGCAGTTCTGATGCTGACTTAGCTGCAATGTCTGCTTTTTCATTGCCTTCTATTCCGCAGTGTCCTGGGATCCAGCAAAGAGTTATTTCAGAGTGTTTCTTTTGACAAAGGTTGATTAAAAACTCAATTTCTTGTAGAAGAGGGTGACGAGAATGTCGTTTACCCTGTATGGCTGAAATAGCACTCAGTGAATCCGAGTATATTAAAACAGAGAGGGATGACTGTTGACATATTTCACTTAATGCAAGCTGTATAGCATACAGTTCTGCAGATAGAATGCTGCACTCAACTGGAAGGGATTTTGAAATTACATGCGAAGGGAACACGGTTGCTGCACCTACATGTGATTGGGTTTTAGATCCATCCGTATAGATTATGAGCTTTCCAGTGTGTTGCGAAGTATGATTGGCATGCAACAGTCGGATATTACATAGTGGAATGGTATTTTTTGGCCACTGAGCGAAGTAAAGATCAATGTTTATATGATGTCTATTCCATGGAGGTAAAGGCATATTTACACTTTCCGCAATTTTATTGAGATCGAGTTTCCACTTTTTTATTACTTCTTGAAGACGAATTCCAGCAGGTCTGGGTTCATTAGGTTTGGATTCATAAAGTGTTGACCATAAAGGTTGGTTGAGATATACCCAACAGGGGTGAGTTGGAAAGCTTCTTATTTTAGCAGCGTATTGGCAGAGTAGGCGTTGTCTTCTAAGATAAAGCGGAGGGTCGTGTGCTTCTATATACAAGCTTTGAACTGGCGAGGTTCTGTAGGCACCTAGTGCTGATCGAAGGGCACTGTGTTGAATGGTGTTCACAGACCGTAAGATGCTGTTTTTAGCTGATGCATATACTATGGCTCCATAGTCTAATCGTGACCGGATTAGAGCACGATATAAATTGAGCAGTGACTGTCTGTCAGCACCCCAAGATGTTGAGGATACTGCACGAAGGATGTTTAGTTTCTGGAGGCACGTAGTTCGTAGATAGGTCACATGTTTACGAAAATTTAATTTGGTGTCTAAATTCAGACCCAATAATCTTATGCAGTCTGTCATCGGTATTTCTCTGCCTTTCAGTTTTAATACAGGTTCCGGATGAAGCGATCGTAATTTACAGAAGTGTATTGCTGCTGTTTTCCCCTCGGTTAGTTGATAGCCGTTGCTTTCTGTCCAAGTTTCAATTTTGTTTATTGCTATCTGTAGTTGTCTTTCGATGGTAGCCATGTTCGATGATTGACAGGAAATAGCAAGATCATCTGCATACATATAAGCTTCTACCGCGGCTGGGATGTCTCTTATAATGCTACTGGTACGTAATGCAAAGAGTGTGGCACTTAAAATCGATCCCTGAGGTATTCCTTCTTCTTGTGTGTGAATTTTGGACAGCTCATTCTGGAATCTTACTTGAAAGGTCCTGAGGTGAAGAAAATTCTGAATGAATCTAGGCAGGTTACCTCTCAGTCCAAGTTTGTATAAGTCTTGGAGGATTCCATATCTCCAGGTTGTATCGAATGCTTTGGTAATATCGAATGTTATCATTACCATGTGCTGTTTCTTAAGAAAAGCATTTCGAATGTGAGCTTCAACCTTGATGTGGACATCAGTTGTACACCTGTTACGGCGGAAACCAAATTGATGGCATGATATAGCATCTTGATCTTCAATAATCCAGACAAGTCTCTTGTGTACCATCTTTTCCATTATCTTTCCTAAACAGCTGGTCAAAGATATAGGACGATAACTATTGGGAGAGGAAGCATCTTTCCCGGCTTTCGCTATGGCTACCACAATTGACTGATGCCATGTATCAGGGTAAACATTCTCCTCAAAGATTCTATTGTAAAATTTCAGTAATATAGATTTTGAGTTTGAGTTGAGGTGGCAAAGCATTATATAGAAAATGCCATCTGGTCCAGCAGAACTATTTCTAGAATTCTGGAGAGCTTCGTTGAGTTCATTCATAGTGAACGGAAGGTTATAAGAATGAGATTGTTTTGTAACAAAGTTAATTTTATATTTTTCCACGGAAATTTTTTTGCGTCTAAATGAGTCTTCATAAGATTGAGATGATGAAGTGACTGCAAATGTTTGTGCTAAAGCCTCTGCAATATCAGTTGGAGAAGAAATATCTATTCCTTTCCAGGACAAGATTGGGGCTTTGGTTTGTTGACACTTTCCACTGAGGATACGGATCTTTCTCCAAATTATTCTGGGGTCAGTGTTTCTGCAGATGATAGAACTGAATCGAATCCACGCATCCTGTTTAGCTTTTCGACGAATTCGGCGTGCTTCAGCTTTCAGCCGTTTATAGTTTATAAGGTTCTCCATTGTAGCATTTCGGCGAAAAGTGTTCCAAGCTTTGTTTTGTTTCCTTTTGGCAAGATAGCAGTCCCTTGTCCACCAATTATTGTACCTTTGTTTCGTAAGGTTAACTTTCGGTATTGCGCTGGTAGCAGCTTCAAGTTTGGTTTGGTTTGGTTTGGTTTGGTTTTTTATGGCGCATTGGCAGCTAAGGCCATAATGCGCCAAGACAAATTTAAAATCTTATTAAACATTTTGGTAGCAAAGGCTACCACGTCAAACAATTAATTATTATGTTTAAAAAGGTATAAAAGTAAAAGCATAAATCTTAGATCTTTGTGTAAACATTAATAAATTGTAAAAAGTTAAAAACGTCAGACAAATTGTCTCTGTCACATATTATCTGACTGAGTGTAAATGGCTCAGTCAAATTATTAAAATCAGTAAAACACAAGCGTCGTGCTTCAATAAAAACAGGACATTCTACAAAAATGTGATTGACGGTTAAAATTACGTTACATATCTCGCACATAGGTGGGTCATCCGCCCTCAGCAAGTAGGAATGCGTTAGATGACTATGACCTATGCGGAGCCGAGCAAGAACAACTTCCTCTCTTCGGTCCCTGCGTAGACTGGACCGCCATTGCGCAATTACAGGCTTAATACGATGTAATTTATTTGTCGCCTGTCCGTGCCAAGAATCTTGCCATTGGGAGAGTAATTTAGAACGTATTATTTGCCTGTAGTCTGTATAGGGGACTGACAGACAATGATTATCCAGGGAAATGGCTGATTTAGCAGCGGCATCAGCCGATTCATTTCCCCGGATCCCAATGTGGCTTGGGATCCAGCAAAAGCGAATATCATATTCCAATTCTATGAGAGAAAATAGAATCTGCCGGATCCTGGACAGGATCGGATGAGGGTTAAGCAGCTTCAAGTAATTGTTCTACTATATGTCTAGTGGCATTATTAATAGATGCAGAAAGAATCAAATGGTTATCAAATTGCACTGTTTTCGAAAACTTTTCCCAGTTAGCTCTGTGAAAATTCCACGTAATTTTTTGGTTAGATGTATAGTTTGTATCCGTCTGTATTTCACAAATTATAGAAAAGTGATCGCTGTTGTGAAGGTCTGTTAATACTGTCCAATCAAAGCTAGGATAAATGGACGAGGAACATATGGACAGATCCAGAGCAGAGCTAGAACCTGTAGGCAAGTGAATATAAGTATGCACACCGGTATTCAGTAGTGTTAAGTGATGGTTATCAAGTAGAGTTTCGATCATCCTCCCTCTACGATCCATGTTCGGGGAACCCCACAAAGGATGATGAGCATTTAGATCACCTAGAAAGCATACAGGTTGGGGTAGTTGATTATGTAAATTATCAAGTTCTGCAATGGAACATGAAACGTTTGGTGGAATATAAATGGAGACAAGGGTGAGATTAATCCCAAGAACAATACGAACGGCTATTGCTTCTAGATTAGTGGAAAGCTGAACGGGTTTCGATGGTACATTACTACGAACTAATATTGCTACTCCTCCTCTTGCTGGAGAATCGGAACATCTGTCACGTCTATATAGTGTATACCGCGAGACGTGTGGGCTATAATTTGATGATAAATAAGTTTCCTGTAGACAAATACATGCAGGATCATGCTGGTGCATTAGGTATTTTAATTCGTCAAGATTACTTCTTAGTCCTCTACAATTCCATTGAATAATTTTCTGCATTATTTGGGTTTAGGTTAGATGGATTGGTCTGATCGTTTGTTTTTCCCTCGATCCTGTTTATATTTCTCTCGTTTTGAAAATACTGGGCGAGTAATATCCATCTCATCATCAGCATGAAGCATGAGAACAGCATCATCATTGTCTAATTTCTCATCGGTTTCCATGGTTCGTTCAGTTGGTTTATTTTGTGTACGATGAACATCTTTCTCCTTTAATAATGTGCCTGAGTTTGGAACGTCTTGTTGTGGCTTGGATGGCTTTGTATTAGTAGAATTTGATGGACTTTTTGTCTTTGTTGCTGTTAGTGTCTCACCATCCGCAAGGATGGATCTAGCCCATTGAATAAGAGATAATTTAGGAGGAATAGTAATATAAGTCTGTGTAGAAAATTCTTTAGTGTTTTTAACTGCATTGGAATATGTTTTGGCAGAGATCACATTTAATATTTGTTTACGTGCCTCTTGGTAAGATACATTTTTCTCTACCTTGTACTTCATTATTTTCTTTCCCGTTTTCCATAATTCGCAAGTTCTAGAATATGCGGGGTGAGTACCCTGGCAATTGGGACACTTTGGCGTAGCTGCTGTACATTCAGTTTGGGAATGGTCTGATGAGCCACACAGGGGACAGATTGTCTTACCTTGGCATGCTGTTTGAGAATGACCATACTTCTGGCATTTAAAGCATCTAAGTGGATTTGGTATATATGGTCGGATCTTACAGGAAAGGTAGCCAGCTTTTACTGATTCTGGTAGATTCGGACTGCTGAACGTAAGGATAACATTTCTTGTGGGTGTAAGGACACCATCTTGTTTGGTCATAATTCTTTTAGCACCGACAACACGTTGTGCTTTAAGTTCTTCGGCAATTTCTTCCTCAGAAACATTAAAGAGGTCCCATTCCGAGATGACTCCCTTTGAGGTGTTTAAACTTCTGTGCGGGGTTACCGAAATGGGAAGGCCTCCGAAGGTCGTTTGCTTCAGGAGTTGCCTAGAATGACTGGGATGGGAAGTCTCTATAAGAAGATCTCCTGAGCGAAGGCGTTTGACAATTTTGGGAGTACCTGCTACAGCCTCTATGCTTTTCTGCACAAGAAACGGCGACAAGCTACTAAGAGGTTTCGTTGACAAAGAGTGTAAAATTAGAAAAGCAGGTATGTCATGTGAAGAATCATCTTTTTTGATTCTTTTTGCTTGAGATGACTCAAGTTCATGCGAGCACGTAGGATCTACAGTTGGTGATATTAATGGATCCATATTTGCTCCTTTTCGCCCTGAGTATTAGATTAATACTCAGACTACCAGCCCCGCCACGTGGAGGCAGGAGCGGTGCCACCAGTGACCAAGCGATAAGAGATTAGTGGTTAGTGTGTTAGAGAAATTGGTTATATATATATAAATATAAAAGAAAGGGTCTTTCCTTCCTTGATATGAAGCTTAGTTCTTTATTTAGAAAAAGCCAAAATTAAATAATTTTATAAATAAAGAGGGTTTTAACAATCTCTACAATCTGTCGCTTAGAGAAAAAACGCTTTCAAATCACTTTGGAAATATCGCTATGATCACTCGCTTGGCACTCGGGGCCTCTCAAAGCAGCTTTCGACTCAATAAACGTTCCTGCAATGCTGAAGCTACTTTCAGACCATGATCAAATTAAGGGAGACACTCTACAGTTCCTCACTTCACTCCTTCAAAATAGAATAATCCGGCTTACTGTCCACGGACAAACATACGAGCGATGTGTCTCTTCAGGCGTGCCACAGGGTGATGTCTTATCTGGGCTTTTGTTTACAGCGCTTATCTCGCCGCTTGTTGAGTCCAGGCATGATACTCTATGTTATGCTGATGATATGAAACTCCTCACACTGATTTCTCCACATGATGATCTTCTCATGATAACACCATCAATTAACAATATACTCCTGGAATTACCAAACTACCTCAACCAGTCTGGACTAAAAATAAATCCAGAAAAGTCTGAATTTATGATATCCTCATTAAAGAAAACGCCTTCCTATATTCAGCCAACACTATGTAATTCTCCTATTCCCATCGTCAAAAACGTATTGATCTGCTGGTTGTTTTTGATCCTAAGCTCTGCTTTGGTAACCACGTGGAAAAGCTGCTCGACTCCGATGGATGGCCAAACAGCATTTGCATTATATTAATGAAGTAATGACCACCAGAAGATATATAAAAAGCACAGTATACTCTCCGCTTCTATATGCTGCAGACGTATGGGCATCTGCTGCCCCTAGCACAATTCGACCACTCTTTCTGAGTTTTGGCTCTTAAAATGGGCCATAAACAAACATAAACTTCCTCTACAGTTAGATTTGTTTGTTTGGGGATTTTTTTGGCGCAAGGGCGTCTGTGGCCATAGTGCGCCATACATAGGTTAGTATTTATGCTATTTCTTTATGGATCCAGAGTCAGGCAACTGATTTTTGACTAGCTAAAGGAGGTGGTATACATTGATCGCTTTGAGAAAGGTAAAAATCTTTGAGACATCTGTTTTATTGCCCAAAAGTGAAATAAGCGTTAGTGGGTCTTCAGTTGTGGCTGCAGTGAAGAGATTCTGGCCTTCTATTGCAAATTTTGTGCATTCCACAAGGATATGTTTCACTGAAAGCACTGTTTTACAGTGATCACACTGGGGGGTGAATCTCCCCTCTTAAAAGGTAACCATGAGTAATATCAGTGTGACCTATTCGCAGACGAGCTAGTATTACCTCCTGTTGTCGAATTGCATTCAGGCTTGAAGGCCATTGCTCAAGTTTTGGCTTGATACTTCGAAGCTTATTTTCAAGTTGGTTTTGCAATGTTGATTCCCACTGGTACATGCATTTTTCCTGTATTATTCGTCTATAATCTTGATGTGGAACTCTCCACTGTACATCAGGTGGTAAGTCGGCCGCTTTTGCGGCGTTGTCCACTAATTCATTTCCTGGGATTCCCATATGTCCTGGGACCCAACAGAAGTGTATGGTTCTTCCAAGCTCAGATAAGGTATATAAAGAGTTTGTTATTTCTTTTACGACTGGGTGAGTGATGTTCATGGTGTTTTCCAGGGCTTTAAGTGCACTTAGAGAATCAGAGAAAATTATACTGTTTTCAATATTGGAGGTCTCGATATGCTTCAGTGCAACCTGAATTGCCATTAGTTCAGTTCGCCAGAAAATATACTGAACTCATGTGGCAGTTTGTAGGCCAACGCTATGTTCGGAAAAACTGTGGCGATTCCAACGTGGGCGTCATTCTTTGACCCATCTGTATGAACTACAACAAAGTTTGGAAACTGCTCCACAACTGCAAGGTATTTTCTTTATGTAGTGCAGATTTATCCTAATTATGAAGGTATTTATCACATGAAGGTGGAGTAATGCTCCATGGAGCAAGGTGTAGTGGAGGGGTATTTGCGATATTACCAAAACTCAGATTAAGTTCTTCTAGAAGCTGTCTTATTCTTATACCTAACGGTCGGTTAGCAGTAAGGCGGTTTTGGTATAACCTGCTGTGGTGGGGGGTGAAAAGTAATTCCCAATTTGGGTGTTCAGGCATAGATATAATTTTATATGCATAGCGTAATATAAGTTGTTTCCTTCTGATAGAGAGAGGGGGTTCGTGAGCTTTGGCGTATAGACTATGTATTGGAGACGTGTTTAGTTTTAGTTTAGTTTGGGTTTTATTGGCGCATCAGCAACTGAGGCTATAATGCGCCAAATACCGGTCATATATAAAAAGTTAAAACATTCAGTGACCTAAGTAGTTAGGCCACCATGTCGAGATATAAAAGGTGTAAAAGTACAAAATATATGAACAAAGGAATGACAATTCAACAGACTGAGTGTATAAGGCTCAGCCAGATGACTAAAAAACGATAAAATAAAAATCACGTTCATTTCTAAAACGTGGACACTCGGTTAAAATGTGGCGTATACTTAAATAGGTGTCACAATTCTCACACATAGGACAGTCATCTGCCCTCAGCAGAAATGCATGTGTAAGATGATTGTGTCCTATGCGGAGGCTCTAACGGTGATCCCTCCCTCTGGACCTGGAGATTGTTAAGCATGGGCTACTCTATCAACTGACCAAAGGCAGAACGGCAACATGCCTCGACTACACCATAGATCTGTCAAATGATCCCAAAGTAGAAAGGAGCCGTCTCTCCGCTTACCTCCAACAAACTTGGCAGGCCCGCTGCGAGACCAGCAAAGGTGCAATAACTAGAAAATTTCTACCCACCATACGGCTGGTATACCCGAAATATCCACCGTGGCTCTCACCAGGACTCTACACCACCTATACCTGCTGACGGGACACGGGGCCATTAGAGACAAACTACAAGGATTTGGACTGAGTGATACACTGTTCTGCCTCTGTGGTGAACGTGAAACGTGGGAGCACCTAATGTACAGTTGCCCACTATATGAGGACCTCTATTGCAGGTTCATTACTAGAACACAGCTTAACCTCAGTAATCAAGAAGACCTCGCCATAACTGAAGTTGACACATACAAGGCATTCGCGCAGCTGGCCCAGGACCTCTTCACAAGGAGAAGGACGCTCCCACAGCCTCAACCACTGCAGTAAACAACCATGCCGTGCAGGCCAGCAGAATGTCTACACAACCACGGAAACCTTCCCAGATACTACCATGCAAGGGCTCAGAGAAATGATTGCAGCACATTGCTGCCACCTAGCCATATGGCGATCTGGGCTGGCAACCTTGACCAGCCTGCTTTCACTCCTATTCCTTGGCAGGGGGGGAGATGGCTCGCTGTCTTCTCCTCCTCCTGCCATCCCCCTTTCTCTCTGGTGGGGCATGGGCATGCCCCACTGACTGCAGGGGCCATCTACCCTATCGGCCCCTTACTTCACTTTCTTCCCCCCAGCCTTCAGTCTCCCTACCCTTCTCTTTGACTATACACCGCGGAAGCCCCACGCATCCAAATTTAAATTAGCACCAAAATTATTGCTCGCCCCATTAGGCCTCTAGAACTTGTCATTTTAGCGTACAATCCCATGGTAATTTCGGGGAACAAACCCCACATACTAACTTAATAGCGAATTTGCAATTATACCACCGCGATTATCTATCTTTTTTTTTTTTTCTATAGGACCCAGCCGCTGAAATCCCAGGAAATTAGGCGGCGGGACCTGCCAGAGTATAATAAATTTCAAGGTACACCTGGCCAGCCTCCTCGTTGGCATAGTACGGACAACGTCGGGTCTCATCAGGGGCTCGACGGCCAATAGGCTAGAAGAACAATGGGCACAACATACTACACAACACATGATCCACACACTTTTAAATCTCTGGTCTTGACAGAGTACTGTCCCTCGATACAGCGAACACTCGCGGAGATGGGAGAAATTCCTGGTGCCGTTTGACCCTCAACATACTTTGTACTTTGTACTTTGTATGCGGAGGCGAGCTAAAATAACTTCCTCTCTGCGATTCCTGCGCAGACTAGTCTGCCAATGTCGGATTACAGGCTTTATCTGATAGAGCTTGTTTGTGACTTGCTCATGCCAGGATTGTTGCCATTGGGACAGTAATTTATCGTGTATTAACTGCCTGTAGTCTGTATAGGGGACTAACAGGCAATAAGTGTTGTGGGGTTCGGGTGACCTGGCCGCAGCATCTGCCAGATCATTTCCCACGATCCCAATGTGGCTTGGAATCCAGCAGAAACGAATGTCGAAAGAACACTCAGACAGAGAGTGTAGCGTCTACTGAATCCGGGTCACAAATGGATGAGGATTATACCTCATACCCGACAAAGCCTGCAGTGTACTTAGAGAGTCAGTGTACACCATACACCTTTGATACCTATGGGTTTTAATGTGGTCCAAGGCTAACTCTATAGCATACAACTCAGCTGTATATATGCTGCATTCTTGGGGAATCTTTCCAGATATAGAACGACCTGAAAAGATAGCAGCAGATCCAACAGACAACTCCGACTTCGAGCCATCAGTGAAGACAGGCAAGAAGTCGGAGTATTCGGCCCGGTGGGCAGCGTAGAGTTGGTGGTAGACAGAAGATGGAGTAATGGACTTACCCCAATTTTTAAGGGAGAAATCGCATGATGGTAAGCGAGCATGCCAGGGTGGAAGTGGTCGCCTTGGTGACTGGGCAACATTGTCTACCATGATGTCGAGCTCTCTGAGAAGCTCTTGGACACGGATACCAAAAGGCCGATTGGCAGTCTGACGAGTGTTATATAGGTTTTCCCATCGTGGCTTGAAAACGGACGTCCAAGTAGGGTTGTCTGGCAGGGATTTTAATTTAATGGTATATTTTAAAGATAATTGCTTTCGTCGAAATGACAGTGGTTGTTGTTGTTGTGGGGGGTTTTCTGGCTGTTGTTGTTGTGTTTGGGTTTTCTGGCACAAGGGCCTCTTGGGCCATATTGTGCCTGTTCGATATTTGCTTATCACAAATTTCTCATGTTATTGTGATCATAGGCTATTATAGAGATTTATCTGTTTCAAATAAGTAAACAGTTCCTCCAAATTTGCATCATTGCCAAGAATCTGCAATAAGGTTATCGGTTCCTTCAAATGGGATAGGGAGGTAAAGGTTGATTTTCTGGTAGTTGAAAGTTGGGGACATTCAATGAGAACATGATATATTGTCAACTGTGACTGGCAGAACAAACACTGAGGAGGGTTCTCTCCCATAAGCAAATACAGATGAGTTGGATGTGAGTGTCCGATGCGGAGCCTTGCTAGAATTACTTCTTGTCGCCTGCTTTTCGTGATACTAGATGTCCACAATTTTGGCTCTGTTTTTATCTGCAACAGTTTATTATTTATTTGAGCTTTCCAGAGGTCAGACCATTGCTTCCTACATGATGTTTCAATGATGGATTTGTAGTCGGTGTAGGGCACTGTTTGTTGAATGGAAGTGTTTGAGTTAGGGTGTTTAGCGGCGGCGTCCGCTTGTTCATTACCTGGAATGCCTGCATGACCAGGTATCCAGCAGAAGGTAACCTTCTGGTTGGCTTTTTTACAGTAAAATAACTTGGACTGTATCTCTTTAAGAATCGGATGAGAGGGCGACATGGTAGTTTGAATGGCAGTGATTGCGCTTAAGGAGTCTGTGTATATCAGAGATTGCTTTATACAGCTGTTGTGTATTCTATCTAGAGCTAGTTTAATTGCAAATAATTCTGCAGTATAGATAGTGCATTCCGTAGGAAGAGACACAGCAACTGAGAAGGCAGAAGAAACCGCTGCAGCACCAACGGCTGCGTCTGTTTTGGAGCCATCGGTATAGATAGGTACTTTATCTGAGTTTTCCAACAAATGAGTTTTATGGAGCTGTTGATAGTTTATATTTGCCAGAGAGGATTTTCCCCATCTTGAAAAGAAATTGTCGCAGAGAGGTGAGAGTTCAGTCCAGGGAGTTTCAGGAGTAGCAATGTCTTGGAATATGTTGTGAAATTTAAGATCCCAGCTGATCGTGAGTTCTTGCAGTTGAATCCCTGAGGGGCGGTTTTCATTAGGCTTATTGTGATATAATTCAACATATTGAGGATCAAACAGGTACTGCCAGCTAGGGTGGAATGGCATGCTTTTAATTTTTGCTGCATAATTACACAATAAGGATTTTCTCCTGAGATGCAAAGGGGGTTCATTGGCCTCAATATACAGGCTGTGGACCGGAGATGTTCTGAAGGCTCCCACAGCTATCCTAAGAGCACTATGCTGTATGGTGTTTAGACGTAATAGTGAACTTTTCCTAGCGGAGTCATAGACAGGTGATCCATAATAAATAAATAAATAAATCTTTATTGTGAAGTAGAATCGTGATCTTATTAATGCTCTATACAGATGAAGGAGAGAGCTTCTGTCAGCACCCCAGGACTTAGCAGAGACTGCTCTCAGGATGTTCAGTTTTTTAAGACATGTAGTTCGAAGGAAAGCAATATGGGAAGCAAAATTAAGTTTGTTATCTAAATATAACCCCAACAGACGGAAATTGTTAGTCACAGGAATCAGATTGTTTTTTAAAAATATTTCTGGATCTGGGTGAAGTTTGCGTTTTTTACAAAAATGAATTGCACTAGATTTCTTTTCTGATAGGGAATAGCCATTCCGCAATGTCCATGATTCAATTTTAGCGATGGAAATTTGAAGCTGTCTTTCAATGGTGTTCATGGATTGGGATTGACAAGAAACAACGAGGTCATCAGCGAACATATACGATTCTACTGTATTAGGTACATCCTGTGTCATGTTTGTAATTCGTATTGAAAATAACGTCGGACTAAGAATGGACCCCTGAGGAACACCCTCCTCTTGTTCAAATGATTTAGATAAATTGTTCATGTATCTAACCTGAAATGTTCTGTGGCATAGGAAGTTTTGTATAAAGTGGGGTAAATGACCTCTCAAGCCAAAATAATGAAGATCTTGAAGTACACCGTATCGCCAGGTGTTATCAAAAGCTTTCTCAATATCAAGATTGATCATGACCAGATGTTGTCCCCTTATGAAGGCATTTCGGATGTTTGCTTCTGCTTTTATCATTACATCTAACGTGGACCGGTTCTTTCGAAACCCGTACTGATTGTTATTTTGCAAGTTGTTAGTTTCCAGGAACCACGTTAGCCGCCTGTGAACCATTTTTTCCAAGACTTTGCCTAAGCAGCTGGTCAGTGAAATCGGCCTGTAATTATGTGGAAAGCTGCGATCCTTTCCTGGCTTTGGAAAGGCTAGTATAATTGAGTGACGCCAGGAGTTTGGGTAAGTATTTTCTAGAAATATTCGATTGTAATATTTTAACAATGCCCTTTTTGTTCTGTTGTTTAGTTGGCTTATCATGACGTAGTAGATCCCATCTGGACCAGCAGCACTACTGGAGGTTTTATTGAGCGCCCCTAAAAGTTCTGTTAATGTAAATGGCTGGTTGTACGAGTGTGAAACTCTAGTGGAGAAATTGATCTTATGCTGCTCTGATGATTTTTTAATTTTCTGAAAGACTGGGTTGTAAGTGGATATGCCTGATATACTGGCAAATGATTCGGCTAAGGCATTTGCAATTTCTGCTGGAGAGGACAACTCCTTTCCTTTCCAGTTTAATATTGAGGCCGGGGACTGGACATATTTGCCATCAATTGTTTGTATTTTCTTCCAGATGAGTCTGATATCTGTGTCCTTGTTTATACTAGAGGAAAAGCTAATCCATGCTTCTCTTTTTGCTTTCCTTCTTATTTGGCGGAATTTAGCTTTCATTCGTTTAAAACTAATTAGGTTACTGGTTGTGGGGAATTTGCGGAACAAATTCCAAGCCCTATTTTTTTTCTGTTTAGCGTATGTACAATCCGGATTCCACCAGTAATTATTGTGTTTGCGTTTCCCAGGCAAGGACTTTGGTATTGTAGAGTTGGCAGCTTGTAATATTTGATTAGTTATATGTTGTGTGACATAATCTATGGGTTGAAGTTGAATTATTTCATCATCTAACTGAACATTTGAAGCATATTCATTCCAGTGTGCCCTACGAAATTTCCATTTGGAGCGACCCGGCAAAGGGGAGTTTACCCGTGTTTGCAGCTTGCAGAGAATTGGTAGATGATCGCTATTTAGTGGATTTTCGAGAACAGACCACTCCGTATTAGTACATATGGAGGGAGAGCAGATTGAAAGGTCTATAGCACTCATGGATCCTGTAGAAAAATGTATATAGGTAGGCTCTCCAGTATTCAAAAGGGTAAGTTGGCACACATCGAGAAGATTTTCTATTTGTTTACCTCTTTTGTCGATTGTTGGTTGTTGTTGTTGTTGTTGTTGTTGTTTTTTGGCGCAAGGGCTACTATGACCAAATTGCGCCTAATTCTGTGGAGAGACACTGAACAGATCAGTAAAGCGAGTTTATAAGAGCATATATATATTAATCTGTTTCAGAAAGTGAAACAATTCAGATAGATTAGAGTTATCTCCAAGTATATGTCTTAGTTCAAGAGATTCGTTCAAGTTACGGAGGGATCTAAATGTTGTGAATCTGATAGACTGATAATGATCGCACTCTATAAGAATATGTTTTATAGTTAGTGGTGAATCACAATGCATGCATACTGGGGGGTTATTTCCTTGCAATAAATAGAGATGCGTAAGGTGGGTATGTCCAATACGTGCCCTGGCAAGTACAACTTCTTCGTGCCTGTTTGAGCGGAAACTAGATTTCCATACCTGCGGATTCTGTTTTATATTTCGTAACTTGTTATTTAATTGATTATGCCAAATTTCTCTCCATTTTTCATTGCATATTCGGTGAATGATAAATTTATAGTCTGTGAAAGGAATCTGGATATTGTCATTGTCAGTGGGATTTCTTGCTGCTTTATCTGCATGCTCATTTCCTGGTATTCCAGTGTGCCCTGGGATCCAACAAAAAGTAACACTCTGCTTATTTTTATGAAGATCCAATATTTGAGTTTTTATTAGATTTATCAATGGATGTGGAGAGCGAGAATTGCCTTGGAGCGCTGTCACTGCACTTAAAGAGTCTGTATATATTATAGTCTTTGGTGTGGAGTTAGTAGCAATGAAGGTCAAACCCATCTTAATGGCATAGAGTTCTGCAGTGAAAACACTGCATTCCTGAGGCAACGAGACAGAGACTGTTGATGTTGGTAGAACCACGGCAGCTCCCACAGCTGTGTCATTTTTGGAGCCGTCAGTATAAATTTGCAGAGTTTGTGCATTTGCTAAGGAGTGGGCTGCATGTATTTTCTGAAAAGTTTCGTTGTTCAGGGATTGTTTCCCCCAACGTTGAAAGTAATAATCGCATGAAGGCATGCATGCTTTCCATGGAGGTTGCACGATTTCTCTTTCTTGATGAATATTGGTCAAATGTATATTCCACTGCTGAATTAGTTCTTGTAGGCGGATTCCTGTAGGTTTGTTTTCATGAGGTTTATTTCTAAAAAGGCTTACCCATTGGGGATCATAGAGGTGTGACCAGATAGGATGATATGGAAAACTATTTATTTTAACTGCGTAGTTGAGGAGCAGCATCTTTCTCCGAAGGTGGAGTGGAGGTTCATTGGCTTCTATATATAAGCTTTGGATTGGCGAAGTCCTGAATGCCCCAAGAGCAATCCTGAGCGCACTATGTTGTACTGTGTCAAGACAGGCCAACAGAGTCATTCGAGCGGAATCATAAACTGGAGCGCCATAATCTAATCGCGATCTTATTAAAGCTCGGTATAGATGGAGCAGAGTATAGCGATCAGCTCCCCATGTCATGGATGAGATAACTTTAAGTATATTCAGCTTTTTCATACAGATAGTTCGTGTTTGTAGTATATGCTTCTGGAATGTCAGTTTGGTGTCAAATGTCATGCCCAAGAATCGGATATTGCTAGTGGTTGGTATCGGTTTATTTCCCAATGACAATTCGGGTTCTGGATGTAACTGACGTTTTTTACAAAAGTGAATGGCAACAGTTTTGGTTGCGGATAGACGATAACCATTATGTGAAGTCCATGACACTATTTTGTTTATGGAAAGTTGCAGTTGTCGTTCAATAGTACGCATATTCTGTGAATGGCAGGATATTGCAAGATCATCAGCATACAGATAGATGTCTACATTACCCAAAATGTTGGGAACTAAATTGTTTATCCTGAGGGCAAAGAGTGTAGCACTGAGTACCGATCCCTGCGGTACACCTTCTCTTTGGACAAAAGATTGTGAAAGAGCATTACGGTATCTCACTTGAAAAGTTCTATTTTTAAGATAACTCTCTATGATCATTGGGAGTCGACCTCTGAGTCCTATGGCATATAGGTCTTGTAGAATACCATAGCGCCAGGTGGTGTCAAATGCTTTTTCAATATCTAGGCACACCATGACAAAATGTTCTTTTCGGATAAAGGCGTTTCGTATGTTACACTCGGCTTTCACCATCAAGTCTAATGTGGATCGGTTTTTGCGGAAGCCGTATTGATTACAGTTAATGACTGAGTGGGATTCTATGTACCATACAAGTCTATTGTGTATCATCTTCTCTAATGTCTTGCCCAAGCAGCTGGTAAGGGATATTGGTCTATAGTTGCATGGATTCGTCTGATCTTTTCCAGCTTTAGGAAACGCTAGCACTGTTGAATGACACCATGAGCGTGGATAATGGCTTTCGGAGAAGAGCCGATTCAGAAACAGCAATAGGGAATTTAATGCCTTTTGGTCTAGATGTTGCAGCATGAGGTAATAAATCCCATCAGGACCTGATGCCCCATTTTTTGATGTTTTTAGAGCGTCCTGTAGTTCCAAAAGCGTAAACGACTGATTATATGGATGTGTTAGTTTTGTGCTGAAGTTTAATTTGCATTTCTCAGCCCTTCTTTTATGTTGCTGAAAAGATGATTCATACGCAGCAATATCTGATATTTTGGCAAAATTTTCTGCAAGAGCATTGGCTATTTCAATCGGTGAAGATAAGTCTTGTCCGTTCCATCTCAGTATTGTATGGGGCGTTGGTAAGAATCTTCCATTCAGTTTTTTTATTTTATTCCAGATTATTCTGCTATTGGTATCTTTCGTTATAGTAGAGGCAAACTGGATCCAAGAATCTTTTTTAGCCTTTTTCCTTACAAATCGTGCTTTTGCTTTAAGTTTTTTGAAATTTATAAGGTTCTCCGTTGTTGGGTGTTTTCGAAACAGGTTCCATGCCCGATTTTTCTCTTTTTTGGCAAGCTGGCACGCATCACTCCACCACATATTTACATGTTTAGAGGAACCAGTACGGATTTTGGGTATAGCCTTGGTTGCGGCATTTAGGATCTCAGTTGTGATGTGTTGTGTAGCATCATCGATGGATTCATGTCTGATAATTTTGTTGTCGAATGAGATATTAGAAGCAAACACCTTCCAATCTGCCTTGTGAAATTTCCATTTTAAGTGCATATTATTTGCCTGGGGTATTCTAGATATTTGGATTTCACAAATTATCGGATAATGGTCGCTGTTTAGGGGATTATCCATTGTTGACCAGCGAATGAGGGGATACAATGTTGGAGAGCAGATTGTTAAGTCTATAGCTGTAGTTGTTCTAGTAGCGAAATGAATGTAAGTATCTGCACCAGTGTTCAGCAGTGTTAGATTACATTTGTCAAGTAGCGATTCCAGCATTTTTCCTCGTCTGTCTGTATGCGGGGAGCCCCAGAGTGGATGGTGGGCATTAAAATCCCCCAATAAACAGAAGGGGGGAGGGATCTGCAGTAGAAGTTCTTCTAGATCATTATAAGTATATACTTTGTTTGGTGATAGGTAGATTGAAACTATTGTTAGCATGATTCCTAAGGAGACACGTACTGCTACTGCTTCTAAGGGGGTCTGCAGTGGAATATGTTTAGTAGGAATTCTTGAGTTTACAAGAATGGCCACACCTCCATGCACAGTGTTATTGTTATTTCTGTTATGCTGATATATAGTATAATTCTTGATTTTTGGGATTACGTTTGGTGGTAGATTAGTTTCTTGTAAACATATGCTTACCGGACTATACTGTTGGATTAGGTCATAGATATCATCAATGTTGCTACGTAGGCCTCTACAGTTCCACTGTATGATGTGGTCCATTATTTGTTTTTAGTAGTTGGGTTTGGTTCAGTCTGCCTTTTAGGTCCAGTATGTTTCTGTCTCTCCAATTTTATTCTTTCTTTTTTCGAGAAAATTGGTCGTCCGGTGTCCATGTCATCTTCTGCGTGTAGATCTAAGATTGTCTCATCCTGGTTGATGTTTTCATCTGTATCCATATTTGTTAAATTTGGCTGAGTTTTCTGCATTGGAGCTACTATCTTAGTTTTTATGGTTTCTGAGGAGGACTGCGATGCAGTTGACGGTACTGTAATTGGCGTATTATTGGCACGACCTGTCGCATGTTGTTGTTTAGTAGATTGCTGTGAGGCTGAGAGTATTTCTCTAGCCCAGTCTGCAATAGACACGGATGGGGGAACCGACACGTCAGTTTGAGTGGCTGCTGACTGATATTTCTTTGTTGCTGCTGCATAGCTGTGTTTCGGTGTAGTAAGCATAATTTGTTTCTTTGCCTCCTGGAAAGTCACTTTCCGCTCTACTCTGTATTTTTGTATCTTTTTCCCTGTTTTCCATAGTTCACAGGTCCTCGAATAAGCGGGATGTTGGCCTTGACAGTTCGGACAATGTGGCGTTTCAGCATCACATTCCGTTTGTGTGTGAGATTTTGAACCACAGTTTGGGCACACAGCATCCCCTCGACAGACGGTCTGAGAGTGCCCAAACTTTTGGCACTTATAACACCTGATGGGATTAGGAATGTAGGGTCTTACACGGCAGTTTAGATAGCCGGCTTTAACATTCAAAGGTAAATTTGGTGTGCCAAACGTTAGGATGATGTTTCGTGTGGGAACAAGCTGACCATCTTTTCTGATCATAATCCGCTTAGCTTGTGAGACTTTCTGTTCTTTTAATTCTTGGACCAGTTCTTCATCTGTGACATTCATCAAATCCCACTCAGAAATTACCCCTCTGGAGGTATTTAGTGTTGCATGTGGTGTAATTTGCACTGGAATACCACCAAAGGTTGAGAGGTTCAGCAGAGTCTCTGATTGCTTACGACTCGCACTTTCTATAAGCAAATCTCCGGATCTAAGCCTTTTCACCATTTTAGGCGAACCTGATGAGCTTTCCAAGCATTTCTGTATCAGAAATGGGGAGAGCGTATTCATGCATATGCTTGACAAGGAGTGGAAGATTAGGAAAGATGGGAATTCCTGTTGCTCTTTGTCAGTTCGCAGTCTTTTCGACTGTGATGTGTCGTGGTCTGTGTCATTGACTATTGGACCTGATGAGCGTCGAGGCTCAATTGGAGGAAAATTATCAAATTCCATGTTTGCTCCTTTTAGCCCCGGGAGAGGGACTTTCTTCTCCCAGGTTACCGGCCCCGCCACGTGGAGGCAGGAGCGGTGCCACCAGTGACCAAGCGAAAAGTGGTTAGTGGTTAGTGTGTTAGAGAAGTTACTTATATATATAATAGAAAGGTGTCTTTCCTTTCTTGTCAGGAAGCTTACTTCTTTATTTAGGAAGAGCCAAAATAAATAACTTTATAAAAGAAAAGGTTTTAACAAACTCTCTAATCAGTCGCTTGGAAAAAAGACGCTTTCAAATCGCTTTGTATATCGCTTTGATCACTCGCTTGGCACTCGGGGCCTCGATTGTTGGAGATCCCCACAGCGAGTGATGAGCATTGAAGTCTCCGAGTAAATAGAAAGGAGGTGGTAGCTGGTCTATTAGATTTTCTAGATTTTCTGAGGAGATTGAGGAATTTGGGGGAATATATATTGATGCTATTGTAATAGTCATGCCAATTTCTGCGCGCATTGCCACTACCTCAAAAGGAGTCTGAAGAGCAACAGGTTTAGATGGAATATTGTTTCTAACAAGAACCGCCACGCCTCCACGGGCCGGCGAGTCGATACTCCTATCTCTTCTGAACATGGTATAACTTTTAATGGTAGGACACACTTGTGGATTTAAATAGGTTTCTTGTAGGGATATACATGCTGGTTCATAGCGGTTTACGAGATCATGCAAGTCATCTTTTGCATTACGAAAGCCTCTACAATTCCACTGAAGAATTCTTTCCATTATGCGTTCTTGTTAGTTGTTTTTGCTTCTGACAGTTTTTTGGTTGTAGCTTGTTTATACCTCTCTATTTTTACTTTGTCTTTCTTGGGAAAGAAAGGACGTGTTGTGTCCATCTCATCAGTTGCGTGGAGTTCTAAAATTCCATCATCTGAATTTTTCTCCTGATCAATATCCATTTCCGTTGAAATCCGTGGATGCACCATTGGGGTTTCTGTAGCTTTTGGTTTCATTGTTGACACATCGGCTGGAATGGAGATTGGAGTATTGCTGGCTTGTTCAGTTGTTTGTTGTGAAGAACTCTGTTTGGGAGAAGTGAGTATGGATCGTGCCCAATTCGCAATAGATGTATTAGGGGGAACTGTAACGTCCGTTTGGATACTTACTGATTGCACCTGTTTGGCAGCTGTGGCATACGTACGCTTTGGCTCCATTTTGATTATTTCTCTTCTCGCCTCTGAATAAGTGACTTTGTTTTCCACTTTATATTTCTGTATTTTTTTTTTTCCCTTGCTTCCATAGTTCGCATATTTTGGAGAAAGCTGGGTGATTACCTTTACAATTTGGGCAATTAGGAGTGGTAGCATTGCAATCGGATTGGTTGTGGTCTTTCGATCCGCAGTTAGGACATATTGCCTCACCTCTACATGCAGTCTGAGAGTGTCCATATTTTTGGCACTTATAGCACCTGATTGGGTTTGGGATGTAGGGCCGGACACGGCAATGGAGATAGCCTGCTTTGACAGATGTTGGTAAGATGGGAGAGCTAAAAGTGAGGATTATGCTCCTTGTTGGAATGAGAGTACCATCTTTACGGGTCATGATTCTCCTGGCTTGGATGACTCTTTGTTCTCGTAGCTCTTTGACTATTTCCTCCTCTGATACGGTTAATAGGTCCCATTCTGCAATTACTCCCTTGGAGGAATTTAAGGTGGCATGGGGAGTGACTTTTATTGGATGTCCGCCGAACGTTGTCAGATTTAATAACTTTGCAGAATGCTGGGATTTCATGGTCTCTACCAGAAGATCCCCAGACTGGAGTCGCCTTACTGATTTTGGTGAACCTGCCACAGCCTCTAAACATTTTTGCACAAGGAATGGGGACAATTTACTTAAAGGCTGGTCTGATGTAGAGTGCAGTATGAGAAATGCTGGTATCTCCTCTTGAGGATTTGTTTTCAACCTCTTGGGTTGGGAGAAGTCATCATCAGTGTGTTTTGTCGCTAATTTTGAGCTCGGAGGCTCTAAAGGTGGGAACGTATTGTTATCCATCTTTGCTCCTTTCAGCCCCGGGAGAGTGGATTTCTTCTCCCAGGTTACCGGCCCCGCCACGGGGAGGCAGGAGCAGTGCCGCTAGAGTGACCAAGCGGTATAAAAGTTAGTATATTAGTTTAAAAGGAAAAAAGAAAGGTGATTTGCCTTTCTGAAACTTAGTTACAGATCGTAAGTCTAAGTTTACTAGTATTTAATGAAAACGTAAGAAAACTTTTTTAACTGAACAAAAACTGCAACTTTGAGAAAAACGCTCTAAAAATCACTGAGAATCGCTTGATCACTATAACGCTTAGCACCCGGGGCCGGTTTTCTGGCGCATAAGCTGCTTTGGCTATAATGCGCCTATTCCTTTATTGTAATAATATATATAATATATGAGAATTTCTTGTTATGTTAGAAGAGGCAAAAATCAGAAATGACTAAAAACTCCAATTTTCTTCAGAAAGTTAAAAAATTCAGGGATATTTGCATTGTCACCAATGACATTCTCTAGAGTTATTGGTTTGCGAAGGTTAACCAAAGATAGTAGGGTTGTATTTCTGTCTTGATTATAGTGTGGGCATTCAATGAGAATGCGTTTCACAGTCAGATTTAGAAAACAATGTGGACACTGTGGTGGATCATCTCCTGTGAGTAAATGAAGGTGAGTCAAATGTGTATGGCCTATTCTTGATCTTGAAAGGAGTACCTCTTCTCGTCTTGATGAACGGACACTGGAACGCCAAATTCTAGGATCCTGTTTCAATTGAAAAAGTTTGCTATGTGTTTGAGAGTGCCAGAGTGCTGTCCATTCTGTTAGGCATGCATCACGAATGATTTGTGGGTAGTCTGATGCTGGAACAGGGATAGTGGTTAAATCGAAGGTAGATGGATTTTTTGCCGCTTTATCGGCCAGTTCATTACCAGAAATTCCAGAATGTGCTGGAATCCAGCAGAAGGTGATCATTTGGTGGCGCTCTTCAATCTGCAGTAATAATCTTCTAATTTCATTTAGAAAAGGGTGAACTTTATCTGTGGAGTTAGATAATGCCATAATTGAGCTGAGGGAATCAGTGTAAATAACAAATTTTAATGAGCAGTCAGAACAGAGATTTTCTAAGGCTAGTTTAATTGCATATAATTCTGCTGAGAATATACTGAATTCAGGTGGAAGGGCTGCTGAAATAGTGGTATTTAGGAACACTGCTGCTGCTCCAACATATGAGTTAGATTTAGAGCCATCTGTATAAATTGGAGAAAAGTCAAAGTATTTGTGAGTGTGAGTTGCATGAAGCTGTTTCACATTTGATGCTTGAAGAACATTTTTTCCCCACTGGCAAAGGTAAGTGTCACAGGTGGGTAGAGGAGTAAGAGTCCATGGTGGTTGAATGCATGTTACTACTTCTTGTACAGAATGAATGGAAACTTTCCAAACTTGCATCAGTTCAAGAAGGCGAAGACCAGCTGGTTTTACTATACTAGGCTTACTTCTGTAGAGGTTTTCTAATGGTGGATTAAATAAGTATGACTGCATTGGATGTGAGGCACAACTTTGTATTTTGACAGCATACTTCAGTAGCAGTGTTTTCCTACGTAGTGTTAACGGGGGCTCATGAGCGTCAATGTAAAGGCTATGTGCTGGTGATGTTCTGAAAGCTCCAAGTGCAATCCTCAAAGCACTGTGTTGAACTGGATCAAGCCAGCGCAAAACACTTGCTCTGGCAGAATCATAGACAGGAGCACCATAATCAAGACGGGATCGGATTAATGCCCTGTATAGCCGAAGTAAGGAGGTGCGATCTGCACCCCCATGTTAGGGCGGATAAAGTTCTGAGTATATTTAACTTTTTTAAACAGGAAGTATGTACATTTTTAATATGGTCTAAGAAATTTAATTTGTTGTCAAGGATTAATCCTAGAAATCTGATGTTACTATTGACTGGGATGGAGAAGTTGGAAATTTGGAGTTCAGGATCCAGATGGAGTTTGCGTTGTCGACAAAAATGGATAGCAACTGTTTTCTGTTGTGAGAGTCGATAGCCGTTAAGGTTGGCCCATTGTTGTATTTTATTCAGTGATATCTGAAGCTGCCTTTCAATTGATCTCATGCTTTGGGAGTGACAGGAAATGGAAAGGTCATCCGCGTAAAGATATGACTCAACTGTGTTTGGAAGCTGTTTAGTGATGGAATCGATTCTAAGAGCAAAAAGAGTGGCACTCAGCACAGATCCCTGAGGAACACCTTCTTCCTGAATGAAAGTTGTAGAGAGGTCATTTTGGTATTTTACTTGAAATGATCTAGTGTATAGGAAGTTCTGTACAAATATGGGAAGGTTTCCCCGTAGACCGAGAGAATAAAGATCACTAAGTATGCCATGTCTTTCCAGGTGGTGTCAAAGGCTTTCTGTATATCTATAGTAACCATTACCAGATGCTCGTGTTTAACGAACGCATTGCGAATGGCAAATTCAGCCTTGATCATGAGATATAAGCATGATCTGTTTTGTCGAAAGCCATGCTGACTATTGCTCATTAGATGTTGTGACTCTATGATCCAGACGAGTCTATTGTGGACAATTTTCTCAAGGATTTTGCTGAGGCAGCTTGACAGAGATATAGGTCTATAGTTATGAGGATTGGTTGGATCTTTTCCAGGCTTCAGGAACGCCAAAATAATAGAGTGGTGCCAAGAAGCTGGATAAGTTTTTTTCTAAAAAAATACGGTTGTAAAAGACCAGGAGGAGGCGCAAAGCTTTGTCATCAAGATGTTGCAGCATGATATAATAGATCCCATCTGGTCCGGCGGCACCATTACGAGCTGTTTTAATGGCATGCAATAATTCAGAATATTGTAGAACATGGCAGAATGTGGGCAGTTTGGAAGTTAATAGGATACCGTTCTCGACTGTTTTTAATTCGTTGGAAAGATGTGGTATAAGCTGATGTTGCTGAGATCTCAGCAAAAGTATTGCCCAAAGCGTTAGCTATATCCGAGGGACTAGTTAAATCTCGCCCATTCCAGGAGAGGACTGGAGAGGGTATGGTTGGAAACTTACCAGAAAGCTGTCTAATTTTTTTCCAGATTAATTTGCTGTCAGTATTTCTGTTAATTGTTGATGCAAAACGGGTCCAGGATTCTTTTTTGGCTTGCCTCTGTATGAAGCGTGCTTTTGCCCTTACTTTCTTATAATTTATCAGATTGGCTGTGATTGGATATTGCCGAAACAAATTCCACGCTTTATTTTTTGCTTTTTTTGCTTTGGTGCATTCCTCATTCCACCAATAATTATAGTGCTTTCGACCCGGTGGATTTGATAATGGTATTGTATCTTTAGCCACGTTTAAGAAATGCGACGTGATGTAATCTGTCACATCATCAATACGGTGGAGACGGATTTTTTTCTCATCGAAACAGATTGATGACTGAAATTTTGCCCAGTTTGCTCTTGTAAATTTCCATTTCCTGCAGGGTTTAGTTAAAGGAGTCTGTGCTATCAATACCTTGCATACGATTGGGAAGTGATCACTGCCCATAGGATCGTTTATAACATACCACTCTATGGTCGGGACCAGTACTGGAGAACAAATGGAAAGATCTATTGCTGAAGTATGTCCAGTTGGGAGCTGAATGTGAGTGTGCGTGCCAGGATTCAGTATGGTGAGGTTTAGTGCATCTAAAAGTCTTTCAATGAGTCGACCACGTGTATCCAATTTAGAAGCACCCCATAGGGGATTGTGTCCATTAAAGTCCCCTAATATACAGAGAGGTGGAGGTATCTGTATGAGGAGGTCTTCAAGTTCTTTTAAACAATAAGTATGGTTTGGCTGTAAATAGATTGAGACTAGTGTTATTGCAATATGGAGAGTTATACGAACCGCAACAGCTTCTATTTCCGTTCGAAGTGGGATATGTTTAGTTGGGATCTTTGAGTTTATCAGGATTGCTACAGCACCGTGGGCAGTATTTGCTGTATTGCGATCTCTTCGATAAAGGCAGTAGTTCTTTATCGATGGAGAAATTTGCGAGGTTAAGTAAGTTTCTTGGAGACAGAGAGCAACTGGAAAATACTGGTTAATTAGATTATGGATATCATCTGTGTTGCAACGAAAGCCTCTGCAGTTCCATTGTACAATGAAGGCCATTATTTGTGTTTAATTGTTTGAGATGTATCTGACTGCTTTTGGAAGGTGATTGGTTTATGACGTTCCAATTTTTGTTTGTCTTTTTTTAGGAAAACTGGCCGACCAGTGTCCATTTCTTCTTCTTCGGCATGAATTTCTAATATTGGATCTTCTGGTAGAGTAGGAGATGTCGCTGGTATTGTAAGAGGAGTGTTACTTGCCTGATCTGAAAGCTTGGGGTTACTGGACTGTTGCTGAGAGAGGACAGCTCGAGCCCAGTCAGAGATTGATATGTTTGAGGGGACGGTAACTTCAGTTTGGGTGGATACTGTTTGTTGTTTTTGTGCAACATTTGCATAGGCACGTTTGGGCATGGTAGGAGCAATTATTTTCCTTGCTTCTTGAAAGCTTACCTTGTTCTCAACCTTATATTTAACAATTTGTTTCTCAGTTTTCCATCTCTCACAAGTTCTAGAATATGCAGGATGGTTACCTTTACAGTTGGGACATGTCTTTTCTGTCGCCAAACATTCAGACTGAGTATGATCGGAAGATCCACAGTTTGGACAAACTGGGTTTCCTCTACATGTTGTCTGAGAGTGACCATACTTTTGGCACTTGTAGCATCTCAAGGGATTGGGTATATACGGGCGAACACGGCAAAGTAGATAGCCAGCTTTTACTGTTGATGGTAGGTTTGGGGAATTAAATGTAAGAATGATATTCCTGGTAGGCATAAGGTTATTGTCTTTTTTAGTCATGATTCTTCTTGATGCAATAACATTTTGATCCTGAAGTTCTTGGGTTAATTCATCCTCTGTCACGTTCAACAAATCCCAACTAGAAATCACACCTTTGGATGTATTTAAGGTAGCATGGGGAGATACTTTAATTGGTATCCCAGCAAAATTTGAAAGTTGTAAGAGTTTCTCTGAATGTCTACTTTTTGTTGTTTCTAAAAGAAGGTCTCCAGATTGCAGCCTTCTCACAGTCTTCGGAGATCCTGCAATACTCTCCAGGTGTTTCTGGATGAGGAAAGGAGATAATTTGCTGAGAGGTTGTTCTGAAAGTGAATGTAAAATTAAAAAGGAAGGAAACACTTTGGTTGTTGAATTTGTTTTCAACCTCTTGGGTTGTGAAATGTCATGATCAATTTCAGTATGTGGCCAAGAGCTTATCGGCTCTAAAGATGGATAATCATTTTGCTCCATCTTTGCTCCTTTTCGCCCTTGGCAGATGAGCTTTTCTGCCAAGGTTTCCGGCCCCGTCACGGGAGGGCAGGAGCAGTGCCTGGTGTGACCAAGCGAGAAGTAGTAGGGGGTTAGTAATAAGAATATGAAAAAAGAAAGGTGGCTTGCCTTTCTTGCTCTGTACAGGTACTTTTGTGGCAAGAGCGGTTATAAAATAAATAGATTACTTAACGAGAGGAACGCAAAAGAACTATATATCACTTTTTGGAAATCGCACTATAAGGCACAGATAAATCGCTCAGTCACAATCGCTTGGCACCCGGGGCCGAAATGACAGTGGTGGTTCAGTTGCTTCAACATATAAACTCTGGACAGGGAATGTTCTAAATGCTCCAGTAGCCATACGGATGGCTTGGTGGTGAACTGGGTCCAGCCAGGTAAGTACGCTGTTTCTAGCCGATGCGTACACTTGGGACCCATAGACTAGTTTAGATCGGACAAGTGCACGATAGAGGCTGAACAAAGTGGAGCGGTCTGCTCCCCATTTATTGGAGGAAATAGAGCGTAGGAGATTCAACCCTCTTGTGCACCTTGTCCGCAGTTGACGAATATAAAGTTAAAATGTCAACTTCTTGTCGAAAATGAGCCTCAAGAATTTTGTCTCAGGTGCTACTGGAATGATGTCTTGTCCGAGTTTAAGTTCTGGTTCAGGGTGAAGGTTCCGTTTGCGACAAAAGTGTACGCAGACAGTCTTCTGTGGCGAGAATCTAAAACCATTAGTCACTGTCCAAGAGTTGACGTGGTCTATGGCATGCTGCAATTGTCTTTCAATAACCCTCATATTGCATGACTGCAAAAAGATGCTAAAGTCATCTACAAAGAGGACACTGTTTACGGTTGGAGGAAGTTGTTCAGTTATAGAGTTTATTTAACTTTGATTGCAAAAAGCGTAACGCTTAAAACTGATTCTTGTGGAACTCCCTCTTCTTGGCAGAATGGCCGGGAGATGGTGGATCCTACACGAACTTGGAAAGACCGGTCTGTAAGGAAGTTTTTGATAAAGAGGGCAATGTGTACTCTAAGACCAAAGTTATATATGTCTTTTAAAATTCCATATCTCCAAGCTGTGTCGTAAACATTTTCCATATCAAAGAAAATTGACGCCTGGTGCTCACGTTTTAGAAAAAGCATCACGTATAGATGTTTCCAAGAGGATTAAATGGTCAAGTGTTGACCTGTTCCTTCGGAAGCTACACTGTATCCTGGAAAGGAGGACGTTAGCTTCTAAATACCACAAAAGACGAGCATTGACCATTCTTTCCAGGATCTTGCACAAGCAGCTCGTCAGAGCGATAGGACGGTAATTTTTTGGTATTTTTGGATCCTTTCCTGGTTTCGGAAAGGGAAGGACGGTTGCCATATGCCATGAGTGCGGAAATGTCTCTTCAATGTAGATTCTATTATAGAGACGGAGCAATCGATCCATGGAGTCCGATGAATTGTGTTTAATCATCTCATAATGGATGTCGTCTGGCCCAACAGCACTCGCCTTGGATAGTGAGAGTGCTGCTTTCAGCTCCCACTGTGTAAAGGGCTTATTGTATTCCTCGCGATTGTTAGAGGACAGCTTCAGGTGATGTTTTTCTGATCTTTGTTTGAGTCCGAGGAACTCTGGGAGGTACGATGTTTCTGACGACACTTTAGCAAATGTCTCCCCGAGAGTATTTGCAATTGCAGTTAGATCTGCAATTGTACATCCATTATGTTCCAGAATCGATGAAGAGGGTGAGTTGTATTTGCCCTTCATTTGCTGAACTTTGTCCCAGATGGCTTTGGGATTGGCGGCCCGTGTAAGGGAAGATGAAAATTTGATCCAAGATTCCTTTTGGCTCTTACGTCTAATGTACTGGGCTTTGGCACGTGCACGTTTGAAGGCTATTAAATTATCTGTGGTGGGGTAACGACGGAATATTCCCCATGCTTTGTTTTGAGCCTTCCTAGCTACTGTGCATTCTCCATTCCACCATGGTTTTGGAAAACGTGGAAAGCGGGAAGATGTCCTTGAAATTGCAACTG
Organism: Mastigoproctus giganteus; assembly: GCF_048544385.1. Taxonomy (NCBI): domain Eukaryota; kingdom Metazoa; phylum Arthropoda; class Arachnida; order Uropygi; family Thelyphonidae; genus Mastigoproctus; species Mastigoproctus giganteus. The sequence continues at coordinate 163,084,588 of NC_143579.1, forward strand.
CTGCTGCCTGGACTATACTTACAGTAATGTGTTTTACTGCCTCATTAATTGGCTCCTGGCCGACTATAGTGGTATTGAAAGTTGCCAGATGACGAAAGGCATTCCAGTCGGCGTGATCGATCTCCCAACGTGGTATCCTCGACTGGTGACATTGTCTCCCATTTGAAATGGTGGATAACACAGGGAAGTGATATCACTACCGTAAAGGTTTTCTTCAACCTCCCATGTACTCAGAGGCAGGAGGGAAGGGGAGCAGATGGAAAGATCAATGGCAGTAAATGTACGAGTAGCCGTGTGTAAAAAGGTGTTAGATCCCACATTTAGAAGGGCCAGATCATTGTTTTCAAGCAATCGCTCGATAATCCGACCTCTTCTATTGATGTCAGAACTACCCCACAGCGGATTATGCCCATTGAAATCCCCTAATAATAGGAAAGGGGGTGGCAGTTGCTTAATGAGATCATCAAGGTCTCTGCCTGGGCGGTGTCGTTCCCAGGTGGCAAATAAATGGAGCAAACAGTTAAAAGGAACCATACTGTAAGACGAATTGCTACAGCCTCTAGATTAGTGGTGAGAAGCACAGCTTGAAAGGGGTTGTGGTTACCCACAAGAATAGAGACTCCTCCGTGGGCAGATCCATCCCCAGCTTTGTCTCTGCGAATAACTGAGCAGTTACGTAAGTAAGGGTCTTCATTTGCCTTTAAATACGTCTCCTGTAAGCAAAAGCAAGTTGGTTCATGCTTACTCAGGAGAGCCTTGATGTCATCTCTTTTTCTACGAAGTCCACGGCAATTCCATTGGAGAAATTTAAATGTACCCATTATTTTGATTTACTGGGTCCGTCTGGTGGCTTCCGAAGGGCTGAGGGCTTCATTTTCTCAGTCCTGGGTTTATCTCTCTTTGGAAAGACTGGACGTTGGCCTGTATCCATTTCTTCTTCTTCTTCTTTCGCAAAGAGTTCCAGGACAGACTCGTCCTGTACCTCCTTATCTTCAACATCCAGTCTCTTGGATTGTAGATGCCTGTTCCCCATTCTTCGGAGTTTCTTTAGTACTGTTTTGGAAGTGGTGGAGCACTAGAAGGTACAGATATAGCAGTGGCGGCTGACTGTGATTTTTGGTTGTTGTTGCTGTTGTTGGTATGAACGTTTCACGACACAAGGGCAACTGTGGCCAATATGTATCTGTCAGCGTCATTACATTCATTTTAATGATTTAGGATGGGTGATTTTTGGGTGGGGTTTTGGGAACTTAATAAATAGCGCGCAATGGGGGTAAATGACTCCCTTGGTGGAATACTCATATCAGCCTGAGTGCCAATGGTACTTTTCCCAGAAGCTTTCTGGGCGTACGAGGGCTTGGTGCTATTTATAGGTTGGATGCATCTTCTGGCCTCCTGATAGGAGATGTTTAGCTCTGTTTTTAGTTTCTGAATTTCCTTCTCCTCTTTCCACCGCTGGCATGCTTGAGAGTATGCAGGGTGTTTTCCTTGGCAGTTAGTACAACTTGACTTAGAAGCTAAACATTCCTTGCTCTCGTGGTCTTTAGCACCACAGCGAGCACAGGCACGGTTGCCACGAGAAGCTCTTTGAGAGTGGCCATACTTTTGGCATTTAAAACACCTCAGTGGGTTCAGGATATAAATCCTCACTGGGCTGTTAAAATAGCCTGCTTTTATGGAACTTGGAGGCTGTGGGGTGTTGAACGTTACGATGAGAACTCGAGTAGGGACGAGATTCCCATCCTTCCGCATCGATATTCTTTTCACAGCCGTCACTCCTTGGTCTTTAAGTTCAGAGCAGATCTCTTCTTCAGAAACATGAAGATCCCACTCTGATATGACACCGCGTGAGAAATTCAAGGTTTTATGGGGGGTAACGATGATGGGTAATCCCCATAACGATATGGCTTTCAGTAGTTGCTGTGCATGTTTTTGGCTTGCAGCCTCAACTAAAATGTCCCCAGAAAGTAGCCTTTTCACAGATTTTGGAGATCCTGTCAACCATTCTAATCCTTTCTGTATGAAAAAGGGTGACATTTTCCCGAGTGCCTGCTCTCCGGTGGAATGGAGAATGAGGAAAAGCGGTGTCACAGATGGTGGTGTATCCTCAGTTCTGGCTCTTTTTGCAGAGCTGTTTTCTGTGGTTTCGTCTCGATTAGGTAGGGGCCTTGTTAGGGCCCCAGTGTTGACAAGGCTCTATGTAATTCGTGGATGGTAAAAGGTAAGTTGTATTGTTCATCTCCTTTTGAAGAGAAGTTTAACTTTTGTTTTTCTAAACTTGTTTTTAATTTTCTGAAGGTCGGTGTATAACTTTCTATACTGATGTTTTTGCAAAGATTTCACCTAGTATATTGGCAATTCCAGCAGGATCATTTACATTCTGCCCTCTCCATTCCATGATGGGAAGAGGTATCGTTTTATATTTGCCACTCATTTTTCTGATTGCTTTCCAAATTTTATGTGTAGGAGTTGCTTGATTGATAGTCGAAGTGAAGCGGATCCAAGCAGCCTTTTTATTGCAACGTCTAACATATATCGCTTTTATTCTAGCGTACTTATATTGAATGAGATTGCTTGTAGTTGGACTAAGGCGAAAAGAATTCCAAGCTTTGCTTTGCTCTTTTTTAGCCACAAGGCATTCATCACTCCACCAGGTTTTTGGATGAATCGGTAATTTTGATGAGGATTTCGGCACGGTTTGTTCTGCTGCATGTCATATCGTTTTGGTGACGTAGTCAACTGCTTCATCAGTTGTGGAATTTTGGATTATTTCGGGATCAAGCTTAGTTAATTTTTTATAGGACTGCCAATCTGCTTTATCAGTGAGTCAATGTGGAATTTTAGTAGGATGATGAGGGGGCTTATTAAGTAATTCAATTATTATGGGGAAATAATCGCTATATAGTGGATCGTTGTTTATCGTCCACTTTAGAGTAGGATCTAAGGTTGCTGAACAGATAGACAACTCTATTGCAGTACTTGTTCCTGAAGGAAGGTGAACGTATGTAGGTGAACCGTTATTTAGAAGGAGGTTGTTATTGTCTAGACACTGTTCAATTAGTTTTCCTCTTTGGTCGATGTTGTTGTTACCCCATAGAGTGTGATGACCATTTAAGTCTCCAAGAATGAGGAAAGGTGTTGGGAGTTGAGTATAAGATTGTTGAGATCATTTTGTTGGAAGGTATAGCTTGGTGGGATGTATAAGGAGCAGATTGTCATATGGATGTCAGCAGCTACACGGACTACTATTGCCTCGAGGTGTGAGTTCAGTAAGACCTGTTTGGTAGGAATATGTGGGTTTGTTAAAATAGCTACCCCACCATGTGCAATATTCTGATTGGGTCTGTCTTTTCCAATAATGTTATAACAGACAGTTTTGGTGTATTTTGGGGTTTAAATAAGTCTCTTGAAGGCAGAGACATATTGGTGAGTATTTTCAGGAAAGATCGTATATGTCATCGATATCGGCACGGAATCCACGACAATTCCACTGTATTATTCTGTGCATTATTTATCTCTTGTTAGACTTTCTGAGCGTTTTCGGGTTGCTGAGGTTTTCTGTTTTTCACTTTTGTTTTTATCTTTTTTTTTAGGAAGGAGGGCCTTTCGGTGTCCATGTCTTCTTCAACAAAAATTTCAACAAAAGCAGGGTCATCTGCTGATTTTTCTTTAGTGTCCATTTGTTGTTGGTGACTAGAAGTTAGGATATGTTTTTCTTTGAGTCCTTGATCTGGAGTGTGGAGATTTTCTTGTGGTATGGAAATTGGTCTATTGACTGCTTGAGTTTGAGTTGCACTGTACAAAGATTTTACGTTTGGGGGTACTGTTAGTTCAGTTTGCGATGCGGTTGATTGGAATTTTTTGGTGGCTTGGGCATACGTAGGTCTGTTTGCATGAGTTGGTGGTGAGATGATTCTTTTTGCTTCTTGGCAAGAAACATTATGCTCAGTTTTATATTTCTGGATAAGTTTCTCACTTTTCCAGCGCTCACATGTTCTAGCATAAGCGGGATGATCTTTTTGCAGTTTGGATATACTGATTGAGGAGCATTACAATTTTCGCAATCGTGTTCAACTGAACCACACTAAGCGCAAGTAGGGGTTCCCCGGCAAGCTGTCTGGGAATGTCCACACTTCTGACATCGGAAACACCGTAGCGGGTTTGGGACATATGGTCTGACATTACATACCAGATATCTGGCCTTAATGGATGATGGACGATTCGGTGTATTAAAGGTCAAGATCAGATTGCGGGTAGGGATCAGATTGCCATCTTTTCTGGTGGAGATTCTCTTGACATGAATAACTCCTTGTTCTTTCAGTTCTTCTAGCATTTCTTCTTCAGATACATCTAGTAAGTCCCTGTCTGAGATCACTCCTTTTAGAGGTATTCAGTGATCTGTGGGGCGTTACAGTTACTGGGAGTCCTGCAAAGAAATTAGTTTTCAGAAGTCGCTCAGAATGTTTGGCATTAGAGGTCTCAATGAGAATATCTCCTGACCTGAGTCTTTTTACGGATTTCGGAGATCCTGCTCTACTTTCCAATTCCTTTTGAACTCTAAATGGAGAAAGTTTTCCAACTGCATTCTCACCAGTTGAATGGATGATCAGATAGGTTGGAATTGGGTAGGTGTTTGGCTCAGTTTTTTGGAGCTTTGCAGTTCCTGCTGTGGAACTATCTTTCTTTTTTGATATCTGGGTTGCGTCTGGCAGCCCAGATAAGTCTGAGTTTGACTTACTCATGATA